>NC_137897.1:38156051-38756051 GCF_963455335.1 Martes martes | reverse complement strand
GGGGCTCGATCCCAGGACGCTGGGATCATGACCTGAGCCGAAGTCAGCGGCTTTAACCCACTGAGCCACCCAGGCGCCCCTCTGATTTTTTCATCTACAAAAAAGTGATTATAATGCTTACCTTACCTAAAGGTTAAGGATCAAGGGAGACCGCAGACATGAGTATAATCTTGAAAAGGGCAGATGATACTTAAATTTGCAGTTCCATGTCTGAAGATGATTCCGTGGAGCACAAATCCAACATGTACTGTGTCACTGCTGTGGCCTTTCAGACCTTTTAATTCATTGGACTAGTTCAACTGGAAAATATAGTTAGCCTCCAAAGAATGCAATAGCTAGAATGTTCATCAGTCTAGTTAACAAAGTTGTGTTTCATGGAGCCTTATGTTTGTGTGGTATATTACCAGATGTAAGCCCCCCGTGCTGTAGCAGATATTGTTCACCGCCTTATCTAGGGCCAACAGTAGATCCCAACCCCTGTCATATCTCACAGACATCACTTCAGAAATTCACCCCTCCCTCCTATGTGATTTTTTTTTTTTTTTTTACTCCGGGCTGCATCACTCCCATCAGCATATAACCATGCTATGACATCAATTAACTGGATTTGTGATTAACTATTCACCCCCTACACCAATCTGTTTCCTCTATAGCCTCCCACACCTCAAAAATTGCAACTCATCTTCTTGGCTACTCAAAATCCCAGTCATCTTTAACTCATCTTTCTCACACATTCAAACAATCAGTGCATCCTGTCTTCAAATTAAATCCAAAAATCTGACCTCTACCTCTTCAGTCCATGCTATGATCATCTGGTTGCTGGCTTCCATGCTTGCTCCCCAGTAAGTCCAGCTTACTGGAGGAAGCCTTCTCTACCATAAATCAGGTCATGTCTATTCCCTGCTCTTTTCTGCCAATGAATTGCTTCTTACCTAAAATAAAAGCCAGGTTCTTTCCATGGGTTTTCAAGGCCCTATATCATCTTGTCTCTTTACCACCTCTAGTACTTCACTTCCCACCAGACTTTTCCTCATGTAGTGTCCTCCATCTGTACTGGCTCCTTGCTGTTCCTTAAACAAACCAAACATGGTCCTGTGTCCTTTTATCTAGAACACTGTCACCAAGATTGTCAATAGCCTGCTTCCTTACTTCCTTCAGGTTCAAACTTTGCTTCATCAAACAGGCCCTTACTAGCCACCTTAGTTAAAATAGTAACTCCAATCTATCTCTCTCTGCTCACTTTGCTCTGTTTCCCTTCATACTACTTCTTCACACAATGTGATATATATGTATTCATCTCTATATTATCTGTTTCCCACATGCAGTGTACTCTTTGAAGAGAGAGATCTGGTCTACTTTATTTTCTTTTATATCTAGTACCCCAAGCACATGGTTGATAGTCAGTAAGTATTTGGGGAATGAATGAATAAATCAGTGTATTAAACAATTAAATGCCCATTCTTCTATATGTCTTTATATGCATTATATCATACACAAAAATTATAACAACCTGTGGGGTCTCAAAGCAAATATTGTTTTCCTCAGCTTATGGTTGTTTGGTCTGATAATTTTTTAGAAGATTTTATTTATTTATTTGAGAGAGAGAGAGACAGGGAGAATGAGAGGGAGAAACAGACTCCCCGCTGAATAGAGAGCCTAATGTGGGGCTTGATCCCATGATCCTGAGATCACGACCTTAGCCGAAGGCAGATGCTTAATCAACTGAACCACCCAGGAGCCCCGATAATTTTTTTTTTTAATGGAAGGACTACTGTCCCAGTGAAGGGCCTAGGGATACAGACAGCCAAGACACAGGGCATGCTGTCATGGGCAGGGATCACAGATGTTTTTCAACCTAATATGAAGTGCTATGGAAATACTAGGGAGAAAGCTTCTGTCCACCCAGAGGGTCCAGCAAAGTCTTTTTGCGAGAGATGACAGCTGAGTTAAGTCCTGAAGGAGAAGTGTAAATTAATTTATCGAAGAAAGAAGGGAACAGCATCTCCCCTGGAACAACACAGTTCATGAGGGAATCTCAAGCAGTTTGATAGCGCTTAGGCTATTAGGAGTTGGGTGGAGCATAGACATGACCTTGGGGAAGGAGGCAAGATTGAGTCAGACCCTGTGGGCCATGAGGATCACGAGACCCATTTTTCTCATAATTTTTAGCATCTGAAAGGTTTTAGGCAGGGAAACGACATGACTACATTTTCAATTCTAGATATTGGACCTGAAGTCAGAGTTTAAGAGATTGGCTCCAAATTATAAAGCTCATTGAAAAATCAGGATGTGGTCCAAATATTCTGACCTTGAATGAGGGTCTCTTCAGTGCACTGTTCGGCTTCTATCCCATTCCCAAGTGTATACTTCCTTCTTAGTTCGGCATTGTCCATAAATAGTTGCCTCAGAGCAATAGGCCTGCTCATAGAACTTGCAAGGTGCTAACCTTCGTTTTTTTCAGATTGCCCAAAGCCATATCCCCCAGAATAAAGGCAAAGGGAACATGTTTTCACTGGCTTTTCTTTCTTCAGAAGAATCACAGTGAAGCATGTCTTGTTTCCTTCATTCTCTTCAGTTTTCAACCCACCTTAACAACCCCACATCCTGGTGTCTCCTCCCTGAGTCATCGCTCTGGGTTTTTTTTGTTTTTGTTTTTTATTTGAGAGTGAGAGAGAGCATGAGAGGGGAGAGGTGAGAGGGAGAAGCAGACTCCTCACCGAACAGGGACCCGAATATGGGACTTGATCCCGGGACTCCAAGATGATGACCCAAATTGAAGACAGTTGCTTGACCAACTGAGCCACCCAGGCGCCCCATTGCTCTGTTTTTGATGGCAATTGTTAAGCCCCCTTTTTTGCCACTATTAGCAAGAGTGAGAATTTATTATTATGCTTTCATTATGCTTTCGTTCTTTTCTCTTCAATCCCAATACATGTAGCAATGCTACTTTTTGTCTATAACTTTACTCAACAAGTAATATTTTTCATATTATTCTGTACTCTCTATCTTCTATCCTTAATAATATTGGGCCTCTCAAGATTCTTGTGATATTTTAAATGCTAGGAGTTGATCATATTAGCATGTGCCAGAGACAAGGGTCCCCTCAGGTTCTATAGTTTTCACATAAGTGTCAGCGTGGGAATGAATACAGAATTTCCCACATTTCTAATAAAAGCCTCTTTAATGTTCTCAATATTGGGTTCACTATATTTCATAGGATAAAGCAATACAATGACCCTTCAACATGCCAGGGAAGTGACTATGAGTTGGGAAAATGCTGAAATATGTAGGACGTGAAGTGTGATATAATAAGTAGATTTAATGGAGGGTAGAATTATTTCTTTGCAAGAAGAAATCCTGAGATAATTCCTCATATCACTCACATAAAATTTGCATCTGGACACTTAGTAAAAAGTCAAGGTCAAGAGGATTGTCCTTACCCATTGTTTCTACTTCCTTTCCTCTAGTTTCTCTTGACCTCATTCAATTCCCCTTTGCCACCCCTGCTTTTCAATAAGACACCCCCTCTTACCTTCGCTATGACCTCCATGTTGCCAAATAAATTGCTCCATTTTTAGTCATTATCTCGCCAGTCTCATCGTCATCTTTACTTGGCTTCCAAGTTACTCTTCTATCTTGATTTTCCTTTTGCATTTGGTACCTCATTCTGAGTCTCCTAGACTGCTTCTTGATCTTGCCTTGAAACTCTACATATAGAGGGAAAGTTACCATGAAGCTAATTGGCTTTAAGTGTCAGAGGCCTGCACTTACACAAGTAAGCAAAGTAAGCAAGGTATCCACATAGTCACCTAGTTTTGTAAAATTTGTAAAAATTAACTATTTTACTGCAAGCAGTTGAAACTGCTGGCTCTGTCCACTCCAACTTTCCCTCCATTATACTTTTCCTTGAGTTGAGTGATGTTGAAGTAGCCAGGGGTAATTTTGATAACCACCTAAAGGGAAGTTGAGTTGAGAATGCTTTTAGTTTGGGTAACATTCACGGTTCCTTCCATATATACTTACGTTATTGCTACCTGTAGGAATGGCTTTGAGGAAACACCTACTGCCCGCTATGCTGAATCACCAGATATCTTGACATGAAGACGCAGGGCCAGAGTTCACATCAGGATACAAACCTATCTTATGGTGCCTGGCTCATGAAATGTTGTCCAGCTTCATTACCAGAAGCTAGTCTGTGGGAAAGTCTTTGTTTTCTCTCTTTTTCCCACATCCCACATTTGACCGATCAGCAATTCTTGTTGGCTTTACTTTCAAAATATATCCAGACTCTGACCACTGATGACCTACCATATCCCCTGATCCAAGTCTCAATAATCTCTTGCCTGGATTATGGCAACAACTCCCTGACTGGTGTCTGTGTCTACTCGATATCCCCATGGTTGCCAAAGGACTTACTTAAAAGTATAAGTCAAATAATGTCATTCCTAAATTTATGACCCCACCTCACAATGGTTTCTGATCACACCCAGAATAAAGCCAAAGGCTTTCTCAATGGTTTACAAGATTATACATGATCTTGCTCTTTTCTTACCTTTCTAAGATCATTTCTGAATATCTCTGCCTTGCCCATTGCCTTTCACCCACACAATCTCTTTGCTATTTGTTGAACATGTCAAACATATGCCCACGTTAGGGCCTTGGCTCTTGCATTCTCCTGTGCTGGACATTCTTCCCCTAGAAAACTGAATGGCGTCTTCTTTCACTTCAGCTCAGGTCTCTGCTTATATGTCACCTTCTCAAAGACATCTTCTTTGATCACTCTGCTGTAGGTAACATCCTCCTCCATTCCCTGCTATACCTTTACTTTGCCTTTATTTCTTACATAGTGCTTAAAACTCAAAAATATTTGCCAATATATACCTAAACTTTTATTTGATCATCACCTATCAAATTAAGAAATTGGAGTCAGGTAAGGTTAAATCAACTTACCAGCAGACAGTGATGCTTTATGGATGACAGGCCAGAGAGAAGAGGCTCAAATAGATTTATTTATTTTCTTCTTTTCCTACTAGAATATATATTCCTTGAGAGCCAGGTATTTTTATGCTTTGAACAGTGCTGTATCCTTAGCTCTTGGTAGATTCTCAATAAATATTTGCTCAGGGAATGGACAAAGAAATAAGGATGGCATCACTTTTGTTTTGTTTTGTCCATGATCAAAAATGTCAAATGACATATTTAGGAAAATAAGTTACACACCAGAGGCCACTATAATTAGGAGAAGGAAGCCTCTAATAGCATTGTGGTTCAAATGAGCTCAAGAAGCTTTGCCTCCAATGCCAAGCCTTACTCCACTTAGTCTACCCTAGAAATAAACATACAGGACAAATTTTCATTTATTTTTGTTACTAAATTTATTTCTAAGCCACATTTTCACAAAGGAAAAAAATCAAAATGAACAAATAAACAAACAAAAAATGAGGTAGCTTTTAAAAAATTGTAGAAACAACATGAACAAAATACAAAGAAAGTATAGAAACTTGATTAAAGAAAAAAGAAAAAAACTATATATATATATTTATATGTATATAACTATATACTGTGTGTGTGTGTGTGTGTGTGTGTGTGTGTGTGTGTGTGTCGGGATCTAAATCCCTTGAAGTCAAAATAAAGAGGGAAATGGGAGAAAGTACATGGTTATTCTTATCAGAAAGAAGTATCGATGTCAACTGGGGGAATCTAAGTTTTTCCCAATTCCTTTCTACCCAAAGGTAGAAAGATTATTGCCTTTCCTTTATGTCATTTATATTTGCCATACTTTCAACCAGAGGATGAGTAGTAGATAGTTTAAGTTATATTTTCTAATGAGAGACAAAAAAATCATGATATTCTGCTGTTTAAGTATAGATTTGTAAGCTCTGAGACAGGACAAAGAGGTTTGAAGTTTTATTCTGAATATGAACCAGTATTTTTGCCCTCCTCCACATGGGAGTGGGAGAACTGTGGGAAATGACAAAATATCCACCTACAACAATATCTAACTTAAAAATAAAGACCTAAGGGTGACATCAGCAACATGGCAGACTAGTTTTCTAGTATCATCATTATTACCCCTCCAAATGGCACTGATTTTGACAATTGCCCACACACAAGAGTACTTTGGTGGGAGCCCAGGAGTCCAGAGAAGTTTCAGCACACTATTGGAGCAAAGAAATCCAACATGGGACGCATTAAAGAGAGCAAAAGTAGTTTCACTTTATCTGCATCTCTTCTCCAAGACAACGTGGGTCAGTGCCAAACGAGACACCCTCAGTCTGCTATTTCTCCCACAGGGAAAAGTGAGAGTGTGTGAGTGAGTGCCTGCTTTTCCTAGCTGGACTGGACACTGCCAAAGAGACCCACTTCTTTCTTGTCCCATCCAGAGTAGTAGTGAGGTGTGTTACATGACTAAAGGACAGAGAGGGGCTGGAAGAACAGCTGCTAGGGCTTAGAGGGTATGAAAAAGACGCAGACCCTACAAACTACTTCATGGACTCCATCAGGAAGTCCACCCACCAGCTGCTGTGGATACCTCACCTGAGGATCCCCCAAATGACCCACAGCCAACCACTAACACTCTGGACACTTCACCCACAAACCTCCCCATCCCATGGCTGACTTTCTGTGCTTGCCCCCAGGGGCAGCAAGTGCAAATAGCTGGTTAGTTAGTACATACATAAGGTTGGCCTAAATTTGCAGGACTGGGAGAAAGGACACACATTTCAGCAGTAAGCACCACCTTAGGAAGGGAAATGAGAGGCTGTCGGTACCTGGCCTGGCTTTTCAGGATTGGGAGAAGACATACAATCTTAAGAATATGCTCTAAGAGGAGTATGGAGCAGGTGTTTCCATAGGAAAGGTTAAGAAGGTCTCAGAATCCCTAGCAACACTGACAGAAGATAGTTCTCTCTCAAAGCCAGTCAGTAAAGACTGGAGAAGGTAACTCTTTTTCAAATGCAAAGAAAAGTAATGAAGACTTCAAGGAACACAAAAAATCAAAGAAACATGACACCATCAAAAGAACACAACAATTTCCCAGTAACCAACCCCAAAGAAATGAAGATCCCCAATTTGCCTGATAAAGAATTCAAAATAGTTGTTTTCAGGAAGCTTAGTGAATGGGAAAGAAAACAGGAAAGACAATTCAGAAAAATCAGTAAAACAATACACGACCAAAACAAGTTTAACAGAGAGAAAGAAATCATTTTAAAAATTCTGGAGCTGAAGAATTTAATGAATGAAATTTTAAAAATGCAATAGATAGCATCAGTAGACTTGATCAAGCAGAAGAAAGAAGTCAAGAGCTCAAAGACAGGTTGTTTGAAATTATCCAGTCAGAGAACAAAGAAACAAGGAAAAAGAGTAAAGAAAGCCTCTGGTTACAGCATGCTGTAATTTGGTATAACCGTCCTCAATCTCAATATACTAATGTGAAAAGCGGTGATCGATAGAAATATATTGGGAAAATTTGGTAGAATTGGGGAAATTTTAGTAAATCTGGCTGAAGAGGACAGATATATGGAAGATATTATCAACATCACGAATATTGTGTTTCATACAACACGATTTACCTCCTGGTCTTTACCATTCACAGTCACTCAATCTCCATTTTTTGTTAAAGATTTTATTTATTTATTTGAGAGAGACAGATATAGTGACAGACAGCACAAGCAGGGAGGAAAGGGAGACGCAGGCCCCCTGCTGAGCAGGGAGACCAATGCAGGACTTGATCCCAGGACCCTGAGCTGAAGGCAGACACTTAACCAACCGAGCCACTCAGGCGCCCCTCTCAATCTTCATTTTTAAATGGTACTGACAATTCAGACTTGTAACAGTGATATTCAAACTGAGAAGACCTGCTGTCTGAGAATGAGGATATTTTGAGGTTGTCTGTGTAGCCAAAATTAGAAGCTAAAAATTGTCTAATTGTGTGGTACCTTGGTTTGAATTCTCAAAGCAGATACCGAGATAAGGACTGCACTGCAAGTAGTTTTTTTTCGGGGATGGTTAGAGGTACAGGGAACATAGGGAGGGAAGTGGAGAAATGATACTAGGAAGGACAGGTGACCAAAAAGAGAGGGTGCGTTATTAAGCTAGCTGCTACAATGGACGACTGGACCTTACCTCAGAGAGAAAACTCTGAAAAAAAGGTGTATTAAAAAACACACCTCAAAAAAAAAAAAACCCCAAACATATCTCATTTAGCCCCCTCAATGGAAAGCAGAATGGAGGCACTTATACACTAAATTCTGAAAGTCATTGGTTGAAGGCTGCTGGGGCATTTTTTCCCTCCCACACATGACTAGGCAGAGACAGCAGTCTGTCAAAATTCTGGCAAAAAGTCCAGGACACAGTGATGCAGATGAACTGTTTAAATCAACCAGGAGATACTGAAGAGTCTGAGGGATCTGGGTGGCAGCTAATAGGGTTGCCTGAACATGGAGACAGTAGGGGTTGGTATTATAGTCGGGATGACCCATCAGGTGGAAATAATCTGCTATGTATGGAGTTACTTCAGTGAACGCTGCAGTTTTGAATTGATACAGTAATTGAATAATATTTCATCTCAATTAAACAAAACTGAAAAAGGTCAACAAACTTTCTCTATAAAGGACCACACAGGAAATATTTCAGGCTTTGAGGGCCTCCCCGTCTCTGTCCCAACTACTCAGCTCCACCACTGTGGTATAACAGCAGCCGTAGACAACAGGAAACAAATGAGCATGACTGTGCCTCCACAACACTTTATTCATGGACCCTAAAGTTTGAATTCCGTATAATTTCCATCTGCCGTTAAGTATTGTTTTTCTTCTGATTTTTTTTCGTTATCTAAAAATATTTTTAAAAAATATATCCTTAGCTTATAAGCCATAACAGAAACAGGTGTTCAGGTGGATTTGGCCTGTGGACCTGTAGTTTGCTAAGCCCTGTCTACATGACCTTACCTGGTTTAAAAACTAGGGCTCTTGTTCTTTCTTTATAATGGTGTGTGTATCTCTTAAGGGGTTTTCTTAGCGATAGTTAGAAATATGACCCAGGGCCCTGAACACATAGCTGATAATGTCAAGAACACCTAAATAGAATTGGAATAACAACAGTATCCTTTTCCACTCTATAACTACATAGTGGAAGTATTTTTCAACCTGTACAAGTTTCTTCTTATGAAATACTGAAAAATGTAAGGTTTGATGATTTCCAGCTATGGTGTGCTTGATTAATTTCCAGGAATATGAGCTGCTGAAGAGGAGGTATAATTAAGAAACCTAGTATCAGATAAGTGTTAAGTAACTATGGGTCATCAAGGGTTGTATCACCAATTTATTTCATTCATTCAATGAAGAGTACTAATTGCAAGCAATAGTTGTTCAATTCCAATAACTCCTCACAAAAATTTTTTATGGTTGCTAACTACTTGTGGCTGAAACTTCTGCCAGGGGAACTACAGGCAGCAGTCCCCAGTGGCAGTCTCTGAGAAACCCACATGATTTCCAGGGGTGAAAGGCTTAGAATTGTACATATGCCACATCTGTATCAGAGGGTACCTGGACCAAAAATTTAAGACTGGGCCCTTTCCCCCAATCTCTCTCATTCCCAGGAACCACACAAATTATGAATGGGAAGAGATCAGTGAGGAAGCTAGAAGCCGCTAATCACACCCCCCTCTCAAGCCAGGGACATCAAAAGCTCAAGTGGGCATGCACTGGGGTAGTTCATAACTCTAGACCAGACCAGCATTTTGATTCTTATACTGACTGGCTGTTTTGAAGTCTTAAAATGAACATATTCTTGTAACTGGATGTTATTATATTTTTTATTAGCTAATAACTAATTATATTTTATTATATAATTTTTAATATATTTTTATTATATAATAATTTTTATTATTTTTTATATATTTTTAATTTTTTTATTATATAAGAACTTTTTAATTATTTTTTTATTATATAATAACTAATTAGAAAAGCTAGGGGCCCACATAGGACTTTGTTCAGGGGTAAGAAAAATATACAAGTAAGTTCAAAACGGAGCATTGAAATAAATTAAGTTGTTTTGATTGCGTCCTAATTTTTTGTTTGTTTGTCTCGTAGGGTAAAGCTAAAGTTGTAAACTACAACCAGATTGGAAACGTGTTTATAAGGTTTTCCTTGGCCTTCTTTAAGGTACTTGGCTGGGTCTGAAAATTAAACTGATGAAGCCAGATTAACAGGAGAAAAACATACAAATTTATTTAATATAAGTTTTAAGTGACATTGGAGCCTTCATAAGGAAATGAAACCCAAACAAATGGTTAAGCTGGAATATTTTTGTGCTAGGTTGGATGAAGGGTGGAAAGTTGTGGAGACATATATTAGGTCAAGGAGTATAAAGTTAAGTTACCTCAAGCTCCGAAACACGCAAAGGAGAAGGGGTGTTGTTATGCCTCTTCTTTTCTTTATCCTTTCCTATTCAACAGCTACTGCTTTTGGTTTGTCTAGGAATTATGTGAGACATCAAATGTTTTCAATTCTTTCCCCTTTTGAGCCTATGGAAAATTGCACTTCCCTGCCGCCTTAATAGGTGCGTGCCATTTGATTGGTCTTGCCAAATGAAATGTGAGCAGAAGTGGTGTATATTACTTCTGGGTAGAAACTTTAAAAGCCAGTACACAAGCTACTATATTCCCTTCTTACTGCTATGGTCATCATAGAAACAGGTTAGATATTAAGATAAAACTTCAACAAGGTTAACTCATGTTGCCTATGTAGTGTGATAAAAGTGAAAAATAAATCTTTATTTTCAGAAAGCATTGATTTGGGGATTATCACTATAGAATTGCATAGCCCTATCCTGACACAACACATATCATACCACACATGTTGAAATTAGCAAAGATGTAACAATTGTGAACTTGTAGGTACCTGAAAACGTATCTTTAAAATATACAAAATTTAGGGGCACGTGGGTGGCTCAGTCGTTAAGCATCTGCCTTTGGCTCAAGTCATAATCCCGGGGTCCTGGGATTGAGCCCCACATCAGGCTCCCTGCTCAGCAGGAAGCCTGTTTCTCCCTCTCCCACTCCCCCTGCTTGTGTTCTGTCTTTTGCTGTGTGTCTCTCTGTCAAATACATAAATAAAGAAATCTTTTAAAAAATAAATAAAATATATAAAATTTTAAAATATCAGTATTATAAAGAGAAATTGAGAAATCTACAATGATGGGGGAAGAATTTAATATATCCCTATCAGCCAAGAAGGAAAAAAAACGCTAGTAAGAATTTTAAAACTTTCAACAGAAAAATTAACCTATATCTAATGGGTATGTATAGAATGGATGGAAAATATGCATTTTTTTCAAGTTCATTTGAAACATTTATAAAGATTTACCTCATGCTAGGCTGCAAAGTAATCTCAGATATTTCAAAGAATCTATACGGTATAGTGTTTGTTTACCATCATGAAATTTAAATTAGAAATGAACAATAAAAAGAGAATAAATTCAAGCAGACTTCAAAAAGCAGATTTCAAAACTTAAAATGCACTCCTAACTTAAATGGATCATTTTGACAATTATGTAATTTTTAGAAATAAACAATGAAAATATTAGCCATGGAAATGATGATGTGTAATTAAAGCAGTACTTCATGTTAATATTTGGTAAAGTAGGATGGTGATATATAAGGCTCATTATATTATTTTCTATTTGTATTTTATGTTTAGCACAATTGCCAATATCAAACAATTTTTGAGTGAAAGCGTTGGACCTGGTTGTTGTGAAGACTTCCTGCAACTAAAAGAAATTGATTTAACAGCTTAAGAATATGGAGATTAATTTCTCTCAAAGATCATCAAATGAGCAAATTCTTTAATTCTTCCTAATGATTAGTTTATTCAACTCTTATCTTACCGTCTCTGTTGGCACATCAAAGAGTGCAACAATTTGGAAAAAAACCTATTGATCAATAAATGTATTTGTTCTTCTGTGTACCTGGCTCATTCTGATTAAAAGTATGTATGCAGAGATGATATAAGAAAAAGAGGCAGAGTAAGAAACTTCAAAAGTCTACTTCTCAATAAAAGCAACTAAAAAACTGGCAAAATCAGTATTTTTGGAATTCTGGAAACTAACCAAAAGCTTACAACAATCCAGAGAGCATTTATTCAAGAAAAACAGCTGAATCTTGCTAATTATAGTGAGCTTTGTGATGTTTGAACTTACACTAGTCTAATTTTTGCTCCCCAGCTCAGCCTTGACAGTAACAGTCTGCGTTCCCAATACCAGTACTGGAGGAGCAGAATGGACCCCACTTGGAAGGAGTGTCCTTGGTTGATCTGTCTGGTGTTTCCTTGCAAGACTAGCTCGAAAGATCTGTTCTATCTACTCTAATTCAGAACTCACACAGCACTAAAGCCACTACCTGGGGCATTTACAGGCAAAAGTTTTTGTCACTTCTACACGAGGCAATGAAGTCACAGTTGTGAAAAATAATATGCTAACAAAAATGACTGGGAGGAAAGACTGGGGAATAGGGTACTTTGGTGAATAAGGGCTTTGAAAAGCTCCAACATATTCCGGGAATCTAGAAAGCTCCCACATAAGGCTAGCACACAGAGAATATGTCCCTACCAGCACTCCAGCTTCTAGCCCACACTGTGTGGGCTCAGGCAACCTTACTGGCTTCCATTTTGCATGCCCAATTAACATTGCTTAAAGGGTGGATTTACATGTCTTTTGTTTTGTAATACTCGGGAGGGGAAGTTCCCCAGTCAGATAGAACGTCCTGTCCCGGTAAGGCGATCAAGTTAAAGAAGTGCAACCACTTCACAAAAGCCTGTTCAAACATTCCAATTCTCGTATAAACTTTTACTTTAATTCCTTCAATCCTTCTATTCTTAACTGTAGCCTCCATTAGAACTTCATCAACAGGTCTTGGTTTTAAAATACTAGGTAGGGAAAGTATTCCCCAGCAGACTTACTATATCCATTCCCATAAGACATTCAGATAAAGGAGCTACAACCATTTCACACAAAGACTAAGCATTCCAAATTTCATAATCATATTGGCTGTCATATTTTTGTGTTCTGTCAATCTAATTGTAGCCCACATTGGAACTTCACCAGTGGGTTTTGGTACACAATGTATGGGACTCCTGTATCAGGGAGGCCTACACATTTCTCTTCTTTACCTCTTGATCATTTTGTCCACTTTTGGGCAGAAGGCTTTGGGTCAGCAGTGAGGGGTCAAGCCAAGGGGCCCTGGCCCTTTTGTCAATCATTAACTTGATCAATATGTTTGATCACTGCCACAAGCACAAGCAGACTGTCGGTCAGATTTCTCATTGTGATTTGTGTCTGCGGGCTTTAAAATTTTTTCCAAAAAAAATAAAATAAAATAAATTTTTTTCCAAATTGGGAGAAATAGACTGGACTTGTTTGGGGCTCTTTAATATTGGAGACCAGTAGGAGATCCCCTGGTCCACCCAACCTTTGGTAGTGTTGCATTAAAATCTTTGTTTTTAACCCCATCAATGTCCATTTTATTCATCCCATTTCTTAATAACCGTCTGAAGATTTCCACCTTGCTGGGATGAGTCCTGTGACTCTCTCCTTTCTGTTTCCTCTTTGTTTTGCCCCATCAATATCTGCTTTATTCACTTTATTCCTTAATAACCACTTAAAATTTCCCACCCCGCTAAGACTAGTCTCTTCTACCACATATGCTCTTCTACCCACAGGCAATCAGACCCAAGTCACTGCCCCCAATCAGTTACTCTCCCAATCCCGTTCAGAGAAGCTTTCTCAGGAAGCTGAGGATACCCATCTACAAAATGAAAGAACTCTTTCACACATCACATGCTTGGTTTTGTCCTCCTCCAACACTGACTACATTCTTGTGATCAGAGGTCTTAGAAGTACTTTCTGTTGCTCTTGTGTAAGTTTTCTCTTGGAGGAAGCTTTGAAGCTAGTGGCTAAAGCTTAGACTCACTGAAATCTGAGCTTGTTCTAGTATCAAGAGTCAATCCAGCACTGCTTTTTATTTTTAGTTTACTGTTACAAATAACAATAATCAAAGAATACGTCACTTTTTCATATTAGTTTTCATTTCCTTACGCATCCAGTGAAACAGATTCTCCAAGAGCTGGATCCATTTTTCCAAATCCCATTGGTAGCTTTTACCTTTAGTAACTGATTGTGGCATAGCTGCTGCTCCAGACCTTGGGGGAGCAAGGGGCTAGCTAGGAAACTGAGGTCTCTCATCTTTTACCCTTTCGTCTTCTCTCTTTCCAAACCGCGTGTTTCCTTGAGCCAGAGTTATTCTGGAAGATCCCATTGCTCTGACACCAGCTGATTTGGAAAAACTCACTCAGTTTTCTTCCTCTGTAGACAAAAATCCAGTTCTTTCCTACTAGGAGTCATTCTCCTTTACTCGTCATACAAAAAAATACACGTAACGCTTTACTTCTGACACTTCTGACAATTCTTACCAAATTATGGTAACCAGCAATTTTCTGTGACACCCGCTGGGTGTCCTATAATTTCACTCAATTCCAAAACTATCTACTTAGAGATAGTGGCAGATCTCACAGTTTAAGGACTCAGTCCCACAAAACTGTACCCTCCCCCCACTTTAGATGCCACTCACAAGCCAGGTTATCGCCTGTGCTTCTGACCAACTGGCTATAGACCAGAGGTTCCAATAACTCTTTCCTTGATTTCAATTAATTTGCTAGAGCAGCTCACAGAACTCAGTGAAACACTTACACTTACGAGTTTAATAAACTTACACAGTTTATTAAAGGAGATGGTAAAGGACGCAGATGAACAGCCAGATGAAGAGATACATAAGATGAGGTCTGGGAGGGTCCTGAGCACAGGAGCTTCTGTCCCTGTGGAGTTGGGGGTGTGTCACCATCCTGGTGTCCATGTGTTTTCCCACCTGGAAGTTCTCTGAATCTTGTATTATTGGGATTTTTTATGGAGGCTTCATCACATAGGCATGATGGATCATTAAGTCTATTTTCAGGCCTTCTCTCTGGAGCCCTGGGGGGCAAGGCTGAAAATTCTAAACTTCAAATCACGGCTTTGTCTTTCTGATGACCAGCTCTTATCCAGGGGCCTCCCCAGAATCACCTCATTAGAATAAAAAAGACACTCCTATCACTGGGAAAATTACAGAGGTTTCAAAAGGTCTGCGTGAGAAAGCAGGGTTAAAGACCAAACATTAGAATAAAAGATGGTCTTAGTGCTCTTATCACTTAGGGAGTTACCAGGGTTTGGGAAATCATTCAGGAGTTCTGAATTGTTATAAAACAATCATAAAGCAGTTAACAAAATGATGATAGTAAGTCCTTACCTACCAATAATTACTCTAAATGCAAATGTTTAAATTCTCCACTTAAAAAACACAGAGGAGCAGGATAAATTTAAAAAAATAGATCCCACTATATGCTGACAGCAAAAGACTCACTTAAGCTTCAAGGATACTCATAGGCTGAAAGTGAAGAGATGAAAAAAAATATTATATGCAAATGAAAACCAAAAGAGATCAGGGATAGCTATGCTTACAACAGAAAAAAATAGACTTCAAAGCAGAAACAGCAAGAAAAGTCAAATAAGATCACTATATAATGATAAAGGTGTCAATTCAGTAGGAGAATATAACAATTGTAAATATATATGTACCCAATATTGGAGCACCTAAATATATTAAACAGTCATTAACAAATATGGAGGCAAAAATAGACAACAACGCAATCAGAGTAGGAGACTTCAATACCTGTTCTCAGAAATGGATAGATCTTCCAGACAGAAAATTAGTAAAGAAATAATGGACTTGAACTACACTTAGGTCCGAATGGACTTAACAGACAGATACAGAACATTCCATCCTACAGCAGCAGAATGCACTTTCTTCTCAAACACACACACAACATTCTCCAGTACAGATCATATGCTAGGTTACAAAACAAGTCTTAACAAACTTAAGAAGATTGAAATCATATCAAGTATTGTTTCTGACCACAATGCTATGAAACTAGAAGTCAATAACAGGAAAACTTTAGAAAGTTCACAAGTATGTGGAAATTAACACACTCCTAAACAATCAGTGGGTCAAAGAGGAAATCAAAAAGGAAATCCAAAAATATTTTTAAACAAATGAAAATGGATACATAGTGTACCCAAACTCATGAGATGCAGCAAAAGTAGTTCTAAGACAGAAGATTAGAGTGATAAATGCTTGCATTAAGAACAAAAGAAAGCTCTTGAGATGCCTGGGTGGCTCAGTCGGTTAAGTATCTGACTTCAGCCCAGGTCATGATCCCAGGGTCCTGGGATTGAGTCCCACATCTGGCTCCTCATTTATTGAAGAGCCTGCTTCTCCTTCTGCCTGCCACTCCCCCTGCTTGCACGTACTCTCTCCCTCTCTCTGACAAATAAATAAATAAAATCTTGGAAAAAAAAAGGAAAGAAAAGAGAAAGATATATTAAATAAACAAACTAACCTTACAACTCTGGTAAAAACAGGCACATATACCAATGGAACAGAACAGTGAACCCAGACATAAATACATAGTCAACTAATTTTTGATTCATACATACATGGTCAATTAATTTTTGACAAAGGAGCCAAGAACACACAATGAGGAAAGTATAGTCTCTCCAGTGAATGGTGTTGGGAAAACTGGGTATCCACATGCAAAAGAATGAAATTAGACTCCTATCTTATACCACTCAAAAAATTAACATGAAATGGGTCAAAAAGTTAAATGTAAGACCTGGAACCTTGAAACGCCTAGAAGAAAAATAGGGGAAAACATCCTTGACGTTGGTCTTGGCAATGATTTCTTGGATAAGACACCAAAAGCACAGCCAACTGAAGTTAAACAAGTAGGACTACATCAAACTAAAGAACTTTTGCACAGCAAAGGAAATAACCCATAAGTTGAAAAGACAACTTACAGAAAGGGAGAACATATTTGTAAACCATATATTTGATAAGAGATTCACATCAGAATATATAGAATATATACAACTCAACAGCAAAAAAGTGACTAATCTAATTAAAAATGGGCAAAGGACCTGGATAGACATTTTTCCAAGAAGACATACATATGGCCTACAGGTACGTGTAAAGATGCTCAACATCACTAATCATCAGGAAAATACAAATCAAAAGCACAGTGAGATATTACCTCACACCTGTTAAGATGGCTATTGTCAAGATGACGAGAGAAAACAAATGTTGTTGAGGGTGTGGAGGAAAAGGAACTCTTAGACACTACTGGTGGGAATGCAAATTGGTGCAGCCACTAGGAAATGGCAGTTCTTCAAGAAACGAAGAGAACTACCATATAATCCACTTACTCAACTTCTTAGTATATATCCAAAAGAAATGAAATCAGTATCTTAAAGAGATATCTGCACACCCATGTTTTTTGCAGCATTATTCACAATTGCCAAGATACAGAAACAACATAAATGTTCTTCAGTGGATGAATAAAGAAACACATACACACAATGGAATATTTTTAGACATGAAAAAGAAGAAAATCCTATAATTTGTGATAACCTGGAGGAACTACTATATAGTATCATGTGTTGTGGAATCTAAAAAATAAAAAAAAGTAGCTGCCAGGGACTTGAGAGAGGAGGAAATAAGGAGATGTTACTTAAAGGGTACACATTTTCTGTTATTAGAATAAGTTCTTGGGGCACCTGGGTGGCTCAGTTGGTCAAGTATCTGCCTTTGGCTCAGGTCATGATCTTGGGGTCCTGGGATCGAGCCCCATGTCAGGCTTCCTGCTCAGCAGGGAGTCTGCTTCCCCCTCTCCCTCTGCCCCTCCCCTCCATGCTCTCTCTCTCTCTCAAATAAGTAAAATCTTTTAAAAAAAGAATAAGTTCTGAGGATCCAAGGTACAGCATAATGACCAGATAATAATACGGTATTGTATATTTTAAAATTGTTGGGGGTAGATCTTAAGCAGTCTCAACACACACACACACACACACACACACACATACACACACACGATTTAACTATGTGAAGTGATGGATATGTTAATTACCTTATTCTTGGTAATCATCTCACTATATAAGTATATCAAATCACCGCATTGTATACTTTAAATATATATAATACTTTTTTTTGGTTATTTCTCAACAATGTTGAAATAAAAATATAAATGTATTTTCAGTTTTTAGAACTTGTTTCTAGAAAGTCAGTTAACCAAATTATCAAAACCTTATGGCACAAGAAGCGTGTGGCACAAGAAGTGAGATAAAAGGGAACCCTGGATGGCTCAGTCAGTTAAGCATCTGCCTTCAGTTCAGGTCATGATCTCAGGGTCTTAGGATCAAATCCCACATCAGGCTCCCTGCTCAGCAGGGAGCTTACTTCTCCCTCTGCCTGCTGCTCCTCCTGCTTGTGCTTGCTCCCTCTGTCTTTCTGTCTCTGACAAATAAATAAAATCTTTTTAAAAAGCAAGATTTAAAAAAATGACCAGTATAAGCAACTCTTCTAGGGGTGAGATATCTAGGTTAATGTTTCTCAAATTTCAAGGTGCCCCTGAATTAGCAATGTGTTTCTTGTTAAAATGCAGACTCTTAATTCTTTAAGTCTTGGGTAAGGCCAGTATTCTGCCTCTCTAAGATCATAGGTGATACCAATGTATCCAATGTATCCAATGATACCAATACCAGGTATCTGGCCCTGGTACCACTCTTGAGTAACAAAGTTCTAGAGGAAAGTATGCCTCCAATAACAACTACCATGGTCATAGGAAAAGACAACCTGAGACAGGAGTTATTAAAACCTTTGCTAGGGTCTGCAAGAGAATCAAGGAGGTAGCTTCTCTTCCTTTCCACACCCTGGGAGGTTTTGAATGATTTGAAAAAAAATATTAACAAATTTTTAAAAAGATTTTATTTATTTATTTGACAGAGAGAGAGAGAGCACAAGCAGGGGGAGTGGGAGAGGGAGAAGCAGGCTCCCTGCGGGTGGGGCTTGATCCCAGGACCCTGAGATCATGACCTGAGCTGAAGCGAGGTGCTTAACCTACTGAGCTACCCAGACGCCCTAAAAGAATGGTTTAGAGGACAAACGAGTAACTTCATTACTAATAAAGACTAACTTGGAGGGTATAGCAACTAAAACACTCTATCTAACACTAAACCAGGTAAAATGGGGTGGAATAGTCTCTGCTACTGAGTTTCAGAGGATAACTTCTACTCCCTGAGAGCAGGGGTGCTCTTGAGGAGGAAAAAAAATAGAACTGTGCTAAGAATAGTATATATTTCCCCCAAACTTACCAATCATATTAAGCAAAATTCTCTTCCATGGAGAGAGTAAATCTGGGGAGGAGAGAGTGTGGAGAGAAGGGGTAAAAAGCAATTCCCTCTAATAGTTAATCACCAAACCCTTGGTAATATAAGGGAATGAATGATGAAGATCCAGAACATCTCCTTAGAAATGGTATTTTGTATTAGGTGAGTTTAAAGGCTGATGGGAAGAGAACTTTGCAAGCAGAAGGATGTCAGAAACAAAGACTCATTAATTCCTTTTGTGCCTGGCCCATGTCCAAACCAACTAATTGCTAAATTGTAATTATAATTCTTATCAACTAAGTTTTAGAGAAAATCGCTGGTCTCTGGATTCCCTCCTTTCCTTAAACTAATGTCACGATAAGATAATTCAGTGTCAATTACCAGAAAGAGTATAACATGATTAATTTACAAGACAGTGAACTTCACACTGACAACATTATACAATCTTGTTAAATTCATTCTAAACCTCAAGTAACAATCTAGAATTAAGAGCTAATCTTCAGAAACCACTAGAGGAAGAACAGACTACAGTAGTAGAAACTGCTTTGAGCTTTGTTGTTGTGTGTTTGTTTGTTTGTTTTTTAATGGAGAGTGATGGCCACACACATCTAAGAAATCATAAATGATTCTGTTCAAAGTGATTGAGAGTACACCTAGTTATCTAGAAACTCACCAGGACAAGTTTTGCAACTGAAGAAATTGGATCCACGGTACTGAAGAATACCTGTGTGAAAACAGAGACAGCAGGCCCCAAATGGAGTTACTTATGCTAAACCTACCAAAACTTAATACCTAACCTAATGTGCAGCTTCAGCTTCTCCCAGAAATGTGACCTCTAACCAGCCAATGGGGAATTTCCTGGTCAGTACTGGGAGGTAATTTATCAATAGACCCCTTCTATTTCCCTTAGGAGGATGACCTTGCCTAGAACAATGCATTTTTTGTTAATAATTTCCTTTTATCCACTCCTTCTCTGCCTTTAAAAACCTTTAATTTGGGGGGCACCTGGGTGGCTCAGTGGGTTAAAGCCTCTGCCTTCAGCTCAGGTCATGATCCTTGGGATCAAGCCCCGCATCAGGCTCTCTGCTCAGTGGGGATCCTGCTTCCCTTCCTCTCTTTCTGCCTGTCTCTCTGCCTACTTTTGATCTCTGTCTGTCAAATAAATAAATAAAATCTTAAAAAAAAAGCCTTTCATTTTCTGCAGCTTACTTGCTAGATGGGATGATGCTCAATTATTGAGTCATTGCATAAGGCCAATTTGATCTTTAAGAATACTCAGTTGAATTTTGTTATTTAATACTTGGTAAACTTATTAGGTACTTTTAGTTGGACATGAGCAAAAGGGTGCTTTCCCTGTCTGATAATATAATGTTGGGTCTTATGATGTGGTGCTACCTCAGTGGAGTTTCTGGCTCCATGATCCCATTCAATTCATAGTAATACATTCATTGCAATATTACCATATAGATAAAAGAGGAAGGAATGACAGAATTAGAAATTGGGCTACATTTGATGCTCAATACATTAATTTCCTAATTAGAGATAATATCGCATTGACTAGGGAAAAGGACTTCCATAATGGTGAGGTGAGGAGCTCAGTCAATCTTCTCCATCAAAAGCAATCACATAATTGGGTTAAATTAACAGAAACACCCGTATTAGGACTCTGGACATTTGCTGAAGTCAGACATCAAATTGAGAAGAATTTATTCAAGAAAAACCATTGAACCTTAGTAAGACTAGGATGAACCTGTGTCATTTTAGCCTGAAACTGCTCCCATTTCCTCTCAGCTACTTGAGGCCCTGGTACTTGATTTTCACAAGAAAATTCACAGAGAAACCCATACTGGGGGGCATTTTGAAAAACAATAATAATTTTAGTGGCAAAAAATCAGGGAAGGCCAACATCATCCCTAGCCTGACGTCTCAATACTGGTTCAAAGAAGCAATAGGACAACACAGTGGCAAGAAATGTTTAATAGTGAGATCCAAGGAACAAGAGCTGTAGTGGACCTTGGTAAGCTGCCACTATCCCTGGGGGTCTGGGAAACGATGTACATGTAAGGCACTGTACTCATACTTAGGAGATAGTGGAGAAAGCCTTAGTGAGCTACTCATCCCTGGGTGAATGTGACACTTTGCAAGTACAGAAAGGCAACAATGAGACAAAGCTGTAAATTGAATTTTGAATGCTTTACCTAAGCAACACAGATCCATCAACGAAGTGGAGAAATCTTACTGCAGCTATGGGTTTAAACACAACCCCTGACCAATAATTGGCTGACCACTAAACTGTGCTGTTTTTTGACCCAGGGGTGACTCCTAGTAGTCCAGACTTAAACAAAACAAAACAAAACAAAACAACGTAACAGAGAAATCAACAGCTACCCATTGTGGGGAGGACAGACTCCACAGAATTAGTCCTTGCAAGAGACTAAACAAATATACAACAAAATAGTAACATTCTCCCCTAGTTGGGGTGGGACAAGGAGGAATCAGAATTCAGATTTACTACAATATACTATTACGAGAATTCATTTTTTTAACAAAAAATTATGAGCCATGAAAAGAAACAGGAACATATGACCTTTCTTCTCTTAACCAATTTAAAACACAATTCAAGGGGGATCTGGAGGACTTAGTCTGTTAAGTGTCTGCTTTGGGCTCAAGTCATGATCTCAGGATCCTGGGATGAAGCCCCATGTTGGGCTCCCTGCTCAGTGGGGAGTAGGCTTCTCCCTCTCCCTCTGCCCCTCCACTCATGTTCTCTCTTTCAAATAAATAAATAAAATCTTTAAAATAAAAAAAATAAGTCAATTCATCAGGATGATACAACAGTTATAAACATATACACCTAACAACACTGTGCCAAAATACATGAAGCAAAAACCAACAGAATTGAAAGGCAAACACAATTCAAAATAATAGTTGGGAGGACGCCTGTGGCTCAGTCAGTGGAGCATGTAACTCTTAATGTTGGGGTTGTGAGTTCAAGTTCCATGTTGGGTGTAGAGATTACTTGTAAATGTAATCTTTTTTTTTAAAAAGGGGCGGAACCTTGCAATATAATAGTTGGAGATTTTGACATCTCACTTTCAATGATAGATAGGACAAGTAACTAGCAATTCAGGAAGAAAATAGAAGACTTTAACTAAACACTACAATCCAGTTTGACCTAACTGGCATCTATAGGGCACTTGAACCAATAAGAGCAGAATATACAATCTTCTAAAATACACATAGAACATTCTCTAAGAAAGACAATATATTAGACCATAAAACAATCTCAATAAATTTAGAGGGATTGTAATCATACTAAGAATGTTCTTTGACCACAAAAGAGTTAAACTAGAAATCAAGAACAGAGGGGCACCTGGGTGGCTCAGTCAGTTAAGCCTCCAACTCTTGATTTCAGCTCAGGTCATAATCTCAGGGTTGTGAGATTGAGCCCCACATAAGGCTCTGCACTGGGCATGGAGTCTGCTTAAGATTCTCCCTCTCCTAACTCTTAGTTCTGGGAACCAAACTGAGGGTTTCTGGAGGGTAGGTTGGTGGGGGTATAAGGGAATTGGGTGATGGGCATTAAGGAAGACACTTGATGTAATGGGCACTGGGTATTATATGCAACTGATGAATCACTAAATTCTACCTCTGAAACTAATAATACACTATATGTTAACTAAATTGAATTTAAAAAAATTTATTTTTTTTAATTAACATATAATGTATTATTAGCCCCAGGGGTACAGGTACTAAATTGAATTTCAATAAAAATTTTTTTAAAAAAGAAAATGAAAAAAAAAAAAGATTCTCCTTCTCCCTCTGCCCCCTTTCTAAAAAAAAAAAGAAAGAAAGAAATCAATAACAGAGAATTTGATAAATTTGAAATATTCAAAAATTAGAAAATAATCTTCTAAAGAATGCATAGGTTAAAGAAGAAATCACAAGGGAAGTTAGAAAATACTTTCAATGAAATGAAAATAAAAACTTACCAAAATTATGGGGAATCCAGAAAACATGATTTCAGCACATTTCACCCTAGTCTTCCCCTCTTCTTGCTACTGAATAAAATAAATTAAATGGACAGCAGAATATTCTGAATGGTGTAGGAATGCAGACAGACAGAACCTTAGGGTTCAAGAAATAACCCACAGGTGAGTTCCCTAGACGTTTTTTTTGTTTTGTTTTGTTTTTCTTTTGTTTGTTTGGTTTTTTTTTTTTATCCTTCTGTATGTCTCAGACTAAGCCGGGGGGAAGATCTAAACCCAGAAACACCAAAAAGCACAACCAAAACAAAATAAGAAAAAAAGCTAGGCCTATGGACATTGTGCATAAGCACTAACATGAGTTAGTTATCTACCGGTTCTAGCCTATAGGCATCTAGGGAGACTTACTGTGAGAATGGAGACTATTGACAACCCCACAAAGCAACAGTGGTGGGCATATGCAGAGACTGTGCCTGAAAATTGAATTGTCTACCATAATGGATCTGGTAATACCACTTTACTTTAGCTGACAGAGGTCTAGGGACTCTGTGCAAGAGTAGAGCCTAACTAATATACCACCGCAGCAAAGAGGCAGCTCTGCCTTCCTACACTTGAAATTTGACGGATATGATTAGTGAGAGCAGGGTTAGTCTACCATCCAGCCACAGCAGTGATAAAGTGCTTCTGTCTTCTCATTAGCAGGTATCTACAGAGGTTGCTTGTATGAAGAGAGTTCTCACTAATATCTTGGCCTGGTAATATAAATGATGAGAGATAAATTTGAACCAAAATCTCATAATACCCGAAATACAAGAATACCCCAGGATACAAGCAAGAGTCAGTCATCATACCAAGAACCAGGGAATTGCAACCAGGGAATGGAAAACAATGATGAACAGGTGCAAATACCAAAATGATACAAATATTGGAAATTTCTGAAAATGGTTTTTAAAAGTATCTATCATAAATATACTTCAATAAACAATTAGGAATACTTCTGAAATAGATGAAGAAAGTAGAAAATCTCAGCAAAGAAATAACAGACATCTTTAAAAATGGAAATTTTACAACTGAAAAATTGGTCAAAGTAAAAAACTCGCCAGAAGGGCTCAATAGGAAAATGGAGATGACATAGGAAATAATCAGTGAAATTGATTAAAAATTATCAATATGAATCACAAAGAAAATAGGTTGAAAAAAAGACAGGCACTCAGAAACCTGTATAACAATAGTAAAAGATCTAACATCTACATCATTGGAGACTCATGAGGATGAGAGAAAGAAGTTTTTAAAAAAATATTGGCTGAAAATTTTCCAAATTGGTGAAAGACACAAACACAGAGATTCAATAAATTAAATGAATCCCAGACAGGATGAATCCAAAGAAATCCATGTCCAGATACATCATAACAAACTTCTGAAAACTAAGAATTTTGAAAGCAGCCAGAGAGAAATAATGTATCACCATCAATGATAGTGGGTAGATGGAAGTCAGACAAAAGTGACACAATATCTTTCAAATGCTGAAATAAAAGAACCGTCAGCCCAGACATATTTCTTATTAAGGTAAAACTCACCATTTTAACCATTTGAAAGTATACAAT
The DNA here is from genome assembly GCF_963455335.1 of Martes martes. Lineage (NCBI taxonomy): Eukaryota > Metazoa > Chordata > Mammalia > Carnivora > Mustelidae > Martes > Martes martes. Next base: position 38,731,159 of record NC_137897.1, on the reverse strand, counting down.
TCAGTGGCTTTTACTACATTCACGATGTTGTGCACCATCACCACTATTCTAATTCCAGAACATTTTCATTGATTCACATGAAACTCTGTACCCATTAAGCAGTCATCCATCCACAAACACAAACATGCTTTCTGCCTCTATAGATTTATGTATTGTGGACGTTTTATATAAATGTAATCATACAACGTGTGGTGTTTTGTGTCTGGATTCTTTCACTTAGCATAGTGATTTCAAGACTCAGCCATGTCGTAGCAAGTATCAACACTTTATTTGTTTCTTTTAATTGTAGCAAAATTCACTCCTCTTTAAGGTTGAATAATATTCCATTTATGGATATACCGTGTTTGTTTATCCTCCTATCAATTAATGGACAGTTCAGTTGTTTCCACTCTTGTAGCTATTGTGAATAGTGTTGCTATGGACATTCAAACACATGATTTTGTTTGGACATTTGTTTTCAGTTCTCTTGGCACCACTTCCCATTTTCATCAGCAAGGTAAAATTGTTTCCATTTCTTCCCATCTATGCCACAACTTATCTGATAAAAAAAATTTATATAAAAAGATACATATATATAGCCATCCAAGCAGGTATGAAGTAGTATATCACCAGAGGTTTTACATTCTGGATTATAACAGATGGTTTAAATTTTTTTTTTTTTTTAAGATTTTATTTATTTATTTGACAGACAGAGACCACAAGTAGGCAGAGAGGCAGGCAGAGAGAGAGGAGGAAGCAGGCTCCCCGCTGAACAGAGAGCCCGATGCGGGGCTTGATCCCAGGACGCTGGGATCATGACCTGAGCCGAAGGCAGCGGCTTTAACCCACTGAGCCACCCAGGCGCCCCAGATGGTCTAAATTTTTAAGGGGAAAAAGATATGTACATGGTGGAGTAGTGCTTGTGCATCAGCATATTTGTGTTTGAACATGAATGTATCAGTTGCAATGTGTTCTATATGTACGTACCTTTATGTCTCTGTGTGTATGTGCATTGCACATGTGTGTTCAAGTATGTAGATGAATGTGTGTGAAAATGCATGTAGGTGGATATGTACTTCTGTGTGCTGGTGAGATTGTGTCTGTGCATGTGTCTGTGTGTCTGTGTGGTATGTAGCTTCCATGAAGATAACAGTCTTACTTGGGAGTTCTACAGTGATTTGGAGAATTGTTGCAAGACTGACTAGATAACATAACACTTTTGGGACACCTGGGTGGCTTAGGCCCTTAAGCCCCTGATTCTTGATTTCGGCTCAGGTCATGATCTCAGGTTCATGAGATTGAGCCCTGCCTCAGCTCTAAACTGGGCAGGGAGCCTGCTTCACTCTCCTCTTCTCCCTCTACTACTCCCCACCCTTCCCCTCTCACTCCCTTGTATGTGCACACACACTCTTTCTCTCTCAAAAAAACCCACAATACTTTGTAAAAAATTTCTGTACTGTGTGAAAATTCAACAGATTTAAAATGCAATTATCTGTTCAGCTACATGTGTGTTGGCACAAACCATAAAATTGTCTCCAAGTGGCCCCTTTATTTACAAATTGAACAGTGGCGTTTGCTTGAACCATTATCTTCTATATAGTATAGCTCCCAAAGTTTTACAGATTATCCTGATAAAAATCCAGGAAACGTTATGGAGAAGTCTATGGAGATTTCTCTAACAATTATGATTTATGTCTTAATCCTTATGTTTAGGACTACCTGAGAAGAAGAATGCTTCCGAAATGATTCATTTGTTTCTGGGTCAAGTTGACTGTTAAGAAAAGAAAAATGCAGCACTATTTAGCTTTTTTTTTTTTTTCTTGAAAGCAAAAACCTAGGTTTCCAAGGCTACTCTAGCTTGGGTATCTAATAATGATAAACCTTATTTCTGTGGTGCACAAAGCATTTATAAGAAATGGTTCTGTTACCCTTTGTGTATTTTAATTTACATTTAATAAGATTATCTCCTTTTTTAGTGTATAATTAATATCTGAGGTTTGCCAAAATGCACAGAGTTATGTGACTACCATGAAAATCAGGACACAAGACAGCTTCCTCACTGCTAAATATTAGCTCATCCTACCTTTTTATAGCTAGGCATTCCACTCTCGTAACCCCTGGTAACCACTTACCGTTTTGCTTTCTCCAGAATGTCAGAGATGAAATTACCCCATGTGTAACCTTTTGAATCTGGTTTCCTTCAGTTAGAAAAATGTATTTGAAACACACCCATGTTGTTGCATGTATCTCTAGTTTGCTCATTTTCATTGTTGCGTAGGATTTTATTTTATGGATGTGCTACTGTTGGTGTATCCATTTGCCCTATTGAAGGACATCTGGGGAGTTTCTAGTTTGGTGCTCTTGTGAATAAAGCTGCTATAAACACCCACGTATAGGTTTTTGTGTGGGAACATAACTTTTCATTTCTCTAGAGTAAACAGTAAATATTTAGGAGTGAAATTATAAGGTCATATGTTAAGTGTATTTATGGTAAATATATGATTTTTAAATAATAGATTTTAGTTTTTAGAGCACTTTAGGTTTACAGAAAAATTGAGCCGAAAGTACAGAGAGTTCCCATATATTCCCATTCCTCTCCCTTTATCAGATTTGCCCCTAATATTAACATCTTGTAATGATGTAGTACATTTGTTACAATTGGAGAACCAATATTGAGACATTACCATTAATAAAGTCCATAGTTTATATTTGGGTCCACTCTTTCTGTTAAATAGTTCTATGGGTTTAAAAAAATGCATCATGGGGCGCCTGGTGGCTTAGTCACTGGGCGTCTGCCTTGGGCTCAGGTCATGATCCCAGAGTCCTGGGATCGAGCCCCACATCGGGCTCCCTCCTCGTTGGGAAGCCTACTTCTCCCTCTCCCACTCCTCTGCTATGTTCCCTCTCTTGCTTTTTCTCTCTCTGTCAAATAAATAAATAAAATCTTTTTTAAAAATGCATCATATTATGTCTCCACCATTATAGTATTACATATAATAGTTATATGTAATATAACTGAATATCTCCTGTGTTCCACCTATTTCTCCCTCCCCCCAAACTTGACCCCTGTCAAAAACTTATTTTCTAGGGTGCCTGGGTGGCTCAGGGGGTTAAAGTCTCCGCCTTCAGCCCAGGTCATGATCCCAGAGTCCTGGGATCAAGCCCCGCATCGGGCTCTCTGCTCCGCAGGGAGCCTGCTTCCCCCTCTCTCTCTGCCTGCCTCTCTGCTTATTTGTGATCTGTCAAATGAATAAATAAAATCTTTTAAAAAAACTTATTTTCTACTGTCTCTATAGTTTTACTTTTCCAGGATGTCCTAAAGTTGAAATTATACAGTATGTAGCCTTTTTAGACTGGCTTCTTTTATTTATCAATGTGCGTGTAAGGTTACTCTGTGTCTTTAGTTTCTAGGTACATCTTTTCTTTTCATCACTGAGTAATATTCCATTATAGTGATCTACTGCAGTTTGTTTATGCATTCACTTATTGAAGGACATCTTTGTTTTTTTGTTTTTTTTTTGTTTTTTTTTTTTTAAGATTTTATTTATTTATTTGACAGACAGATTACAAGTAGGCAAGAGAGGCAGGCAGGGAGAGAGAGGAGGAAGCAGGCTCTCCACGGAGCAGAGAGCCCGATGTGGGGCTCGATCCCAGGACCCTGGGATCATGACCTGAGCCGAAGGCAGAGGCTTTAACCCACTGAGCCACCCAGGTGCCCCTGAAGGACATCTTTGTTACCTCCAAGTCTGGCAATTATGAATAAAGCTATAAACATCTATATGTAGGCTTTTGTGTAAACATAGGTTTCAACTCATTTGGATAAATAGCTAGGAGCACAGTTATTGGATCATATGGTAAGACTGTGTTTACCTTTTTTAAAAATTTATTTATTTGACAGACAGATCACAAGTAGCCAGAGAGGCAGGCGGTTGGGGTTGGGGGGAGCAGGCTCCCTGCTGAGCAGAGAGCTTGACATGGGGCTCGATCCCAGGACCCTGAGATCATGACCTGAGCCAAAAGCAGAGGCTTAACCCACTGTGCCACCCAGGTGCCCCTTACCTTTTTTTTTTTTTTTTTTTAAAGATTTTACTTATTTATTTGACAGACAGAGATCACAAGTAGGCAGAGAGGCAGGCAGAGAGAGAGGAGGAAGCAGGCTCCCTGCTGAGCAGAGAGCCTGATGCAGGGCTCGATCCCAAGACCCTGGGATCATGACACGAGCTGAAGGCAGAGGCTTTAACCCACTGAGCCACCCAGGTGCCCCTGTGTTTACCTTTTTGAGAGACTCTCCAACTGTCTTCCAAAGTGGCCACACCATTTTGCATACCTGATAGTTCCACTGCCCTAAATATTCCCTGTGTTCTACTTACTCATCTCTCCTGCAACCCCTGCCAGCCACTGATCTCTCCTGTCTCCATAGTTTGGTCTTTTCCAGACCGTTATAAGGTTGGAATCATATAGTATACAGCCTTTTCAGATTGGCTTCCTTCACTTAGTAATACCCATTTAAAACTGCCCAATATCTTTAGTGGCTTGATAGCTCATCTCCTTTTAGCATAAGATTCATTGTCTGGATGTACTACAGTTTATTTATCCTTTCATCTATTAAAGGGCATCTTGGTTGCTTCCAAGTTTTGGCAATTATGAATAAAGCTGTTATAAGCATGTGTGGACCTAAGTTTTCATCTCATTTTGGTAAATATTAGGAACATGATTGCTGTATCATATGGTAAGAGTATGTTTAGTTTTATAAGAAACCAGCAAACTATCTTCCAAAGTGGCTGTACAATTTTGTATTTCCACCAGCAATGGATAAGAATTCCTGTTGCTCTACATATTTGCTAGATTTGGTATTGACAGTGTTTTGGATTTTGGCTATTCTAATAATAGGTGTGTGGTGGGGGGGCAAGTATCTTGTTGTTTGAATTAGCGATTCCCTAATGATACTGAGCATCTTCTTGGATGTATATCTTCTTTGGTGAGATATATAGACCTTTTGTCCATTTTTTAATCAGGTTGTTTTCTTACTGCAGTTTTCAGAATCCTTTGTTTATTTTGGCTACAGGTCCCTGATTTAATAGATAGGTGTTTTTGCAAAGATTTTTCTTCCAGTCTGTGGCTTCTCTATTCATTCCTTCAATTATGTCTCTTGCAGAGCAGAAGCTTTTAATTTTAATGAAATCTAATTTAGCAGTTTTTTCTTTCATAATCATGCTTTTGCTGTTGAATCTAACAATTCATTGCTAAATCCAAGGTCTTTTAGATTTTCTCCTATGTTATCTTCCCAGAATTTTAAAGTTTCGAATTTACATATAGGTCAGTTACCCATTTTGACTTAACTTTTGTGGCAGGTGCAAGGGAGAACGTCTAGATTTTTTTTTTTTTTGCATGTGGGTGTCCAGTTGTTTCAGCACCATTTGTTGAGAAGACTATCTTTTCTCCACTGAATTTCCTTTGCTCCCTTGTCAAAGACAAGCAGACTAGATCTACATAGGTCTATTCATGGGTTTTCTTTTCTTTTTCTTGATCTATTTGTCTATTCTTTTACTGATACCATGTTGTCTGGATTACCATGACTTCATGGTAAGTTTTTTCTTCCCAGCTTTATTGACTTGTAATGGACATGCAATTTTAAAGTGTATAATGTATTGGGGCCCCTGGGTAGCTAGTCAGTTAAGTGCCTGACTTTTAATCTCAGCTCGGACCTTGATCTCAGGGCCATGAGCTCAAGCCCTGCATTGGGCTCCATGCTGCACATGGATTAAAAAAAAATAAAGTGTATAATGTATTGATTACATATATTTATATATTTGGAAATTATTACTACCATAGCATTAGCCTTTGTCACGTCACATAATTATCATTTCTTTCTTTTGTGATGAGAACATTTAATATCCACTCTGATAACAACTTTCAAGTATACAATATGGTATTATTAGCTATAATCACCATGCTGTACATTAGATTCCCCAGAACGTATTCATTTTATAACTCGAAGTTTGTACTCTTTGACCAATATCTCTTCATGAATTTGGAGGATATTTGCACCTCTGTTCATAAAAAACATTGGCCTGTAGTCTTCTTCTTCTTCTTCTTTTATTTTTCTTGTAGTGTCTTTGATTTTGGTATTAGGTCCATTTTCATTCAAAAAGATTATTGATAGGTATGTATTTATTGCCATTTTGGTTGTTTCTGTGGTTCTCTGTTCCTTCTCTTGCTCTCTTCCTTTGTGGTTTGGTGGCTTTCTTTAGTGTTATGCTTGGATCCTTTTTTCTTTACTTTTTAATGTATCTTTTACAGGTTTTTGATGGTGGTTACTATTGGGTTCATCTATGACACCCTAGGTGTATTGCAGTCTACGTTAAGTTCATAGTTGCTTAAGTTCAAACACATTCCAAAAGCACTAAATTTTTATTCCCCCTTCCAATCTTTATGTACATGATGCCATATCTAACATTTTATTTCATGTATCCCTTGATTACATTTGTAGATTTGATTGATTTTACAACTTTTGTGTTTTAACCTCCTTACTGGCTTTATAAGTGATTAATCTGTTCTCTTTATTATGTTTGCTTTTATCTGTGAAATTTTATTCCTTTCATTCTATTGTTACTTCTGGTTATGGCCTTTTCTCTCCACTTAAGAAAGTCCCTTTAACATTCCTTCTAAGTCTGGTTTGATGGTGATAAACTTCTTTACCTTTGGGGCATCCCCCAAGGTGTTTTTCAAACTGCTGCTTCTATGCTGTGTTTTGGGCCTAGTTATTTAGTATTTTGGTTCTCTAAGAGCAGGGACTTGGTTTCTTATCACCCTCCAGCTCTTCCAAAGTTAAGCCCACTGATTTTTAAAGCCCCTGCAGTTGAGATCCACTAATTTGGGGCCCCTGGGTGGCTCAGCTGGTTAAGTGTCTGCCTTTGGCTCAGGTCATGATCCCAGGGTCCTGGGATTGAGCCCCGCATTGGGCTCCCTGCTCAGGAAAGAGCCTACTTCTCCCTCTCCCTGCCACTCTGCCTACTTATGCGCGCTCTCTCTCTCTCTCTCTCTCTCTCTGTGAAATAAATAAATAAAATTTAAAAAAAAGACCCATTAATTTTTAAAAGTTCTGGAATTAAGCCCCCCTGGCTTTCAAAGACAGAAACTATGGGGTCTTATCTTCCCAGTACAGGTGCGAAGAGTGGGGTCCAATCCTCTAGCTTCTCTGTGTTTTTGATGTTTCTCCTGTCTGTGATTAGTTGCACCAGGGGTTTCTTTCCCAATAGTGTCTCTACCACTCCTGACTTTTTCTATATGATCTCTACTCTTTGACTTGCTGTGGAAGATCTGTGTGGCCAGTCTTCAGGTTGTTTTTTGAGTTAGTATACAGATGTGGTTGTTAACTTTGTGTGTCAATGGGATGAGGTGAGCTCAGGGTCTTCCTACCCTGCTGTCTTTCCGGGTGCTCTTTTTTTTTGGTTTTCTCTCTGTTGAACTTCTCATTTTGTTGTATTGTTATTGTTTTTCTAGTATTGTTTGTTAAATTGTTTATATTGTCTTGTGGTTCTCTTGAGCATCTTTAGAACAATAATTTTGAATTCTTTGTCAGACAATTTCTGGATATCCACTTCTTTGGAACCAGTTACTGGAGGTTTCATTCTTTTTTTTTTTCACATTTGTATTTAAATTCCAGTTAGTTAACATACCATGTAATATTAGTTTCAGGGATACAACATAGTGATTCAACACTTTCATAAAACACCGGGTACTCATCACAAGTGCACTCTTTAATTCCCATCACTTATTTAACCCATTCCTTCCCACCTCCCTTCTGGTAACCATCAGTTTGTTCTCTACAGTTAAGAGTCTATTGCTTGTTTTCTCTCTCTTTCTCTTTTTCCCCCTTCGCTTGTTTGTTTTATTTCTTAAATTCCACATGAGTGAAATCATATGGTATTTGTCTTTCTCTGGCTTATTTCACTTAGCATTATACTCTCTAGCTCCATCCATGTTGTTGCAAATGGTAAGGCTTCATTCTTTTTCACGGCTGAATAATATTCCAGCAATGGCTGGTTGCAAACACGCACACAGTGGTGGGGGTCAGGACAGGTGGCAAAGCCAAGGCCAACTATGGGCTCATTGGCAGCTAAGAGGGCTCTGTCTGTTGGTATGCTTTCCTGGGGCTGGTTACCAACTCTCCCTGGGCATGTGCACTACAGTGGATGCTGGTGATGGGATTCAGGCTGGGAGCATGAAGGTGTATAGCTGAAGGGGCTAGCTATAGGGAACTGTGGTGGTGCAGTCCAGTGACAACAGAAAGGGCCTGATCTGGGCCTGTGGGGGCCCTGAATGTTGTTATGCTCTCCTGCGGCTGCTCACTCTCTCTGTGGGCATAGGCACTGTGGTGGAGGCCAATGATGGCACGTGGAGGGCGGTGTGCATGTGCACAGCTGGAGTTGTTGACTCCAATTGTGCACACAGCTTTGGAGGTCAGCTGGGGAATCTAGGCTGGCATCTTGCACACATGCAGTCACAGAGACCTGAGCTGCCTGCCAGTGTGTATCTCAGATCCCAGTAGGGAGAGGAAGGGACTCAGGCAGCTGGTGTCTTACATTCATGAAGCCACAGAGGCCTGGGATGGCTGCTGATGAGCCTCCTGTGCTCTAGCAGGGACCGGGGGAGGGAGTCAGACAGCTGGTGCCCACAAACACAAATACCTATGAGGTAAAAGCTGGTGAAATCTACAGGGGGCCTGCAGCAGCTGTGTTGGCTGTTGGTTTCTTCTTCAATGGTGAAATCTGCTAAGTGTCTCTGCAGAGCAGGTCTTTGTGAACCACAATCCCTCCTGCCGCCCATCTGCTATTAATAGCCCAGTTTCCCTTTCTCTTTATTCTTAGTTGTCTCTGTCAACCTTGTACCTTTCAGCTTTGGTGGTCTGGGTGGGGTGAAACTGAAGTGGGACCTCTGTGCAATGCTCCAAAAAGGGGAGTGAGGAACTGGTCACCTACCCTGTTCTTCCTTTCCTGGTAAGGAGACTCTAGCTGGGCAGTTTCCACTTGACATTGGACAATGCTGCCTTGGAGGATGAAATGATGCAGGCAAAATGAGGCTGACTTCCTTCTCTTCTTGTGAGATTATTCTAGTTTTTTTTTTCTTTTCCACTATGTTGCTAAACTTTCTCAAGTGAACTCTAGAGCTCTCTCAGAGCTGTTTTTGTTCATGGATAGCTGTTGAATTGCTACTCTTTGTGGGGAGGATGGAGAGGCTGCGGTCATCCACATCACCATTTTGATCCCCTATTATAAGTATTGTCGAGTAATGTCAGTTCTCTGAATTGGTTCTTTCTTCAACATTGCATTGGCTATTCTGAGTCATCTGCTTTTTTCATATGAACTTTGGAACCAGTTTGTCAATATTGACCAAGTAACTTGCTGGGATTGCACTGAAGATTAAGTAGGGAAGAACTGACATCTTAACAATATTCAATCTTCCTATTCCTGACAATGGAATAGATCTCCAGTTTTTAGAAATTCTTTGATTTCTTTCATAAGAGTTTTATAGTTTTCCTCATATAGATCTTACACATTTTAAGATTTATACCTATTTCCTTTCTTCTTTGGTGCTATAGATGTGAATGGCATTGTGTTTTTAATTTCAAATTCCAATTGCTTATTGCTGGCATACAGGAAAGCAGTTGAAATTGTATAATTAACATTTTATCCAAAAACCATGCTATATTTGCTCATTGTTCCAGGAGTTTTTTGTTGATTATTTGGTATTTTCTACACTGACAGTCATGTCATCTGTGAACAAAGACAGTTTTATTTCTTCAATCCTAATCTGTATACATTCTATCTCAGTTTCTCATCTTACTACATTAGCCAGAATTTCCGGTACAATGTTGAATAAGAATGGTGAAAGAGGACATTTTTGTCTTGGTCTTGGTATTGAGAGGAAAGGTCTAGTTTCTCGTTATTAAGTATTAGAGGAAGTTTTCCTCTATTTCTAGTTTTCTGAGAGTTTTTATCATGAATGCGTGTTGTCAAACAATATTTCCTCATTTATTGATATGATAATATGATTATTTTTAGACTATTGATATTATGGATTATGTGAATAAATTATTAAATGTTGAACCAGCTTTGTATACCTGGAAGAAATACCAGTTAGTTGCACTGTGTATTTCTCTTTATGCATTTCTAGATTCAACTTGCTAGTATTTTGTTGGGAATTCTTACATCTATGTTCATGAGAGATACTTGTCTGTAGCATTCCTTTATTATAATGTTTTTGTCTGGTTTTGGTATCGGGGTAATTCTGGTCTCATAGAATGAATTGGGAAGTTTTCCTCCTGCTTTTATTATCTGGAAGTAATTGTAGAGAATTCATATCATTTCTTTCTTATATGTTTGGTACAATTCACTAGTGAAACCATTTCAGTCTGGTACTTTCTCTTTGGACGATTACTAATTCTTGATTCAGTTTTTTAACATCAATAAGAGTCTACTCAGATGACTGTTTTCCCTTCATTTATTTAAGAACATCATAATTTCTCTTGGGACTTCTTTAGCTTATTTACTATTTAGAAGTTTGTTGTTTAATTTCCAAATATTCTTGAATTTTCTATCTACACTTTTGTTATTGACATATTTGTTAATTCCACTGAGGTCTGAGAGCATATTCGATATGTCTATCCTTTTAAATTTGTTAAAATGATTTTATGGCCCAGAATGTGGTCTATCTTGGTGAATATTCCATGTGAGCTTGAGAAGAGTGTGAATTCCCTTGTTCTTGGATGAAGTATTCTATAAATGTCAATTAGATGCAGTTGGTTGATGATGCTGTTCTGTTCAACTCTCTCATTACTGATTTTCTGCTTGCTGGATCTGTCAATTACTGATTGAGGGATGTTGACATCTTCAAGTATAATATTGTATTCATATATTTCCCCTTGCAGTTTTATTAGTTTTGCCTCACATATTTTGATGCTCTGTTGTTAGGTGGATACACATTAAGGTTTGTTATGTCTTCTTGGTGAATTAATTCTTTCATCATTATGTAATGCTTTTCTTTATCTCTGATAATTTTCCTTTCTCTGAATTCTGCTTCATCTGAAATTAATATAGCTACTCTAGCTCTTTTGATTAACATCTTTGTTTATCTGTCTCTCCCTGCTTTCTTTTTTTGGATTAAACAACAGAAATTTATTGTCTCACAACCCTGCCCTTTTTAGCTATTTTTGTCTTTACATTTTAGTAGGTTTCCTATAGACAATGTATAGTTGGGTCTTCCTTTTTTATCCATTCACACGGTGTCTCTTTTTTAATTGGTATATTTTGATCATTCACATTTAGAAGATTATTTATATATAGTTGGATTGATATCTACCATATTTGTGTTTGTTTTCTAGTCAGTGCTCTTGCTGTTTTTTTTCTTCCCCTCTTTTCTTGACTTCTCCAGTATCAATTGAACGTTGTATATGATTGTTTTCTCTCTTAGAATTATATTTTCATTTTAACCTTGAATTTAACACCACAGATTTTTAAAAAAAGAAGCCGAGTGTAGCTTTTTCTGAACACTCACAGCATGCTAGGTACCATGGAGAAGATCACAAGTGCACTAGTAGATACTTAAAGGACACTTCCTTTGAGGACACAAGGCTAGCAAACAAGTCCACATTTTGTTGTTCTTCCTGGGTGGAAAACACATTTCATATTTTACTCCCAAGCTTGATTTCCGGGCCCATTTGCCTCTTATTCCATCTTCTTCCAGGGAAATTATTACCATTTGTGTTCAGGACAAGAAGAACTTAGTCTTAACCAATATCCAGCTTGAGGTGGTAAAAATATATCTAAGCAGAGACATCAGATGACAAAAAGTAAGTGGTGAAAGAATATTCAGGGAAGAAGGTGATAGATCATATTCAAGTTAATCAATACTTCTCTCATCTGGTGAATGCATAGAGAATTTTCAATCATGTTCTTCTAGGGTATCCCTAGAACAAGGGTCAAAAAGATAAAGAGGATTCCCCAAGAATATGCTGTAGCAGTAATCATGCATAATGCAGAGATTACAGACAATCTTTACAGATGGGTTATCTCCTAAGGTGAAGATACATTAAAATGGTCACAGTGTCCCTATTTAGAGTCAGATGTTGCCTTAATCAGCATGGAAAACAAATCCGATAACATGTTGAAATTTGACTCCAAAATCTTGCTAGAAAACCTGCAGGCTTTGACCACTGAAGAGATAGGTATAGGTTTTGGCAAAGAAGAGAGTTCTATATATTCATTCACACATGGTATATGAAATAAAGTCACAGAGTCACTAACAAAGGTTTAAGAGAAGGCTCTTAGAACACCTTCATTTTCAATATAGGAGTTACAAAAAGAGATTCTTATAGGACCAAAGGAGTGGTCATCTTCTCCAGTGGGCGTAAGGCAAAGGGAATCTTTTCTCAGATATGAAAGGAAAAGAAATCTGGAAACCATTCTTTTTTCTTTCCCTTATTATTTATGATACTTCAAGTCTGTAAGTTTTGAAACTGGAAAGAGAGCCTCAAGTTCCATGTAATTATATCATTAAATGTCCCCAGCATCTGTGATTGCATGGTAACTGCTAGAAAGTCGATGGCATCCCAAACCTTTTTATAGATTATTTTTCTCATTATTTTCAGCTCAAACACTACAAATATCACAAAAACCTGCAATTAAAGTAGTGCCATAAAAATATGAAGTTGACAAAGTCTTCTGTTAGAACAGATGGGCCTCTAGAATTCCAACCAATGCAGATTAAAAGCTATTATAAAGTATAAAATCAGGCCATTGTGCATTTTAGTCATACTTTTAACAAAAAGCTCTGCTTTATGTGATCATGATGATCTGTAGGGCCTGTGTTTCTTTATTGCATGAAAACTAAACTTTAATTTGTTGATGTTTCGGTAGTTCTGTGGTTTTGTACAGAAATGAAGAAGTGCATGTAATGCTCAGATAGAAGATATCTTTTCATAGGTTTCCAGGGCATATGCTATGGTGGATAGCTATTTTGTTTGGCAACCCTAAATCTGAGTCTCCTTTCCAAGTTTGGAAAATCAACAAATTATGAGTTTTGTTTAAAGGCAGAGCTATCTCTCTTTATAGGAGTTGAAAGTGCCAGATGCTTTTTTAGGTTTCCTTAAAGCTTTGATACAGGCATGTGATCTAGGCTCAGACAATCATATGCAGCCACAGTGGATGTTAAATCCAAGATAAATGACGCAAAGAATCAGAATCAGGTAGGCTTCCAATTAAAATTCCTCAATGACTCCTTGCTTTGAAAATCCTTTCTGATCTAAACACACAGTAATAATGCATAAGATATAAAAAGTAAAAAAAAATTTTAAAAATGTAGTCGAGAGCAAATACAAGAGACATCTATCCATAAACCAGAAATATTCTGAGCTACAGGTTTACTGAACTCATAGCCCAAGAACAGGCAGTGATAGGCAGAAATTTAGCTCCTGCATGGCCAACTGACTGGAGTGATTCAGATAATTCAGGGAAACAGACATGGGTTTGCAGTATGAAGCCAGAAAACACGGTGTGGATCCCAACTCATCCCCTTAAAAAGAGCCTAAAGAAATTACCCCAAAAGTTACTTGAGGCTAGAGCTAGAATGAAGCTGGAGGCCTACAACAGTAGAAGGACAGATACATTGCCTTGGAATCTAGGTTTGAACCAAGTCACCTGCTTGACCAGATCTGTCAGGTTCCCCGAGATCACTGTGAGAGAAAACTGAAAATGTCATTATTAGACCTAGTTTTGGACTGGGAGCCCAGGAGTACATAAAGAAGCAGCTACAAAACTGTTAAAGAGAAGAATGCAGAGATGAGTAAGAGAAAGGGGGAAAAATGAAGCTACAAATAAAAATTCCAAATGCAAAAAAAAAAACCAAACAACCCCACTAATGCTATGAAAAACAATTAACAAAGTGAACAGTTGAAACAAAAATTAACTCCACAAGAAATTATTTTTATTATAAGATGTCTTGACAAAGATTTGGAAAAAAAAAGTGTTGAAAATGTTCAAAGACATAAATGAAGGTATAACTTTGGCTAAAAGAACTAAGAAAAATACATAGATATTTCAAAAGAACTGGTATATTTGAAAATAAATCCATTAGAATCTTGGAAATTAGACCTTTAGGCAGATAATTTAAAATTATCTAAAGGACCAGACCAAAAAAAATCAATGAATTATTACAAAATCCAGAGGAATAAGAAAGAGAAGATAAAAGATATAGGAAATAGATTAAGATGCTCCCACATTTGTAAAAGAAGGTTTTCAGAGGTAGAGAATGGAAGGAATGGTGAGATATGATAATTTGAAGATATGATTATTGGTAATTTTTTAATTAAGGAAAGCTTGACTGCAGAGAATAAAAAGCACTCAGAACCTAATATAAATTTAAACAAATAAACATCTAGACATTTCATAGTACAGATGCATAATTTCAAAGATGAAAAGATCATCTAGTAAAAAGACAGACTTACTAAAGACAGACTACAAGTTAATAACAATTCCATTGAGAGCAGACTTCTCTCAATTTGTCAGCACTTTGTCATTAAGTGCTGACAAAGAAAAAGAAGTAATATCTTCAAAGGGGAAAAAAATAACTCTCAATTTATCATTTTTGATACAGCTAGCCTTATAATTTAAGCTTGGAGTGGGGGAGAGCAATGAAGAAATATAAGGCATCAAAATACTGAGAGACTTCATATACATAAACAAACACCAGTTAGAAGATCTAATGGGAAATAAGAATTTCTTTGTAATAGTAAAAAAGAAAATAAAATACTTGGACATAAAGTTAAGAAATATTAAAAAATATAGAGCAAAATTCTACAACACTCTTAAAGTGCAGAAATAGAAGTGAATAAATGGAAACACATACCATATTCTTCTATTGAAAGAATCAACATAAAAACATTTCAGATGTCCTTAAATTCACTTATAACTTTAACACAATCCAAACTGTCTTAGTTTGTTCAGGCTGCTGTAAAAAAATACCAGAGACTACGTGGCTTATGAAGAACAGAAATTTCTTTCTTACAGTTCAGGAAAAGACATTGGCAAATTAGGTGTCCAGAGAGGGCCCATTTCCTAGATGGCCATCTTCTCCTTACATCCTCACATGGTGGAAGGGACAAAGGATCTTTCTGATGGGTATTCCTTTATTCATGAGGGTTCTACCCTTGACCAAATCACCTCCTCAAAGCCCCACCTCCTAATATTATCACTTTGGGCATTAAGATTTCAACATATGAATTTAGAGGTAACATAGACATAGACCAACAGGAAAAAAAATATCAACGATTATAGTCTTGGAGCTTTACAAGTTGAATATAAAGTTCATTTAGAATCACAAAGAGGTAAAAATAGCTAGGGAAACCTGAAAAAGAAAAGTGATGGTGAAGGGTCTTGTACCACCAAACATTAAAACACATTATATACACTTTAAAATTAAAATACTTGGATATTGGTACATAAATAGATATACCAATGGAAAAGGATAGAAAATCTAGAAAGCACTATTGTATATAGAATTTAAGTATACAATAAAGATGGTGTTTCAAATCAGTGGGGGAAGAGATGAACTTAGCTGGTATGGGCTAACTGGATGGCCTTATTGAAAAAGATAAAATGGGACCCACCTTCCACACCATACACTAGGATAAATTCTAAATGTATCAGAGATTTTAAAAAGAAAATAATAGCAGAGGAAAACACGGGTAAACTTCTCTATAACCTCAGAGTGGGGAAAACTTTCCTATGTTTTAAAATCCAGAAGTAATAAGGGAAAAGATTGATATATTGGATTAAATCAACAAAATAAAAACAAAAAAATACCAGGAGTAAAGTAAAAAAAGAAATAAAAACTGGAAAAAATATGGAACTTCCAAAAGTAAAGAAGAAAAAGACTATTATTCCCAGAGAAAACGGGGATAGAGATATGAACAGACAATTTATGGAAAAGAAATCCAAGTGGATCTTAACACTAAGACAGTTAACTCAAGACAAGAGAAATACAAAGTGTGCAGAAAAAACATTTCATGCTTAACCAGAGTGGCTGATGCAACACTGATGATGGTAGTAGAAAATGGAAGATCCCTCTGGAGGAAAATTTGGCACTATCCTGTAAAATTTCATATGCATTTACCCTGTGACCCAGTAATCCCAAAGTAAAATGTTCATTTCAATTATACATTGCCAAAAATGCAAAAAAGATATGTGTACAAGGTTATCCACAGAAACATTATGTATAATGATAGGAAAAGCAGGAAATTATCCCAAATGTCTATCAATAGGGAACTGGTTAAATACATGTGGATTTGAAAAGAGAAATGTTATGCAAGAGAAAAAAAACGAGTAAGAAATATCTCTGTATAATACTATGAAGTAATCACAGGATATATGGTTTAAAGAAAAAAGGCAAGAAGGAGAAAACAGTGCAGATGGCATTTTTTTAATCTAGGAAAAGGGAAGTAATTATAAATGTATGCATAATTATGCTCATGTGTACATTTAAAATTAAATGACAATTCCTAATATTAAAAGCGGCGCCGGGTGGCTCAGTTATTAAGTGTCTGCCTTTGACTCAGGTCATGATCCCTCAGCCAGGAGTCTGCTTCTCCTACTCCCTCTGTGCCTCCCCTGCTTGTGCTCTCTCTCTCATTCTCTCTTTCTCTCAAACAAATAAATAAGTAAAATCTTTTTTTAAAAAATGATTATTTATGGAAAGAGTAGGGTAAAATCCATAGCTCTGATTTTGAGTTGGAAGTACCATTATGAACTCAAGTTGTGTTCTCTTTTACAAAAGAAAATATTCCTTAGTTTTGTCTATGAAAAAGTCCTAGAGACAAAATCCAACAAGTCAGAAGTAATAAGCAGCCACTAGAACCTGTACCGTGGTCTCTAATTTCCCATTAATAGAAACAAAGCTCCTGGACAGGAAATGTATGAGATGAGCTTGAACATAAAGTGATATCATAAAAGCAAGAAGCTGTCAAAGAATATTAGGGTTGTGTCTTTAAGACACAGGAGCCAATGTGATTAGGCTCCCATTGATCAAAGATGGGCCTGTCTAAATATCGTGAAGGATAAAAGCATGCAATGGACTCAAATCCACAAATTTATAAGGACATTTAAAAACATGCTCTTTGGTCATCCTGAGAGGTTACTAAAGAACCTATGTAGTCTTTTGAATTGAAAAATAAATTGAGATCAAACATTAATTATGACTTTCCTATATGAACTGTACCTCAGGGTAAGCAATTACTTGATAAGTACAAGTTTATCTTTATAAGTGTTCAAATTAATATGTGAAGAAGGAATAGCAAAACTAAAACATCACCATTTTATAACCCCTATTTATTTAATGGATGTATGTAACGATCACCAGTGGTTGTTAATGGCATAAAAAGAGACAACTAGGCATTATGTGCTTCTAATTATGTGCTTCACAGCACCACCTGTGATAAGATATATGAGTAAATTTAATTAACTATTAATTTAAAATAACTATAACTACTTTTTGTATTTAAAATAAATATAAGATTAAAACACTAAACAAAATCAAGATTTCCCTAAATGTGTTGTTGGTAGTAAAAGCAGACTAAGGAACTTTGTCATGGTTGTGATAAGGAAACAGATATTGAGTAACTTTAATTTTTGTTAGGAAACTTAGAGAAGAATATGTATTTTAAAATTTGGAGATAACAAATTCATAAACAAAAAATATGATATATAGCTCCCAAATCAGCAAATGGAAAATTTTATCTCTCAAACAGAAGACATGAAAAAAGTAACAAAAAATAATTGGATAATAGAAAATATAAGTCAAAATATATTAGTATTTAAAATAAATGAAACAAATGACACTCTTTTATTAAAATAGTGGAATATTTAAAAATTCAACTCTATAAGGCATAAATAAAAGAATATGTCACAAAAATGTTGAAAATAAAGGAAAAATATGTACCATGCAGATACTCACCATAAAAAGATGCTAAACCTATATTAATGTTAAATTAGAATTTGAAGCAAAAAGCACTAAGTGGAATAAAGAGAGAGAATTTACAATAATATAATACAAATTCTACCAGAAAGATATTGTGTGTAACTAACAATATTGCCTCAAGACATATATAAAACAATCTATAATCACAATGGGAAATTAAAGAACATCTCTTTTATAAACCAATAGAGCAATCTGACAAACAAGTATCAAGGATATAGACTCTTTGAACAACAAAATTAGCAGCCAATAAATATAAAATATACATTATTTTCAAACATACATGGAATATTTGCAAACATTAGTCACTTACTAGAACTTGAAAGAAGTCTAAAAAAGTATAAAAGATCTATTGTTATGGGGTACCTGGGTGTCTCAGTCTGTTGAACATCTGACTCTTGAATTCAACTCGGGTTGTGATCTCAGGATCGTGAGATCGAGTCCCATGATGGGCTCCATGCTGGGCATGGAACCTGCTTAAGATTCTTTCTCTCCTTTTACCCATTCCCCCCATGCACACACATGTGTGCTCCCTCTCTCTCTATTCAAAAAAAAAAAAAAAAAGATCTGTTGTTATACTGACTTTGTGTTTCTCTGATCAAATAAATTGAATTAAAAAATCAAGCACCAAAAAAAAAAAAAAAAACCTGGTTAAAAACACAACGTTTGCAGACTTTAAAATGCTCTCAGAACTAACTCATGATTAACAAGAAAACTGCGATAGAAATCACAACAGAGAAATCTAAAACTGAATGACAATGAAAGTACTACATTTTAAAACTTATAATATGCAGCTAAAACAGCATTTAGAAGGAAATTTACAGTCTAAATTATATTTGTTTAAAAATGAAAAGATTGAAAATAAAGAAGTTAATTGAAAACAAAGGCGTCAAGTGTTCTCTTCTAGAAATTAGAAAAGGAATAACAGACTTTCAGTTAATATGGAAGAGACAGATTTTGTGCGACTGGAAAATCTTCAAGACAGACAAACAGCGATGCCTGGGTGGCTCAGTCAGTTAAGCATCTGCCTTCAGCTCAGGTCATGATCCGGGGGTCTTAGGATTGAGTCCTGCATCTGGCTCCCTGCTTAGCAGGGAGCCAGCTTCTTCTTCTGCCTGCCACTCCCTCTGCTTGTGCTCTCTCTCACTCTCTCTCTTTCTCTGGCAAATAAATAAATAAAATCTTAAAAAAAAAACAAACAAACCCAGACAAACAAAAAGCTTCCTGGAAACAAGAACAGGAGGGTATTTTTTAAAAAGACATACTCAGGAAATAACAATAAGAACAAACAAATAAAAACATAGAAAAACCTCAATAAAATGGTTATAGTACAAAGTTAGGGTTAAGAAAATTTCCTATTTAAGAAAATAGGAAATAAAAGATAAGAGAATTAGAGAACCTGTTGTGAAGATCTAATATTTAAATAATAAGAATTCATGAGGAAGGCAGATAATCCCAACCTAGGATTTAACAAGCAGTTAAACCATCAAGTAAGTTTGAGAGTAGAATAAAGCCTTTTTTCCCCAGATGCAAGATCTCAACCATTTGGAAGGAGTAAACCCAGAAAGAGGAAGACATGGGATTCAGGCAATGGTGGGAGACAGAAGAAAGAGGAAAGGAAATTCCTGTCATGACTGGTGGAGTGAAATCTCAAAGGACAACTGCAGTGCAGTTGTCCGCGCAGGGAGAGAACATCCAGCCATTTCCAGAAGAGATTTCTTCAAGAAGATAAAGCCGATAGACCTTAATATATATTAATGTATTATGAAGCTATTCACATAATGGAGCCAAATCTGAAAGTGAAGCACTTGTAAGAAAGAGAAAACAAAAAGATATAAACATTAGGAAAACAAAAAAAATGATGCAGTGAAGAATATTCCATGATACATGGCATTCTCATAGTTTCAATAATGGTTTATGATTATGGCTAAATTATTATGATGTAACCAAAGTAACCATATAACCGCTCGCCAAGGATAAGGCACAGGGGGTATAGATATGTTTGGTGGAGGTAGAGTAATGGTGAAAGATAACTAAACACAAATATCGATATTCTGTTTTGGGAAATTAATGGAAAACATCTAAAACTTCATAAGAAAGGAATAGCAATATAAAATTTTTAAAAGATTTTATTTTTATTTAGTTGGCAGAGGGAGCACAAGGGAGCAAAAGAGGGGGAGTGGCAGTGGGAATGGGAGAAGCAGACTCCTCACTGAGCAGGGACCCCAGTGTGGGGCTTGATCCCAGGACGATGGGATCATGATCTGATCTGAAGGTAAATGCCGAAAAGACTGAGCCACCCAGGCACCCTTATAAGAACGTTTTTAACACATGTCAATCGTAAGAATTAACTAAAAGTTGAAAATGGTTGCTTCTGGGGAACAGAAATGAGAGAGATGTGACAGAGAGTGTGTTATTTGTTATGAAACAATCTATTTGTGTAAGTATATGACTTTTCCAAATATATGGATATATAACTTTTATAAAAATTAATTTTAAAAACATGAATGGACTAACATAACTAATTAACTTAATTAACTAAAATAAGTTGGAATAAAGGGGAAAAGAGCAATAAAAGTGAAGTGGAAAACAAATCTCTGGTAATAAACGAAAAAGGGAAAAGGCACAAATAGTCTTAGGAGCAATAAGGTGGTACGACATTACAAACAGAATTTCTAACATTAAAAGATAATACAAGGAAAAATATAGAGAAATTTATTTCAAAGCTTAGATGAAATAAGCAATTCCCAGGAAAATATAAATTATAAAAATTAACTCAAGAAGTAGGAGCTATGAATTAAGCAATTCACATTTTAAAAAGTCAATCTGGTAATCATGTCTTATTCAAAAAACATCATGCCTAGTTAATTTTATAGGTAAGTTTTATCCACCTGCAAGGAACATATTCTCCCTATACTATACAAACTTTAGAGAACATAATAAGGAATGCTAATGGACTCATTTTACGAGGTTAATAAAACCTTGATACCAAACTTGGATAAAGATAGTGCAAAAAAAATTAAACTTATATACCATTTTCACTTACAAACATAGATATTAAAGTTCTAAGAACTTACTAAGTTATTAACTTAGTGACAGTGCCCATTAAAAAAATATTATACTGAAGTATCAGTTTTCTATTGTCATATATATAACAAATAACCACAAAACTTATCAGTTTGAAATAACACCCATTCATTATCTCACAGTTTCTGTAGGTCAGAAGTTCAGGCACAGCTTAAATGAATCTTCTGCTTAGGGCCTCACAAGGCTGCAATCAACTTGTCAGCCTGGGCTGGGGTCTCATTTAAGTCCTGGGGTCCTCTTCCAAGCTCACATGATTGTTGGCAGAATTCATTTCCTTGCAGCTGTAGAACTTATAATGGCTTGTTTCTTCAAGGCCAGCTGGAGAATCTCTAACCACTAGACCCTCTTTTAAAAAGATAGCCTAATTAGGTCAGGTTCATTCAGGATAATCTACCTCTCTTTTGATTAACTTAAAGTCAACTGACGAGGGATTTTAATTGCACCTGAAAAAAAAAAATCCCTTCACTTTGCCACGTTCTATTGATTAGAAGCAAGTTCAAGTTTTACACATACCCGGGGAGGGGATTATACAAAGGCATTGATACCAGAGCGTGAGAGTAACAGACTACATCTTAGAATTCTGCCTACCATCACCAAGTAGAATTTATCCCAGGAAGCCAAAGATGACTGAACATAGGAAAAAAACGCTATCAATGTAATAAATATGCTGTATTACCAGATAAAAAAAATATACAATTATATAGAGGAATATTAAAAACACATTCAGTAGAATTTAACACTCATTCAAATTCAGAAAAGAAGGTCACTTCTTTAAGCTATAAAAGCATCTATCCAAATTTATTGAAAATGTTTCCAGTCCAGCACGTGAAGAAGCTTCAAAGTCACCACCTTAACAAGTAAAAGGTTGAACAAACTGAAAAATCAACAACTCTCATTAGATCTACAAAAGAACTGGTGTTATAGAGCAAAGCGCTGTCCACATAATTGGAGAGACACAGAAGAATACAGAGAATCACAACTTACAGGAGCAGAAACCTCTGAAGGAACCAGTTCTGGGGTAGGGAAGACTGAACTGTAATTGGTGAATTGTTGGAGGCTCGTGTGCACAAGGCTGAGACATGAAGGCTCCACAGAGACCCAGTTATCAAGGGGGTGTCCCTCATTTGTGAGTTTTACCTCCTGGAGCTCTACCAGGCTCTCACAGTGAAAATAGGAGATTATTCCCTCCCGCTTGCAGCAGGGGGAGTGGCAAAGAAACCATTCCCAATTACTTCAGAGCATTCTGTTCTTAACAAGGTCTGCCCTAAGGAGAAAGTATTTAACCAGAGATTAACCTGCTGGGGTTCTATCAGAGCCTAATTGACCTAGGGCAAAGGAAATACTCTTCTCCAGCCCACTTTAGCCATTCTGTCTCACAAAAAGTTTGGGGGGAGGGCAGATCTAAGGAGCCCATATGAAGTTCACAGTCAAGAGGCATAGACTCAAAAAAAAAAAAAAAAGACTGAAACCTAATCATAGAATTATATGCAGTATGTTGCCCCTCCTCCCATACCATACTAACATCACTGAAGATCTATTTACAGTCATTCCTTTTACCCATTACATCATGTTCGTTATCAAGAAAAAATTACCAGACATACTAAAAGGCAAATAAGACAGTGAAGAGAGACAAAGCAAGCATCAGAACCAGATTCAGGTATGACAAGGATGTTGGAATTATCAGACCAGTAATTTACACAACTGTTATGAATATGCTAAGGGTTCTAGTGGATAAAGTAGAGTGCATACAAGAACAGATGGACAATGTAAGCAGTGAGATGAAAATTCAAAGTATGAATAAAAAGAAATGCTATAACTAAAAAAGAAAAGTGAGGAATGCCTTTGATGGGTTTAGTAGCAGACTGGGTAAGGCTAAGGAAAGAATCTCTGGGCTTGAGGATATCCAATAGAAACTTCCAAAACCGAAAGACAAAGAGAAAAAGGGTGAAAAAAAACCCAGAACAGAATTTCTAAGGATTGTAGGACAGCTACGAAAGGTGTAACATACATGTAATGGGAATACCAGAAGGAGAAGAAAAGGGGAAAAGAAAAAATAGTTAAATCAATGATGACTGAGAATTTCCCCCAAAGTAATGTTAGACACCAAACCACAAATCCAAGAGGCTCTGAGAACACTAAGGAGGACAAATGCCTTCCTTACATATGATTATACGTAAGCAAAAGAAATGACAGCAATGATACAAGGGGCGAGAGGAAGGAGTTAGGGTTATTTTGTAATTGTAAAGTACTTAATGCTACCTGTGAAGTGGTATAGTGTTGTTTCACAGTGAACTTGGATTCGTTCTAAATGTATATTGCAAACTCTAGGACAAACACTAAAAAAAAGAGGCATAACTGATATGCTACGGAAGGAGAGAAAATGGAATCCTATGAAATGCTCAATTAAAGTCACAGAAAGAACAGAAAAAGTGGAAGACAAGAATAGGAACAAAGAACAAGGGCAACAAACACAAAACAGTAACAAATATAGTAGATGTGAATTGAACTATGTAAGTAATCCCTTTAAATGTCAATGTTCTAAATGTACCAATTAAAAGATTGTCAGAGTGAGACAAAAAAACATGACCAAACTCTGTGTCTACAAGAAACCCACTGTATTTTTTTATTGAGTTATATTCAACATACAAAATTATGCAAATTTAAGGTGTACAACATTGATTTGATACATGTGTCATACATCTGTTGGTATATTTACATTGCAATATGATTGCCATAGTAGCATTAGCTAACACCTTTATGGTATCACATAACACCTCTATCACATCAAATAATTACCATTTCTTCTAGTGTTGATAACACTTCAAATCTCGTCTCTTAGCAAGTTTAATGTTTATAATACAGTTTTGTTTATAATCACTGTGCTCTCTCTATAAGCACTATACTGTTATCTCTAGGACTTACTCATCCAAGTGTGTACCCTCAAACAATATCTCTCCCATTCCCACACCCCCAGCCCCAGGTAATCACCATTTTACTCTCTGCTTCTATAATTTTGGTTTTTTTGAGAAACCACATATAAGAGCTATTTATATAGTATTTGTCTTCCTCTGTTTGACATATCTCACTTAGCATAATGTCCTCAAGATCCATCCATGTTGTTGCAAATGACAGAATTTCCTTTTTTCTCATGTCTGAATAGTATTCCATTGTACAGTTAACTCTTGAACAACACATGGGTTATGGGTTGTGACCATCCCCGTAGTCAAAAATCCACATACAACATTCAACTTCCCCAAAACTTACCTAATAGCCACTATTTACTGGAAACCTTACTAATAATATACACAACTGATTAACATATATCTTGTATATTATATGTATATATACTGTATTCTTACAATAAAGTGAACTACAGAAAAATATATTAAGAAAATCATAAGGAAGAGAAATACATTTACAGTACTGTACTGTATTTATTGGGGGAAAAAATCCATGTATAAGTGAACCCCTCAGCTCAATCCTGTGTTGTTCAAGTGCCAACTCTGTGTGTGTGTGTGTGTGTGTGTGTGTGTGTGGTGTGTGTGTGTGTGTGTGTGTGTGTGTGTGTGTGATATTTCCTTTACCCATTCATTCTTGATAGGTTGTTTCTAAATCTTGGCTATTGGGAACAATGCTACAATAAACATGGGAGTACATATATCTCTTTAGTAATCTATTTCATTTCCTTTGGTTATATACCCAGAAATGGTATTGTTGAAACATATGGTAGTTCTGTTTTTAATTTTGGAGAAACCTCCATGCCATTCTCCACAATGGCTGAATCAGTTTACAACCCCAACAGCGCATGAGAGTTCTCTTCTCTCCATACCTTCACTAACACTCATTATCTCTTGTCTTCTTGATAACTGCCCTTCTGATAAATGGGAGGTGACATCTCATCACAGTTTTGATTTGCATTTCCCTGATGATGAGTGATGTTGAGCAACTTTTGGTGTACCTGTTAGCCATTTGGATGTCTATGTAGTTCCTCTGCCCATTTTTAGTCAGATTATTTGTTTTTTGTTATTGAGTTATATCAGTTCTTTATAAATTTTTTCTATTAACCCCTTATCCAATACATTGTTTGCAAAATTTTTCTCCCATTTTGTAAGTTGCCTTTTCATTTTGTCAATGGCATATTTTGCTATGATGAAGGTTTTCAGTTTGATGTGGTCTCATTTGTTGATTTTTCCTTTGTTTTTGTCCTTTCAGTGACACATCCAAAAAATGACTGCCCAAACCAATGTCGAGGAGCTTCTTACTTGTTTTCTTCTAGGAGTTTTACAGAAGAATTCCACTTTAGCTCTAAAGACATATATAGATTAAAACTACATGAATAGAGAAAGATATACCATACTAACAGTATTCAAAAGAAGTAGGAGTAGCTATACTAATTTGAGACAGAACAGACTTCAGAGCAATAAGTTTTCAGAGACAAAGGGGGCCATCACATAATGATAAAAGGGTCAATTCTCCAAAAAGATGTAACAGTTTTTGTGTGTGTGTGCGCCTAATAGCAAAGTCTCACAATACATTAGGCAAAAACTGATAGAACTGCAAGGAGAAAGAGAAGAATCCACTACTATAGTTGGGGACCTCAACACCCCTCCAGCAGATATGGATAAATCCAATGGGCAGAAAATCAGTAAGGATATCATTGAACTCAACAACACCATTAATCAACTGGGTATAATTGACATCTATAGACTACTTCATCCAACAACAGAAGAATATACATTTTTCTCAAACTCACATGTAGCATTCAGCAAGATCGACCATGTATTAGGCCACAAAATACCCCATAACGAATTCAGAAGACTAGAAATCAAATGATATCTACACTCAGGCCACGATGGAATTAAACAAGAAATCAATAACAAAAAGATAACTAGAAAATCCCAAAATACTTGGAGATTAAACAATATGTCTCCATATAACAAAAGCAAAAACAGTGGTTAGAGGGCAATGTATAGCTTTGAACAAATACATTAGAAAAAAAGAAAGGTCTAAAACTGTTTATAGTAGTTTTATTCCTATTTGTCAGAATTAGAAAATAACTGAAATGTCCTTCAGTAGATGAATGGAAAGCTAAACTGTGGTACATCCAGATGACGCAATATTATTCATCTCTAAAAATAAATGACTATCAAGCCATGAAAAGGCATGGAAGGACTTTAAGTGTACAAAACTAAGTGAAAGAAGCCAATCTGAAAAGGCTACACACAACTTGATTCCAAATACATGACATTCTGCAAAAGGCAAAACCATTGAAACAGTAAAAAGACCAGTGGTTGTCAGGGGTTGGTGGGGCGTAGGAGGAAAGATGAGTAGACAGAGCACATAAGATATTTAGGGCCATGAAATTACTCTCTATGTTACTACAGTGATAGATAGATGCCATTACATTTGTCCAAACCCATAGAATGTACCATAGTATAAATAATGGACTTTAAGTGATTATGATGTGTCACTAATTGTAGCAAATGTAGATCACTCTGGTGTATTGTGAATATAGAAAGCAATGCATGTGGGATAGAAGGAGAAATCTCTGTCCCTTCCACCCGATTTTTCTGTGAATCTAAAACTGTTCTAAAAATTAGTCTAGTTAATAAAAATTATGGAAAGCGTCATTTAAGAAATGAGAAGTATGACCATAAATCTTAGGAATAAGACAAAAATGGCTGCCATTCTTTTTCTTTTTTTTTAAAGATTTTATTTATTTATTTGACAGACAGAGATCACCAGTAGGCAGAGAGGCAGGCAGAGAGAGAGGAGAAAGCAGGCTCCCCGCTGAGCAGAAAGCCCGATGCGGGGCTCGATCCCACGACCCTGGGATCATGACCTGAGCCGAAGGCAGAGGCTTTAACCCACTGAGCCACCCAGGGGACCCTGCCATTCTTTTTTTTAAACTTGAAGTTGTACCTGAGATTTTCAGCAATGCAGTAAGATAAGAAAAATAAGAGATGAAAGGGGTGGAGTAGAAGCATAAAAGTGTCCTTAGTTGCAGATGATAGGCTGTCTGCAGAGAAAATTCAAGAGAAGATGCAAACTCCCTGAAATAGTAAAAGTGTTCAGCAAGGCTATTAGATACCAGATCAACATATGAAAACCAATAGGATTCCTAGGCACCAGATATAGATAA
Source organism: Martes martes (assembly GCF_963455335.1). Classification (NCBI taxonomy): domain Eukaryota; kingdom Metazoa; phylum Chordata; class Mammalia; order Carnivora; family Mustelidae; genus Martes; species Martes martes. The sequence goes on along the minus strand of NC_137897.1, from coordinate 38,703,924 downwards.
TTAGGTAAGGGACAGGAATAGGAAAGAATTTATTGACAATAATAATACAACTGCAGGGTACCTAGCATTAATTCCTTCCAAAAACATTCAGGAACATTGAGGTAAAATGTATACACAGCTATGAGACTATAATAAAGAAGACAAATACACACACACACACACACACACACACACACTATTCTTCATGAAAGACAAGACTCACCATAATAAAATTATCAATTTTTCTTAAACCAATCTTTTCAATGCAATTTCAGTGAAAATAACAATAATGGTATTTTTTAGAACATGATGTACTTATCCTAAAGTTTATGTGAAAGATCAGGGGCGCCTGCGTGGCTCAGTGGGTTAAAGCTTCTGCCTTCAGCTCAGGTCATGATCACAGGGTCCTGGGATCGAGCCCAGCATTGGACTCTCTGCTCAGCAGGGAGCATGCTTTCCCCTCTCTCTCTGCCTGCCTCTCTGCCTACTTGTGATCTCTGTCTGTCAAATAAATAAGTAAAATCTTTAAAAAAAAAAAGAAACAAAGGGTCACTAATAGCCATGAAAAGTCAGAAGAACAGTGTACTTGAATTTGCCTTACAAGACATCCTCTCATTATAAAGTTAATTACCATTAACGTAGCATAATATTGATAGAGAAATAGAGCAATGGAACCCAGTAGAGACTTCACTTAACAGACCTACATATGTAAAATAGAAAATTTGTAAGAGGCAACTCGGAAAAGAATTCACTAAATGGTACTGTTGAGGCCATCCTCAGCCCTTTTGTCTCCTTCCACCTATATGCACTTTTTTTTTTAAAGCTTTTATTTATTTATTTGACAGATCACAAGTAGGCAGAGAGGCAGGCAGAGAGAGAGAGAAGGGAGGAAGCAGGCTCCCTGCTGAGCAGAGAGCCCGATGCAGGGCTCGATCCCAGAACCCTGGGATCATGACCTGAGCCGAAGGCAGAAGCTTTAACCCACTGAGCCACCCAGGCGCCCCTATATGCACTTTTCTTAAAAACATCATCTACCCTTTGGAATTCAACTGGTGATTTCCTAATCTGTTCCTCCATCCAGATCTCACCCCTAATTTCTGGGCCCATTTATTCAATTGTTTATTGGAAACGTCCTCCTAGAACTCCAAATATGCAAACTGAACTTAATACATTGTCCCATAAATCTGCTCTTATTTATGTCTTTATTTATGTATTCCCAAACACAGTCAGTAGACCCACCCTTTATGCTATTAAACAAACCAGAACTCCCTGGAAGCCATTCTAGACTAATAGTTCCCAAAGGCAAACCGAACAGAACAGAATATTAATAGGTGCTATGCAAAATTAAAAGCTGTTTGATAAAATAAAGTTTTGAACTGTTGGCTTAAAAAAAACAGATTTTCCTTGTCAAATTAGTTATCAGTGCCCTTAATACTCTGGTGTGCATTTATGCCCAAACTTGTGTGGGTCATAGAATGCCCTGTTTATTTATTTTTTATTTTTTTCCAAGATTTTATTTATTTATTTGAGAGCAAGAGACCACAGAGGGAGAGGGAGAGGGAGAAGCAGACTCCCCAATGAGCAGAGAGCCTAACGTGGGGCTCGATCCCAGGACCCCGAGATCATGACCCAAGCCAAAGGCAGATGCTCAAGTGACTGAGCCACACAGGCACCCCTAGAATACCCTTTTTAAATAAAATATTTTGCTCAGGATTAATTTCCTAAGAACTTTAGGAAATATTTTTCTTTCTTTACCTCTCCCATCTCCCAATAATCAGTAATTGCTTTGAGTTTATTACCTAAATATCACAGGGCTTCTCTCTTTAATGGCCACAGCCCTTTGAACATTCAGTCTCACTCCCTTTATCCCAACCCTTTCTCCACACAGCTGCCAGTGACTCAAGTTATAAAAATGACTGTGTTAGTCTCCTGTTTAAAGCACCTCAGTGGACCAGGATTTCAATGGATGCTTCGTTAACTGAGCCCCGCACACCCGTGTAATGAATTCGGATCAAGGTTTCTTATCAGAACATTGTGTTCTGCCCAGTTTGATGAAAAAACATGCCAACATTATGGGTTTTTCCTATAACTACTGATTCAGTCTTTGGCAAAATACCTCTTTATCTTTATGACCTTCTTTCTAGTATAGTGGAGTCATATCAACATTAAAAAGCCCTGATAATTCTGATTACATTAAAATTAATCATTTTGTTTATCAGAAGACACCATTAAGAAAGTATAAAGGCAAGCCACAAAGTGGGAAGAGATATTTGCAAAAAAATATGTAACTGGCAAAGGGTTTATACCCACAAAACATGAGAACTCCTACAAATCAATAGGAAAAAGATAACCCAATAGAAAAATGAACAAAGACTCAAATCACTACCTCAGAAGAGAAAATTCAAATGGCCAATACATATAGGAAAAAATATTCAACGTTATTAGTAGTCAGGGAGACAAAATTAAAACCACAGTAAGATACCATTGTATTTGAAATTAAGCCCCACCTGAATTCCTAACACCAGGAAAATATCAAATGTCAATATCATTGTCAATTTGATAATATCAAATGTCAGCGAGAATGAAGAACTAAAGTAACTCTTAAGCAGTGGTAATGGCACTGTAAATTGGTACAAACTCTTTGGAAAAAAACTATTTGGCTTAAATTGAACATAGAAACTGATGACTCAACAGTAATAGTCCTGCATGTAAATCCATCAGAAATATATGTGTAAGTGCATCAAAAGACATGTATAAGGATGTTTATAAAAGTTCCAAACTGGAAATAATGCAAACATTCACCAACAATAGAGTGAAAAAATGAATTGTGGAATAGCCATACTATGGAATATTACACAGCAATGAAAATGAATGATATGCAACAAATTAGATCAATCTCACAAACATTATGTTGAGCAAAAGAACCAGACAGCAAAGAATGCAATGAATGCACATCTTTCCATTCAGTTCCATAAATTTCAAAAAAGGACCAAATTCATATTTAATATGATGGTAAAAGCACATATGTGGTAAAACTATAGAGAAAAGCAAGAAAATGATGACCTTGAAAATCAAAATAGTGGTTACTTGTAGAGGAGAAAGGAGATTGTGATTGAGAGGGTCCATGGAATCACAGAAAGGGAGATTCATTGAGTTTGGGAAATGTTCTATTTCTTGATCTGGATGTTGGTTACAGTGGTGTTGATTGAATAACTCATTAGACTGTTCATTTGCACTTAGCATACTTTTAAAATTTGTATTTTAATAAATGTAGTTACATTTTCTTTAAAATTTTTGTTTATTTTCAAGTAATCTCTACACCCAATGTGGGGCTCAAACTCACAACCCTGAGACCGAAAGTCACATGCCAACTGACTAAGCCAACCAGGTGCCCCTAAAATTTGTATTTTGTTTTATAGTAAATAAATTTTAAAGTAATAACATCTGGGCTCCATCCCAACCCAATTGTAGCAGAATTTTTGGGTGAGGGTGGGATTTGTGCTTTTTGAAATAATAAAACGAACAAAAAAACTAAGCAGCCACAGTTGAGAATTGCTGTCTAGAGGATGATTAAACATTCTCCAATATTTGTTCTCCACCTTTTAGCATGATCTTAACTCCAGATATAGTTCTCTGGTGAGTTCTGAAATACAGGCATTCATACCGTTGGTGGAAAGCCTTGTTATGTTTATTAGTGATATTTTCACGTGTTTATGTCTTCCTTCTTCATGTATACCCTTTGAGGGCAGAGGCGAGTCTCATACCTATTTGTATATTCTGCAGTGCTCAGCGCAGTGCTTACTGGTGGACTATTTTAATATTTATCTAGGGTGTCCCCCCAAACCGTATACTAAACCTGCGAATCAGTTCAGAGAGCTGAGTACTAAGAGAAAAGCTGAGGGAGCAAGTAGAAAGAGGAGTGAAATGGGGGAAGCAGCACTGCAGGAAGTTGCACTCTCCTCTGCCAATTCCTTTCTCCCTTTTGAATAGACCTGTGGAACCCCACCCCTGGGTAGCACAGTCTCTGCCAGCTTCCGTTAAACAAGGTTTCATGCTCCTAGCTTTCTCCTTGAATCAAAATAAAAATAAGTTCAAGGACAGGGAAATTCAAAGGGACTCCCAAGAGGTATGATTTCAAGAGAAAGGCTTTAAGCTTTTAGCCAAGTCCTGTAGAATCCTATCCAAAAGCTCATCATTGGACTTGTTAGGAGCAAAGCTGCTCACCATCTACATACAGGTCTACGCTTTGAAGAGATCTCTTTTCCATACCCCAAGCCTCTTGTGGCCCAGAACAAAACTGGCCAAAATTTAAAGTGGCTTCTTGACTGCAGGCTCCCTCTGGGTGGTGTACTTCCTGTTTTGAGGAAACTGATCGGCTAAGAGGAACTGAGGTGTTAATGACCAACAAGGCTATCTAACTTACTCTTCCAAGACAGATGCCATTCACAGCTGAACAGCTGCCTTTAATACCGTAGAACTGGAGGAGTGACTGGTGTTGGGAAGTTCAGACATTGGGGCAGTCTGGTAAATCCAGGAAATATTTTGTGGGGAGAGGTTAGAACCCCTCAAACCACATTATACATCTCTGAGCTCCGGGGGCTGATTGTACACTTACAAAGCAAGTGGGGACACAGCTAGCTCTTTCTTTGGGGACTTGTGTGTAAGCGACCTACCTCTTAATCTTGTTTGTGAAGTCAATCAAAGTCTTCACTTCCAACTGTCCTGGACCTTCCAACTGTCCTAGAGGACTAGGTCATCCTATCCCTGCCCTGCCTAGAACCATTAATGTTTCTCCTCCCCTGTACCCTGACCTTATTCAAATATCTTCAATACCTAATTTCTGCCTTCCTCTTTCATAAAATTTTACAGATCTTCATCAATTTCCTTTTCTGAGTTCTATAGCCTTTATTGTCTGATTAGTTATTTAGTTCATTAACTTCAGAAATATTTTCTAAGTACTCTAGAGACCTGTGTGGTAGAGTTTTAATTACTTCAATTTCCCACTGTGGAAGAAACCACATTTACCCTCTATTTGCATACTCATTTGAATACTCCTGATCTATATATGTATCTGTTCTTTGTATTCTCTTTGAATTGGTTCTAACATCTGCCTCGTGCCCTCATTATAAGTTAAATAGAATCTATAACGTATGTTCATTTTTATATCTCTAGGAGTCAAAACTTTACCATTAAAAAATTATCTTCAACAGGCCAGATACCATTCTGGAATGGAAATAGACATGGGATACTAAAATGAAATAAGACATAGTTTTGGTATTGTTAGTTCTCTTTGAACCCCATCAGAAGAGTAAATTCCTTAAGGCCAGAAACACCTTGTGTCTCCTTCAATAAGGATTTACTGGTTAATTGCTTAATGGATTAATTTCCTTCCAAAGAACTTTTTTGTTTTTCTGCTCTAAACCAAATGGTTGCTGTGCTGTGATGAGAAGGTAAAAGTTTTATTTTAGAATACAGTTAGCAAAGCTTTGGGGAACTCAGAAAAGCTGTTCCTCCAATGAAGGGCTTAACATTACTGGAACCGTGAACATTTTTGGCCTTGGAGGAAATGAATATCACATTCTTGCCCGCTCAAATGTACAAAATTAAACCTTGTGGTTTTATCTATTTTTTAAGTTTTCCAGAAAGAACAAAAGGCTGACTAAACCTTCTTTTCATCTTTGCCAACAAAAATTCTTTATGCTTATATAGTGTATTACCTTTCATTTGAGGTGTTTTAAAATGCCTAGAAAATGTTTAACCTCATCACCACCTTGGGATCTGTATGGGCATCATTTATCCCCACTTTGAAGACAAGGAAACTGAGGAGTGTGGTGACAAGATTTTTCCAAGGCAGCAGAGAGGGTTGTAGAAAGGCAGACATAATTCTGAAGTCCGGACCAGTTCTTCTAAACTCAGGACAGCAAGTACTGTAACCCTTGATGTTCCTTACAGCTATTAGAAAAAGCTGAGGTTGTTGCCAATGGACACGGAAAAGAGATGACCTAAAAATTTTCATAAAACCCTAAATTTTCATAAACTCCTTGGGAATTTATACAAACTTTTATATTAACTGGCATTCTGATTATCAGCAATTTTGTATAACTGCCATTTACTCTGTAAATATTTCAGCTCCCCTTCCCCACAGCTCCATGAATAATGTTCTGGCTGGACACAAGGGTGTAAGCTGCTTTAATCTGCCTTTGCTATGTTTAATATAAATGATCGTGTTTGTGGCACCTGGGTGGCTCAGTGGGTTGAGTGTCCAACATTCTTGGTTTCAGCTCAAGTCATGAACTTGGGGTCCTGAGATCAAACCCCTCATCGGGCTCTGTACTCAGTGCAGTGTCTATCTGAGATTCCCTCTCTCTCTTTCTCTCCCCCCTGCCTCTTCCCACCCCTCTCTGTCAAATAAATAAATAAATCTTTGAAGAACTTTCCATGTTCACACAAAGTCTTGCCTGTTAATGTTCATGTCAGCATTAGCCATCATAGAACCCACATGTCCATAAAGTGATGGATGAAGAAATGAAATTGTAGTGTAACCACACAGTGGGGTACTATTAGGCAATAAAAAGGAATGAGGTACACGCCACAACATGGAAGAACCTCAAAAACATGCTAAGCGAAAGAAACTAGACACACAAAGTGCCACATACTTCATGATTCCATTGATATGAAATGTCCAGAAAAGGCAACTCTAGAGAGACAGAAAGTCGATTGGGGGTTGCCTAGGGCTGGGTATGGGAAATGGGAGTGATGGCTAATGGGCACCACTTTCTTTTAAGGGTGATGGAAATGTTCCAAAATTGGATTGTGGTATGGTTTCGCAACTCTGTAACTATACCAACAATCATCAGATTGTACATTTAAAATAGGTGAATTTTATGGTATGTAAAGTGTACCTCAATAAAGCTGTTCATAAGTATATTCATGGTGAAGTTCCCACCTATCCCTCTACCCTTAACTGCTCCACAAGAACACCGAAGAAACCAATTGCCATTACAAAGACAACAAGAATCACTTTGTATCATTTCAAGTTTTCTTTTCCAGGACAATAATATAGGTGTTGTGGGATTCGAAGCTTCAATATCATGATCTGAGGGCAATTCCACCACAGGTGTGCAGCTTAACAGGGTGTTAATTGGAAAGCCTGTGAACACCTCCTCCCCAGGCAGCCCAGGAAGCTGTGCCAGGATTCGCTAGTGAGTAGAATAATTCGAGAGCCAAACCCATGACCAAAAATAAAAAGAAATTTAACTTGTTTTTATACTGCAGCCATTATGGCACAAAATGACTTAGAGCACATTTTAATTGGAGCTGAAGGCTTTTTTGACTTCACCACTAATCAGAACCACTTCAGCTTTTGGAAATATTTCTCTACTGTGGAAGGAAAATAAAAGAGCCAAATTAAGGGCTGAGGTTTTCTAATGGAAGTCACTTCTCCACATTCAACAGGTTGGTTTATTTAGCAAGGGTAAGAAGAAAGCTTGCTGATTCCCTGGGGAATTGGCCTTGCAAGGTTTCTGCATATAATAGAAGGCTCGCTAAGCTGGTAATAATACTTTTCTTCTCGGATAATGCCTATCGTTTGTTTCTCCCAAACTCTGAACCCCGAGCCAGCAGGGTAGGGGATGGTGAACTGCTCTTCCCTGGAAAGGCAGCTAACACTTCCAGAACTAGGAGAATGCTTGGCGAGAAATTTGCCTTCTAAAGATGGAGGTCACTGGGTTCTAAACCCTGTATCTTTAGCTTGCCCTGGATATCTGTCCCCTTGCTCTTCATGGAACATGTCCAGAAACAAGCAATCATTACTCTTAAAGGGCAAGAGGCACTGGATCAACGACGGCATGATTTTGAAAAGCCTCAATACCTTTCTCTGGTTAGAAAAGCCTTCTACTTTTATGAAAAAAAAAGTTTGAAATAAAAAACTTTTGGTGATAATTATTAACTAAAGACAGTTTTCCGAGAGTCCTGGTGCCATCCAAAAAGTAATGGATAGCAATCTTGCTCTTTTTTTTTTAAAGATTTTATTTATTTATTTGACAGAGAGAGATCACAGTAGACAGAGAGGCAGGCAGAGAGAGAGAGGGGGAAGCAGGCTCCCTGCCGAGCAGAGAGCCCGATGCGGGACTTGATCCCAGGACCCTGAGATGATGACCTGAGCCAAAGGCAGCGGCTTTAACCCACTGAGCCACCCAGGCGCCCCAATCTTGCTCTTTTTAAAACCTCTCAATACATAAGTGTATCTTATGCCCAAGAAAAACAGAAAGTCTCTTTCTTATATCCAACAATATTTGTAGGAAAAAATGAAATCTAAAATAAAACATAAAACTACAAAGGTACGGCTGTCCTTCAAAAAGCACCAAGCTCGCCTTATGGGACAGGCAGTATTTTCCCACAAACATTTCCACTTGCTGCATCCCAATTTAACATTGCATAAAAGCAATAAGCCTCCAATCTCTACAACCAACCAAGTTCTCTGAAAACACAGAAAAATTGCCCCGTCCTTGGCCTAATGCCGAGTACAATTTGACATATTAAGACGTGCTAAAACAGTCTCTAAGCATTCGCCGTGAGTGATGTAAACCACATAATTTAATGAGATCCACAAAACAAAATCTCACTGCAGGCAGAAGAAATGAAATACAGATGCTTCCTCATGTCCAGATTGGAGTGAACTCTTTGGCTTTCAACTTGTTCTGCCTTATCCTGGTATTACTTTGAAGAGAAGACAGGATTTCGGACGTAGCCCACTGTGGAAGTACCATAAATCTACAGTAATTTTTTTCCAGGGTGTTAAACATGGCTTCTTAATACAGGACTCTTAGAATCTTTAATATGATAATGTGTCTAATGAACCTCTAAAGCATTTCTACAATGCAGCATGGTCTACATTTCTTTAACTCTGTTTCCTTTTCCTGTGGAAAATGTTACATGATCACGTTCTAAGGACCACACCTGAAGAAATATAGTGGAAAGGGGCGTCTGGGTGGCTCCATTGGTTAAGCAACTGCCTTCGCCTCAGGTCATGATCCCATGATCCCAGGGTCCTGGGATCAAGTCCCATATTGGGCTCCGTGCTCAGCGGGGACCCGGCTTCTCCTTTTCCCTCTGCTGCTCCCCCTGCTTGTACGCTCTCCCTCTCTCTCTCTCAAATAAATAAAATCTTAAAAAAAAAAAAAAAGGAACTATAGTGGAATGATCACAAGGGCCTTGGGTTCCAAGCCTGCCAACAGCCACCTGAGATTGCAAAAGAGAAGCCACTTGACTTTTTCAGTGCCCCTATTTCATCCTTTCAAAGCCTGATCTCCTTCCTATGGATTCCCAAGGATTTTTAAAGAATTGAATGACGGAGATAAGGACAGTGTTCTGAAAAGTTAAAAATGCAACCCAAATGTGAGGCTCTGTTTCAATATCTGTTATCCCATACTGCTAACACCCACCCCCATTACTCCTCCTTAAAAGTTTTAGGAATTCAAAATGGTATCAGAGTAATGCAAATAGATTTCAAACCCCAGTGTAATTTACATGTCACGTAAGTGTGTTTATCGCAGTTTTAAAAATCACAGGTCAAAAAGTAAGTCAAGAGAGGCCGAAGTTCATCTTTTGGTTCAGTGTGTAAACTCTTGTATTTGACATTACTTTTATTGGTGCATTTGGTACACACTTGTTTAGGAACCGCTGAGATATAAGTTATGGTCTATATTGAGATTTGTTTACCTGTTGGTGTAAATACTTTGTTTCCAGGTCCGTAAAATAAAAAGTTCGATCTATTAATGCCTACTGTGCTGATTTAGTGGTTGTGCTTAAAAATTAAAAATTTGTGCCCTTTGGGGCACCTGGGTGGCTCAGTGGGTTAAAGCCTCTGCCTTCAGCTCAGGTCATGGTCTCAGGGTCCTGGGATCGAGCCCCGCATCGGGCTCTCTGCTCAGCGGGGAGCCTGCTTCCTCCTCTCTCTCTCTGCCTGCCTCTCTGACTACTTGTGATCTGTCTGTCAAATAAATAAAAATCTTAAAAAAAAAAAAAATTTGTGCCCTTTTTTCCTGTAGGAAAACTACGAGCCAGAAACCACATGTCACTAGAGTCCGTCTTCCTCAATACAAGATATTAATCCTTTATTTGCTTTTTTTTTAGGCCAGTTTTTTTAAAAAAAATATTTATTTGACTGAGAGAGAGAGAGAGAGAGAGCACAAGCAGGTAGAGTAGCAGGTGGAGGGAGAGGGAGAAGCAGGCTCCCTGCTGAGTAAGGAGCCTGACACGGGGCTCTATCCCAGGACCCGGGATCACGACCTGAGCCGAAGGCAGATGCTTAACCAACTGACCCACCCAGGCGCCCCCTTTATTCACTTTTTATTTCAGCTACCTAAACTGCCTGAAATGAATAGTGTTCCAGGTCTTGACATGGGGAGGATAGAGAGAAGTAGAGAGGCTTGAATTCTGGTGTGGTTTTTGAGATTATAATTCTGATCCTGTTTCAGATGACAGATAGATCCTCTGCCATGGCACACCTTTTCCTTTCCCCAGTTTCCCCCTTTGCCCATTTTCTTCTTCCTTTCCTTTCATTTCCCTTGTCTCTTCTTTTTTATTTATTTTTAAGATTTTATTTATTTGAGAGAGAGCGAGACAATGAGAGAGAGTGTGAGAGGGGAGAAGGTCAGAGGGAGAAGCAGACTCCCTGTGGAGCTGGAAGCCCGATGCAGGACTTGATCCCAAGACTCCAGGACCATGACCAGAGCGGAAGGCAGTTGCTTAACCAACTGAACCACCGAGGCGCCCCTCCCTTGTCTCTTCTTAATATCCTTCTGAATACATATCAAGTCTTCCCTTCACCCTTTTTTTCTGGGTCTAAATTCAATGCAGTATGACACTCAGAAGCCAAACAGAAGACATCAGACTTTCTACTTCTGTTAACCCCTACATCTTGGGCTACACATGTTTCTATAAATCCATGACTCTTCTACCCAAAGCCTGCCTAGTTGAGTTATTCAGACCAGAGTGGAGAACCTTACATTTATTTTTGGTGCATTTCATTCCCTCCAACTCAGCTCTGTCACTCCAACTTTTTAACATCATTTGCGATTCTTTTTCTGTTGTGCAAGGTATCACTTGCTTAGTTGGTCATCCAGAAATCCCTAAGTGTGGATTTAAAAAATGTCAGATACGGTAGGAAAAGGACAAAGTTTGGGGGGGAGGGTTAGGGTAGTCTATGGGGAGATCTAGACTATGAACTGTAAATCACTATACTCCAAAAATAATTACTATGGGGGCAAGAAGGATGTGGAAAGGGTGGCGTGGCTTTCCACAGAGGAAAGTCCACAGGATTAAGTAAGCCAGTGGGATTCGTCTCTCCCAAGGCCCCATAACTCTGAGGTTACTTTATAATCTCAAAAGAAGCATTTATTAATGTTTTTGAATCCTCATCTATGAGAGAAGGTAGTTAATTTACTATCAACAAGTGGTTTGAGCAGAATTTCATCCATGACCCAAACTTGTAGTCATCCATCTCTGAACTGATCTCTGAACAATTTAGTGCTCTTCTGTTACGGAGAATGCCTAGCTCCAAAATCCTGAGCACCAGGTAAATCCCTGTTTGCCTTGTAGAGAGAGAAACAATAAGAAATAATGGAGAGATTAGATAAAGAGCAAGGATCTTGGTAAAGTCAGAAATACCTCGTTTTTTAAAGATTCTGAAATGGAAAAACACTTTTCTGTTAATGAAACTTCTGCCCTAACTTCAAATATAAATTCTGGAGTTACTCTGAGCAGGAAAGTGGACAGGTGTGGTTTCTACATAAAAGCCCGTTGTCCACATCTCTCTTTCCTGATCAATGTGAAAACAATGGCGCTTAACCTACTTTGATGATTTCAAAAACCACACAAGAACCAGGAGCATGACAAATGAGAATAAATTCAATAGGAATTGCCCAGTTGTTGTTTGGTTTTTTTTTTTTTTTTTTTTTTTTTTTTACCATTGCTAAGTTCTCTTCATTTAAGGGTAGGGAGGAAACATTGCCATAAATTTATGTTGATGTAAAAAGTGGCATTTTAAAATTTTGTTCCATATAAACGGAAAGTACTGGGTTCTTGTGGATGTAGCTTAGTTACTCAGATTGTTATTACCAAACCATGAGCCAATGGTGGTGATCTTTCAACCGATTTAGAATAAAAAAAAAGCCGCATACCTCACACCCTATACTTTGTGTTTGCTTATCCATCAAGCACAATGTATCACAGCAGGCGTTCCATAGAACAGACCTTTTTACAGATGGGAGAGTGGGAGAATCCCCTATAAGTTTTCATCTTTCTTCAAAACAAAAAATCCTTAAACATGGGTGGGCTTTTGGGGGTGTGTTGTGGGTTTTTTTGGACACCATTTAACTTACTGTAGGTTGTCAGCAAATGTTTTTGAAATGATTTGTTATTGTGTTACATAAAGGGTCACTTAGTAATAATCATTTCAAGCTAATTAAAAAGCCTTAGCATAGACGCACACACAATTTACTGTGATGAGATAATCAGCCTTTGTTAGCACTGTTTATTTAGCAAATGTAGTTCTTTAGAAACACATTTTCTAAACTAACAGTTTATGAAGAGGAGAGGGACAGAGAAATGATTCCTGAATGCTAGGATCGTATTAAAAAAGAGACCAAGGAAAACTGGCCCAAATGAAGTGATATAGGAGGCTAAGGACCACGTCCCATTCATCTTGTACCCACCATCGAACCTAGCACACTGCCACGCACAGGTTGGCCTTTGATGATTTTTTTTTTGATCACCCAAGTTTTATAAATCAAAGAATAGTTGCAAATTACAGACCTTTGGAGCTAGAAGAGTTCTTGTAATATAAGAAAAAGAGTACAAGCTCTTCTTAGAAATTAGAAATTAGAAAGATGCACTTTCAAATCCCAACTCTACAACTTAGCAATTGTGACGTCGGGGGGTGGGGGTCACCTAGACAGTCTGAGCGTTAGTCTCTTCAGCTGGAAAGTGATGATGTTATATTATGCAAGAACTAGGTGAGACGACATAATGTACATAGATTTGCACATTTCCTGGTTCAATAAATGTTATGTATTATTTCAGTAGTAGTATTTTTTAAGCATAGATGGTACAATGATTTGACAGATGGGAGGTGAAAATGATCATGGTTAATCTTTGTTGAGTGTCTGTTGTATGCGAGGTATTGTGCTAAGTGGTTTATGAGCCTTATTTCATCTCTTTACTTGTTTTTTTTTTTTTTTAATAACAGCCTATCAGGTAAATGAACTCAGGTAAATCAAGCCATCAGATATTTACTCAGACTCTATAGATAAGGCAACCAAGGCTAATAGAGGGTAAGTAATTCACCCAAATTCACACAGCTGGTGAGTGGCAGTCATCCAATGTGTGTAGGAATAGGAGGCATTAATCAGAGATGCAAGGTTGAAGAGACATGTTCAAGGTCATCCTGCTGGATAAAGTCAGAGCCAAAATTAACCTTCAGAGCTCCTGGTTATTTCTCTCTGAGCCTCTGTTTTTCCATTTCCCTAATAGGGATAATGATCCTATCATAAAGGATTAGGAAATAGTATGGGAATGGCACCTAAGCTAGAATTTATGAGGATAGAATGACACCAAGAAAAGGAGATAAGACAAAATCAAAGACAAGGACTTCTGACTTCAGAATTTGGCCTGAGACCTGTCCTTCAGGCAGGCAGGCAAGGAGGACTGCACATAGCCCAAGAAGACAGAAGTTTATTTTTATTCATTCATTCTTGCATGCATTTGTTCATTGACTCATTCGTTCATCTTGTTATTTATTAACTACTTCTGATGTGCTCTCCTCATCTAGGTCTTTGTCAAAGAGCGCATTCTTCATTTGGCTGGATGCTGCCAGGATTTAGGCAACTTCATGGAGACTAAGACACCTGGTAGCTGCTGAACCTGTGCGCCAGAAATAACAGACTCCAGCTCTTCCTGCCTGCATCTTTTGCATTCCTGGCTGAATCCAAAGCAGTATTTTGGAATCACTGGTCTACTCTTATCAGTCTCATAATGCGTGGACTTCCTGAGGACCAACAGAGGCAGGTCCAGAAAGGAAAAGCTGCTGCTCCAATGAAGGAGCAAAAACCTCATTCAGCCAACATTAGACAGGGATGTATGTATATTCAACACAGCTAATCACTCTGCTGTATTTGATGATTAGTCCACCCTGTAAGTTTATGCTAACAGTAAATGGCTTAGTGCAAACAAGGTCAAGTTACTTTGCCAGTGGACAGCTTTGGTTTTCCAGTTCTCAGAGCATACTGACTCCATTTAAAACTGTTACAGACACTGTCACGGAACAGGGTAATTTTTCAGTTAACACTAGCAGCTTGGTTTATTTGCCTCTCAAAAAATTTGTGACATTCTGTGAAATTGATTTGAATTTGCTACATGAGAAATAATATTACAGATATTAATTTTTCATTGTGAGGCTTATTTTCTGATAGGGATAAATATGATTCTCTTTTAAGGGAAAGTATCAGATTGTTCCCTTAAAAATAATAAATCTATATTCTGTCATTAATATCCTGAGAAAGGGTAAAATATATATTATTAATGTTCAATAGTAACCACAGCTTTGGTTTAGACCTTAGATGTACGGTGTCCAAAATGGTAGCCATTAGCTAACTATATGTGGCTACTGAGCCCTTGATATGTGGCCAGTTCAAACTGAGATGTGCAGTAAGGATAAAATACACACCATATTTCAAAGACTTAGTACAAGAAAAGGAATATGAAATTTTTCATTAATATTTTTATATTAACTACATGTTGAAATGACAATAATAATTAGGTTAAATAAGTATATTACTCAAGTTAAATTCCCTTGTTTCTTTTTACTTTCTAAAATTATGACTGCACACAAACCATAAGAGACTCTTTTTTAAAAAAAGATTTTAAAAATTTATTTATTTTGACAGAGAGAGAGACAGCGAGAGAGAGAACACAAGCAGGGGGAGTGGCAGGCAGAGGGAGAAGGAAAAGCAGGCTTCTCACCGTGCAGGGAGCCTGATGTGGGGCTTGATCCCAGGACCCTGAGATCCTGACCTAAGCCCAAGGCACCCTAACTATAGGAAACAAACTGAGGGTGGCTGGAGGGGAGGAGGGTGAGGGGATGGGATAACAGGGTAATGGGCATTAAGGAGGGCATGTGATGTGATGAGCACTGGGTGTTATATACAACTGATGAATCACTGAACTCTACCTCTGAAACTAATAATACACTATATGTTAATTAATTGAATTTAAATTAAAAAAACCACAGATACCTTGAGTTTCACTCCTTCCCACCCGCAAAAGTGACTACACGAAATATTTAATTAATAACCTTCCAAAGAAGAAATCTCTGGGCCCACTATGGTTTTACCAGTGAATTCTACCAAACACTTAAGAAACGAATGATACCAGTTCTCCACAACCTCTTCCAAAAAATAGAAGAGGAAACATTCCCTAACACATTCTGTGAGACCAACATTTTCCTAATATCAAAGCCAGATAAAGACATTACAAAAAAAATTACAGACCAATATTTCTCATGAACATAAAAACAAATTTCCTCAGTAAAATATTAACAAATGAAATCCAACAAAGTATATAAAGAATTATATGCCGCAATCAGGTGAGCTCTGTAACAGGTATGCAAGACTGGTTTAACATTCAAAATACAATTAATCTAATCGACATCAACAGTATAAAAAAGAAAAAGCATATGATCATATCAGTTGATGGAGAAAAAGCAGTTGACAAAATCCAATACCAATTCATGAAAAAAATGCTTAAACTAAGAATAGAGGAAAATATCCTTTTTTAGATAAAGAACATCTACAATAAACCTACAGCTAACATCATAATCCTTAATGAGAAACTGGGCATTTTCCCCAATACTGGGATCAGGGCAAGGGTGTCTTTTCTAACTTCTATTCAACATAGGTTATTGGGAATAGGGAATAGGGAATAAGGAACCTTATTTCAATAAAAGATATACAGACTAAAAAGGAAGA
Source organism: Martes martes (assembly GCF_963455335.1). Taxonomy (NCBI): domain Eukaryota; kingdom Metazoa; phylum Chordata; class Mammalia; order Carnivora; family Mustelidae; genus Martes; species Martes martes. The sequence goes on along the minus strand of NC_137897.1, from coordinate 38,687,920 downwards.
AATAAAACTCTCTACTTAGAGAAGACAAGATTGTCTATGTAGAAAATCCAAAGAATCAACAAAAATCTCCTGGAATTAATAAATGAGTATAACAAAGGTGTAATATACAAAAGTCAATTGTTTTCCTTATATACCAGCAATGAACAAATAGAACTTGAAATTTTTAAAAAATACCACTTATAATAGTACTTAAAATTAACACTTAGGGATAAATATAATAAAATATGTGCAGGACCTAGATGCAGATAACTACAAAACATTGATGAAAAAATGAAAGAAGAGCTAAATAAATGCAGAAATCACTCATGTTCATGGATTAGAAGACTCAATTATTAAGAAGTGACTTCTTCCCAACTTGATCTGTAGATTTCACATGATCCTAATCAAAACACTAGCAAGCTGTTTTGTAGATATTAACAAACTAATTCTAAAGTTTATATGGGAAGACAAAAGACCAAGAACAGCCAATACAATACTGAAAAAGAACAAAGTTGGAGAACTCATGGAACCCTACATAAGACTTATTATGTGTCTATAGTAATTAAGACAGAAAGATATTGGCAAAAGAGTAGACACATAGATAAATGTAACAGAATAGAAAGCCTAGAAATAGATCTATGCAAAAATAGTCAACTCATCTTTGACAAAGGAATAAAGACAATTGGAATGAGAAAGGATAATCTTTTCTTTTCTTTTTTTAATATTTTATTTATTTATTTGACAGAGATCACAAGTAGGCAGAGAGGCAGGCAGAGAGAGAGGAGGAAGCAGGCTTCCCGTGGAGCAGAGAGCCCGATGTGGGGCTCGATCCCAGAACCCTGGGATCATGACCTGAGCTGAAGGCAGAGGCTTTAACCCACTGAGCCACCCAGGCGCCCCAGGATAATCTTTTCAACAAATGGTGCTAGAACAAGTGGACATCCATATGCAAAAAAAAGGGAACATAGGTATAGACTTTACAAAAAATAACTCAAAATGGAACATAGATTTAAATCTAATATACAAAGTTATAAAATTCTTAAAGAAAGCATAGGAATGGGTGCCTGGCTTGCTCAGAAGAGCCTGTGGCTCTTGATCTTGGGGTTGTGAGTTTGAGCCCCACACTGGGTGTGGAGATTACTTAAATAAATAAAACTTCTCAAAAAGGAAAGCATAGGAGAAAATTTATCATAACCTTGGGTTTGTTGATGAATTCTAAAATACAACAATAAAGAAAAAGTTGATAAGTTGGACTTTATTAAAATTAAAATTTTATGCTCTGCAAATGACAATGCTAAAAAAATGAAAAGACAAGCCACAGACTGGGGAAAATATTTGCAAAATATATCTGAGAAAGAAGGTCTATCCAAAATATACAAAGAACTCTTAAAAATCAACAATATGAGAAGAAACAACCAATAAAAAAATTGGCAGAAGATCTGAACAGACACTTCATCCAGAAGGATATCCATACAGCAAATAAGCATATGAAAAGATGCCCAACATCATTTGCCATTAGGGAATTGTAAATTACACGATAATGGCATACAACTGCACATCTATTAGAAAAGCTCGAATCCAAAAACAAACAAACAAACAAACAAAACTGACACTATCAATTGATGGTCAGGATGCAAAAACAGCAGGAACTTTCACTCATTGCTGGTGGGAGTGCAAAACGATACTGTCTCTTTGGAAGACAGTTTGGCAGTTTCTCATGAAACTAAATCTAGTATTCCCATATGACTGGTACTAGGTATTTACCCAACAAATTTGCAAATTTGTGTTACAAAAAAACTTGTGTGTGAATGCTTATAGCATCTTTATTTCATAATCACTGAAACTGGAAGCAACCGTCTTTCAATAGGCGAATGCATAAACAGACAGTGGCACATTTATACAATGAAATATTATTCAGTGATAAAACAAAATGAATTACCAAGTCACAAACATTCATGGATGAATCTTAAATGCAAATTACTAAGCAAAAGAAGCCGGTTTGCAAAGTCCACATATTGTGTGATTCCAGTTATATGATATTTTGGAAAAGGAAAAGCTATGAAGACAGTAAACAGATCAATGGTTGCTAGAGATAGGGGGTGTGGCAGAGAAGAGTGTAGAGTCCAAGTATGGAGGATTATTTAGGCCTGTAAGTCTATTCTGTATGATACTATAATGGCGAATATAAGACATTAAGTATTGGTCAAACCCCATAGAACTTTATAATATATATGTGCTGCTGAAGCGAGCACTGGAACTTTACAATATAAAGAGTGAACCTTAATGTAGGCAAATTTTTAAAATCACTTAGAAAGTTAGGGGACTCCAAAGTGGAATACATAATGTGACAAAACAATCTAACTGTATTACAAATGTATGACACTACCTCACTGAAGGGAGTGGGGGAATAAGATGCTGACCTAAGTAATTTTGAAAATAAGTGGAGTCTCTAAGGCTAAAGGCAAAAGGAGCTGCACATAAACACTACTCTAGCTGATAAAGTTTTTTCCCCCCAGGGAGTTATGGGGTAATAATTCTGAAACCACTATACATGCATATATACTGGAATTAAGTAACTAAGCAAATGGATGGTAAATGGTAAAAGCTAGGCTTCTCACTGAAGGAAAAAGTGGTTACAGGTGATCACGGGGAAGAGGCTAGAATGGTCCATGTGGTGATGAATTAATGTTGGAGATATCAGTATGAAGTCATGATTAGCTCAATATAGATATAAATAATTACATATAGAAATGTTGGTAGATATGTGTACATACATGTGTTTGTATGCATACATTTAACATCTTGCTCTGTGAACTGAGATGGCCTAGAAACAAGAACACCCCAGTAGCGATGAGTATACCTAGTACCCAGATCTTGATTTCTAATACTGTTCTGCAACAAAAGGAATCAAACCCCCTTGGAGAAATGGCAGATTCCCAAGAGTACATACAGTATGGAGAGAGAAGAATGAAAGAAATCTGACAAACACTGCTTCAGCCACGTTATCAAGATTCACATCAACAGCGATCAGTCATGTTGATAGTATGGACTCCTGACAGGACGTGATGAGAATAGCATTTACCTCTGTGGTTTTCTTGCCCAGAGTCATGAACCCAGTCGTATAATGAGAAGAGCTTCTGACAAATCCCATCTGGTGGATGTTCTACAAAATATCTGACCAGTCTTCCTCAAAACTCTCAAGGTCATCAAAAATAAGGAAAGTCGGAGAAATCGTCACAGCCGAGAGGAGTTTAAGGAGACTTAATAATTAAATGTAATGTAGAGCCCTGGATGAATCTTGGAACAGAAAAAGGAACCTGTGAAAAGCTAAAATAACCTGAATTAAGTATTGGTTTTGATTAATCAATTGGGACAAATTCATCATACTAGTGTTGGATATTAGTAATAGGGAAACTGGGGTTGGAGGTATGGCAACTGTCTGGACTCTTTGCAATAGTTCTGTAAATCTAGAACTATTCCAAAATAAAAAAGTGTATTTTAAAAAAGAAATGTACACTGATCCTGTCTATTCCCAGAGCATTTACTTCTTAGAAGGAAGGAAGGAAAGAAGGATGGATGAGCTGGAAAGATTTCATGATCTTGAGTAAGTACTAATTGCTATAATGCTAAGCATCTTAGACATACTTATCTGTGGATTATGGATTAAAATTACACTGCTTTATTTTCCTAGCAAGCACAGTATTGCTAATAAGGTTCACAGAGTTTGTGTTGTTCTCTTAGGAAGTCAAAGGAACACAGAGCTCATTAACTAGTTGGCTCTTTTAAACATAGTGCTCAGAGGAGGTAAATGTAGGAGAGCAGTAGGGATTTGGGGAGGCGTTTACAATTTACAGCTCAATGAGATGCAAAAATATTCATCGTTAATAGCTTCTGCTGGGAGTTCAGCAACTCCAAAAAGAAAAGAAGTATTGACTTGTTGGTCCATGGAGGCCACCTGCCTGCTTCTTAATTGTTTGGAAGGGCCAGTAAGTGCCCTATGAATCCATCTTGGCACTGGCAATGACGATACCTTGGGTGAGCTATATTAAATAGAACATGAAAGTGGTCAACTTCGCATGTATTTTTTTAAAAGTTACATATGGTGGGTAAATGAAATAAAAGGGAGATCTGGGTGAAGGAAGAAAATTGAGGACTTTATTTCAACAGACTTTAGTCAACATAAGGTTCCTGTGAGACTAGGTCTTCAAAACTCAATTTAGCTCTTTGCCTCCCACTGCTTTCCTTCTCTTACCTTTTCCCTTCCTGACATCCACCACCAGCATCACAAATGTTCTAATCCAGAAGCTTTGTTAATGTGGTGCAAAGTCATGAAGTCATTGTGCGTTATGGGGTCCTGGATGCTTTTTCCCTGACCTGCTCCTAAATGATGCTCTAGTCCTCCACAAAGGCCACTGGGGCTGCCTTTAGAAGGAACATATAATTAAATGAGGGTTAGTGGCAGAATGATAACAGCAAGTATCTGTAGCACTTACTATGAACCAGGCTCTCCTCTGAGTGTTTGTCACAGATTACCTCATTGTGATCATGTTCATAACTCTACGGGATACAAGTGCTTTTATTACCCCATTGTATAGATGAGGAAACTGAGGCACGAAGGCTGTTGAGATTTCTACAGGTTGACTCCTCACCTGAGCCACACAAGCTCCCACAAACCTTGGATGTGTCTTCACAGAAGGTAATTTGGTTTGTTTACGAGTGTTGGCCTCATTCTCCAACGGTTCTCTTCCTACACCTGTAAAGCCTTGGTATGCCTGCGGTCCATTCCCTTTCCATGTAATAACGATGGGTCCCTTTTGGCACCAGCCATGCTGGTATTTTCTTCCATCCCGCACAGATCTTGCTGGCGCAGATCTGCCAGTGCCTTGATCTTTTCCTTCAGCACCACCTGACTTCCCTCTCCTGACAGGTCCACTCTGCCTTCACCCTGTCTGTTTCTAGATGATTCGCATCGTCACACTTAGCACCAGGATCACAGGATTCCAGATCTTTGGAAATGATAATTTAGCACCGTAGACCCCCTTCTCCCTATCTGGTCTTCCCACTGAGATGGGGAGCCAGTCTTTTTTATGTCCTTAATCTTGCTTTTTTCTGGCCTCTGAAACCTTGATATTTGGCCTCTGCAATCACCTCCCAACTGTGCTGAAACATCACTTAAATTGCTCTTATTTATTGATTGCTTTTCTTCTTATTTAGGGATCCTACACTGTATTTTTGTTTAGGTTCAATAGCACATTTGGATAACACAGATCCAAATGAGCCTAAATTACAGACATTAAAAATAAGAATGTGCCACTCTTTAGTTCCTATTCTTATTATTCCACTATAAATTTGAAACTTCAATATATTCTATTATATTACTTATTTTTAAAAAATGTTCTGACAGCACATGCTGTGTTCAAAAACTTTACAACTCTTGGGACAAGTAATGCAGGAGGCATGAAGATGTATTTAACAGTATCATTGAGGACTATAATTCATATTAAAGTAAAATGAATAATTTTATTTTTAAATTTTAAATAATACAAAAGTAACTCAATACTAATTACTACTATGTAAAGTGTTCTGGAAAATATAAAATATTGGTCCTGGGTGGTGAAATGGGCAAAGATCATCCTAACCTGAAATTCCTGTAACTGAGACTAGTTTTTTATTCTACATAAACAATGCGACTTTTTATTTGAGAATGTTGTTTGCAGTAGCAAATCCATCAAAACTTGTAAATAATTTCCTGTTCTGACAGCAGGAAGGGTTTTTTTAACAAGGAAAGGAGAAGAAAAGAAGAGCAGAAATGTATATATTGAATATTGGGAGTTACTGAGGAGGACGTAAAGGCATCACCAAGAGGGAAAAAAGGGAGGAAAAAATGTACTTAGATTTTGCAGTGTTCCTCAGGTGTGTCCTGAATCTGCTGGATCACTGAAGCAACTACACTTTACCAAAATTCTTGCTGTGTGCTACGTATTTTGTTATATTTTCAAAAATTTAACAACAACTCCTATATTATAGGTGGGAATGTCAGGGAATGTCAGGGTCCAAAGAGGTTAAGTGACCTGTCAGGGGACACAAAGATAGCAAGAGACAGAGCTGGGATTAGATCGTAAGCCCAGCTCACTCCCAGACCCTCCTCTCTTTCCTACTCACACCTACCTGTGTGCACTATTTGGCAGCACATGCAAGCTGTGGGGAGGGGATTTGGGTGACATGTGGTTGTGCACTTGAGCATGTATTCTCTGATTTACAAAGATGAATTTTTATTGAAAAATAACATTTGTGTTATGAGAGTAATGCATGTTTGATATTTAAAAATCAGGAACACTCAAAGAAACAGAAAACAAGGAGATGTAAACCTTTCCATAAATCCTTCTACCTACAGCCAGCCAATCTTGGCATTGTCATACCTATTCTTGTCATCATTATAACTATTCTTTAGCCTGTAAGTACATATAAATCAAAGGGCATAGGCATTTCTAAGGATTGATTTATGGAATATTGTCAGAACAATTGTTTTAGTGTAATATGTTACGTTAAAATGAAACTTCATTATTGGAAATTTGTTAATTAAAGTATCACTGAATTATAGTCAAGCTCCTACAATATCTCTGAAATTTCTATCTGTAGAAAGTCATAAGGCCTTATCATACAATTTCTTTTGTTTCAGTAACAACTAGATAGAACTTATAATGAAGGAAAGGACCACCTTTATGATAGTGACAATCACATTTAAAAAGCATAGTACTGTATTTACCAAGAAATACCAAAAACTTATGTGATGAATAATTTAAATCACTTTTGAAGTACACAAAAGACACAATTGGAACAATAACTCATATTCTTGGATGGGAAGACTCAATTTGCAAAAGATATAAATTCTCTCTAAGTTTATTCATAAATTCAATGTCATAGCTATTTGAATTGCAGATTTTATTTACTTTTTAAATTGTGATGATGTGGATAGGAATAAGACAAGGTCACTATGAAGCTCATATGGAAAAATAAAAAAGAGTCACCAGGAAAATTTAGAAAAGGGGGTAAAGTAAGGAAGACTATCTCTACCAATCATAAAAACATTTTCTAGGACCTCCACAATATGATATTAGTGTATAAATATGAAGACAGACAAATGGAATAGAAGAGAAAATACAGAAATAGACTGAAATACACCTAATAATTTAATATATGATATAGATAGCTTCTCAGATCAATGCTAAAAAGATAGATATTTGACAAATTGGTTTGGCAATATTAAGTAACTCTGGAAAACAATAAATTTGCATCTGTACCTCATACCATCCACTAGCATAAATTGTAAATAGATCAAAGATATAAATGAAATCTTATAAGTGCTAAAAACAAAAATGAAATTATTTGATAGCTTCAAATTTAGGAGGGGCTTTTAAATTTCAGAATCCTAAAAGTATAGCATTAAAAATTTATAAACTTGGGGCACCTGGATAGCTCAGTCGGTTAAGTGTTTGTATTCAGCTCAGGTCATAATCCCGGATTCTGGGATAGAGCTCCACATCAGGCTCCCTGCTCAGCAGGAAACCTGCCTCTCCCTCTTCCTCTCCCTCTCCTTCTGCCTACTCATGCCTGCTCTCTCTCTCTCTCTGTCTCAAATAAATAACAAATAAAATCTTTTTTAAAAAATTGATAGGGGCGCCTGGGTGGCTCAGTGGGTTAAAGCCTCTGCCTTTGGCTCAGGTCATGATATCAGGGTCCTGGGATCAAGCCCCGCATCAGGCTCTCTGCTCAGCAGGGAGCCTGCTTCCTCCCTGTCTCTCTGCCTTCCTCTCTGCCTGCCTCTCTACCTACTTGTGATCTCTATGTGTCAAATTAAAAAAAATTGATAAACTTGATTACCTAAAGTAAATTTCTGTCTTAAAAATATCATCAGGTCAAAAGACACATTTAAAAAAAAATGAGGAAATGGTGCGATTATATATCAAACAAAAGGTTAACTCCTCATTTTGATTGTTCGTGTTAATCCCTGAAACAATCCCTACCCTTTGAGGATCAGGTATATAAAGCAAATATAGAAGCAGCAAAACAAAATTTTTTGGCTATTTTAGAAAACAAAATAACATATTGTTATGCAATCATTTGGCAGACAAACCCAGTATTTCATCCAAATAAAGAACTCATATTAACCAAACCAACAACTTTGAAGACCACTTAACAGGGACACAAAATAGCCTCACTCTTTCTATAAACATTAAATATTTCAACTCTAAATAACTCCGTTTTTACTGTGGTTGTGCCTTTCCTTTATCCTGGCTCTCTCACCTAGAATTATGGTGAACATGAAAGCCCTTCGGACATACTCAGAACTTGGCTAAAATTCTAGGCTACAATTTATTCTTGTGGACAGAGCCTGAAACTGACTGTACCACCCCCATTTCACTGCCATAAGTCCCTTTTCTGTACCTCAAACAGTCTTGGACATTCCAGAGTGACCTGTGTGGGCCTGGAGCTAGGTTTAGACTGGTCTAAGGGCAGTAACAGCCACAGCCTCCCCAGGGGACCCCTGGCCTTCACACTGCTCCAGCCTGGTTAAGTTTTCCCAAATCACTTGGAAATGGGTCATGAAACAAGAATGCTTAACTGGTCCCAAGTGGTAAAGGACCACAGGTTTCAGGCTATTATCTGAAAAACCTTACCCCAGCTAGGATTATAAGTCAATTCAACTGCCAAGTGAGGAAAAGTTCCTTAAATTGTGTCCACTAGAATATGTATATATTATTTGACTTAGTGTGATTTGCTTTGCTTTTCAGTATATTTAAATTCATTTGCCAGAGAATGTACAGCTGTTGTCTAAATATATTTTGATTAAATTTGTAGTTAAATTGACACTAATTCAACAAGCATTAGAGGTTTTATTTTTGGGCACATAATCTATGTAGGCAAGTAGCCTTTAGTTGACAAGAAGGAAGGAAAGAAGAAGGTAGAAAGGATGGAAGGAAGGAAGGAAGGAAGAAGGAGTGAGAGAGGGAAGGAAGGAAAGAAAGCAAAAAAGGAAGGATGAGAAAGAAAAGGAAGAAATAAAAACAGGAGAAACATGCAACTAAGTGATGCATTCAGCACAAGGAGGAGATTTTTCTAATAAACTACCACAGTAAACTTGCTTCTGCCTCTGGCAAAATTTATTGATCAAACCTTTGGTTTGTCACTGTTGATTTAGAAATCAAATACAATAGTGTTGCTGCTTCCAGACTAAGGTGAAATGGATACTAAAAATAATACTGCTCAGTCTTGTGAGCTATAGGTAGGAGTGACTGCTGGGACATAGTGCCAAAGAATGCTGTCCTTCTGGGCATCTGGAAACATTTAGTTTTCTACGTAAAGACATATCTAAGAATTCATTCATGTTTACCCTAATAATTATTTTTTCTTAGGGAGGGGGAGAGAGAGAGAAAGAGAGAAGGGGGAGAGGGGCAGACAGAGAATCTTAAGCAATGTGGGGCTTAATCTCACAACCCTGAAGATCACAACCTGAGCCAAAAATCAAGAGTTGGAGGCATAACCAACTGAGCCACTGATGATTTAAAAAAAATAATTTCTTTTAGAGAGTGAGACAGGAAGGAGGGGAGGGACTGATGAAGAGCAGGAGAGAAAATCCCAAGCAGACTCCATGCCCAGGGCAGAGCACCATGTGGGGCTCGACCTCACAACCCCGAGATTACAACCCAAGCTGAAATCAAGAGTCAGATGCCCAATCGACTGAGCACCCAGGAATGCCCCGTGATGATTTTTAATAGATGTAATTTAAAGGATACAAATGATGGGGACAAAACAGGTAGATGGCAAAAGAGGACCTTGATAATTTCAGTCTCCTGGATTGTTCCCTTTCCCCCCTGGGAGTTTCCCGAGTTCTCATGACATCTCCCACCACTTGCATTCTCCTCAATCAATACATGAGATTATTTGCTTCAAGAATGTGAAGATGCAAATAACCAAGGATGAAATAGGTTGTTAGATCCCTGGGGAACTAGATTCCATGTGGAATTATAGCCTGTAAGTAAACAAAACTGGTCAACTCCTTATGAAAAAAAGAACCATTTTGATCAAGAGACATGAAATCTCAACTTACAGTTGACCTTATTCACTTGTTTATTTTTAGATTCATTCATTCATTTGATAAATGCATAGTGAGCATAAGCAATGTACCAGGCATTGTAGTATGTTCTGAGATTTAAAGACAAACCAGTAGGCAAAGCCTTCTTAGATATGACATACTATGAAATAATGGTTGAAAACAGCCCAAATTTGGCAAAAGACACGAAGAAGTTGAGCAAATCCTAAAGAAATCTGTGCCTTGACACATTATAATTAAACTTTCAAAAACCAAAGACAGAGAAAAAAAGTATTGAAAGAAGCCAGAGAAAAATGACACATTACCTGTACAGAAACACCAATTCAAATGACATGGAGGCCAGAGAGCCTTGCTTAAAGAAAGAACTGTTGGGGGGTGCCTGGGTTGCTCAGTTAGTTAGGCATCTGCCTTCAGCTCAGATCATGATCCTGAGGTCCCGGGATCAAGTCCCACATCAGGCTTCTTGCTCAGCAGGGAGCCTACTTTTCCCTCTATCTACCAGCTGCTCCCCGGGCTTGTGTGCTCAGTCTCTCTCTGACAAATAAATAAATAAAATCTTAAAAAAAAAAGAAAAGAAAAAAACTGTCAACCATAAATTCTACATCTGGCAAAACGATCTTTCAGGAATGAAGGGAAATAAAAACAATCTCAGATAACAAAAACTGAAAAAGTTTGTTGCTGGAAGACCTATCCTTAAAGATCGGATGAAGGAAGTCATTCAAAAAGAAAGGAAATGATAAAAAAAGAAATCTTACAGCATCAGGAAAAACAATAGAACAAGAATATGGGTGATACAAGGGAGGATGATTTCCTTCATGAGTTTTATGAATCATGTTTGATGATTAAAATAAAAATGATAGCATCAGATGATACTTAAGACAATGATATAGTTAAGAGTAGTGAAGGTAAGGGGACCTAAAATTAAGTGAGGTTTCCACACTTCACTCAAAGTGGTAAATGTTAATATGAGTAGACTGTTACAAGTCACATATGTATATTGTAATACCCACAGGAATCACTACAAACACTATGAAGAGAGATACACCCTAAAACATCATAAATAAATCAAGATGGAATCCTAAAAATTATTCAAGTAACCCACACACCAAAAAAGCAAAACAAATAAGTAGAGGAAAAAAACCCAGTGGAAACTAATAGAAAACAAATAATAGGGGTGCCTGGGTGGCTCAGTGGGTTAAAGCCACTGCCTTCGGCTCAGGTCATGATCCCAGCGTCCTGGGATCGAGCCCCGCATCGGGCTCTCTGCTCCGCAGGGAGCCTGCTTCCTCCCTTCTCTCTCTGCCTGCCTCTCTGCCTACTTGTGATCTGTCTGTCAAATAAATAAATAAAATCTTTAAAAAAAAAAAAAAAGAAAACAAATAATAAAATGGCAAGCTTAATTAAGCACTAACATATCAATAATTACCTTGCATATAAATTATAGAATATACCAATCAAAGAACAGAGATTGGGGGATTAAAAAGAAGAAAATACAGGCAGTCATTTCTTTGACAGTGGGTATAGAAACATTTTTCTAGATAAGTCTTCTCTGGCAAAGAAAACAAAAGCAAAATTAAACTGTTAGGACTACACCAAAATAAAAAGCTTCTACACAGTGAAGGAATCTATCAACAAAACAAAAAGACAACCTACTGAATGGGAGAAGATATTTGTAAATAATATACCTGATAAGGGGTTAATATCCAAAATGTGTAAAGAACTTATACAACTCAACACACACAGAAAAGCAAATAATCCAATTAAAAATGAGCAGAGGACATACAGATGACCAACAGACACATGAAAGATGCTCAACATCACTAATCATCTGGGAAATGCAAACTAAAACCACAATGAAATAACACTTTATACCTGTCAGAATGGCAAAAATTAAAAACACAAGAAATAACAAGTGTTGGTATGGGTGTGGAGAAAAAGGAAACTTTGTGCACTGTTGGTTGGAATACGAATTGGTGCAGCTTCTGTGGAAAACAGTATGGAGTTTCCTCAAAAAATTAAGAATAGAATTACCATATAATCCATTAATTCCACTACTACTGGGTATTTACCCAAAGAAAAGGAATACACTAAATTGAAAAGATATATGTATCTGTATGTTATTGCAACATTATTTACAATAGGCAAGCAACCCAGGAGTCCATCAATAGATAAATGGATAAAGAAGATGTGATTTTTTATATTTATATATTTATTTATATATACATATATATTCATATATTATAAAATATGGATTTTTAAAAGATTTTATTTGACAGAAAGAGAGCACAAGTAGGGGGAGCAGCAGGCAGAGGGAGAGGGAGAAGCAGGCTCCCCACTGAGCAGGGGGCCTGATGCAGGGCTCTATTCCAGGACCCCAGGATCCAGAGCCAAAGGCAGATGCTTAACCGACTGAGCCACCCAGGTGCCCCTATATATAATATAAATATTACTCAAGCATAAAAAAGAATGAAATCTTGCCATTTGCAACCATATGGGTGGACCTAGAGGGTATAATGCTAAGTGAGATAAACCAGTCAGAGAAAGACAAATATCATATGATTCCACTCATATGTGGAATTTAAGAAACAAAACAATTGAACAAAGAGAAAAAGAGACAAACAAAAAACAGGCTCTTAAATACAAAGAATGAACTGGTGGTTGCCAGAGAGGAAATGGGTGGGGGAATGGATGAAATAGATAAAGGGGATGAAGAGTACACTTATCTCGATGAGCACTCAAAAATGTATAGAATTGTTGAATCATTATATTGTACATATGAAACTAATATAACACTGCCTTTTAATTATAGTTGAATAAGAAAAGGAAAAGAGATAGAGGCAATTAAAAAGAAACACAATCCAACTATATGCTGTTTTCAAGAAACTCACTTCAAATTCAGTGACATAGGTAGGTTGAAAGTAAAAGTATACAGAAAGATAAACCACACAAACACTAATGTGAGAAAACAGAAAGGTCTATATGAATATCTGATAAAGTGACTTCAGATAAAAAAAAAATTATTAGAGACGGGGCACCTGGCTGACTGGGTCAGTGGAGCATGTGACTCTTGATCTGGTATTGTGCGTTCGAGCCCCATGTTGGGTATGGAGCTTACTTAAAATATTTTTAAAAGTTACTAGAGACAAAAAGTGACATTACTTAATAACAAAAGAATCAATCCACATGGAAGATAACAAATCTGAATTTGTATGCACCCAACAAGAGGGTTTCAAAATATATAAAGCAAAAAGTGATAGAGCTGAAAGAAATAGACAAACTCACAATTATTATTGGAGATGTCAGCACCTTATCTCAATAACTGATAGAACGACTACACAGAAAATCAGCATAGATGTAAAAGAACTCAACAACATTATCAATCAACAGACTTTAGTGGACATTTATAGAACACCCCACTCAACAGTGGCAGAAAACAGTCTTTTTAAGTGCCCATGGAATATATACCAAGATAGACCACATCCTGGGCTATAAAATAAACATCAACAAATTTAAAAGAATTGAAATCACATAGTGTTTTCTCTAAACATGATGGAATTAAACTAGAATTAACAGAAAGATAAACACCTCCCAAACACTCAGAAATTAAATAACATACTTCTAAATAATCCATGGACAAAAGAGGAAGTGACAAGGGAAATTGGAAAATATATTTAACTGAATGAAAATACAAATACAGCATGACAGAATTTGTGAGGCACACTTAAAACAGTGGGAAGGGAGATTTATAGCACTAAATGTTTGCATTAGAAAACAAGGCAAGTCTTAAACCAAAAATCTAAGCCTCCATCTAGAAAAACAACAGGAAAATAATCCCAAAGCAAGCAGAGGGAAGGAAATAATAAATATAAGAACAGAAATCAATAAGATTGAGAATAGTAGAGAAAACAAAACAAAGAACTTATTCTTTGAAAAGGTCAATAAAATTAACAAACATCCAGCAAGACTCACAAAGAAAAAAAGAGAGAAGATACCTGTTAGTAATTTCAGGAATGAAACAAGGGATATAGCTATAGACCCTACAGACATCAAAAGGATAATATGAAAACATTATGAACAACTTTATAAGCATGAATTTGGTAATTAAGTGAATGGACCAATTTCTCAAAAAACACAAACTATTACAACTAACCTGTATGGAAAAAAAATCTGGATGCCCCTATAACTATTTAAGAAATTAGAGCTATACTATTAAAATTCCCTTCAATAAATGTTCAAACCCAGATGCTTTCACTGGAGAATTCTACCAAATATTTAAAGAAAAATTAATATCAATTCTACATAATTTCTTCTAAAAAATGAAAGAGAAGGAAACACTTTCAATTCATTTTATGTAGCTAGTATTACCATGATATCAAAGCCAGAGAATGACTTAAGAAATAAAACTAAGGACTAATATCTCTCATAAATATAGATATAAATATCAACACAATATTAGCAAATAGATTTCAGCATTACATAAAAAGAATTACACCATTACAAAGTGTAGTTTGTTTCAGGTATGTCAGGTGGGTTCAAATATCAAGGTAATCATTGTAATCTGCCGTATCAACAAGATGCAGAAGAAAAATGATATGATCATATCAATTGATGCAGAAAACATGTTTGAAAAAATTCACCACACATTAACAATAAAAAAATTCTTAGAAAAATAAGAATAGAGGGACCTTCCTCAATGTAGTAAGAAACAAGTACAAAAACATTTTACTTAAAGGCAAAAGACTGATTGCATTTCTCCTGAGATCAGGAACAAGGTGAGGATATCTGCTCACACCACTGTTATTTAACAGAGTGCTGGAAGTTTCAGCTAATTCAGTAAGGCATGGAAAGGCAGTAAAAGTCATACAAATCATAAAGGGTAGAAAGAAAACGGTTCCTATTTGTAAATTGCATGATCTATGTAGAATCAAGAAAGAAAGAAAAAGAAAGGAAGGAAGGAAGAAAGAAAGAAAGACTCCTACAATCAGTGAGTCAGTAAGATTGCAGAACACAAGGTCATGTGCCTTTATATGCTACCAATGAAGACACGAAGCCCGAAATTAAAAATATAATACCATGTACATGGCTCAAAAGAAAATTAAGTATTTATGTATTTATTGACAAGCTTCAGATTTTATTGATAATTTCTACTTGAATGAGATCCATCTCCCCAAGTCTAGCTTAATGCTCCTTAGCTATGAATGATTACTTCATGTCCTTGGCCCGGGAGTCAGGCGAAATCAGTAAAAAAAAGTGCCATGAAGATGATTATTTTGTCCCAATGCATAAGAGATCTTTTCTCCTTGAAAGAAAGACTCCAAGGCCTCCTTTGCACTTTTATGTGAATGTAGTATTTGGGACAACTGTGCCAAAGGGCTGCAATTTAATCTGAGGTCATAATAAAAACAAGCAACAAAATGGTTTTTGGGATTTAAGTTTCTCACCCTTATCATCAAGACTCACTGCCTCCCATCATCAATATTTATTGAGCATTTACAGTGTACTAGGCACAATAGAACATACAGAAAATGTGATCCCTGCCCTTGAGGGGATTGCATTCTATTTTTTTAAAAGATTTTATTTATTTATTTGACACACAGAGAGAGAGAGCACAAGCAGGGGGAGTGGGAGAGGAAGAAGCAGGCTCCCTGCTAAGCAGGGAGCCCGATGCAGGGCTCCACCCCAAGACCCCTGAGATCATGACCTGAGCCCAAGGCAGATGCTTAATGGACTGAGCCACCCAGGAGCCCCAGGAGTTTGCATTCTAAAAGAAAAAAAATACACCTTTTTTAAAATGATATTTTTGTGGGACGCCTGGGTGGCTCAGCTGGTTAAGCGGCTGCCTTCAGCTCGGGTCATGATCCCAGCGTCCTGGGATCGAGTCCCACATCGGGCTCCTTGCTCAGCAGGAAGCCTGCTTCTCCCTCTGCCCCTCTGTCTGCCTGTGCACGCGCTCTCTCTCTCTGATAAATAAATAAACAAAATCTTTAAAATGATATTTTTGTTTGGTGTTTTCTGCAAGGTACTGAGGAAATAGTCTTTACAGTGAGCTTTGGATATAACTTAGCCCCATCATTATTGAAAGAGAGGAACAGGGAGGATTTTAAAGGCAGACAATGACAGATCATTCAGGATGGGTAGGGTTTACAAGGAGATAAACACAATCTCAACAACTAAGGAGAGATTTGCTGCAGTAAATACGATGAGGGAAATAGTTTGTGAGATGCAAACAAAGGAAGCAAGATTTCCTTAGACATTGAGTGGAGCTAGAAAGATCATGCAGCCTTTTTTCCAAGTACACAGCCACCAAGTAAGAATGGTTGGTGACAAGGCAGAAGGCTAAAAAAGGTAATGCTGTGCACCTGCCAAATGGAAAGAATAAAGGATCAAAATTAAAGGCAGGCTATAACAATATCAAGAAATTCTTAAAAACAAAAGTGAATTGGAAGCACAAAACTTAGTTAATGCTACCCAGTGTCATAATGGGCCAAGAACACTGTGGTTTCCTAAGTTAGAAAATGCCATATACCAACATTTTAAGTGGAACATATTACTTTAAGAAAATTAAATATTTAGGTATGACCCTAAAAAATATGCACAGGAATTATATGCTGAAACATACAAAATGCTAATGAAAGAAATGAAAGAAGACCTAAATAAATGGAGAGTCCTGTCTTGTTCATGGATTACAAAACTTTCCGTAGTGAAGATGGCAGTTCTCCCCAGACTGATACACAAGGGTGATACAGTTTATATAAAAATCCCAGTTAGATTTTTTGGGGCACCTGTGTGGCTCAGTCGATTAAGCATTTGCCTTCAGATCAGGTCATGATCCCAGGTCCCCAAAGCGAGCTCCTCCCTCTCTCTCTGCCTGCCACTTGCTCTGCTTGTGCTCTCTCTCTCTGTCAGATAAATTAATAAAATCTTTAAAATCTTTAAAAATAAATAAATAGAAATAAAAATAAAAATCCCAGTTACATATTTTTTCTAGATACAGGCAAGACTATTCTAAAATTTATATGGTGGTACAAAGGAACCAGAAAGGTTAAATCAATTTTGAAAAAGAAGAATAAAATGAGAAGAAGCTGTCTACCTTATTTCAAGACCTATTATATAATTAAAGTAATCAAGATGGTGTGGTCTTCAATCAATTCAATTCAGTCTTGCCATTCACAACAACATGGATGGACCTACAGGATATTTTATTAAGTGACATAAGTCAGAGAAAGACAAATACTATATGATTTCACTTATATGTGGAATCTAAAAAACTTGACAAATGAACAAACAAACAACAATAGAACAGAAACAGATTCACAGAGAAAAACTGGTGGTTGCCAGAGGAGAAGGGGTGGTGGATGGGTTAAATAGGTAAAGGGGACTAAGAGTTACAGATTCCCAGTTATAAAATAAATAAGTCATGCTGATTAAAAGTACAGCATTGGGAATATAGTCAATAATACTGTAATGATGTTGTATGACGACAGATGGTAACTACACTTATTCTGGTAAGCATTTTATAATGTTTATAATTGTTGAATCACTGTACTGTACACCTGAAATGATATAATATTATATGTCAACTATACTCCAATTAAAAAAGAAACTGTGGTATTGGCAGAGGGATGGATACACAGAACAGAATAGAATAGAGATACCAGAAATAGACCCACAAAAATATGTCAAACTGACTTTTGACAACAGGGCAAAAGTAATTCAGTGGAGAAATGATAGCCTTTTCAGCAAATGGTATGGAAGCAATTGGACATCCCTAGGCAAAAAAGAAAACTTTAACTACATTTTACACCCCTTCCACAAAAATTAAGTCAAAATGGATACAGACTTAAAGTGTAAAAATACAGATTTTGGAGAAAAAACAGAAGACAATTGTTGGAATCTGCAAAGCTATTCCCAAGCTAGACAAAGAGTTCTTAGAGTTGGTATCAAAAGAATGATCCATAGAAGGAAAAACTGACAAATTGGACTTGAAAAAAATTAAAAACTTTGCCTTGCCAAAGACCCTGATAAGAAGATGAAAAGACGACTAAGAGAAAATATATGCAGGTTACGTATCTGATAGAGGACTTGTATCTTAAATATATAAAGAACCGTCAAAACTCAACAGTAAGAAACAACAATCCAGTTTTGACCAAAAATGGGCAAAAAACATGACCAGACGTTTCATCCAAGAAGATATATACACAGTTAATAAGCACATGAAAAGATGTTCAATATTATTAATCATCAGGGAAATGAAAATGAAAATGACAATGAAATATCCCTATACAACTGTCCAAAACACAACATTGACAACACTAAACACTGATAAGGTTGTGGAGAAACTGGATCACTCATACATTACTGGGAGTAATGCTAAATGGTACAGTCCTTCCAAAAATACTTGGAAAGTTTCTTAAAAACACCTAAACAGGGTGCCTGGGTGGCTCAGTGGGTTAAAGCCTCTGCCTTCAGCTCGGGTCATGATCCCAGGGTCCTGGGATGGAGCCCCGCATCGGGCTCTCTGCTCAGCGGGGTGTCTGCTTCCCCCCTCTCTCTGCCTGCCTCTCTGCCTACTTGTGATCTCTGTCTGTCAAATAAATAAATAAAATCTTAAAAAAAAACCACCTAAACATATAGTTATCATATTTCCTAGCAGTTGCTCTATTAGGAGTTTATCCCAGAGAAATAACAATGTATATTCACACAAAACCTGTACATGAATGTTCATCGTATTTATCAGCCCATATGTTCTTCAGTAGGTGAATAGTTCAATAAACTGTGGCATATTCATACCAGGGAAGACTACTTAGCCATACAAAGGAAAGAATTATTGATACATACGACTTTGATGAATCTTCAAGAAATGGCGTTGAGTGAAAAAAAATCCGATCCCCAAAGATTACATACTGTATTATTCCACTTATATAACTTTTTGAAGTGACAACATGTTAAAACAAAGGACAGATTAGTGATTACCAGAAGTTAGAGACATGAAGGGAAGGGGAAGAGTGGATGTGGTTATAAAAGTACAACATGAGAGATCTTTGTAGTGTTGGAAACGTTATGAAACTACATGCATGATACAATTGTGTGAGATGTAATATATAGGCACACACATGCACACACAGATAAACAAACACAAATGAGTAGGAGTATGAGTAAAACTGAGAAAATCTGAATAAGGTGATTATATTGTATCAATGTCAATATCCTGGTTGGGATACATTATGGTTTTGCAAAATATTATCTTTGAATGAAACTGGGTAAAGTGCACAAGGGAGCTCTTTATTTTTTCTTACAACTGTGTGTGAATCTATAAATATCTCAATAAAAATTACAAATAAACAAGAATAGGATCCCGGCTTTATTTAAAACATACACAAAGGGACGCCTGGGTGGCTCAGTTGGTTAAGCAGCTGCCTTCGGCTCAGGTCATGATCCCAGCGTCCTGGGATCGAGTCCCACATCGGGCTCCTTGCTTGGCAGGGAGCCTGCTTCTCCCTCTGCCTGCCACTCTGTCTGCTTGTGCTCACTCTCGCTCCTCTCTCTCTCTCTCTGACAAATAAATAAATAAATAAATCTTTAAAAAAATAAAAAATAAAAATAAAACATACACAGAGAAAAACTAGAGGATGATTCAATGATCTGCTAAGAATGTTTCAGGGTTGCAGAATTATGGATGATGTTTATTTCTTCTTTATATGACTCTGAGCTTTTGATAATATTCACGATGAACATCCAAAGATGGTACTGCCAGAAAAATGAACTATTTGATCTGAACATCAATATAACAGTGTTTTTAAGAAATCTACGAAAAGAAAGACTGTGGCTAGGGAGACAAATTCATTCTAGTAATATTCTCATTTCGGCAAAGATGAAATGGAGAGAATTCTAGAGTTCCAATATCATTTCTGCCACACTGTAGGTCTGGGTTTTTTTTCCTTGGCTTTCAGTTTCTAAAGACACTTTCTCTACTAAGTAGAAGACACAATTCACCAGGTCATAATGTTAAAAGGTCTGGTTTTTAAAACAAGATGATTGATGGACTTACATTTCTGAAAGTCCTTCTTGTTTGAAGTATAGAAGAAGAAACTAAAGAGAGGGAGCCTAGTTATGTAAATTAAGAAAGAGGAGGAGAGGTGGCCGAGTGGAGTTTGAAAAGTGAGGCTAATTGCCCTGGTGAAAAGTAGTGAGAACCTGACATATGTAAGGCAGTTGTTGTAAGAAGTGGACAGAAGTGAGGGGCCACAAGGCCTGTTAAAGAATAGGAATTTGGTTGTATCACCTGAGGAATTTAATGCAGAGAGTTTAATGCAAATGAGAGAGAAACTAGGAGCCAAATAGCACAGTGAGGGGCTCCAGAGATTGCCAGTAGTAAGAAGCTCCCACCACCCGTCTGCCTGAAAGACAAAGAATAAAGCCATGTTACTGACACTCAGGAGCAAGCATTGCCTGAGGAAGCTGGACGGTAGCTTGTCTGTCAGGAACTGAAGCCACAGACATAGCCACAGCTGGAAAATCTGCCCACATCAGAAAGGGTGAAAACACCCTAGCTTCTTTCTCATTCCCACCCTCCAATCTCCTACCGATGCCAAGTCCAGTCGCAAGCCAGATGACTTGCGAGCCTGGGGAATGAATGTAGGCCATAAGAGTCAACTCTCTAGGATACAGATCAGGTCTGGGGAAGGGCAGGAAACAAATTTCAGAACAAACAGGCCTAGGACTAGCACAGTCAGTCCCAATTAAGTTACTCCGCATTCATTCTCACCTCATTTCTTTAACAAATTCATGCTTCTGCCAGACATGAGACAACTACCACTCTACTGCTCTACGATATAACTCACCAGCTCTCTCCAACAGCAGGAGGAAGAAAGTTTCATTAGTCATTTTCCTGTCTCAAGTTCAAGATTTCCAAGCACTATGGAATCTCTCCCATAAATAGTAGATGTGGCTCTTTGTAGTCTTGTGATCTATAAGTCAAATTACCATGTGCTTACTACCAATGATCCTCACATAAAGTAGTAGGGAGAGAGACATAGAATAAAATGAAAAATTGTTGGTTATGACATGCGTAATGAAGTATGCCTGGCTGTTATAATCCTTGTTCCGATAACTGCTAATGTGGCCACAGCTGATCTTTATCACTTTCTTCTTCCACCACACATTTTATGTTACTCTTGCCCTTCAGCTAGCACACAAGAGGGGTGACCCAATCCTTCATTCCTGAAAGTTCTGAATCCTTGGTGGTCCTGTGTTTGTTAGGTTGCTGTAAACTTTGATTGACTTTTACTATCAGATGCAGAAGTACTGAAAGAAGGCTTCATGAATCTCCTATTTCAGATAGAGTCCCCACCGCCCCACCATACTCACTATATAGCAGCAAACCAATTTCCCATCGTTTTTTTTTTTATGATTTTATTTATTTATCAGAGAGAGAGCACAGGCAGAGGGAGAAGCAGGCTCCCTGCTGAGCAAAGAGCCCCACACAGGACTGGATCCCAGGACCCTGGGATCATGACCTGAGCTGAAGGCAAATGCTGAACGGACTGAGCCACCCAAGCATCCCCCAATTTCCTGTTGTTAATCATGATCAATCAGCTCAGTCAATATAATCATCCCTTCTCTACTTGTTGGCTCAGTGGTATGAGGAGCTCCAAATGCCAAGTGAGTCTCTACTTCTAGTTAATAACGAGACTGGATAGAAGCACTTTCTTTCTTGAGAAATTCTAGACCAGCAGAGTTGAAGGCTGTGGACAGGAAGCAAAAATGTTATGAGCAGATTATTAAATATAATAGTGAAAACAAGGGCATTCCCACCTCGTCCCCTTAATCCCTGGTCCCATGTATTTTGTGTAAGGGAGAAAGAAATATACCATATGTTGGTCAGTGGTTCAAAGAACATGCCACATGCTGAGGGAGAACATGCCAACACACAGAATGTGACCTTCTACTTATGATAGCATAACTGAATCTTAATTAAACCATTCCACAGTTTTATCAGGCCAGCAGCTCCTCAGTGATGGGGTACATGCCAAGATTAGTAAATTGAGTGTTATTATTTATTACTGTACTTTCCTTGCAATGGAATATATCCATAACAAGTATTGTTGTGTGTGATAACATGATGGTGAATTAGGCATTCTATAAGCCCAGAGATGGTGGTGTTGAGAAGGCAAATCCATACTCATAATAGTAAGAACAAAGTATGGTCCCTCCATGATAGGAAAGAATCAAGTGTAATGAACTTGTTACCAACTGGCAGGCTGATCCCCCAGAGAATGGTGTCAGATTGGGAGCTCACTTGTGCCAAAATGACCTCAGATTTGGTGGACTAGGCACTCAGTAGCAGCAGTGACAGATCAACTGTGGCAAGGAAAAATTCACATTATTGAATCTTGCGAGTCTCTCATTGGATAACAACCCGATCTGATCAGAAGCTGATTGATAAAAGAGCCTGACAGGTGCCGCCTGCAAGGTATCAATCTTCCTGAGTAGAGAGGAAAAGGGCCAGGAGTAATTCTAAAAGAAAATCGGCCCAGCTTATTAAAGGCAGAAAGTGGTTTCCAAGTTTTCTAGCTTGGGCAACTGGGTGGATAACAATTCACTGAGCTTAGGGTACAGGAGTTTGGGAACGTGTTAAGTTTAGGTGCCTAAAGGATGTCACAGTAAAGCTGCCAAAGATGTAGTCTGAAGTTCAAGAGAAAAGTCTGTGATGGAGATATGTAATTCGGAGTCAACAGAACATAAAGAGTCTTTGAAATCGGAGTGGATGACCCTTTACTCACGGTCTAGGTAGGATGATCAGAGAAGAGGACCAGAGACAAAGCTTAGACATCACCAGCAATCAAGTGACCGGCCAAGGAAGAGAAGGTTGTGAAGAAGTCAGAGTGGTGTCTTAGAAGCCAAAAGAGAAAGAACTACCAAGAAAGAGAGTGGTCAAAGAGATCTAACTCACCTGAGAGGTCAAGTAGGATAAACCCGAAAAGATCAAAAAAACCTGAGCAATGGAGGGTCAATAATGGCTGTTGCCTTGCTAAAAGTGAAAATGGATGACCCCTTAACCAAATCCTTGCTTGCTTGCTTTCTCAAAACATCTGTCCCCAAAATTTGATCAATTTGAGGGAAAATGACTTACAACCTGAAGTTTAATTGTATTGCTCTTGATGGAGAATCTGGGCAGAGTATGTGACAGAGAGCGAAGGGCATGGGAGACAAGGATCTCTCTCACCATTCTCTCTACCACCTAGAGAATGGAAAAGATTAAACCAGCAATTAATTCCTTGTTGCTCCTGGGAGCTCTGAAAATTGTGGTCCTCTTGGCCTGGCAAAATTTTTCTTATTAGAAATAGTGTATAGGAAGTATTTATTCTTTCTTACTGAAGAGTCAATAAAGTAACAAAATCTTAAAATCTGTTAAAATAATTTTTAAAAACCACAATCTTACCATTAATTTTTAAGTATGTTCTTTTATAAGTATACTTTGCACATGGTTGCTATCATAGCATATGATTTTTTTTCCAAATTAGAATCATAAAGTTTTCAAAAAGCTTAGAATTTTGCATCATCCCCTTGAAATCCTTAGGGAAATCTTGCCTTTAAAAGCCGAAGGGAGGGGAGCGCCTGGGTGGCTCAGTGGGTTAAAGCCTCTGCCTTCGGTTCAGGTCATGATCCCAGGGTCCTGGGATCGAGCCCAACATTGGGCTCTCCGCTCCGTGGAGAGCCTGCTTTCTCCTCTCTCTCTGCCTACTTGTGATCTCTGTCTGTCAAATAAATAAAAGCCAAAGGGAAAAAAAGATTGAGAAAGACCAGTCTTTAGCAATCCAGAAGAGACTTTGGAGATCATCTTATCAAACCCCTCATTTTAGAGTGAACTAAATTGAAACCCAGAGAAGTAGAGTGGATTTATTTAAAGTCGGGAAGTAATACATGGCAGGACCTTCTCTAGAACTCTGGTCTTTGGGGTCTAGTTTCCAGCACTCTTGCTACCATTATACCTCTGTCTCTAGCAGTAGTTTTGCTTAGCATAATTGTGATTAGAGTGCCATGTGTTGTATGTACACACCATCTGGAAGATTGCAAAAATAACCACAATAGTCTGCAGCTCCTACCCTCATGAGATAGAGTTCATTTATCTGTCGTTTGAATCTTATGACTTTCTTTGACCACAGAATGCAGTGGAAGTGATGCTGTATGATTATCAGCCTAAGCCTTAAGAAATCTCAGAGCTTCTCCTTTCACAGTTTTAGAACTCTGAGACTTCCACGTGTAGAACCTGTGGCAAGCCTGCTGAATGACAAGAAACAAAGGACTCAGTCATCATCACTGCCCCGAAAAACACCAGATACAGAAATGAGGCTGAATTACATCATCCAGCCTTTAGCCATCCTGCCAGCAGAGCCTGCCCAGACCAGAAGACTGCCCACCCAAACCACAGAATCAAAAGTGAAAGGATTGTTTGCATTAAGACACTAAGTGTGGGGACTTTTTTTAACACTGAAAAGGTAATGATGCATACATTTTTTCATTGTGTTGATAACCTACTCCATTAGAGTAAATCATGCTTCATGTCTTTCAGCTTCTTGAATCAGAAGGCTAGGAAGGATATTTTTTCCTGCCTTAATTTTTGTTTTATTATTTTCTTTTAGATATCTAAGCTTTAAGAGTCAATTTATAGAACAAATTTTTGTACATGCAAGTCTATGTACAGCTTTTTGCAGGCCATCTGCTTTGAAAAGAACTGTTGGTAGAGCCCTTTATTTTTACCAACAAACTCCACCTCCCCTGCCCACATCTCAAGGCATTCAACAAGGATCTGTACATATGGATCAAGGTGGTACTAAAGTGATGGGGGTTGGGGGAGGGAGAGGAAACAACTCCACTGTAAGTTAGGACACAGCAGTGACTTGTTTTCTTAGTTTGACTCCAGCCTGGGGCTTTCTAAATAAGCACTGCAGAAGCATCTCCCCAAGTGACGCACTGAAGAAAATGAAGCAGAATGAATATATTCCTGATCTGGAGCATGGCAGATGAACAGGCTGAGAACTCCTACTCCCGTCAAAGGCTCTAAGGATTTATTACTCATAGCTATTCATTTCCATGGAATCTTTAATTTGATATACAATGACTCTTAATGAACATGAGCTTGTAGCAGACATCCATATTTGATTGATTAAGTACTGATGTCACATGGACTTAAAGCACCTAATGACCCAATCTTGTAATCAAGTTCGATATTTAGTTCAATAAGATTGTACCAAACACTGAGTCTGGGCTCTGCAGTACAGCAAAATACTGAGCTGGACAATATTCGAGTGTTGCCATTACATGCCTCTATTATCTCTCAGAAAGGAGAAGGTAAAGGGGATTATTGTCTTTTATAGATTTAGTCCCTGTAATTATATCCTGATCAGTCCAGATCTTTTTTTTTGTCCTTTAAATATACGTCAAGGATAAGTCAAATGTTTTTAGACTATAAAGTTTGCAGTAAGATGTTTCACTTTTATTGTGTTCCAAGCCCGCTTACTTTTTCTCCATCGAAGTCCTCTAACAAGAGATAAGAAATAAAAGTAGTCATACTCAATGACACAGACTCTAATAATAACCATCAACTAAGAAGCTCTCTTCCAAACTCAAAATCTGAGGATAAAAAATAAGAAGAAAATGTAATAATCAATAAATATTCATCTTTCAGGAACCATTATTTATCCAACAGAAGTTTATTGGGTGCCAATCTTGTGCCAGGCATGATGCAAGAGTCCAAAGATTCAGAGGTAAACAGGAAAGATCTTGATCTCACCCCTAGGGAATAGTCAGGTTGCCCTGGCCTCAGCCGGAGGCCCATGCAGTTGACCCTTGAACAACATGGGGGTGAGGGGCAACCCACTCCCTGTGCAGTTGAAAATCCATGTATAACTTTTGAATACCCCCCAAAATTTAACTATGAATAGTCTATTGTCAACTGGAAGCCTTACCAAGAACATAAACTGTTGGTTAACACATATTTCACATCTTATATGTATTACATAATAGACTCTTACAATAAAGTAAGCTAGAGAAAGAAATGTTATTAAGAAAATCATAAGGAAGAGTAAATACATGTACAGTAGGCAATTCAAAGTGATGTAGTTCAAGGGTCAACTGTATTTCTTTCAGTTGCATCTTTCACCTCAACGATCTGTCTGTACTATGAGAAAAGTTACCTGGTGATGTGTTTTCTTTAAGATAATAATAATAATAGTAACAGCAGCAGCAGCAGCAGTAACAGCAGCAACAATAAATAATACATAAAGTGCTTACTATTTGCCAAAAACTATTCTACGCAATTTCATACATTAGGTAATTTAATCTTGAACAATTTTTTGAGGTAGCATTATTATTTCTTTTATTTTACAGATGAGAAAACTGAGGCAGAGGGAAGTTAAGTAATTACACAGATTCAAACTATTCACTACATGGTTATTACTAAGGCAAAACACTGTAGAGAATTGTTATTTTTTAACAACAAGGGTTGAAAAAAATGTGATGTTGTTGACACTGAGTTAATTAATGAATTTGGATGTCATTGGATATCATTCTCTAAGCATTCAGCCTAATTGAGATTTAATAATCTAGTCTGAATGTTTTCCACCTAATGAGATGTCCACATCTAAAGGAAAATACATTGGAGTGTATGTTGAATTTTCTTAAAAACTGCTGCTGATTTATAATCAGCCTGTCCGTTCTCTTCTCCAGCTTTTAGCTTATAAGCTAGTACAACTGTTTCTGTATTAAAGTGGGATATCAGGTCCCATATATTCCCAGAGGAAGCCAGGGGAATTTGGCCAAATGCCTACTAGAATCTTTTGGTGGGCACCTTTCTCTACATGTATGAAGATCCTGAATCTAGGGTTTTGCAAAAGCCCAGTTTCGATGATTTACTCCATTGCCAAAGCATGTATCAGATGAAACTTTATGTTGCGTCTCGTGTGTGTGTGTGTGTGTGTGTGTGTGTGTACCTGAGCCAGGTGGGTAGACTCTCTGAAGAATGCTTTGCCTAAACTTACCCTGGTCTCCTGGAGATAGCTGCAAGCCTTCACCTGATGCCTGGGGCAAGAGCATTCCAAAGCAGAGGCCACAGCTGCCTATTTGTTTTAACAGGCAAACTAGCACACTAACAACCCTTGTTTGACCCCAAAGACACATGAGTAAGATACCTATCAAAATTAAAGATAACTTTTACAAATAGCAATGATGATGTTGACAATTATAGTAGTAGTTGACATTAATTGACCTTTTATAATATGCTGGGCTCCATGCTAAATGCTTTATAGCATGTATAGTCTATTCATTTAAATCTCATAATAATCCTCATTCCAAAAAAATTTTAAATAACCATTGTTGCAAAGTTTTCAAACTTTGGTATGTGTAGAAATTATCTGGAAAGCTTATTGAAAATGTAGCATCCCGGGGCACTTGGGTGGCTCAGTCGGTTAGGCATCTGCCTTTGGCTTGGGTCATGATCTTGGGGTTCTGGGACTGAGTCTCACATTGGGCTCCCTGCTCTGCAGGGAGTCTGCTTCTCCCTCTGCCTCTGCTCCTCCCTCCACTCTTGCTCTCTCTCTTTCTCACTCTCAAACAAATAAATAATTTTTTTAAAAAAAGTAGCTTCCCAAGCCCCACTCTGGAACATTTGATTCAATAGATCTGAAGAGTACTTTTAACACCTTTTACTTAAAATAACAGAACACTGGTTAAAATGACTGCTATCAATCAATCCAATTAAATAAAAATTATTATAGACTGATTGTGCCCTCCCCAAATTTATGTGTTGAAATCCTAATTCTCAATGTGATGATATTTGGATGTGGGACTTTGGGAAGGGATTAGGTCATGAGGTTGGAACCCTCCTGAATGGGATGAGTGCCCTTATAAAAAAAAATAGCCCAGAAAGTTCCCTTGCCCCTTCTGCCAATGTAAGGGCACAGTGAAAAGATGGCCAACTATGAACCAGGAAGTGAGCTCTCACCAGACATCAAGTCTCCTGGTACCTTGCTCTGGGATTTTCCAGCCTTCAGAACCACGAGAAATAAATTTCTGTTGTTTTTAAGCTACCCAGTCTATGGTATTCTACTGCTGCTCAGATGGACTAAGACAAAAATTGACTATTCTTTTACCCAGAAATGAACAAGATAAGAATCCCTGTTATTCATCATCTCCTTTGCCAAGGAGTAAAAAGTATATGTTGATTGGGTGATGGATTTGGGGGAAAGCAAGTGAAATTATCAGGGAGGAAAAGGAGAGGGAAAGGAGGGTTCAAAGAAGGGGGGTGATCTGATTATCCATCACTTCATACCAAACCATGCTGAGACTTAATGTCTTAAAAGAACGACAATCATTTAGTTTGTTTATGAATTCGTAATTTGGGTAGGGGTCAGTAGGGGTGGCTTGTTTTTGCTCCATGTGATGCCAGCTGAGGTGGCTTGACCTCTATTTCCAGGGGCTGAGCATCTATTTCCAAGATGGCTCACTCACATGCCTCGTGAGTTGGTACTACTGGCTATTGATTCCTCTCCAGGTTGGCCTCTTCCATAGGGTGACTTGGGCTTCCTCATAGCATAGTGGCTGGGTTACAAGAGTGATCATCACAAGGGACAAGAAATGGAAGCTGACAATTTCTTAAGACCTGGGTTCAGAAACTAGCACAATATTTTTTCTGTAACATTCAACTGGTCAAGTGGACACAAAGCTCAGATTTGAGAGGAAGGGACATGGGTCTGCTCTTCATTTGTGGGAGTGTCAGAGAACATCGGGGTAATGCTTTCAAATTGCAACAGGGACAGAGAAAAGGAAGCTTGAAAACATAAAAGAAAGTTTGCCTGTTTTGCTAAGACCAGTTTTTTTAAGAAAATTTAATCGAGGGCAGTTC
This sequence comes from Martes martes, assembly GCF_963455335.1. Lineage (NCBI taxonomy): Eukaryota > Metazoa > Chordata > Mammalia > Carnivora > Mustelidae > Martes > Martes martes. The sequence continues at coordinate 38,658,929 of NC_137897.1, read as the reverse complement.
AACCTGGATTTTTCTTACAAATTGCTGCTGACTTTCAGTCATCCTGTCCAAATCTCTTCTTAGGCAAAGTCATTCAACCTATAAGCCTCAGTTTTATCACCTATAAATTAGGGGTAACAATTAGGGATAATTTCCCTTCCAATGAAGATTGGAAGTGACTTCATTCTTCATTGGAAGATTGGTAGTGACCACAGTCACTGAGCTTGTCTCTCTTCAGACCTGCCTTTCCAACCTGAGGCAAGCTGGCTATCTGGGAACGTTGTTTACGTGAGAATTAGAAACAAGGGTTAAGATAGCGGTATCTCTCCATCACAACTAATGCTAATAAAGATGATTTTGCTAATTCTAAGTGGCTTGCTCAAGTTGAACCACTTAGAAACATATTCAATAATTTTATCCTATCACTTCAAGACCAAGGTCCTAGTTTCCCATTGAGAATAAGATATTAGGATGTCTTAAAAAAAACTGTGATATAAAATTCTCAATCACCAAGATTTAACACTTTCTAAACACTGGATCATTTTCTTTGCTCATTAAAAAATAAGCCATTGGTAGGGTGCCTGGGTGGCACAGTCAGTTAAGTGTCCAACTCTTGATTTTGGCTCACATCGTGATTTCAGGGTCCTGAGATTGAGCCCCCCATTGGGCTCCATGTGCAGAGTAGAGTCTGCTTGAGATTCTCTCTCTCCCTTTCCCACTGCCTCTCCCATTCATGCTCTCTCTCTCTCAAATAAATAAAAAAAATCAATCTTAAAAAATAAGCCATTGGTGTAGCATGGAGCATATTTAAAAATCACCTTCAAGCATTAGAATATGAAGAAATATTTTCATAATAGAATACAACCAAAGAATAGATCAACAATCTGTTTGCTGCCATTTCCTAATTTAAAACATTCATCCTTCTAGGGTTTTTTTTTCTGTGATACATTATTCAGTTTAACATCTGAAAAAAACATTAATTTTTAGTTAGAATTGTCTTCATAATTTCCAGTTCTATGCTTAATCCAATATTTAAAACTTTTCTGATAAATGAAGCAAATTCTTTTTTTTCAGATTTTTTTAACGATTTTATTTATTTATTTGATAGACAGAGATCACAAGTAGGCAGAGAGGCAGGCAGAGAGAGGAGAGGGAGAGAAGCAGGCTCCCTGCTGAGCAGAGAGCCCCATTTGGGGCTCGATCCCAGGACCCTGGGATCATGACCTGAGCCGAAGGCAGAGGCTTTAACCCACTGAGCCACCCAGGCACCCCTCAGATTTTATTTATTTATGTGACAGAGAAAGACACAGGGAGAGAGGGAACACAAGCAGGGGGAGTGTCAGAGGGAGAAGCAGGATCCCCGCAGGGAGCCCGATGTGGGGCTCAATCCCAGGACCCTAGAATTCTGACCTGAGCTGAAGGCAGACACCCAACAACTGAGCCACCCAGTGCCCCGAAGCAAATTCTTGATATCATTTCTTACAACACAAAATTGTGAGTTAGGACCCTCTAAATTAGTATGAATAAAGAAGAGAAACAGGAAACAGATAAATATTGAACTTGACCTAAAAGTCAAGTTATTCTACATGAAGCCAGATATACAGTAAAGAAATATTACAAATAATGTCTTTACTTCTCTTTTGTGCCTAGTGTCATTATTTCATTAGGAATATCCATTTATTTTTTCATTTTACAAATAGAAATGAATCTTTTAGTTAAAAAAATTGCTCATCCTTGTATGTGTCATTATTTCATTAGACTCCAAATGTTTGAGAAAAACTATACAGATGGTGATGACATAGGCAGTGGGCTGGATTGCTCCAAGAGAGTGTAAATGAGAAGAGAGCCAAAGGCAGATCTCAGGGAACACCCACATGAAAGAGACAAGGAAGAGTCAAAGAAAGAGACTGAAGAAGGAGAAGCAAAAAAATGTAGGAAGAATACAAGAGAAAGTGTTTTCATGGAATCAAAAGGAAGCTGGAGTTTGAAGAAGTTTTGCTGATTATGGAAAGGGATCAAGAATGTCAAATTCTTCCCAAGTCACATGGGAGAAGAATTAAGAAGACTTTATTAAAAAGATAGAATCAGTGAACTCAATGAGAGCATTTTCAGCAAAGTGGTGTGGCTAGAAACCCTTTTGCTTGGACTGAGGTGTGGGAGGGAATAAAGCAATAGAAACAGTGAGTACAGAGTACTCTCTCCAGACTCTTGGCAGAAAACAAAAGGTGAAAAATAGGATGTTAGCTATAGTGTCAAGAGAATGTGTGTGTGTGTGTGTGTGTGTGTGTGTGTATGTGATTCTTAATATGAAAATAATTGTTTAAATACTGGAATCAACTAGTATAAAGGTAATGTTTTAAAGGGGTATAAAAGGGGCACCTGGGTGGCTCAGTGGGTTAAGCGTCTGCCTTTGGCTCAGGTCATGACCGTGGAGTCCTAGGATTGGGCCCTGCATCAGCCTCCCTGCTCAGCGGGGAGTCTGCTTCTCCCTCTGCCTCTCACTCCACTTGTGCTCGCTCTCTCTCTCTCTCAAATAAACAAAATCTTTTTTTTTTAAAGGAAGGAATTCTATGAAAGGGGCATAAAAAAACGGACTCTTAAATACAGAGAACAAACTGATGGTTGCCAGAGGGGAAGTTGAAGGGATGGGTGGAATAAAGGAGATTAAAAGTACACTTATCTTTTTTTCTTCAGATTTTATTTATTATTTGTTTCTTCATTTGTTTGTTTGTTTTAGAGAAAGAGGACAAGCAGGGACGCCTGGGTGGCTCAGTTGGTTAAGCGGCTGCCTTCGGCTCGGGTCATGATCCCAGGGTCCTGGGATCGAGTCCCACATCGGGCTCCTTGCTCAGCAGGGAACCTGCTTCTCCCTCTGCCTCTGCCTGCCTCTCTGTCTGCCTGTGCTCACTCTCTGACAAATAAATAAATAAAATCTTAAAAAAAAAATAGAGAAAGAGGACAAGCAAGTGCATGAGTTGGAGGGGGCAGAGGGAGAGGGAAAAGAAGAGAGAAAGAATCTCAAGCAGACTCCCCACTGAGCATGGAGCCCAACTTGGGGCTCAGTCTTACAACCCTGAAATCATGACCTGAGTGGAAACCAAGAGTGAGATGCCACCCAGGCACCCCAAGAGTGTACCTATCTTGATTAGCACTGAGAAATGTATAGAATGGTTGAGTCATTATACCATATACTTGAAACTAATATAACCTTATGTTAATTATACTTCCCTTTCCTTTAAGGATTTATTTATTTGTGTGAGATAGAGTATGTGTGAGCAGGGGGGAAGGGCAGAGGGAGAGGGAGAGAGAATCCCCAGCAGGCTCCCCACTGAGCACAGAGCCCAATGTGGCGCTTGATCTCATAACCCTGAGATCATGACCTGAGCCAAAATCAAGAATCAGATGCTTAACAGACTGAGCCCTCCAGCTGCCCCTACACTTCAATTTTAAAAAAACAAGGGTTTGAAGATGCTGGTAGGGATACGATCTCAGATCCTGATGCAGAGAAAAGCCTCAGATAGAAGGGAAAGTTCTTTCAGAGTGATGTGGGGGAAGTAAGAAAGAAAGATTAGAAATACAGCTTTTAAAAGGTGTAGTCAATGAAACAACATTGGCTATGAGTCAATCATTCTTGAAGCTGGCTGATATATACCTGAGGGTTCATTTTATATTCTGTGCAGTTTTAAATATGTTTTAAATTTTTCATGCTGAAATAGCTGAAAAAATATCAACAAAGAAATTATGAGTAGAGTATTGCTATGTTTCTTGGAAGATGGCTTCAGTTTCTCTGCAACAAGTAGGACAAAAGGTGATGTTAAAAATTAAGGTTGTGGGTTGAGAGTTTAGTAAGTGGTAAAGGTTTCAAATGACTGTTCTAAGAATGGGAGAGTGAGTAAACTGGGGATCAAGTTCTTGATGAACCAGTTGAGGTTGGAGGTCTTGCATTTCCAGTGGCAAATATTTGTGTGTTGTAAGATTTTCTCTAATAGCTCTCTGGAGTCTAAGTGTAGGAGCCACTGGGAAGATCATAACTGATTTTTGATGGGCTGGTGAAACTAAAGAGTAATAGAGGCATCAATAAAAAAAGATTTAACATGATGGCACAGATTCTTTCCCCCTCATGAAAAAGCTACTGTGGTTAAAAAAGTTTAGGGGGGCACCTGGGTGGCTCAGGGGGTTAAAGCCTCTGCCTTCGGCTCAGGTCATGGTTTCAGGATCCTGGGATCAAGCCCCGCATCGGGCTCTCTGCTCAGTGGGGAGCCTGCTTCCTCCTCTCTCTCTGCCTGCCTCTCTGACTACTTGTAATCTCTGTCTATCAAATAAATAAATAAAATCTTTAAAAAAAAAGTATAGGAAGGGGCACCTGGGTGGCTCAGTTAGTTAAGCATCCGACTCTTGATTCTGGCTCAGGTCATGATCTCAGAGTCATGACATCGAGCCCCACATCTGGCTCCATCCTGGGTGTGGAGCCTGCTTAAGATTTTCTCTCTCCCTCTTTCTCTGCTCCTCCCCTACCTCCCCCTCTTAAAAAAAAAGAGTAGGAAATACTTCAGTATAGAAGTGTTGGAGTTTTGAGTTAGATTCTGAGAAGAGAGAAAGACAGATTTGAGAGGTAAGATTTTTTTCTCTAAAAAAATCCTCCTATGTAATGTCATATAATATGAATCGTGTTTACAAGGAAATTGAATGATAGTCACATAAAATAAAACAAATGTACTTTCAGAAATATTTTTAGATTTTAAACCAAATGCACTTTTAAGTATTTACAAATTATTTATACTAATTAACTAATAACAATCTAGAGGCAAATTGAATTCAGATATTGATCTCCAAAGTTAGCAAACTTTCTGCTATCTCCACTGATGGCTTTATTTCCCATTCCAGGCTTCCAACTGGTACGCTTATTCAGATCTGAATGTACTTTTAATGGAGATTAACTGTTGTACATTTTCCACCTTCTTTACCAATATTTTCATAGCCTAAGAGTCCCCTGTACCAGAATACCTATAGTCCATTTGGGACCAGTGACCACTGACAAAAATCTTCTCAATTTGCCATATACCCATCCCCCAAATATGTTTATATTTTGCAACCTGGACCCTGGAGTTTAAATATTATGGACAGTTGGTTACCAGTAACCAACACTTGGGTTGCAAAATAGTACTTCACTAACCAATTGCACTGTCAATTTTTAGAGGATGAGAGACATCTGTCAAATTCCCTAAGAATGAAAGGCAATAGGTCATGGAATGATACAATGCCATTGCCAATTCACGTAAACAGACTGGAGAAGTCAAAGCAACCCTTGCATTGATAACAACTGTGAACGCCAGACAAAATACAGAAACCATCTCCATAAAGGTGTCAGAAAACTGAAAAGAGAGCAAAAAATTATAGAGCCAGAATAAAGTAAGTGTAGAGATCCCAGAATTTAAGACCATCACTTGGACCTTGTTTTCTCTGGGGCTATTTTCCCATTTCCGAGGAGGATACTAAGGAATTGAGATGTTAAGTGGCATGTTTAACAGCTTTGTAGGGCTGGGTAGACAGGGATTGGAGTCCTGAAACTGCCAAAGGCAGGATGAGAGATTCACACTTAGGGATGGGACTCTGAAAGCATGTACTCTAGTAGAAGAGTGAACCTGAAGAAAGTGTTTATCATCAAGACTCCAGCTCAGCTTTGAAACATTATTTCAGTTCCTGTACTTGAATTGAAATGGCCCCTATTGCTAGTGACACAAACATTTAATGAAATCAAAAAGAAATCCCCTTTGGAGGAAAAGAAGATTAATTTAGGCATCAAAAAACTTCACGGGGCGCCTGGGTGGCTCATTCACTAAGCGTCTGCCTTTGGCTCAGGTCATGATCCCAGAGTCCTGGGATCAAGTTCCACATCGGGCTCCCTGCTCAGTGGGGAGCATGCTTCTCCACCCCCCCACCCCGCCCCCCGCCTTTGCCACTCCTCTCCATGCTCTCTTTCTATTTCATTAAAAAAAATAAAAATAAAAATAAAAAGCAAGAGAAACAATAGACAATAAAAGTATCTGTACAGAGACTCCATTATTGGGGTTGTCAGTCAACAACTTCAGAATAATTGTGTTTGCTACAAACAAAAGACATAATTAAGAGGAGAAATTCTAGAATTTAGAAACAAAAAAGTCTAGAACTTGGTAGGTAGATTTAATAGCAGACTGGATACAGATGAAGGGAGATTTAATAAACTAGAAAACAGATCAAATGAAAATATCTAGACTGAGATATGGAGAAAACAAAGAATGAGAAAGACTGAAGGAAGAATAAATGACATAGATGACTCAGTGATAAGATCTTCCTTACATTTAATTTGAGTTCCAGGAGGAAAAAGTAATAACAGTATAGGAGCAATATTAAAGATATAATGGCTGAGAATTCTCCAAAATTGATTTTTAAAAATCATCTAAAAGGCCCATAAACCCTAAAGAGGATGTTGGAGGTGAAGCTGGAAAAGCACTTTGGAATCAGAGTATCAAGTACTGTCTCAGTCCAAGGGGTTGAAACCTAAGGAAGTAGGAAGGGACATTTTCTTAAAAAAAAAAAAAAAAAAAAAAAAAAAAAAAACAACAAGAGCAAGAAAGGGCGAAGTATGAATACTTAAAGGAAGTCAAGAGTCAAATCTGAGAAAATTGACCGTAATGATCAAATCCAAGCAGAGAGGAGGGAGACCAAAAGCAAAAGAAAAACATCCCATAGGTTGGGAACTTAGGCAGAGCTGAAATGGAATAAGAAAGTAGAGCCAAGCACCATGGTGAATACCCATCCTTTTCATGTAGACAGTCTGACTACCTGAGGCAAATGGTTTAATCTCACTTAAAGGCACAGCACTGGGGTGGATGGCTGAAGGCTTTAAGGAGGTGAGTAACTTAGTACTATCTGTGTTTTACAAAGATAATTCCGTAGTCTGTGTGACAGATGGACTGAAGAACTTGTGATGCTTAATGCATGCCATGTGCTTGAGCTGATGCCCGGCATGCAGTGAGCACTCCATGAGCAGAGAGTGAACAGTAATAGGGCTTTTTTTTTTTAAAAGATTTTATTTATTTATTTGACAGACAGAGATCACAAGCAGGCAGAGAGGCAGGCAGAGAGAGAGGAAGGGAAGCAGGCTCCCCGCCGAGCAGAGAGCCCAATGCAGAACTCGATCTCAGGACTCCGAGACCACGACCCGAGCCGAAGGCAGAGGCCTCAACCCACTGAGCCACCCAGGTGCCCCAGTAATAGGGCTTTTTGAAGAGAAACCTCAGGCAGCAAGATCCACCAGGATTGTACTGAGATCATCTAAGGGAGCCAAGGGAGGTTCAGGTACCCCCCTGTCAACAGCTGGGAGAATGAAAAGGGGGTAAGATGTAGCAGGGCTTGAGGTCAGGGACTGAGTAGGTGTGAGGGAGGCTGTGTGGGCAAGGAGGATAGGGGTAATGACATAAGGCAGAGAGCTAACATTAGCAGTCCGCCCCTATACTTATCTAGGACACATGCTCTGTGTTCAAGTGTGTGAAGCTCACTGAATCCTATGCCCAGATAACATTGACAGTGACGGGCCCAATTAAACAAATTCATGTATGCTCCCATGGATACAAAAAAAGTCCCATTAGATTTTCAGAACTGAAGGGGCCCACTGTAGTCCAATATTCTGCAAGAATGCACAAGCCCAGGGCCGACTTTGATCAGAGACAAATGCTTTTGTGATCAATTTCAGCCATTCCAGGCTCCCAACAATTTGTACAAACCCGGCCCGCTGTTAATTTCTCATACAGCTGAAGAAGTAATTCAGAAATATTAAAAGAAAACTTACTTGTTTAGGTAATCTACTCCCCCTTTCCACATGGCCACCCCTTCCACCAAACCCAGTGCTTATGAGTAACAGCTCAGAACAGACACTGCTTGTCTTCTCAGCCCAAGCAAGCTGTCTTGCAAGAGAGGTTAAGAATAGATTGCAGTTCCCACTAAGATCTCTGCTTCCTCCCTTTATTGCTCTCAATTAAACAAAAGGAAATCGGTTTGTCAAAGGAATTTATAAGGCTCAAATTCTTGAGGTGACTAGGTAAGGCATGGAGGCCAGATGGCTAACTAGGGAAGTTTTCAATCTGTGGGCATCACCAGTGGGTGGTTTACCTTGATTATTTTGGGTTACTCCACTTCTGCCCCTGAGAGAAGCAGGTGTAGGGATATAAGAGGTGGCTGATAATGGTGTGGTAAAGAGGTAAGGAGGAGGAAAACCTTCTTACTGTTCTAGTACCTTCTGGAGTCTCATGACAAAACCCAATTTCTCCCCAGTTAACCTCTACACTGCCAACTTCACTATCAGCCAGCCCTAGGAAACACAGCGTCATGAGTGACATGATCTTTGGCTCCTTTCCTCCCCATCTCTGCATGCTTCTCCTACCCATCATTACCCACTTTCCCAATGTTGAACCCCAATTGCTTTCAAGCTGTGCCTCTCCCTTTGCCGCCTGCCAAGACGTAATCCTGTCCCATGATCTGGACCTCTCTTTCCCTTATTCAGCTTTGCCCCACAGACCCTGAGCTCATGTGTGTGTTTGCTCTAGCAATGCTGAAAAGGGGGCCCTCCACATGGGCATGTTAAGGAAAGTGGGAGCCTCGTCAGAGTCACTTACAAGCAATGGTATCTGGACTCTGCCAGAAAGAATGGCATCTTGAAAGAGTTGCAACAATGTGAACAGACACAGTACTTTGACCTTTTTGCTCACCTCAACTGTGGTCTAAATTTAGTGCTAAGTCAGGTTACTTTCAGTTTGTTTCTGCGTATGGACAATGACTCGGGGACTTTTTGGGAGAAGAACCATGCCCATCTGGCTCATCTTCATGCCTACCCACACATGGTCCCCCCTCCAACACCCGTGTCTGGCACACAGGGTTCTACAATTGTTCCCCAGACTTGCTGGGAATGAACACATGATCACTGATTTTTCTCGTTCTGAATCTAGAGATATCAATAAATATTTTTCCATTTTAACAGCAGCTCTTGAAATATCAGTTTTAATATTTGCTAACGGTTATGTAATCATTCAATAATTAATTCTCGCAATATCTTGTGGAATATCTTATGAAAGTTTGATGGATAAGGAAATTGCATAGAAATTGTGCTTTAAGAATAAGGGAGAGGCCAAGTTTAGATTTGAACTTCAGATGGAGATTACTGAAAGCTAGATTCAGGCCAGTTTATGCTTAAAGCATAAGCACTTAAAGTGACAGTGATGGTAAATATTCTGAGATGGCTATTTTCTATTTGGGGGTAGTGAGAGGGGCAGAGGAAGAGGGAGAGAGAGAATCTTTAGCAGGCTCCACACCCAGCATAAAGACTGACATGGGGCTCTATCTCAGGACCCTGAGATCATGACCTGAGCCGAAATCAAGAGTTGGGTGCTTAACCAACAGCCACCCAGGAGCCCATGAGAAGACTATTTGCTAATTACAAGTCTTTAACTATCTACTTAACACATTCGTCTTTCTCCTAAAGAGACATATTTTGATGAAAGGGGAAAAAATGGTTGTCTTTTTAATGGTCTGTCAAATCTGTTCTTAAGTGTCTCCTCCAGCCCAATCAAGGGTATCATTATCCCCACAATGGGTCAAAGCCATTATGGCTTCTCTCCCCATCCCATTTGCAGTTATCCATCAACAAGTACAATCCTTGAGACCTCTTAGATCTGTTTTAATATTTTCATTTGACTGCTTCGATTCAAGCCCCAGCCCTTGCCTGAAAAAGCCCTTGCCTGAAAAAGCGAAATGCCCTTTAAATGTTCACTCTGCAGCCAACCTATACTCCTCAGATCAGTATACTTAGATACTCTTTTACAAACACAAATCAGTTCAGGTGACATTTCTGCCTTCTACTACATTTCAAATAAAATTGAAACTCCTTTCCAAGGCCTACAAGTCTTCATGTGATGTAGTAGTCACTCCTCTACTTTAAATTCTTTCACTCTTCCCCTTGCTTTCTACATTCCTACCATTACAGCCCCAGCCATTCTACTAAACATGTTATTATTCTTTAAATGTGGTGAGCTTATTTCTACCTCTGAGTCCTTGTACCTGCTGTTTACTGGCCATATTCTTGTAATACCAGCATTGTTGTGAATACAACAGATTCTCTGGTTCATTTCCATGCCTACCGACACATGACCCCCCAACCCCCAACACCACCAAACAGAAATCAAGTTTATTTTTTCTTACTACTGCTTTTTTGCCAAATTTTCTTCCTCAGCTCTGAATGAAATCCTGGACAGATCCCATAGCTTATTTAATGCTTTTCATATAGGAAAAGGTCCAGTAAAATCTAAAGCTGTGGTTTTCAACAGATGAGGCACCTCTCAGTGGGTGGGGGGGAGCGGTATTGGAAATTCATGGGGCACTTCTGGTTGTTTATTGGTGGGGGATGAAATTGAATGATTGGACTACATAAGGGCCAGAGAGACTAGGGTTCCTGCCAGTAAGTGAACCCTTGTTCTTAGTACTACATGGCTTTTACATACCCTTCTGTATATTCATTTGCATGGGAAACATAGGCACAGAGTATTTTTTGCATTAATTTCCCCAAATTGCAAACACTAAAAAAGTCAAAGGACTACTGGACATTGTTCCGTTCCAAACTGAACAGTTCACCATTTCAGAGCTGTTCACCATTTCAGAAAATCACTTTACTAACAGATACACCATTTGTGGTATATAAATAACCAATACAACACACTCATATCAGACTATTAGTAGCTGTTGCATTCACAGATATGAATACACATACTTGGTCCTTACTTTGAACGGTTAAATATAAAGAAGCGACATTAATTATACTCAATGGAACACTGTTATTTCCCTTCAACCCAGACTTACTATAAATTATTGCAAAAAAATTATTGCAAAAACTTGATTTATGCTGTCATCATCTAGTGTAATCATGCCAAAGCATTTATATATAGAAATGTATATTATTTTATTGTAAAGTGCTTTTCTTTTCTTATTTCTTCTTTGTACTACAGTTACAGCTTTCCCCTTCTTTCTTTATTTTTTAAATCATGTGTGTAGGTAGCTTGTATTATTTATAAATTTCAGTTCAGAATATTAAAGAGGAACATTATACAATATTTATTATCAAAAGAGGGCATTGAGTCGAATATGATTGAGGACGAGACCAGATTCTCAAGAAATGTGATATCATTACACCCCGAGCCTCCGCCACCAACTCACTTCTACAGTAGCCTCTCTTCCTGCTTTGCCCTCAGGGAAGCCCGTGAACCCAGTTCCTTTCCAATCCCTGCAGCTTCCAAACTCCAGAAGACACAGCTGTTCTGGCGGTTTTCTTAGACCATTCAACTAAAGAAGGCGGAAAAGAGAGAAACATGACAGTACTTCAGCGAATCCTTCTCCAACAAATTTTCTCCATCAACACAATTTCCCTTTACCAATCTTATATGTCCTGTGCATGAGATAACTTGGGGAGAGGACACCAGCTTTTTGCCACCTCTTCTGCAAGTCCTTCATTGATTATCTGGCCTTGTTTTAGAATCTGATACAGTCTGAGGACTCCTGCCAAAACCCCAAGACAAGAAGGTCTACATTTTAACACTCAAGAGGATGAGGATTCCTCTAGGAATGAATACGAGTATTGAGTGAGAATGTCATTTTCTAAATGGTTAGCTCACTGTTGAATGTTTTTACTCCAGGGTGAGTATCTGTGGCAAAGCTAGCACATTTGATACCCAGAGTGGATAATTTTTTAACATCCCACTTCTCTATATGACAAATTATATGTAATCCCCATGGTAACCACAAAGAAAATATCTATAGAATGTATGCAAATGTAAGTCAAGATGTACTTAATTCCCCTAACTGTATACTTAAAAATGGTTAAGATGGTAAGTTTTAACTTCTGTATATTTTACCACAGTAAAAAAAAAAAAAAAACCTCATCAATAATTACAGTAATTGTTTAGAATTTAGACAAACAAAAGATTGGGAGATGGAGAACTATGTTATCCCTGATATTGTTTAGAATTGCTAGTACATGGTAATAATAAAAATAAGATTGCTTTCAGTTGATTTTATATTTTTTTTATATTCTCTGCAGATAACATCCCCCTTCTTGCTTGCATCCAGGGTATATCATTTCCCACTACCCCACCCTTTGTATACCTCATGATGGTTAATTTTATATGTCATCTCAACTGGGCCATGGGGTGCCCACATATTTGGTTAAGTCTTATTTTGGGTGTGTCTGTGAAGATGTTTCTAGGTGAGATGATCATTTGAATTGGTAGACTGAGTAATGTAGATTGTCCTCAATGTCAGTGGGTCTCATCCAATCAGTTAAAGGCCTGAATAAAACAAGAAGGAGGAATAAAGGATAATTCACTTTTTTGGCCTGATTGTCTCTGCCCTGAGACGCTGATCTTCTGCTGCCTTCAGACATGGACTAAATTGGAATTTATACCATCAGCTCTCCTGGGTCTCTAGTTTGCTAAATACAGATCTTAGGACTTCCCAGCCAACATATATATACACACACACACTATTGGTTTTAAATATTTTAAATATTATAAACACTATTATATATTTATACGCATGTGTACACACTGTTCGTTTTATATATATATGATTTTTATATGATTTGTTATACATATTGATTTCTCTGGAGAATCCTGACCAATACAACCACTGTTTGGTACAATCATTTTATTTGGACTGAAGAAGATATCCTGAGGGTATAGTAAAATGAATCCCCTAAATAAGGGATTCTCAACTGTTATATTTGAGCAGCTACCTCTTTGTTTTATAAATTCATACAAAGTCTCTGGTCAAGGACTCTTCTAGCCTCTGGGATACCTTTGTTGAACAAGATAGACAAGGCTCTTATTCTTGTGGAGCTGCTATGGGGGAGAGGCAAGCCTCATAGATCAACAGACCAGGAGTGGGGCAGGATGCTAAGGGGGAATGAAGAAATTTATGGAAACCTCTGGGGGAAGAATCATACCGGTGGTCTCCTCCTACCTCCTCTCACATTTGGAAGGGCTAAAGACTATAGGGTATGAATATGCCTCACATGACATCCCATCTTTGGTAGAGTTGGAAGATGGATAGAGTTACACAAAGTCGTAGATTGGGGATCTTCCTCTGATTGAGACATAGTGCAAGTAAATAATACTGAACTGAACTGGAATCAGCTCCGCATATTTCCCCTAATGTCGCTTTTGGTGTGTTTCTGTTTCTGTTATTAGCATTTAAAACCTGCAAATCTTTTTGTGGATTGCATTATCAAATAGACCCATGTCAAAACCAAAATGAACAATGGCTTCCCATCTCATTCAGTGTAAGGCCTACAAAGCCTTATACCATCTACACCCCCTTTTCCCAACACACAGTGTGCGCGCGTGCACAAACACACACACACTTTTCTGACTTCATCTCTCACCTTCTCTTCCTTCTACTCTTACTACATTGTTTCTGTGCTCAAACATCTTGGCATAAACTGGTCCCAGGGCCTTTGCACTGGCTGTTCTCTCTGCTTAGAACATTCTTGTTTCATATATCTGAATGAATCACTACTTCAAGTTTTTGTTAAACTATCACCATTTCAATGAGGTCATCTCTTTATAATTATAACTCCCCTCCTCCACCCTACATACATACTTCCTACTCTCTTCCCTATTTAATTTACCTTCATGGTAGGTATCATCATCTAATAAACTATCTCCCCCCACTGCAATGTAAGCTGCATGAGTGTTGGAATTTTTGTCTGCTTTGTTTACTGATATATCCTTAGCAGAGATAAAAGTACCTGGCAAAAATAAAGTGCTCATCATGTATCTTTTGAATTAATGAATAAATGAAAAGAAAGGAAAAAGTAAACAAAGAAAAGAGAAAAAGAAAAAAATCAGAAATTATTACAGTCTCAAGAAGATATAGCCAAATTGTGGCCAACACACCAGTTTTCTTCTTCCTCTCAGTTTTGCTTCCTCTGATGAAGTAGGTAAGGAAGATAAAAATAAATAATACATTTGTTAGAGAACTTAAAATCTTTCAAAATGTTTCTGCATACAATGTCTTATTTGATCAAAATGTTAGACTACATTTCTAGAAAAGGGGTCTCCTGGTAAGATGGGGCAATTTCATATTTGCATTTTATTTCTCATAAAAAGTTAAATTTCTACAGTAAGGAGCCCATTTCTGTTTCAGATAACTGAGAACTTCAAGTTATTTTGTTTTTAAAAAATTCTGGATTTCTCACTGTTTTCTATTTAATTATGCCTCTGTGCCTTTACTCATGCTATTCCCCTCATCATACTGACTTTCCTTGTCTATCTATCTAAATGCTATGAATTCTTTAAGGCCCAGTGTCATAAGCATGACAGGGAAGCAGCATGCTAGTACACATTAATAAGTGATTTTCACTATTCTTCAGGTACAAATTTTACCTATGAAATATTGCTTCTTGGTACTGTGAAGAGAATTTCAGTTTTTTAAGAAGATTTGCTTATTTATTTTAAAGAAAGAGAGTGCACTAGCAGGGAAGGAGCCAAGGAAGACAGAGAGGGGGAAAGCAAACTCCCCACCGAGGGGGGAGCCTGACAGGACTCGATCTCAGGACCCTCAGATCATGACCTGAGCCAAAACCAAGAGGTGGACGGTCAACCAACTGAGCCCCCCAGGTGCATCTGTGAAGAAAACTTCAAAGTCTTCACTGGGAAGGAAGTGCTTTGTAGCTTGCTTCCCCAATGCCTGTGGTTTTTCCCTAAACCATTCCTGGCACATGGTGGGTACTCAATTAATATTTGATACTTGAATAAAAGACCAGTTGAGAGTCTCTGTATAGTCAGAATTCAGCTTAATTATGTCTTGAACCGTTAAAGAATGAGACCCTGTCAGAGCTTATATATTGAGTTAGAGAGCCATGACTGACTATTCCATGACAGGGCATATTTTCATATTCCCACAACTTCTAAACATACAGCCTCCCAATTGCTTCCTGCACTACCCACAGTATGTGAATAATACTGCGCAATGGACTTGCTTTGTGCAGCTCTCCTTTATGCGTAACCATGGCAATGCTGTCTACTTCATACTTGAAGTGTCTGGAGGACTACGGCTGTGAATGTTAACTCACTGAATGATGACTTGATGACTTGCTTTGCATGCAGGCGGACTCTGTACATTTTGTTTCTTTAATCATCATAATCAGATCATTCTCTCTGTCTCTTCTGTGAATTAAAACACCTATTTATGGAACAAATTAGAATAAAATTTCTAGACCTCCAGCTAATATCTGAAGGCACTGTATGCCTCTGACATCTAAGGATAAAAGACTGAGGGATCGTCGTCAGAGCCTCTCTTCTCATCTGAAATCTAGATATTGGCAACAAAATTTGTATCACCATTTTGCACAGAAAGAATCATGTTTCGGAGGGTGCTGAAAGGACAGAGAATGGAAATAGAGTGCATCCTGCACATTTTGCCTCTGCACAGTTTCCAACTATGACACGTAGCCAAGTCTTCCATGCAAGGAGGCATTTTTTGCTCCAGGGTTTGCATTCATTTTTCATGTGAATATTTGAATGTTGCCAGAATCCCACCCACATGCCACTAATCTGATCAACTTTGGGCCAACTCTTCCTTTACTGTTAACTGGCAATACAAGACATGCTCAAAAATCGAATAAGGCAGCTGATTTTTTAACACACACACACACATACACACACACTTCCAAATTTTGACAGAAAATGTATGAAAAATTTTGAAGTCAAATCCACATCCTACTTCAGACCTGTTAATAATTATGTCATTATACAAACAATCTGTGAGAAATTCACAGATAGTTTGCATTTAAAATTACTCAAATTTTAATTGCTTTTCAATTAATGTCATTATTGATCTAGCACAGGTAAATTTTCACTGAAGTTTTTATCATTTCCTTTAGGAAGAATGTATAAAATTTGGAAGTAGCTTAAAACTCAGTTCCAGATGATGGAACTAGGATGTTTCAGATTAACTTCTTAAAGTAACAAAGAAGTCCAAGTTAAGGCAAGTTGACACTTTATTCTAAACTTATACCATCTTCAAAGAAGGATGAAATAGAATTTGGTTCATTGCTGTGTCAGTCTTAATTTTGACTTGGAATAGTTTATGTGTTGCAATCTCAGCATTATACAGAATCTGAAGTCTTCTAGGCAGAGATTGCTTTTTGCTTTTTGCTTGCTTCTATATAATTTATATAATAATTCTATATATAGAGAAGCTTTTTTGCTTCTATATAATTTATCATCTTTAAAACATGTTTTTTGTATCTATGGTTCTGAAAATGTTGACTCAGACTTTTAAATTTGATTTTTAAATTTTGTTTCTTTTTCAGTGAGAATGTCTAGAGAAATAATAATATAGTGTATTAAGTTTGGCTTCAAACGTAGATTTTCATTAACAATGTCATTTTAGCCACAGTTGGTTTAACAAAACAAACATGAAAAGTTCAGAAGGTAACATTGTCACTGTTTCTTTAAAGATGGATGATTTTCCATCACAAGATGAGTTGTCCAAAAAAAGCAAGAGAGAGAGACATCAGGAAATGTTGGAGTGAGGAACTCTGAAATTTTGCTTTTTCATAAAAGTAATGAGAAATGATCAAAACCAACTTTTCAGTACTCTGTTGCTTATAGCAACACGGGGAAGTGTTTAGTCAAGAAACATGACTTCATCCTGATAAGAAAAGCAAGATTTGTGGCATTTTAACTAATTCTAGTTGCATCCAGTTCTCCCCAGCTCCACAGCAGTGTTGAAAAATAATAACCTTCATTCTCAGTACTGGAGAAAGCAGAGGAGGGCTGAAGATCTTTCAGAACTTTATCCCCAAATAGGAATCATTACCATGTCATTTCCTGGAAGGCGCTGCTGGAAAGGCTTTGGAGCTCACTTCAACCCTCCTAGTGATAAACATTTCTCCCTGGGTGATGGAGGGGAATTTCTCAAATGTTTGAACATCACATCTAACTGAAGTGACAGATAGCAACTGAGGCAAACAATAAACTAGCCAGGGAACTGAAAATGAAAAGCTGCAGAATGAGATATCCACAGAGACTCTGAAAAGCTCCAATATATTTTTGAGTATTTAGAAGGTCAAAAACATACATAGAGCTTTTAACATGCTCATGAAAGACAAACAGCGTTATAGTCTCTCATCTCTGAACTTGAGAGTCTGTACAAGCAGGAATTGAAGGCTAAGGTGGGATTATGAACTGCCTGATAGAATGTTGAAAGCATCCCCCAACTCTCTCTCTCTCTCTCTCTCTCTCTCTCACACACACACACACACACACACACACACAACCGCTAAGCAAAGACTGGGAGATTTATTGGTTCTAGACATCTAAGGAAAATGCTATCCAATCATTAGCTGACTACTAAGCTTAACTAAGTAGAGACTTTCAGCGACAACACATGATTAAGATACAGACTACAAAATTAGTTCAGAAACGTCACGAAACAAACAACTACTAGAAGCAGCAGCAACAACAAACTCTGGTCAGGAGATTTCCAGAGTAGCCACATTAGATTTTTGAAATGTATACCTTTCAAAAATATAATTAGGAGGTATGCAAGGCAACAACAAAATATGACCCATGTGCAAGAAAATAAGCAATTAATAGCAACTGTCACTGAGGAAATCCAAATACTCTCAGTACTGAGAGAGAATATTAGATTTACTAGGCAGACTTTAGAGCAGCTATTTTAAATATGCTTAAAGAACTAAAGGAAACCATGCCTAAAGAACTAAAAGGAAATATAAGAACAGGTCTCACCAACTAGAGAATATCAATAAGGAGATAGAAATAATAAAAAGAAACCAAATAAAAATTCAAGAATTTAAAAGCACATCTAAAATGAAAATTTGATTAGGTGCCCAATAGTAGATTTGAGTAGGCAGAAGAAAAAATTTGAGAACCCAAAGATAGGTCAATTGAGATTATCAAGTCTGAATAACAGAAAGAAAAGAGAATAAAGAAAAATGAGCCAAGTCTCAGAGAACTGTGGGACATCATGAAGCATAGCAAACTATACATAATGGGAGCTCTCAGAGGTGAGGAGAAAGAGGCAAGAGTAGAAACATACCTGAATAAAAAAATGGCCAAAAACTTCAAAAATTTCGATTAAAAATATTACTCTGCTCCAAGTTGATTAATTGCACTTAAATGGAAAAAATTAAAAAAAATATTAATTTGCACACCCAAGAATACAATGAATTCCAAATAGGGTAAGCTCAAAAAGACCTGTACCAAGAAACATAATAATCAAACTGTTGAAAACTAGAAAAAAAAAGAGAGAATCTTTTTTTATTATTAATTTTTTTTATTTTTTTATAAACATATAATGTATTATTAGCCCCAGGGGTACAGGTCTGTGAATCGCCAGGTTTACACACTTCACAGCACTCACCATAGCACATACCCTCCCAAATGTCCATAACCCAACCACCCTCTCCTTACTCCCCTCCTCCCAGCCACTCTCAGTTTGTTTTGTGACATTAAGAGTCTCTTATGGTTTGTCTCCCTCCCGATCCCATCTTGTTTCATTTATTCTTTTCCTACCCTCCAAACCCCCCACATTGCATCTCCACTTCCTCATATCAGGGAGATCATATGATAGTAATCTTTCTCTGATTGACTAATTTTGCTCAGCATAATACCCTCTAGTTCCATCCACATCATTGCAAATGGCAAGATTTCATTTCTTTTGATGGCTACATAGTATTCCATTGTATATATATACCACTTCTTCTTTATCCATTCATCTGTTGATGGACATCTAGGTTCTTTCCATAGTTTGGCTATTGTGGACATTGCTGCTATAAACATTCGGGTGCACATGTCCCTTCGGATCACTACGTTTGTATCTTTAGGGTAAATATCCAGTAGTGCAATTGCTGGGTCATAGGGTAGCTCTATTTTCAACTTTTTGAGGAACCTCCATGCTGTTTTCCAGAGTGGTTGCACCAGCCTGCATTCCCACCAACAGTGTAGGAGGGTTCCCCTTAAAAAGAGAGAATCTTGAAAGGAGCAAAAAGGATAACGAACTTATCTTATAAAAGTAATCCTCAATAAGATTAACAGCTGATAACTCATCGAAAAGAACAGATCAGAAAGCAGTGTAATGACATATTCAAAGTGCTGAAAGAAATTATAAATCGATTTCTATTTGTAGAAAAAATATTATTCAAAAACGTAGGAGAAATTAAGACATCCCCAGATAAACAAAAACTGAGAGATTTTGTCACCAGCAGACTTGCACTGTGAGAAATGTTATAGGGAGTTCTTCGGATGAAGAGAAAAGGCATTAGGCAGTACAGGCATACCTTCTTTTATTGCACTCGGCTTTATTGCACTTTGTAGATGTTGAATTTTTTACAAATTGAAGGTTTGTTGCAACCCTGTGTTGAGCAAGTCTATTGGCACCATTTTTTTCCAATAGCATTTGCTCACTTCATGACTCTATGTCACGTTTGGTAATTCTCACGATATTTTTAACTTTTTCATCATTATTCTATTTCTTATGGTGATCTGTGATCAGTGATTATGACTCATTGAAAGCTCAGATGATGTCTAGCATATTTAAGCCATAAAGTATTTTATATTAAGGTATGTTCACTGGTTTTTTTTAGACATAATGCTATTGCACACTTCGTGGACTAGATTATAATATAAACATAACTTTATGTACACTGGGAAACCAAAAAATTCATTCGACTCTTTTGTGATATTTCCCTTATCGCAGTGGTCTGGAACCAAATCCACAATATCTCCAAGGCATGCCTGTACTTAGAATTCACATGAAGAAATAAAGAACTGTTTAGAGGGGCACCTGGGTGGCTCAGTGGGTTAAAGCCTCTGCCTTCGGCTCAGGTCATGATCCCAGGATCCTGGGATTGAGCCCTGCATCTGGTTCTCTGCTTGGCAGGGAGCCTGCTTCCCCCCTCTCTCTGCCTACTTGACATCTCTCTCTCTGTCAAATAAATAAATAAAATCTAAAAAAAGAAAAAAAAAGAACTGTTTAGAAAGGTAAAGGTAAATCTAAAAGATGACATGAATGTTCTATTTGTTGTAATTCCTTTTTGTTTCCCCATATGACTTAAAAGACAATTCATAGCACAATACATATAAATCTAAGTTGGTGGACACACAATCTATAAAAATAAAGTTTATGACAATAACGAAATAAAGCAGTAGGAAAATGTTGCTATGTAGGAGCAAGGTTTTTATGTACTATTGAAATTAAGTTGATTTTAATCTAAAGCAGATTATAATGAGTTAGGATGTTATTAATAATCCCCAGGATAACAACTAAAACATTACTCAAAAGTACATAGGAACAAAAATGACAAGTGAATTAAAATGCTACAATATAATACATATATTTAACACAAAATAAGCAGTAATGGAGGCACTAAGGAACAAGAAAAAAGCGTAAGACATATAGAAAACAGCAGAATGACAAACAGAATACTTTATCAATAATTATGTTAGGTGTAAATGGATTAAATTCTCCAATTAAAAGACAGAAATTGGCAGAATTGACTTTTTAAAAAACATAGTTAAAATAGACTCTGCATACAAGAGACACACTTTAGATTCAAAGACATGGATAGGTTGAAAGTAAAAGGTAAAAGGATGGAACTGGATAGTACACACAGATGGTAAGCAAGAGAGAGCTGGAGTGGCTATATTAATAGCAAGTAAAATAGGCTTTAAGGCAAAAAAAATTTTTTTAAGTGTACGCAAATGAAAAGTTTTAGAAAATAGACTTTAAATAAAATTGTTACTAGAGAAAATAAAGGACATAATGTAGTGGTTAAAGGGTCAGTCTATCAGGAAGATACAATAATAACCATAAATATATGCACCCAACAACAGAGTCCTCAAAATACATGAAGTAAAAACTGATGGAAATGATGAAAGAAATAGACAATCAAAAATGAAAACTGGAAACTCCAATAACTCATTTTCAGTAACGGCTAGAACAAATACATAAAAGACCAGCAAGAAAATAGAAGACTTAACAGCACTAGAAACCAACTGGATCCAACGGATATCCTAGAACATGTACCCAATATTAGCAGAGTACATATTCTCAAATGTACATGGAACATTCTCCAACATAGGTCATGTTAGGTCATCAAACAAGTATTAATAATTTTTAAAGGATTTAAATAACACAAAATATGTTCTCTGACAATAAAGGAATGAAATTGGAAATCAATAACAAAAAATTAGGGAAATTCACAAATATGTGGAAATGAAAACATTCCTTTATAACCAAAGAGTCAAAGAAATCACAAGGAAAATGAGAAATTACATAGAAAGAAGTAAAAATGGAAACATAAAAAAATCCAGAAAATTCATGGGCAGCGAAACTGTTTACAGGGAAATTCATAGCTGTAAATACCTGCATTAAAAAAAAACAAAAAGATTTCAATTCAATAACTTAAACTTCTGCTTTAAGAATGAAGGGGGTGCCTGGGAGGCTTAGTCATTAAGCGTCTGCCTTTGACTCAGATCGTGAACCCAGGGTCCTGGGATGTAGCCCCACATCGAGCCCTGTATTGGGCTCCCTGTTCAGTGGGAAGCCTGCTTTTCCCTCTCCCACCCCCCCTGCTTGAGTTCCCTCTCTCTCTGCTGTGTCTCTGTCTGTCAAATAAATAAATAAAATCTTAAAAAAAAAAAAGAAGTTCACTGAAGGGCTAAGACGGTGGCATAGTAGGAGGACAATAGGTTCCTCTCATCCATCAAACAGAACTGGATAACTAAGAAGTTCGGTAAAAGGTGTTTTTTTGTTTTGTTTTTGTTTTTGTTTTTAAGATTTTATTTATTCATTTGACAGACAGGGATCACAAGTAGGCAGAGCAGCAGGCAGAGAGAGATGGGTAAGCAGGCTCCCCGCTGAGCAGAGAGCCCGATGCGGGACTCGATCCCAGGACCCTGGGGTCATGACCTGAGCCGAAGGCAGAGGCTTTAACCCACTGAGCCACCCAGGCACCCGGTTTTTGGTTTTTTAATCGTATTTGAATGTTGGTCTTTGTCAATACTTGTGCATCAGTTGATATCATCAAATAATTTTTCTTCTTCAGCCAATTGCTGTGCTAGATCACATTAATTTTTAAATGTAGAATCAGCCTTGTATACCTGGAATAAATCCCATTTGGTTATGTTTAAGCAGCGTGTCTTAAAATACTCCTTTTGACTGGATATGGCTGATTCTTTGCATAGATCGTTGGTTCTCAAATGTAATCCTCAGACCAGCAGAAACAGCATTATGTGGGGATTTGTTAGATATGCAAATTCTTGGGCCCCACTCAAAACCTACTGAATCAGAAACTCTGGGGGTAGGGGCTCAGAAATGTTTTAACAAGCCCTCCAGGCCTCTATTCTGGTAGGGAATAAAGACAGCCTCTGGCATAGATGGAGTAAACTGTATGAGATGGTTGGCCCCGTATAAATGCTACTCTCTCTTTCCTACTTGACTTGTAACTCTCAGTACCTGTTTCCAAAGACCATTGTAGAATCCAGTGGTTCGCAATCCTGGCTGCCCATTGAAAGCATGTAAGAACCCTCAGGGACTCTAATTTAATTGTCCTGGAGTATAGCCCTTCCTCATTAGCACTACAACAAGGGTTAGTTTTTCCAATTAGGTGAAGATACTTTGAATCATTGTTCAACTGAACTCTTTAAAAGGTTGGAGATGAAGCCCAGGTTGTTTTACAAAAGCATTCCAGAAACTTGGATGAAAATTATTCTAGATCAAAGATTTTCAGGCTTTTTGACCATGATTCATAGGAAGCGATACATTAAATGTATGGTAATATAGCAGACACATTCTTGCATGTATGTTTGTATGTATGTGCGTGTGTGTACATGGAAAGTTTTGTCTGTATACATGTATGTAAACATCCTGAAATATATATATATATACATATATATATATATATATAAAACCTTCTTTTTTTTTTTAAGAATTTATTTATTTATTTGGCAGAGAGAGATCACAAGTAGACAGAGAGAGAGAGAGAGGAGGAAGCAGGCTCCCTGCCGAGCAGAGAGCCCGATGCGGGGCTTGATCCCAGGACCCTGAGATCATGACCTGAGCCGAAGGCAGAGGCTTAACCCACTGAGCCACCCAGGTGCCCCTATATAAAACCTTCTTGAAATGATATTTATCCTTACTACATGCTATGTACTCTAGCATTTTCTATCGTACCTCACCTTTTTGTGCATTGTTGAGACAACTGTATTTTCAGATATGCTCTATATTGTAAAAATCTGGAAACTTTCCCACTAAGCTGATAACCAGTGTGATCCCAACTCTAATTCTGGTGTATGGATGTGTATGGGGCAGGAATTATGGGACTGTTCATTTATCCCTACATTTGGGTTTTTGTTGTTGTTAGTAGACTTTATTTTTTTTAGAACAGGTTTAGATTTACAACAAAATTGAGAGAGAGCGGTACAGAGATTTCCCCTGTATCCCCTGATCCACACATACATAGCTTCCCTCATTATCAACATGACTTACCAGAATGGTCTCTTTTTACCAGGGAGGAACCTACAATGGCACACCATAATCACTCAGAATCCTTAGTTTACCTTAGGATTCATTGATGTTATTGTACATTTGATGGGTTTGGACAAATATATAATGACATCCATCATTATAATATCATACAGAATATTTTCACTGCCTTAAAAATCCCCTGTGCTCTGACTATTCATCACTCCCTACCACTGTCAACCCTAGAAACCACTGATCTTTTTGGTGTCTCCGTAGTTTTGCCTCTTCCAGAATGTCATATGGTTGAAATCATACATTACCAAGATTTATCGGATTGGCTTCTCTCACTCAGGAAAATGCATTTAAATTTGCTCCATATATTTTCATGGCTTGATAGTGCATTTATTTTTAGTGCTAAATAATATAATATTATCTTGTCTGGATATATTGTAGTTTATTTACCCATTTACCTAGTGAAGGACATTTGGCTGCTTCCTAATTTTAGCAATTAAGAATACAGCTGCTGTAAACATCTGTGTGCAGGTTTTTGTTTGGACAAGTTTTCAACTACTTTGTGTAAATACAAAGGAGCACGATTGCTAGATTGTTAGGGAAGAGTATGTTTAGTTCTGTAAGAAACTGCCAAACTGTCTTCTAAGGCGGCTGCACCATCTTGCATTCTCACCAGCAATGAATGAGAGTTCCTGTTGCTCCACATTCTCACCAGTGTTTGGTGTTGTCAGTGTTCCAGAATTTGGCTATTCTAATAGGTGGTAGTGAGATCTCATTGTTGTCCTAATTTGCATTTCTCTGATGACATAAAATGTGGAGCATTTTTTCATATGTTTATTTGCCATCTGTAATTCTTCTTTGGAAGAGTTTGTAAAGGTCTTTGCCCATTTTTAAATCACGTTATATGTTTTCTTGCTGTTGCGTTTTCAGAGTCCTTTGTGTATTTTAGATATAGTCCTTTATCAGACGTCTTTTGCAAATATCTTCTCCCAGTCTGCAGCTTGTATTCTAATTCTCTTGATGTTGTCTTTTGCAGAGCAAAAGTTTTTAATTGTAATTAAGTTTAGCTTATCAATGTTCTTTCATGAATGCCTTTGCTTTTAAAGAGGCATTGCCATATGCAGTATCATCTAGGTTTTCTCCTATGTTATCTTCTAAGGAGTTTTATCGTTTTGCATTTTGCATTTAGGCTTACGATCCACTTCTAGTTAATTTTTGTGAAGGGTGTAAGGTCTATGTCTAGATTCATTTTTGTTTTGTTTTGTTTTGTTTTGCATATGGATACCCAATTGTTCCAGCAGTGTTTGCTGAATAGACTATCTTTGCTCTACTGTATTGCCTTTGCTCCTTTGTCAAAGATCAGTTGACTATATGTATATCTATTTCTAGGCTCTGTGTTCTGTTTCATTGATCTATATGTCTATTCTTTTACCAATACAAATTATCTTGATTACTTTTGCTTTACAGTAAGTCATGAAGTTGAGTAGTACCAATATTCAAACTTTGTTCTTTAATATTGTGTTGGCTATTCTGGGTCTTTTGCCTCTCCAAATAAACTTGAATTAGTTTATCAGTATCTACAAAAAGACTCACTGAAATCTTGATTGAGAGTGTACTGAAGCTATAGATCAAGTTGAAAGAAATGATCTTGACAATATCGAGTCTTCCTATTCATGAATGTGTAATACCCTTCCATTTATTTTTAGTTCTTTTAAAATTTTATTCATCAGATTACCGTAGTTTTCTTTTTTGATTTTGTACATATTTTGTTAAGACATATAGGAAAGTGATTAAGTGTTGTATATTAACTTTGTATCCTGCAACCTTACTATAATAGCTTATCAGTTCCAGGAGGTTTTTTTGGTCAATTCTTTCAGAATTTTTCCTAGACAATTATATCATCTGTGAACAAAGACATTTTTATATCTTCCTTCCTAATTTATATAATTCTTATTTCCTTTTCTTATCTTATTACATTAGCAAGGACTTCCAGTATAATGTTGGAAAGGAGTGGTAAGAATGGACATCCTTGCTTTATACCCAGTTCTAGTAGGAAATCTTCAAGTTGCTCATCATTAAGTATATTATTTGTAGGTTTTTGTAAATAGTCTTTATCAAGTTGAGACAGTTCCCATCTGTTTCTAGCTTACTGAGTTTTTATCATGAATGAAGGCTAGGTTTCATCAAATGCTTTTTTTGCATTTATTGATATGATCATGTAATTTTTCTTTAGTCTCTTCGTGTGATGGATTACATTGATTTTTGAAAGTTGAATCAGCCTTGTGTACATGGGATAAATACTACTCGATTGTGGTATATAATTCTTTTAATGATTTTTTGGATTTGATTTGCTAATATATTGGTGAGAATTTTTGCATCTCTATTTATGAAAGACTTTGGTCAGTAGTTTTCTTTTTTTTGTAATGTCTTTGTGTGGTTTTGGTATTAGGATAATGCTGGCCTCATGGAGTAATTTAGAAAGTATTCATGCTGCTTCTATTCTCTGAAGGAGATAGTAGGGAATTAATATAATATCTTCCTTAAATGTTTGATAGAATTCATCAGTGAACCCATCTGGACCTGGTGCTTTCTGTTTTAAATGGTAATTAATTATTGTTTCAATTTCTTTAAACATATAGAACTATTCAGATCATCTTTTTCTTCTCATGTGAGTTTTGGCAGACTGTGTCTTTCAAAGAATTAATCCATTTCATCTAGGTTACCAAATTTGTGGGCATGGTTATTCATAGTATTATTTTATTATCCCTTAAATTTCCATCACATCTGTAGTGATGTCCCTTCTTTCATTTCTAATACTAGTAGTTTGTGTTCTCTTTTTTTTTTTTCTTAGCACAACTAGAGGCTTATCAGTTTTATTGATTTGAAGAAAAAACCCTGCTTTTGGTTTTGTTAATTTGTTAATTTGTTAGTTATATCCTGTGTTCAATTTTATTAATTCAGTTCTATATCTTATAATATCCTTTAATTTGCTTACTTTGGATTTAATTTACTCTTCTTTTTCTATTTCCCTAAGGTGAAAACTTAAATTATTGATTTTAGACTTTTTAAAAAGATTTTTATTTATTTATTTATTTGGGTGAGAGAGAGCATGAGGGGGAGAAGGTTAGAGGGAGAAGCAGACTCCCCATGGAGCTGGGAGCCCAATGTGGGACTCGATCCTGGGGCTCCAGGATCATAACCTGAACGGAAGGCAGTCACTTAACCAACTGAGCCACCCAGGTGCCCTAGATTTTTTTTTTTTTTAAGAGAGAGGACGGGCAAGGGGAAGGCCAGAGAGAGAGGGTGAGAGAGAATCCCAAGCAGGCTCCATCCCCAGCACAGAGCCCAATGTGGGGCTTGATCTCACAACCCTGAGATCATGACCTGGGCTGAAATCAAGAGTCAGATGCTTAACTGACTGAACCACCCAGGCACACCAAATCTTTCTTCTTTTCTAATATATGCATTCAGTGCTACAAATTTCCCTTTAACCACTGTTTTCACCACATCCTGCAAATTTGATAAGTTGTATTTTCAATTTCATTTATTTCAAAATACTTTTTTAAAGATTCTTTTAAAATTTGTGAGGGAGGGAGAGAGAGAGAGAGAGAGAGAGAACATGTGAGCGAGCATGTGGACATGTCGGGGAGGGAGAAGCAGGCTCCCTGCTGAGCAAGGACCACCCCCCCCCAATGTGGGACTTAATTCCAGAGCTCTGGGATCATAAATTGGGCTGAAGGCAAATACCCAGCTGAGCCACCGAGCCACCCACACATCCTTCAAAATACTTTTTAAAAAAGATTTTATTTTTTAAGTAATCCCTACACCCAAGCTGGGGCTCAAACCTACAACCCCAAGATCAAGAGCCACATGCTTCACCAACTGAGCCAACTAGGTGCCCCTAAAAATCCTTTGAATTTCTCTTTACGTTTCTTCTTCTTTGACCCATGTGCTATTTATAGGTGTGTGGCCCCACATATTTTGTGATTTTCCTGCTATCTTTCTGTTATTGATTTCAAGTTTAATTCCCCTGTGGTCTGAATAGAGATTTTTTTTTTAAAGATTTTATTTATTTATTTGACAGAGAGAGATCACAAGTAGGCAGAGAGGCAGGCAGAGAGAGAGAGAGAGGAGGAAGCAGGCTCCCTGCCGAGCAGAAAGCCTGATGCGGGACTCGATCCCAGGACCCTGAGATCATGACCTGAGCCGAAGGCAGAGGCTTAACCCACTGAGCCACCCAGGTGCCCCTGAATAGAGATATTCTATGATTTCTATTCTTTAAAATTTGTTAAGGTGATCTTATGGCTCAGTATGTGGTCTCTTTTGGTAGATGTTCCATGTGAGCTTGAAAAAAAAAAAAAGCATGTTCTGCCATTACTGGATGAAGTAGTCTATAGTTATCAGCTATACCCAGCTGATTAATGGTGTTGTTGAATTCACCCTTATCCTTACTGATTTCCTGCTTGCCAGACCTGTCCATTCTCAGTAGAGTAATGTTGTCTTTAATTATGATAGTGGATCCAACTATTTCTCTTTGCAATTCTATCAGTTTTTTGCCTCATGTAGTTTAATGCTCTGTTGTTAGGCACACACACATTAAGAACTGTTATGTCATCTTGGAGAACTGACTCCTTACCATTGTGTAATATGCCCTTCTTTATCCCTGATAATATTCCTTACTTTGTAGTATACTCTGTTGATACTAACATAGCTACTTCTGCTTTCTTTTGAATAGTATTAGTATGGTATATTTTTTTCCATCCATTTGTTTTTAATTTACCTGTGTCTTTATATTTAAGATAAGTTTCTTGTAGAAAGCATGTATTTGTGTCATGCTTTTTGATCCATTCTGACAATCTTTGTCTTTAATTGGTATACTTAGACTATTGACCTTCAAAATGAATACTGATACACTTGGATTATATCTACCATATTCTGTACTATTTTCTATTAGGTGCCCTTGATCTCTGTGCCTGTTTTTGTCTTCCACTCTTTTTCTGCATTTTTTGTTTTAACTGAGCATTTTATATGTTTCCATTCTCTCACTTCTTATCATTTTAGTTATACTTTTTTTACCCTTTCTAGTCCTTACCGTAGAGTTTGCAATATACATATACAAGTAACACAAATCCACTTTCAATCAACACTACACCACTTCACAAGTAGCGTCAGTACTTTATAATAACAAAATTATCTTAATTCTTTCCCCTCATTCTTTACATCATTGCTATTATTCACTTATATATAATAATCCCTAAGCATACATAATTGAATACACTGTTCCTATTATGTTTATGAACAAACTGTTATCTGTTGAATCAGTTAAGAATAAGAAAAAGGTTAGGGTGCCTGGGTGGCTCAGTCATTAAGTGTCTGCCGTTGGCTTAGGTCATGATCTCAGGGTTCTGGGATCAAGCCCTGCATCAGGCTCCCTGCTCAGCGGGAAGCCTGCTTTTCCCTGTTCCACTCTCCCTGATTGTGTTCCCTCTCTCACTATCTGTCTCTCTGTCAAATAAATATATAAAATCTTTAAAAATAAATTTTTATTTTAGCTTCACTTATTCCTTCTTTGAAGCTCTTCCTTTCTTTATTTAGATCCGAATTTCTTACCTATACTGTTTTCTCTCTCTCTACAAATTTCTTTTAACATGTATCACAAGGCAGATCTACTAGAAAAAATTCTCTTAATTTTAAAAAATTAAGATGTAATTGACATATAACATTGCGTGTGTTTAAGGTTATTTTGACATATTTATATACCATAATATGATTATCACCATGGTGTTAGCTAATACTTCTAACACATCATATTATTATCATTTCATTTTTTGTGGCAAGAACAATTAAGATCTAGTCTCTCAGAAACTTTGAAGTATATAATACAGTATTATTGACTATAATCTCTATGATGTGTATTAGATCCTCAGAACTTATTCATCTTTAGTTGTAATTTTTACCCTCAAACAACATCTCTCCAATTCTTCCACACTCCAACTCCTGGAAACCACCCCACTATTCTACTCTGTTTCTGTGAGTATGGCTTTCCTAGGTTCCACATATAAGTGATATCATACAATATTTTTCTTTCTCCTCAATTTTTGTTTGCCTGAGATAGTTTTCATTTCTCCTTCCCTTTTTTTTAGATTTTATTTATTATTTGACAGAGATCACAAGTAGGCAGAGAGGCAGGCAGAGAGAGAGGAAGGGAAGCAGGCTCCCCACCGAGCAGAGAGCCTGATGTGGGACTCGATCCCAGGACCCTGAGATCATGACCCGAGCCGGAGGCAGAGGCCCAACCCACTGAGCCACCCAGGCGCCCCTCTCCTTCCCTTTTGAAGCAAAATTTTGAAGGGTATAGAATTCTAAGTTGGTGATTTATTTTTCTTTCAACATTTCAAATATTTCACTCTACTCTCATCTTCCATTGGTCATGAGAAGATGTCAGATGTAATTCTTAATCTTTGTTCCTCTATAGGTAAGATTTTTTTTCCTGTTTTCTGTGATGATTTTTTCTTTATTTTTGATTTTCCATAGTTTGAAGATGATATGCCTAGATGTTTTTTTTGTTTTTCATTTATCTTGCTTGGTGTTCTCTGAACCTCCTGGATTTGTAGTTTGATGTCTGACATTAATTTGAGGGAAACTCTCAGTCATTATTGTTTTAAATATTTCTTCTATTCTTTTCTCTTTTTCTTCTTCTGGTATTCCCATTATATGTATGTCATACCTTCTGTGGTTGTCCCACAGTCTTTGCACATTTTGTTCCTTTTTTTTAGTCTTTGTTTTCTTTGATTTTCAGTTTTGGGGTTTTCTGTTGATATCTCCTCTAGCTCAGAGATTCTTTCTTTAACCATGTCCAGCCCCTTGATAAGTCCTTTAAACACATCCTTCATTTCTGTTATAGTGTTTTTTATCTCTAGCATTTTTTTGGCTCTTTCTCAGGATTTCCATCTCTTCACTTACATTGTTTATCTGTTCTTTATGCTACTTTATCCATTAGAACCCTTAACATATTAATCATAGTTGTTTCAAATTACTGGTGTGATAATTCTAACATCCCAACCATATCTGAGTCTGGTTCTGATTCTTGCTCTGTTTCTTCAAAACATCCTTTTGGCCTTTTGGTATGCCTTGTAATTTTTTTCTTGAAAGCTGGACATGATATCCTAGGTAAAAGGAACAGCTATAAATGGGCTTTTAGTAATGTGGTGGTGAGGTGTGAGTGAAGGGGAAGCATTCTATAGTTCTGTGATCAGGTCTCAGTCTTTTAGTGAACCTGTACCTCTGAAATGTAAACTTCACAGGTGTTTTTCAGTTTTTTCTCTCCCCTTATCTGGGACAGGATGGTGAGAATGAACTGGAGTTTGGGATTTTCTTTCCCCAAGTTAGTTAGGTTCTGATGATAACAGCAGGTAAGACCCTGGTTTCTCCTCAGGGCAGACCTTGTTAAGAAGAGAGTGCTCTTGAATGTTTCAGAATGGTTCCTTTTCCCCTCTCCCTGCAGGAAGCCCAAGGTGATTTTTCTTCAGTATTTGTTGTGGGAATCTGGTAGAGATCATGGAAGTAAATTTCACAATATTGTGCTCCCATCCCCATAATTGAGCCCTCCTGGAGTTTATAAATCTGAGTTGTCTGGACTGAGCCTACAGCAATTTGTCATTTACAATTCAGATTTTCCTACCCTGGCACTGGTTTCTGTGGCACTTCCTGCTTGTGAGTCTCTGCTTGGGTGAGTTGTGGCTCCCTTTATTCACTTGTCTGTCTCTCCAATCTTGAGGGCAGCAGTTTGCCTTGTGTACTCTCCTTGCTTAATATTCAAGAAGAACTGTTCATTTTTCAGTCTGTTCACCTCTTTACATATTGTTAGGAGTAATGACTCCCAAGCTCCTTATGTGTAGAACTAAAAATGAGAAGTTCCTTATTGCACTTTTTAATTGATAATTTATTTTTTTAAAGATTATATTTATTCATTTGAAAGAGAGAGAGAGATGGAGAGCACAAGTTGGAAAGAGTCAGAGGGAGAAGCAGACTTCCCGCCAAGCAGGGAACCCAATGTGGGACATGATCCCAGGACTCTGCGATCACAACCTGAGCCTAAGGCAGAAGCTTAATGGACTGAGCCACCCAGGTGCCCTTAATTGATGATTTAATGACTATTGTTAGTTTTGTGATGCAGTAAATAGGTAAAGTGAGTACTTCAGAAAAAACTGTACAAGATTCATCTAAAATATTCCAGTCTATCTCTGTGATGTTAAATAACCTCAGGATTGAGACCAATAAAATTCAATGAATGGGAGAAGGAGAGACGCTAGTGATCTTTCCTGTGTGGTCAAGGGCTATATAAATGTTTATTGAAAGAGAGGTCAAATTTGGAGATATGGATCCTCCAACTCAAAAGGATAGCAATGTGGGGAAATACACTAAGAAGCCAGTTTTTACTTTCTGGCAATTTCCCCAAGGGAAAACTCTCTATTTGTTTCCTAGGATCTTTTCACTGCCAGATTTCAGATGTTCTGAGAAACCAGCAATTCAGGCTTCATGATGAACAAACCCTAACTTAGAAATGTGAAATGATCAGTAGTTTTATTTTATGGATACCATTTTATTACCACTCAATTTCTTTTCAATTTAGACTAAAAATAGTCAATTAAAATTAAGAAAACACACAGCATGTGTTTATTAGTAAGAAACTGAGAAGAATTATATATTTAAAAAAAAAAGAAACTGAGAAGAATTATTCCAAAGATTGTACATCTGGTAGTAACTTAAAGGATTTAAAATATTTCTAGGCTTCATTGGCGATCCAGGATCATAATTACCCATGAAAAGGTAAGTTAGTGCTTTATTGCATGAGCTAATTACCAACCCCATGAGACAACACCTGCAGTTCTTATTTAATGCTTCTCTGTTCCCATTAACAATGTTGGTGCAAACAGGGTATTCTGGGAGTAAGCTCACAAAGTTATTTTTTATTGTACAAGTTATTGTGGTTTTCAGTGTTTTCTTTAAATAGAGACATTGAAACGCTACACTTACAGATTGCTTTTGTAGCATTACAACAGGGTCAGTCAATAACAATACGCAAATCTTAAACTGAATCAGTCTCCTGGACATCCACACCTTTATATCATTCCTGCCATTGATCTAGTCTGGTAAGAAGCGGAGGAAAGCCCTTTTCATGTATGCTAATACATAGATCTGCAGCCACTGAAACATCTTGGGGAAGCAACATAGGATTTTTTTAAAAAATCCCCTCAAGTTTCCTTGGTATGATATCCTCCTTAGCACCAGCTCTTCTGATGATTTGGTTAGATCAACTTTAAAATACAAAAGATCTTGACTCTTGCCAGCAGAGTAAAGAATGTGTGGCTACCTTTCACATCCCTCCAAGTGTTCTGATCAAGACTTCGAAAAAATAATTTACCTGAATTTTTCCCCGCTCTCCTTTACCTCCTCTTCTTTGGGGAAAAAGAGCTGTCAAAATTGATTTGTTAGTAAACCACACAATAAGGAATATAGTATATGACCAAGAATTTGCCATTGGAATTTTCTGGCCTTAGGAATCCAGCAGTGTTATTTTTTTCCCCCAAAGATTTATTTGTTGGGACATTTGGTGGCTCAGTGGGTTAAGCAGCTGCCTTTGGCTCAGGTCATGATCCCAGGAGCCTGGGATCGAGATCCATGTCAGCTTTCCTGCTCAGTGGGGAGCCTGCCTCTCCCTCTCCCGCAAAAAAAAAAAAAAAAAAAAAAGATTAATTTTAGTGAGAGAGGAAGAAAGAGAGCACACATGTGTGGGTCAGCAGAGGGGCAGAGGGAACGAATCTTAAGCAGATTTAACACTTGATCTCACGACCCATGAGATCATGACTTGAGCAAAAAACAAGAGGCAGGCTAAGCCGAAAACTGAGTGAGCCACTCAGGGCCCCCCAGGCAGTGTTTCTTAACAAGGCCTGTTACTGACATTCCTTTTAGTTGCCCTCATGTTGGGCAGAAGCCTGGATTATGTGGGATGGAAAAGGGCTACAGAAGCCCATTACTACTCTATTTTTTTCATCAGTCAGTAACATATAGAAGATCATCCTCTCCTCTGGTGCTAGCCCTTTACACATCATCTAGTGACCCAGGACCTAGTTCTTGCCCTTGGAAAGCTTACACACTCCTGAAGAGGAATGAAGCATCATGGTAGACGCTGGTAGGTATTAATACATAGAAAATAGAGCCCAGAATATGCTTATGTAGGCCTGAGGTGAATTCTATTAGGTAGGAATCATTACATCTGGAATAAATCATTGAATAAGTGTTTGCCAAAGCCTTACAATGCACAAGGTATGGTCCTAAAAGAAACAGCAGAGAGTAAATCAAAGTCCCTACCTTCATAGAACTGACATTCTAGTTAAGAGAGAAAGACAATAAGCAAATAAACAAGGATTAAGTATATAGCCCAGCAGTAACAAGTACAGCAACGCAGATATAGAGTAAAATTGGTGAGGATATAGAGAATATTCTTTTGTTGTCAAAAAGAAGAGACCTCTTTGAGAAAGTAAACTTTGAGCAGACATCAAAACGCAATGAAGAATGAAACAAGTCGGTATTTGAAGGAAGAGAGTTTTCCTGGTAGAGGGAACTGCAAATGTAAAGTTCCTGAGATAAGAGTGTGTATGATGAGTTTGAGAAATAGAAAAAAAAAAAAAGCCAGTAAGCCTGTAATGAAGGGTTTGAGTCATGAGAGATAAGGTCAAAGAGTTATCAGGAGATTAAATCATGTAGGGCTTCAAGGACCATAATGGAAACTTGGATTTTACTCTGAGTAAGATGGGAAACCACTGGAGAGTTTTGAGTGGAATGACATTATCAGATCATCTGGGTTCTGTGTAGAGAATAAACTGTAGGGGCAGGGTTGGGAGAAAAGGTGGAATCAGCAGGAATTCAAGCAAGAGATGATTGTAGCTCAGATCTGGTAGTGGTCATGAAGGAGCTATGGAGTTATGGATCCTGGATTGAATATTAAGGTAAACCAATTTTTAAAAAATAAAATTAAGACGGCTCCTTCCTGGTGGGTGGGGGATGGGCTAGATGGGTGACGGGTGTCAAAGAGGGCACTTATGATGAGCACTGGGCATTGTATATAAGTGATGAATCACTGAATTCTACTCCTGAAACCAATATTGCACTGTATGTTAACTAAATAGAATTTAAACAAAACAAAACAAAAGAAGACTCACCTATGCTATATTCATCCATTTCCCCATGAACATTTTCAGATTTGCCTGGACTATCTAGCATAAGAGATTATTTCTTCCTAGTGATGTTACACACTTAAATGCACCAGATTCAGTGAGGAAAGACTGCTGTGATGCTTTTCAAGGTAATCAAAGTAAAGGGTATCTTGGATTCAACAGAAATCCAAGATTTATAACATGATTTGTAACTCGATTTTGGAAAACCGAAATCTCAGAAAATTACCACTACTTGATAATGCTGAAGCATCCATTGCTGGCTTAATCTGGTAACAAATTTTGTTGGGTAGTTGTAGGGGGAAAAAAACGTGGGGGGGGGGAAAGCCAGCACCCCACTCTATAAGGGTCTTGACATTTTATAGCTTTTATTTTCCATATTTAAAATAATACTAGGGGCACCTGGGTGGCTCAGTCTGTTAGGCATCAGCCTTCAACTCAGGTCATGATCTCAGGGTCCTGGGATCCAGCCCTGCATTGGGCTCCCTGCTCAGAGGGAATTCTGCTTCTCCCTCTCCCTCAGCTCATGCTCTTTTTGTCTCCTCTCAAATAAAAAAAAATAGTATCTATTTTTTAAAGATTTTATTTATTTATGACAAACAGATGGCAAGAGAGGGAACACAAGCACAGGGGAGCCGGAGAGGGAAAAGCAGGCTCCCCACCGAGCCGGAAGCCCAATATGGAGCTGCCAGGATGCTGAGATCATGACCTGAGCGGAAGGAAGATGCCCAACGACTGAGCCACCCAGGTGCCCCAATAAATAAAATCTTTAAAAAATAAAAGAAAATAGGAGCACCTGGGTGGCTCAATGGGTTAAGCCTCTGCCTTCAGGTCGGGTCATGATCTGAGGGTTCTGGGATCGAGCCCCGCATCCGGCTTTCTGCTCAGCAAGGATCCTGCTTTCCCCTCTCTCTCTGCCTGCCTCTCTGGCTACTTGTGATCTCTCTCTCTCTCTCTCGGTCTCTCTGTCAAATAAATAAATAAAATCTTTAAAAATAAATAAATAAATAAAATAATAGTATAACTCTGTTGTAATAAAGTAACAAATACTTCTCTTCATGACCAGATCAGCATCCTAATCTTAAAAGGGAAAGTTTCACAAAGCGACCATATTCAGCAAACATTCCTAGTGTTCACACTGTGTGAAAGGCACTGACCAACACAGTGTAAAAAGCAGGGATAAGAAGAGAGTACAAAGTGCTGAGTATTAAGGCAGAGATGAAAAACAAAGTCAAGCCATCCCAGACCCTTTTCAGTGTTCACTACTGAGGTTTTCACCCCCTCCTCCCAGGTTTTCCAGATTGCAGACACCAGCTGCCTGAGTCCTTCCCTACTCCCTCTGCTGTCCCCCAACCACCACTCACACCTGAAATTTACACTGGCAGCCAGCTCCAGTCTCTGCAGCCCTACAAGTTCACACTGACAACCAAGACCTGCCTGCCTGTGTGTGGACTTGAATCCAGCCCTGATAACTGTCATTGAGCTCTAACTCGGTGTGTGCCTACAGCTAGTCCCTGCATCTGTGCACCCACATGCCGCCAGCCAAATATGTGTGTGGGTCCACAAAGGACCCCCAGTAGCCAAAGCAATCCTGAGAAATAGCAACTGTGGAGGCATAACAGGTCCCAGTTTCAAATTATATTTCAAAGCAACAGTCATCAAAACAGTATGGTTGGGGCACCC
The DNA here is from genome assembly GCF_963455335.1 of Martes martes. NCBI lineage: Eukaryota > Metazoa > Chordata > Mammalia > Carnivora > Mustelidae > Martes > Martes martes. The sequence continues at coordinate 38,622,450 of NC_137897.1, read as the reverse complement.
GGGCAGTTCAGTCCGTTAAGCAACCAACTCTTGATTTCAGCTCAGGTCATGAGCTGAGGGTTGTGAGATCGAATCCTGCATTGGGCTCCACATTGGGCATGGAGCCTACTTGAGATTCTCTCTCCTTCTTCATCTGCCCCAGCTCCACCCTCCCTCTCTCTTAAAAACAAAAACAAAAAAACAGTATGTTACTGACATAAAGATGGACACATAGAGCAATGGAACAGAACTGAGGGTCTTAAAAATCAGCCCATGCATATATGTTGAATTAACTTTTGCCAAAGGCACCAAGAACACACAATAGAAAAAACAGAGGGCCATGAGGAGAGAAGAGAAAACCATCACCATATAAATCCATGTATTTATGGATATTTAGGCTTTCAATATACTGTGGTTTTCTACAGGAGTTCACCTACAATACTGGATCTGCCAGGTAATTTCTGCTGGCTTCAGTTCAGTAAAATACTTTTTGAATTAATAAACTCAATTCAAAGCATCTTGTCCTTTAGCAAGCAAGGAAAGAGTGTGTGTTTTGTTTCCCTGGTGTCAATTTAAAACATTTCTTCTGTTAAAATACAGATATAGATTATATAGAGTTAAATATGAAATTCATTTAGAATTTTTAGATTAGCTATGAAATTTTATTTACTGCCATAACTTTATCTCATAGTGAATAGTTTTCTGCTATGCACTCCCCTTCTCCCACAGTCCTAGGGATTTTCTGAGAGACTGTTCAGAAAAGTGCTGTCCAATAGGGCACTTGGCTGGCTCAGTCTGTAGAGCTTGTGACTCTTGATCTTGGGGTTATGGGTTTGAGCCCAACATTAGGGGTAGAGTTTTCTTACAAAAAGAAGGTGCTGTCCAACAGAAATAAAATGCAAGTCCCATATGTATTTCAAAATTTTCTAAGAGCCACACTTAAAAAACTAAAAAGGAACAGGTAAAATTAATGATAATACAGTTTCTTTATCACAATGTATCCAAAATATTATCATTTCAACATGTAATCAACATAAAAATATCATTGCCGTATTTTACATTCTTTTGTGATATTAAGCCTCTGGTACCTTTTTTGTAATAGAGGATTTTATTTTATTTTTCAATTATTTGTTTCTTTGCTTCATATATCTACTATTTTCTGATTTTAATTTCAGTATAGTTGACATACAGTGATATTAGTTTCGGGTGTACAGTATAGTGATTCAACACTGCCCATTCATCACCCAGTGCCCATCACAACAAGTGTCCTCTTTAATCCCCATCATCCATTTGACCCCTTCCCCCCACACCTCCCCTCTGGGAACCATCAGTTTGTTCTCTATAATCAAAGGTCTGTTTCTCGTTTTTTCTGTCTTATTTTTCCTTTGCTTGTTTGTCTTGTTTCTTATTTTTATATATATTTTATTTTTAAGTAATCTCTACACCCAGCATGGGGTTCAAATTCACAGCCCCAAGATCAAGAGTTAGTTACATGATCTACCGACTGAGCCAGCCAGGCACCCCTGTTCTGTTTCTTAAATCTCACATATGAATGAAATCTTGTGGTATATGTCTTTCTCTAACTGACTTATTTCACTTGGCATTATACTTTCTAGCTCCAACCATGTCATCTTTCTCTACAAACATATATGAAAATTTCAGTGCTGTCTTATATCTGTTTGGAATTCTCATTTAATGCTTTATATTTCTCTTTACTTGTTCCCACAAGTTTCCATTATCTCTTTCCTATCTACTTGCCAAGGAAAAAGAGGTAAATTGAAAGTCTCTCCTCAAGTATTTTATATTGTAGAGACATGTAATTTTACATGAGGTTTTCCAAATAGAACACCTACACCATGGTTTGTGATCTTCCTCTCACCAAGTGAGAGCCAATTAAGTTGTCCCTGGCCCTGACAGCCACTCAGTAGAGCCCAGAGAAAATTAAAAAGAAAGATGCAGTGGATAATCTGGTGCAAAATCCAGATCTTTATGCCCAAGCCACTAAGTTCCCCAGCCGTTGAGTGTTAGCTGCTGATGACTCACAGCTGAGTCTCTCCCCAGGCACATCCTTCAGCGGATGGTTGATGCCTCCCCAAAGATTCACACCTTCTGCAGGTGTAACCTAAATGTAATGATTGGTCGGAAGTAGAGAGGGTGAAGAGGGTTCCTTTAAAGGCCTTCAATCATGACAACTCTGAAAGGCCATCTCAGCTCCCGAGCTTCCCGTGGGATCAGCAGAGAACTGCTGTTGTGACTACATTGGTGTTCAGTGAACTCCCTCTGCCCATTCCTGCTTCCATTACTCCCTCGCAGGGGTTGTTCCTAGAGCATTCCCCCAGTATACCTGCTGTGCACAGATTTGAGTCTCAAAATGTTTCCTGGGGAACCCAGTCGGTGGCAGGAGGGGACTTCACCATCCTCTCCATGTTTTAGTGTGCTAATTTAACCAAAGCTGCGCAAAGTTAGAGGACAATTCCCAAAACCACCCTCACTTCTGACACGAGCTGCAAGTTTAACGGTCTCCAAGACTACCCTCAGTTTTGATACTTAGCTAATAGGATTCACAGAACTCACTGAAAGCTGTTATACTCACAGTTTATCACAGTGAAAGGTTAAAGAAGAAAATAAGCCAAAGGAAGAGACACAAGGGGCAGAGTCCAGGCGAGTTCTACAGGTGGAGCTTCCGGCTATCCTCTCCCAGTGGAGTTGTAGGAAATGCTAACTTTCCTGATAACCACGTGTGGCAATATGCAGAGACTATTGCAACCAGGGAAGTTTGCCTGAGTCTTTGTGTTCAGAGTTTTTATTGGAGCTCAGTCATGTGGATCTTGTTGTCCACCCTTATAGCTGACCCCAGTCTCCAACTCTCTCCGTCAACTAATACTGCATGACCCAAACCCCTAGATAATCACACTGTTGGATTATCTGTGTGACCCCAAAGCCCCCAGATAAACAAAGACACTTATATAGGGCAAGACATTCCAGGGCTTTAGAAATTACCCAGGAGCACAGAACAAAGGCCAGGCTCTCCTGAAAGGGTTAAATTATTTTCTAGACACATTGGAAGGCAACATTTGAGGGGGAAATAGAGTTTTAAATTCCAGGACAGATAGATGGATATTAGAGATATATCTGGAAATACCTGTCTTAGTGTAAAGGAAGTTATTACAGATACTGTATAATGTGCAGGCTCCCATTTTCTTAATATTAATGTTTTATAAATATTTCCATTACGGTGATAAAGGGAAATGAATTTGAATTTCACTTTGAAAGGAGCAATGGTTTCCTCTTCCGCCTCTTACACCAAACATTAAATGAGTTTTGCTTGGAGAGGGAATGAGTTTTCAGGAAAGCAAGTAACTGAATTTCTGCTTTATTAAGATACATTCATCAACTTTCATTCACTTGTTATGGAAACCCTTCCCCCGACTCCATTGTGTATGCTGCCTGCAAATTTCTCTGGTGTGCTCATTTGGTATCTGAGTTATGTGTCCACCTCAGATCAGATTCAGCATGAAATGATACAGTTAGACACACAGACATGAAAGACACAAAGATTCTAAATGTATACCACAGGGGGTCCAGGCCATTGGGCTAACTGTACCCTCCTCACCTTCTACCCTATGACCTTTCATACCATGAGTACGATCTGCACAGTAACAAGCCAAAGCAGCCCTCATATTTATGATGTCGAAAAACAACAATACAAACTCTGAAGTCACTATGGAAACTGCCTCCCACTAGCATTTGCCTTTCAGAGATTTTTAGAAGCATTTATCCACAACAAATCAGCAGAGAAAAAAATTTGAGACAGATGATCCTAATTATGAATGCCTATGCTTACTAGAAGGAGATTTACCAAGAAATAAAAAAGAAAAAGGGGGCTTTAATCTAAACTTCATTAAACATTTATTTTGAAAACTTTAACTTACCTATGTCCCAGGAAAAAAATCCTCTACAGGAGCATTTAAAATACAGCTTTTATAAGTGCTTGGTTTCACATATTTCAGAAATATTTATATTTTAAAGTAACATGTATTTGTGTTTTCTTTTTGAAATTTGTTTTATTGATAAATTTGATATTTTTATGAGGAAAAATAAGTTGTCAGAAGTAAAGAGCCAGGGGCGCCGGAATGGTTCAGTCTGTTAAGCATCTGCCTTCGACTCAGGTCATGACCCCAGGGTCCTGGGATCGAGTCCCACATTGGGCTCCCTGCTCAGTAGGGAGTCTGCTTGTCCCTCTGCCTCTGGCTCCCCGCCTGCTTGTGCTCTCCCTCTCTCAAATAAATAAGTAAAATCTCGAAAGAAAGAAAGAAAGAAAGAAAGAGAAAGAAAGAGAGAAAGAAAGGGAAAAGGTTACAGAGAGCCAGTCCACAACTTTCACCCTAAAAAAATACAAACATAACATTAACAGATTTCATTTCAATCAGAAATAAAAAAGGCTGGTACAGGGGCGCCTGGGTGGCTCAGTGGGTTAAAGCCTCTGCCTTTGGCTCGGGTCATGATCTCAGGGTCCTGGGATCGAGTCCTGCATCTCTGCTCAGCGGGGAGCCTACTTCCCCCCCTCCTCTCTGCCTGCCTCTCTGCCTACTTGTAATCTCTCTCTCTGTCAAATAAATGAGTAAAATCTTTAAAAAGAAGGCTGGTACATTTTGGGTTAGTCTCCTGAAGACTGCCAGCTTAGCTTGTGGAAGGGAGGTAATGAGGAAGCTTAAGGAAGAAACTGCTGAAGTTGTTATGTCAAAGCTGGGGATCAACCTTGTTTGCAAAGTCACAAAAGTAGGGATAATTCCACCAAAGGTGGACATAAGATTTAGATAAAACTTAATACTTTCAGTAGCCTATGGAGTTTTTGAGCTTCAGAGCTTATGGAGAGCTCAGTTCATATCAGAAATTGAAGTTAGGTCCCATTTCCTCCCAGAGTTTTCAGTTTCTCCAACAGAAATCAATCTCTTTATCTTTCATGAAGGAGGCACATTGTGCCTCCACTTAATAATATTCTACCTTATGTTGTAGTTATTTTTGTACCCCTCTCTGGCACAAAACGCTTTGAAAATAGAGAATACCTCTAATATTCCTTTTTTACCCTATAGCCCCTAGCACAATTCCTTGTACAGTGTGGGAGCTTACACATGTTTATGAAATGAATTAAGAAAGCCCAGCTCTGATTAGTACGCGATGAAGCCTAGGATATTTTTTAGTTAACAGGGAGAACTTTTTTCCAAATCTAATGTTCCCCAACAAAATAACCAGAAAGTGATCTTAATAGGAGAAGTCACTATAAACTTTGTAATTTGCTGTTTTTCTCAAGAACATCTAATATGAAAAACAATACACTTTCCAGTATAGAGGATTTGTCATAAGATAACGTATATACAGTATAGTAAAGATCAAGGAAGAAATTTATGCCAGTTCCTGCTGGAATTTACTGCTACAATATTCATCAGTGAGAGTGAAGACAATGACCTTTCAGTTAATTTGAATTCATGAATCTTTTCCAGATCGTAGATGGGTTCTGAAAATATAACAGCCCTCAAATTGTCCACTGATTTACTTCACCTGGATGATCACCATGAGGTTATATATTACAACAGTGAATAAAACAGCCTGAAGGAGAAAACATAGAACAAATGCTAATTTTTCAGTTCAATAAACATTTGCTGATTTACATTTTTCTGTACAGATCGCTAAGTTAGGTGCTATGGTATGGAGAAAACAAAGATGTATCAAATAATCACTACTACCTATTAAGTACCACGTAGAGGCCATGGACTTTTTATTTACTTTCTATAGCAACCCTGTAACATAGATATTGTTGCCCCTATTTCATCAATAAGACAATGAAGGCTCAGGGAAGGTAACTTTTCCAAGGCTACATAGCTAATAAGTGATAGAATCAAGATTTCAATTCTGATCTGACCCTAGAATCCATGTTATTACCATCAACCAAGGTCCTTTTTTATTTTTTTTAAAGAGCGCTGAGTCGCTTTTATTCTGATTTACATAATTAGATGCTAAATTATGTAATATCAATTATAAAGGTTATATTCTCCAATCATCTATGAGTTTAACTTTTGTCCTCAGGTTATAGGCTTATAACCTCAAGTTATAGGTCCTCAGGTCCTAGTTTATAAGCTTCCAAAGGGCAGAGACCACACCGTGATTCGGTAACTTTCCTCAAAATGCCTAGTACCATGCTGAATATATAAAGGATCCTCCATATATACTCGTGGTTTGATCAATTTTCCCTCCGCTCTCAGGAGTATGAACTGGATAATACTTGTTATCCATGGGTGAAAGAGGAAGGAAAAATGAGTGTATCATAATAGCTTTTATTAAATGGACCATCCACACCCTTCTTGTTACTTGCAAGGATACTATCTCCACTCCCTCAAAAGAAGGAAATCCTTGTCCTTCGGTGGTCCTTGGAAATTTTTTAATTTGGCAGACCTCAAGTTCCCCTCAGCTATGAATCAAAGGTAAAAATAGATCTCTGTGAATGGGGTTACCAAATGCCCTGCACAAAATTATCAGGTCTCTAAGAATGGTGTGAGCAGGAAATGTTAGGCAGGGAATCTTTGTGATTCTCTACTATATTTAAGTGTATTTGACACCAAAGAATATACTGTGAACTACCATAAAATTTTGTCTCCCTAAAATTAGGAGAATAATTTTCTGGTAAAACGCACCATAACACAATTTACAACTGGCTTCAAAGCCCTCTCATATTCGACAGCAACCACCTTTCGGATAACTTTTCTGATCTCAGTTCTTTTCTAATTTCTTAAGGGCAACAGTAAATAGTATCTCCCTGGAAGGCTTGGGACAGATACCATACCCTTGTCAGGCACTACGGACACCTTCTTGCCTTGTGAATTGAGGTTTGTAATTATGGCATTTACAGCTCTACGTTAATTAGCACTCATTATTTAAAGGTCCTTGTGAATTACTCAACCTCAAATTTTATGTCCTCCATGTAATCCAAGTAAACTGTCTCTTATTCATACCTAGGTTTGCCAGATTTCCAGTTTTGGATGCAACTGTTTCAAACGTTAGATTGCTTCCAGCAAAACAATCTTTTTTCTACTAATTGGATATATAAATAATCCCATTATCATGCAGAAGATTTGGCAAGTGAAAAACGCACTCCATGTAGGGAAAAGTTTTTAAAAAGATTTTATTTATTTATTTCACAGAGAGAGATCACAAGTAGGCAGAGAGGCAGGCAGAGAGAGAGGGGGAAGCAGGCTCCCTGCGGAGCAGAGAGCCCAATGCAGGGCTTGATCCCAGGACCCTGAGATCATGACCTGAGCTGAAGGCAGAGGCTTAACCCATTGAGCCACCCAAGCACCCCTATGTAGGGAAAATTTTACTCTGCTGCAAGTTAGCTTCTGGGCTTTATGATAAGGGTGAGGAGAATCCGATGGAAGCCCTACTCATGGGAATGAATTGCCTGCCTAAGAGCATCCTGGAGTCCAGTCCAGCCAAGAGATGAAATCCAGATCTTTCTGATATTTGACACCCAAAGGCAAAAGAAACACTAAGAGAAAACTTAAGAATGTTAAAAAGAAAACAAGAAAACATTACAGCATATGGTGTGAAGGCATAAAGATATTGGTGAGTCCTTTATTCAAAGAGCGATCGTAGAACTGAAGTGCCCAAAACAACAATTTTAGAGCTTCAGACTGGCCAAAAGTAGAAAAGAATTTGAGAAGCATTTATTCTTGAGAAATTGCTTGAGCTTCAGGTAAGAACAGCCAGAGTCGGTGGCTTTCATTCCTGGGTCTACTTACATACCCTGTTTCTGGTTTCATTGGTGAGAACTTAACTTTTATCAGCAAGGGCTGATCATGAAAATGAATAGCTCTACTACTAGATGGTGAAGACTCAATTTGAGGTGATGGTGGCTTAATTAGGGCTCAAGTGGCTACAAGTAATGAATTTAATAGGAAACAAATGAAAATTCACAGCATTCTTAGCCTGAGGTTGTAGACCTCACTGGGCTGAATAAAAAATAAACTAAAATTTTAACAGGGAGATTCTGGAAAGGACAGAGTCACCAAAAGGCTGAGCTAAGACTCCCACATATCTAGATATTTGAGAAACAGCATACATGCATGGAAGGAACCCAGGATACTCTAGCAAATGGTAAAAGCTAAGGGAGAATTGAGAATTAGCTGAAAGTTGAATATATCCCCTAACTCCCACACAAATCAACAGAAGATGGAAATCCTACAGGCTTGAGATGTTTCAGCATAACATTTGCCACTAAGCTCTGCAGAAACAGGCATAACCTCTAAGGAACCAGGTTAAAAAATAAAAACAAGAATGAAAATCTGTGAAGAGACATATGTGGCCAGTTTAAGTTTAGGCAGGTTTCTAAAAAAACCCAACAAGTCCTCTCAGAAATATAAAATAGAATCCAGAATCACTACAATTTTTTATCTACAATGTTCAGTTTTCAAACAAAAATTATGAGACCTACATAGAAAAAGGAAATTGTGACCCACACTCTAGTAAATAAAAAAGCAAAGAAACTGTCTCTGTGTGAACCCAGGTGTTGGATCTAGCAGACAAAGATTTAACATCTATAATAATATATTATAAATGTGTTCAAAGTATTGAAATATCAAAGAATTAAAGGAATATATGATGGCATTGACACAACAAACAGAGGCTCTCACAAAATAAATAGAAACCATAAAATATAACCAAGTGGCAAATCTAGAGTTGAAAAGTACAATAACCAATATGAAAAATTTATTTGATGGACTTAATATCAGGTTTGAGATATCAAAAGAATCAGCAAACTTAGAAATATATTAAAGAAATTATCCAACACAGGGGCACCTGGGTGGCTCAGTTGGTTAAACGTCTGACTCTTGATCTCAGCTCAGGTTTTGATCTCAGGGTCATGAGTTCAAGCCTTGCTTTGGGCTCCATGCTGGGCTTGGAGCTTACTTTAAAAAAAAAAATTATCCAATACAAAGAACAGAGAGAAAAATGCTTGAGACTACTCAACAAAGCCTCAGAAATATTAAATGAAGTTGTTCATGCTGAAAGGAAATGACACAAGATGTTAACTTAAATTTACAAAAAGAAATGAAGAGCATTAGAAATAAATGTGAGTGTATATATAAAAGACTGTGTATTTGTGTATATGTGTATCTTACATATTTCTCTTTTCTTTGATATTTAAAAAACATGATTATTTACAGAAATAATTATTACATGTATTATTTAGTATATAGCATATACATATTATATATAATATATTTTATTACAAAAATATATATATATGATAATAGAACAAAGGTGGGAGAAGGGAGATACACTAGAGCAATGTTGCTCTATATTACTAGATTTAAGTTGGTATTAGCCTGAAATAGATTGTTCAGTTAAGGATGCATACTTTAACCCCTAGAGTAACAGCTAAGAAAATAACTGAAAAAATATAGGCTAAAAATTAACAGAGGTTATATGACATACTAAAAAATATTTCTTTTACACAAAAACAGTTAGCAAAAGAAGAACCAAGGAATAAAAGAGATATGAGATACAGACAAAGCAAAATGGAAGACATAAATCATATCAATAATTCCATTAAATATGAATAGAATAAACACTGATCAAAAGACAGATTGTCAGATTAGATAAAAAAGCAAGCTCTATCTATATGCTGCTTGTAAGAGATCACTGTAAGTTTAAACACACAAAAAGACTGAAAGTAAAAGAATAGAAAAAGATATACTATGCAAATAGTAACCACAAAAAAGCTGGAATGGCTAAATGGGTATCAGAGAAATATATTTTAAGAAGAGAATTATTACCTGAAGTAAAGACAGACATTTCATAAGGATAAAAGAGTCAACACATTAGGAAGATATAATGATGAAATATGTGAATTCAGCTTTAAAAAGAACTCCAAAATACATGAAACAAAACTGACAAAATTAAAAGGAGAAATAGAAAATTCAACAGTTATTGGTGGAAGTTTCGGTGTTTCTTCCTTAGAATAACTAGACAGAAATTCAGTAAAGAATAGATCTCAACATTACCAACCAATTCAACCACAATATATATGGAACACTTCACCTAAAATTAGCAGAATGCACATTCTTCTTAAGCATGTATTGAATATTCTCCATGATAAACCATGCGCTAAGCCAAAACACAAATCTCAATAAACTCAAAACATACTTTGTATGTTTCATGATCACAACAGAATTAAATTATAAATCAACCACAGAAGACAAACCTAGGCAATACCAAATACTTGAAATTAAACAACACATTTCTAAATGACACATGGATCAAAGAAATAATCACAAGGAAAATTAGAAAATATATTGAACTGAATAACAATGAAAACACAGCATATCAAAATGTATGGGATGAAGTGAAGGCACTTCTTAGCAGGCAATTTATAAATTTTTAAATCTTATACCAGAAAAGAAGGAAAAAAATTAAATCTAAGATTCAGTCTCAAGATTTTAGAAACAGAAGAGAAAGTCAAACCCAAAGTAAGTAGATAGAAAGTACTAATAAAGATAAGAGCAGAAATCAAGAAGGTAGAAAAATCAATGAAACCAAAACTCTTTCTTTGAAAAGACCAAAAAATTTTAAAAATATAAACCTTTAGCTATACTAGCAAAAAAAAAAAAAAAAATAGAAGAGACGAAAATTATCAAAATCAGAAATTAAAGGGAGGAATTTTCTACATTCACAAAAATTAAAAGGTAGTACTATGACCAACTTTATGCCAATAAATTAGACAACTTGTTAGAATGGGCAAATTTCTAGAAAGAAAAATGAATATATTGATATAATAATTAAAAATTTCCCCACAGGGACGCCTGGGTGGCTCAGTTGGTTAAGCAGCTGCCTTCCGCTCAGGTCATGATCCCAGCCACCTGGGATCGAGTCCTGCATCGGCCTCCTTGCTCGGCGGCGAGCCTGCTTCTCCCTCTGCCTCTGCCTGCCACTCTGTCTGCCTGTGCTCGCTCGCTCTCTCTCCCTCTCTCTCTCTGACAAATAAATAAATAAAATATTTTTAAAAAATTTCCCCACAAACAAAATCCCAGGCACAGAGGGCTTTACTAGTCAATTTTATCAAATATTGAAAGAAAAAAAAATACCAGCCCTACACAAAATCTTTCAGGAAATGAGAAGGAGGAAATATTTTTCAACTCATTTTATGAGTACAGTAATTCATATCATAAAAAAAGAAAACTATAGACCAAAATCCCTCATAAATATAGATACAAAATCCATAACAAAATGTTAGGAAACTGAATCCAGCAATATATTGAAAGCATTATATATACTATGACGAAGTTCGGTTTATGAAATGCAAGGTTGATAGAACACCTGAAAATTAATTAACGTAAAACTCCATCTTTTTGTTAAAAGATTTTATTTATTTATCTGACAGACAGAGATTCCAAGTAGGTAGAGAGAGAGGGGGGAGCAGGCTCCCCACAGAGCAGAGAGCCCGATGCGGGGCTCGATCCCAGGACCCTGGGATCATGACCTGAGCTGAAGGCAGAGGCTTAACCCACTGAGGCACCCAGGTGCCCCCAAACTCCATCTTTTTAAAAAGTTTTTATTTAAAGGGCACCCAGGTGGCTCAGTCTGTTGGGAATCTGCCTTCAGCGAGGGTCATGATATCAGGGTACTGGGATTGAGCTCCAAGTCGGTCTCTGCTCAGCGGGGAGACTGCTTCTCCCTCCCATTCTCCCTCTATGCTCTCTCTCTCTCTCTCAAATAAATACCTAAAATCTTTTTTTTTTTAGTTTTTTTTTACCTTAAGTCATCTTTTGTTCTAAAAAAGTTTTTATTTAAATTCCAGTTAGTTAACATACAGTATAATATTAGTTTTACGTATACAACATAGTGACTCAACACTTCCATACAACACCTGGTGCTCATCACCACTGCACACCTTTAATCCCCATCACCTATTTAACCCATTCCCTGACTCAACTCCATTCTAGGAACCGTCAGTTTGTTCTTTATAGTTAAGGGTCTGTTTCTTGGTTTGCCTCTCCCTCTCTATTTTTCCCTTTGCTCATTTGTTTTGTTTCTTAAATTCCACATATGAGTGAAATTATATGGTATATGTCCCTCTCTGACTGACTTATTTCACTTAGCATAATACTCTCTAGCTCCATCCATATCGTTGCAAATGGCAAGGTTTCATTCTTTTTGATGGTTGAGTAGTATTCCCTTGTATATATTTACCACTTCTTCTTTATCCATTCATTAGTTGATGGACACTTGCTGTTTCCATAATTTGTCTATTGTAGATAATGCTGCTATAAATATAGGGGTCCATGTATCCCTTTGAATTAATATTTTTGTATCCCTTTGAATTAATATTTTTGTATTCTTTGGGTAAATAACTAGTAGTGCCATTGCTGGATCATAGGGTAGTTTTTTTTTTTAAAGATTTTATTTATTCATTTAACAGAGATCACAAGTAGGCAGAGAGGCAAGCAGAGAGAGAGGAGGAAGCAGGCTCCTGGTGGAGCAGAGAGCCGATGCGGGGCTCGAGCTCAGGACCCTGAGATCATGACCTGAGCCGAAGGCAGAGGCTTTAACCCACTGAGCCACCCAGGCACCCCCATAGAGTAGTTCTATTTTGAACCTTTTTTCAGAGATTTTATTTATTTGAGAGTGAGAGAAAGAGCACAAGAGGGGGGAGGGTCATAGGGAGAAGAAGACTCCCCGCTGAGTGGGAAGCCCAACTCAGGGCTCAATCCTGGGAGTCTAGAGATCATGACCCAAGCTGAAGGCAGACGCTCAAACGACTCAGCCACCCAGGCGCCCCTAGTTTGAATTTTTTGAGGAACTTCCACACCATTTTCTAGAATGTCTGCACCAGTTTGCATTCCCACGAACAGTGTAAGAGGGTTCCTCTTTCTCCACATCCTTGCCAACACTTGTTGTTTCTTGTGTTATTGACTTTAGCCATTCTGACAGGTGTGAGGTGATGGCACTGTAGTTTTGATTTGCATTTCCCTGATGATCAGTGATGTCAAACATCTTTTCGTGTGTCTGTTGCCCATCTGTGTCTTCTTTGAAGTCTTCTAGTCATGCCTTCTGCCCTTTTCTTAACTGGATAGTTTTGGGGGGGGCAGGTATTGAGTTTGATAAGTTTTTTATAGATTTTGGATACTAGCCCTTTATCAGATATGTCATTTGCAAATATCTTCTCCCATTCTGTAGGTGGCCTTTTAGTTTTGTTGATTGTTTCTTTCACTGTGCAGAAGCTTTTTATTTTGATGAAGTCCCAATAGTTCATTTTTGCTTTTGTTTCCCTTGCCTCAGGAGACTTACCTAGAAAGAAGTTGCTATGGCTGATGTCAGAGAACTTACTGCCTGTGTTCTCTTCTAGAATTTTTATGGTTTCAGGTCTCACAGGTATCCAACCCATTTTGAATTTATTTTTGTGCATGGTGTAAGAAAGTGGTCCAGTTTCATTCTTGTATATGTTGCTGTTAAAACACCATGTAAATAAAGGAACAAAAAATGATCATCTCAATAAATGTAGAAAAAACATTTGACAGAATCTAACACTCATGATAAAATAGTTCAATAAACTAAGAATAAAAGGAAATGTCCTCATTCTCATATAGGACATCTATGAAAAACCTACCACTAATATCCTACTAAAAGGTGAAAGATTTAATGCTTTCTCATAAAGGTTAGAGAAAAGGCAGATATAAAAATGTCCCTACTTCTATTCTACATGATACTGGAGGTTCTAACCAATGCTTGAGGAAAAGATATTAAAAGCATGTAGATAAGGAAAGAGGAAGGAAAACTATTTTTATTCACAGATGAAATAATAATGTATGTAGAAAATCCCAAGGAACCTGCATAAAACTACTAGAACTAATATACAACTTTAGTAAGGTCATAGGATGTAGGATAAAATAAATCACATTTCCATATTCTAGCAAAGGACAAATAAAAATAAATTTAAAAAGAGAGTTCCATTCACAATAACATTAAAATAAAATATTTAGGAGTTATCTTAACAAAAGAAATATGTCTTAGATTATTTGGGCTGAGGTAACAAAATACCAGAAAATAGGTGTCTTATAGACAATAGAAATTTATTTCTCACAGCTCTGGAGCCTGGGAAGTTCAAGATCAAGACACTGGTAGATTTGATGTCTGGTGAGAGCCCACTTCCTGGTTCATAGAAAGCTATATTTTTGCTGTGGCAGAAGGGGCAAGAGATCTCTCTGCCTTTTTTGTAAGAGCATTAATCCCATTCAGCAGGGCTCCACTCTCAAGACCTAATTACCACCCAAAGGCATCTTGGGGTTAGGATTTCAACATATGAATCTTGAGGCAGACACAAACATTTGATCTATAGCAAATTCCAAAACCTATATTATAAAAATTACACATTGTTGCTGATATTAATTTTAAAAGGCCTAAACAGGTACAGGAAAAAGTGTTTGACATCACTAATCATCAAGAAAATCAAATCAAAATCACGATTAGATGTCACCTCACACCTGCTAGAATGGACCTTATCAAAAAGACAAGAGGCAGCAAGTGTTGATGAGATTATGGAGAAAAGGGAACCCTTGTGTATTGGTGAGAATGTAAATTGTTAGAGTCATTATTATAAAAAACAGTATGGAGATTTCTCAAAAATTTAAAAGTAGAACTACCATAGATCCAGCAATCCTACGGCTATGTATATATCTGAAAACAATGAAGTCACTATCTCAAAGAGATATCTAAACTCTCATGTTCATTGCAACATTACTAACAATAGCCAAGACGTGGAAACAACCTAAGCATCCATTGTGAATGAATAGATACAGAAGATGTGGCATATACACGATGGAATGTTATTTAGCTTATAAAAAGAAGGAAACTTGCCTTTTGCAACAGTCTTTGAGGGCATTATGCTAAGTAAAATAAGATGGAAAAGCAAATACTGTATGTTCTCACTAATATGCAGAATCAAGGAGTGCCTGGGTAGCTCAGTGGGTTAAGTGTCTGCCTTCAGCTCAGGTCACGATTCCAGGGTCCTGGGATCAAGCCCCATATTGGGTTCCTTGCTTAGTAAGGAGCCTACTTCTCCCTCCCCCTCTGCCTGCTGCTCCCCCACATGTGCTCTCTGTCAAATAAATAAATAAAATCTTAAAAAAAAGAACTAATATGCAGAATCTTAAAAAACTGAATTCATAGAAATAGAGAGTAGAAAGGTGTTTGCTAGGGGCTGGGGAGGAAGTAGGCAGATGTTGGTCAAAGGGGGCAAACTCCAGGCTGTAAGATGAATAAATTCTTGAAACTTACAATGATTATAATTAACAATACTGTATTATATACTTTAAGGTTGTTAAGAGAGTAGATCTTGGGGTGCCTGGGTGGCTCAGAGGTTAAGTGTCCGCCTTTGGCTCATGTCATAGTCCCAGGGTCCGGGGATTGAGCCCCTCATCAGGCTCCCTGCTCAGTGGGAAGCCTGCTTCTCCCTCTCCCACTCCCCCTGCTTGTATCCCCTCTCTTGCTGTCTCTCTGTGTCAAATAAATAAAATGTTTTAAAAAAAGAGAGAGAGTAGATCTTAATTGTTATCACCAGACACATACCAAAAAGGTAATATTATGAGGGGATGGAGGTGTTAACTAAGCTTTTTGTGGTCATCATATTTTAGTATATACATGTATCAAATCTTCACATTGTATACCTTAAAGGTAAATATATATCAAATATATGTCTTAATAAAGGAAAAAAAATTAAAGACCTAAATAAATGGAGAGATATACCATCTTTATTGGTTGGAAGACTCACTGTTATTAAGACAAGTGTCCCCAAATTGATCTACTGATTCAACAAAATTAATATCAAAATTTCAGCAGACTTTTTATTTTGGTAGAAATTGACAAGCTGATCATAAAATGTATATGGAGATGCAAATGATCTGGTGTAGCCAAAACAATTTTGAAATGGAAGAATCAAGGTGAAAGATTTTAACCATCTACTTTCAAAACTTACTATATAGTATTAGCAGAAGGATGGACATACAGATGAATAAAAAAGGATAGGGAGTCCAGAAATAGACTCAAAGATTTATAATCAATTGATTTTCAACTAAGATGCCAGAGCAAAACAATGGGAAAGAATAGCCTTTCAGTAGATATTACTAGAGCAATTGGATATCCATATGCCAGTTTAAAAAAAAAGAGAACTTAAACCCTTGCCTCACAATATTTAAGAATTAACTCAAAATAGATCATTGATTTAAATGTCACAGCTAAAACTATAAGAGTTTTAGGAGAAAATCTTAGTGACCCTGACTTAGGCAAAGATTTTGATATCAAAATCATGTTCCATGAAATTTTTAAAAATGATAAATTGGGGGCACCTGGGTGGCTCAGTCATTGAGCCTCTGCCTCTGGCTCAGGTCAGGATCCCGGGGTCCTGGGTTCGAGCCCCGCATCAGGCTCCCCACTCAGCAGGAAGCCTGCTTCTCCCTCTCACTCTTGCCCAGCTTGTGTTCCTTCTCTCCCTGTCTCTCTCTCTGTGTCAAATAAATAAATAAAATCTTTTTAAAAAATGATAAATTGGACGTCATCAAAATCAAGAACTTTTGCTCTTCAAATAAAAATAAAACCACAGACTTGAAGGAAAAATTGTCAGATCATATGTCCAATACATAACTCGTATCTGGAATATATTAAGACTTCTTCTTTTATTGAAGTTTGGTTGACATACAACATTAGATTAGTTTCAGGTGCACAACATAGTGATTTGACAACCGTATATATTACTCCATGCTCACTAAGGTAAGTGTAGTTACCATCTGTCACCATGTTATTACATAACTGACTACATTCCTATGCTAGACTTTTCATCTTCATGACTTATTTATTTCATAACTGTAAGTTCGTATTTAATTCTCTTCACCTATTCTGCACATCCCCCAAACCACCTCCCCTCTGGCAAACACCAGTTTGTTCTCTATATTTAAGAGTCCCTTTGTTCATTTTGGTTTTCAGATTGCACATATTAGTGAAATTATGTGGTATTTGTCTTTCCCTGTCTGATGTATTTCGCTTAGCACAATACCCTTAGCATCCATGTTGTTGCAAATGGCAAGATTTCATTATTTTTTTATGGCTGAGTAATATTCCACTTTACACACACACACGCACACACACACACACGTGTATTTGTGTGTATACACACACATCACATCTTCTTTATCCACTCATTTGATGGTGGACACTTGGGTTGCTTCCATATTTTGCTTCCATATCTTGGCTATTATAAATAATGGTACAATAAACACAGAGGGTACATACATGTTTCCAAATTAGTGTTTTCATTTTCTTTGGGTAATTACCCAGTAGTGGAATTACTGAATCATATGGTACTTCCATTTTTAATGTTTTAAGGAATCTCTATACTGTTTTCCACAGTGATTGAGCCAATTTACTTACCCACCAACAGTGAACAGCATTCTTTTTTCTTCCTCCATACCTTCACCAACACATCTTATTTCTTGTCTTTTTGATACTATCCGTTCTGATTGGTGTGAGGTGGTATCTCATAATGGGTCTGTTTTGCATTTTCTTGATGATGAGTGATGTTGAGCATCTTTTCATCTGTCTGTTGGCCATCTGTATGCTTTCTTGGGAAAAATGTCTGTTCAGGTCCTCTGCCCACTTTTTAATCAAATTGTTTGTCTGTTTGTTTGGTGTTGAGTTATATACGTTCTTTTTGTGTTTTGGATATTAGTCCCTTTTTGGATATATCATTTGCAAAAATCTTCTCCCATTTTAGTGGGTTGCCTTTTCGTTTTATTGATAGTTTCCTTTGCTGTGCAAAGCTTTTTGTTTTGGTGTGATCCCAATGATTTATTTTTGCTTTTGTCTCCCTTGCTTGGGAGACATAGCCATAAATATGTTGCTAAGGGCGATGGCCAAGAGATTACTACCTATGTTTTCTTTGAGAAGTTTTATGGTTTCAAGTCTCACACTTAGGTCTTTAATCAATTTTGAGATTGAGAAATTTTCACATCTCAATAATGAGAAACAAACAACCCAATAAAAACAGGAGAAAGATTTGAACAGATACTTCACCAAAGACTCTGTACAGATTTCTCATAAGCACATGAAAACTTGGTCAACATTATTACTCACTTAGGCAATACAAATTAAAATCACAGTAAGATATCACTTCACAGCCATTAGAATATCTATGATAAAAAAGATTGAGGGGCACCTGGGTGGTGCAGTTGGTTAAGCATCTGACTCATGGTTTTGGCTCAGGTCCTGGTCTCAGGGTCGTGAGACTGAGCCTTGCATCCGGCTCTGAACTCAGAACAGAGTCTGCTTAAGGCTCTCTCTCCCTATGCCCCTCCCCCCTAAAATAAATTTTAAAATCGTTAAAAATATATATATTGACAATAAAAAGTGTTGAGAGGGTGTGGAGAAATTCATACTCTCATACATTATTGATGAGACCCTAATATGATACAACCACTTTGGAAAACAGCTTGATACGTTCTTAAAAAGTTATACATACAATTTCCATTTAAGCCGGCAATTCCATTCCCAGGTATCTACTCGAGAGAAATGAAAATGCATGTCCACACGAAGACATGTATGTGAATGTTCATAGTACATTTTTCACAATACCTCAAAACCAGAAGTAATTCAAATACCCATCTGCTGGTGAATGGATAAACAAAATGTGGTATATCTGCACAGCGGTATACTACTCAGCAATAAAAGAGAATAAAGTAAAAGAACTATTGATAAATGCAAGAATGTGGGTGCACCTCAAAAACATTTGCTAAAGAATAGAAGCCAGACAAAAGAGGATGTACATTATGATTGTACTGATATGCAATTTCTAGAAAAGTTACCACTATAGAGACAGAAAGCAGATGATTGTTTCCTGTGTGATGATGGACGGAAAATGCACTAAACAACTTTTGGGGATAATGGAATTGTTCTAAGATTGGATCATCATGATGTTTGCACCCCTGGGTAAATTTAGCATAAAACACTTACATCATGTGGATTGTACATATAGAGATTATACCTCAATAAAGCTGTTAAAGAAACTTCAGAGCAATACGGAAAACAGTAAGACAACAGTCTAGGTCAAATCTGCACCAACACTTAAAGAGTATGGAATAGGGGAAACCAAAAGTATGGCTTGAGGATAGTGAGAAATGGGCAAGCAGTTAGTCCTTAATTGAGAAGAATGGGCCTGGGCACTTTATCATATGCAACACAGTAAATTCTCAGAGTTGAAAACCTCCAGCTTCTTACTTGGAGTAACTCCATCTCTTATAGGTTTTATTTCTTTCCTTCATTATTCATGTGGACTTTTGGGGACCATAAGAAGCATATCTAAAGTCACATAGTTAGGAGGAAAGGAAAAGACTTCCAGTTAAGGAGATGGACCAAGAAGCTATAGGAAGCATACTTTCAGCCACAATGAACACACAGAAACACTGGATAAAATATCAAAAAAAGATAAATATGGGGGTGCCTGGGTGGCTCAGTGGGTTAAGCCTCTGCCTTCGGCTCAGGTCATGATCCCAGGGTCCTGGGATCAAGCCCCGCATCGGGCTCTCTGCTCAGTGGGGAGCCTGCTTCCTCCTCTCTCTCTGCCTGCCTCTCTGCCTACTTGTGATCTCTGTCAAATAAATAAACAAAATATTTTAAATTTTAAAAAAAGATAAATATGTAGCTAAACTCAGAAATAAGAAAAGGATAACTCAAGGGGTCAGAAACAAAAAAGAGAACTTTTTTAAAAAAAGATTTTATTTATTTGAGGGAGAGAGCACAGAGCGAGAGAGAACACAAGCAGGGGGAGGGGTACAAATTGCTAGTCATGAGATCAACATAAAAATAACAATGAAGGGGCACTTGGGTGGCTCAGTGGGTTAAAGCCTCTGCCTTCGGCTCAGGTCATGATCTCAGGGTTCTGGGATCGAGCCCCACATCGGGCTCTCTGCTCAGCAGAAAGCCTGCTTCCTCCTCTCTCTCTCTCTGCCTGCCTCTCTGCCTACTTGTGATCTCTGTCAAATAAATAAATAAAATCTTTTTTAAAAATGAAATTCTTATGTGTCAGTAATAAAAAATTAGTTAATACAATGGAAAAAATATCATTTACAATGACAAAAAGTACACTAACTAGGAATAAGCATAACAAATGCAAACATTTGCACAATCCTTACAAACTTTTATGTGGAAATATATCAAATTTTATTCCAAGATGCTGAAAAACAAAGACTTAGATTAATGGAGCAGTATATCTGTTCAAGTATGGGAAGATTCAATATTTTAAGATTGTCATTTTTTTAAGATTTTATTTATTTATTTGACAGAGAGAAAGACAGCAAGAGAGGGAACACAAAGAAGAGGAGTGGGAGAGGGAGAAGCAGGCTTCCAGCCCAGCAGGGAGCCCAACGCAGGACTCCATCCCAGGACCCTGGGACATAACCTGAACCAAGGGCAGACACTTAACGACTGAGCCACCTGGGCGCCCCAAGATTGTCAGTTTTTACCAAGCTCATCTCTAACCTAACACAATTTCAAATAAAATCTTACCAGAATGGTTTATGTCATTTAATAAACTGATTCTAAGTTTTATATTAAGGAGTAAAACTCTAATGAAAATTCAAGACATTTCTGAAAAAAATACAGGGAGAGGACACTTGTTATGGCAGATAGAATGAATCTTATAAAGCTGTAGTGATTAAAACAAAGCAGTGTTAGCATGAGAATAGATAAATAGATCACTGGAATAGAATAGAGAGCCCTCAAACAGACCATATATATGAGAATTAGTATTGTCTTACAAATCTTTGGGGGAATTTCTAAACTATTCAATGGGTACCATCAAAACATTTGATTATCCGTATGTGGAAAATAGATTTTTACCCCATACCACTGACAAAAAGTAAATTTTAAATGAACGTACCCAAAGGTGGAAATCAAAACTTTGAAACTACTAGGAAAAAATGTAGGAGAATATCTTTATGTCCTCAGTAGAGATTATAAAGAGCACAGATCACAAAGGGAAATATTGATAAATCACATTACATTAAGATCGAAAACTTCTGTATAAAAAATCACATCACAAATAACATTAAAAGTTGAACAATGTCTTTGGAGAATATATTCAAAGTATGTGTAACTATCAAATGATTGGTATCCAGAATATATAAAGATCGTCTCTTCATCAATTATAAATAGGTAAATCAGAAAACAGCAGGTAAATGCTATGAACAGGCAGTTTGTGGACGAGGACCCACAACTGGCCAGTAAACGTATTAAAAAAGTTCAACCTCTCAAGTAATCAGGAGAATGCAAATAAAAATAAAAATTAGATTCTATTTCACACCATCAGATCAATAAAAATAAAGTCAGTAAGTATCAAGTTTTGTTGGCTCTCTGGGAAACTAGGAACACTCAAACACACTAATGAAAGTATAAATTAGAGCAAATACCATTTAGCACAACTAGAGAAGTTGAAAATACACACACCTACCTAGGAATTCCACTTGAAGGTTATGAATCCCAGAGAAACTTTCACTTGCGTTCAAGGAGACATGTGTTGTGTTTCGCAGGATTGCTGTTATGGCAAAAACTAGTGACAACTTAATGTCTATCAAAATGAGATATATTCATTTGATAAAGTATATGGTTGTTGGGGCACCTGGGTGGCTCAGTTGGTTAAACAACTGCCTTCAGCTCAGGTCATGATCCTAGAGTCCCAGGATCTAGTCCCACATGGGGCTCTCTGCTCAGTGGGGGGTCTGCTTCTCCCTGGAAACTCTCCCCTCTCATGCTCTCTCCTCTCATTCTATCTCTCAAATAAATAGATAATATCTTAAAAAAAGAAAAGTATATGTTTGTTATAAAGGAATGGACCCTCTTCCAAAACTATACTGAGATATTTTGAAATAAAAAAGCAAATTGTAGGGGCACCTGGGTGGCTCAGTGGGTTGAAGCCTCTGCCTTCAGATCAGGTCATGATCCCATCATCCTGGGATCGAGCCCCGCATCGGGCTCTCTGCTCAGCAGGGAGCCTGCTTCCTCCCTTCTCTCTCTGCCTGCCTCTATGCCTACTTGTGATCTGTCTGTCAAATAAATAAATAAAATCTTTAAAAAAAAAAAAAGCAAATTGTACAATTCTGTGAATGGTATGATACCATGTATGTAAAGACATGTATGAATATGCATGAAACCTACAATAATATATATGCATATATACATATACACACACATATATATGTGTATATATATGTATATATATATGATGGAGTCATAAGATACTAAGATACCAAATTCAGAATAGTGAAAGGAGAAACGTAAATGACATTGGAGGAAGAACACAAAGAAGTCTTCAATTCTCTCTGCAATTTTGTTCTTGTACTTACAAAAAACCTGAAACAAATGACAAAATTCAGTAATGTGTTCTGCATATGCGATTACTTGTTATATTATTCTCTGTACTTTTCCTATACTTAAAATTTTGTTCCAGTAAAAAAGTAAACATGTTACATAAGGTGGACAAGGATTTCCAGAACCACTTATTTGTACTTCCTCATTGGAGGTTCTTCTTGTCCCTTATGGAACTTGGAAATGACCGTCCACCTGCTGTGGGAATATTGCATGAGTAAGAATTGCTGTGTATAGAGAGTACACAATAAAATGTTATTTGAATAGATCTGCACAGATATATATATATATATATATATATATATATATATATATATCTCCTGTATATACATATCCTATATATATATAGGATATGTGATATATACAGTGTATATATGATAAATGTGCCTCTTTTTATTGCCCAAGATACTTGGCAGAAAGAGCTCTTACCTAAAACTGCTAAGCACAGGCTAAGACCTGAGGAAATACCCAAAGGAAAACTCTCTGTAGGACTAGGAGAGGTGCCTATGTCAGGGCAGAGAGCCACGATGACAGAGGATCATGTAGAGTCCTCATGGAGAGATGGAGAGGAGAGCCCACCCCACCCTGGGCAGAGGGTCCAACAGCTAAGATCTCTAATTCAGGTTTCTGGCTGCCCCTGAAAGGAGAGAGGAACACTTAGAGCAAATCAGCAAGAAGGAGCAGCTTCACAAATCTCTTTCCACCTCAGAGCTCCATGAAGGAGCCTGGTGAGCCCGGCTGTCTTGGGAGAGGTGTTGTCATGCATTGGCAACCTTCTTAGTCTCTAACTCAAGGCAACCCATAGAGAGGTCCTGGGCCTGTCTCTCTGTCTCTTCATCTGGGTAAGACTGTGGTTTGTTTCCAATTAAAACTATAAATCCTGTAAAAACATTGTCCTTTCCCCTGCAAAGCAATGCTGCTGACCCAAGAGCAGGGGGAGCGGAGGCTGAGCTGCTCTCCGGTAATGGTGGACTGAGTCGATGCTGGGCGATTGGTGGTGCCATGTTAGCATTTCCATCAGTCCTACTTCCGCCTAGGATCCTGCCATCGTCACTAACTCTTCTGAGCACTTTCTATTTTTTTAAAGATTTTATTTATTTATTCGTTTATTTGAGAGAGAGCACAGAGAGAGAGGGAGAAGCAGACTTCCCACTTAGCAGAGAGCACGACATGGGATGAGATTGCAGGACCCTGAGATCAGGACCCGAGCGGAAGGCAGACACCCAACAGACTGAGCCACCCAGGTGCCCCTTCTGAGCACTTTCCAGAAGCAAAGCGCAGTACTTTGTGACAGCGTAATCGAGGGATAGGATGAGCAGCGGTCCCCACTGGTGAGGGGTTTACAAATCAAGCCTATGGGTCTAAGAAACAAAACCCCAAGCTTTCTATGGTAAGTGCCAATTGTCGGGAGTGGGTGAGGTCCTAAAGGAAGGATGGGACTCGGGCACAGCTCTAAAAGACAGTAGCAGCATACCTTTGAATCCTCTTCATGAGTGTGTTGTTTTTTTCTCTTTCAGAAAGGATGTTCTTAGATTGGTGATGGCAAATGGATTTTGCCTTCAGTGACCATTGCAACCAGCAGGTGTCCAGCAAGAAGGGCTAAGATTACTTCTGGGCAGGGAGGAAAGTGTTGGTATCCTTCCCAGGTAACTGCCAAACGTATAGCTTAAGTAGGTGGCAGTGCGTGAGTGACATTTTTTGTAAATTATTACATCTGATCTACAAAGATGGCTTTGCCCGCTGAGTGAAACTCATGCATTACCCGTGTGTGGCCCTGCAGCCCTAAATTCTAGTTTCTCCTCATGTGCCCTTGAAGACGTACAGCTTTACATCTAATTACAGACCTGGAAAAGAAAGCTCTCTATCCTGAAGTTGGCTTCAACAGCCACATGAGATGAGACAAATGTCTTTGTTCAAAGTATTGCACTAGGTTTTGTTATGTGGGTGGAATCCTGTGGGATGCTGACAGTTTGTGGGAATTTTATGGGAAAGGAACTGGGTTAATAAGGTCACCGTTTTTCTTTTTTGGGCTTAGGCATTATTCTACAGTGCATATGTAGAAAAATTTGATCTCCAGCGCTTGCATTCAGTATTTTCATAAAAGAAATCATCGTGACAGTGTATGTCAAGAAGAGTCATGCGTGATTTGAAATTCTATAGATATCTTCCTTCAGAGTCGTAACAATAATAATGACAATAAAACATTCGTGCGCACGCAAAACTTTTCTGAAAGATTATATGCAAGCTGATGTAGATTCTGTTCCTGCCTGGAAAGGCAGACTTAAATACCTGCAGCACATTCCCATCAATCTCAGACTGGGTCATCAGGAAGATGTGACCGAGAGCGCACAGTTTCCGTGCCCGGAAAGACCTTGATGCAAATCCCTACTCCACCATTTTCTGACTCGATGGCCTTGGACTATTTCTTCAAACAGGAAATGGCGATAGCAATAGCACACCCAGAGGATTGTTAAAAGGGCAAAACGAGGTATGTATGTAAAGCACCTTGTGAATGCATAGTACATTGTCTGTTTCAATACATTTAAGTTCCGGTCTTCTCTTGTATTCCTTGTACTACTTATGGAATATCTGACTCCCATCGCTGCAAATTCTTTCTGGTTTTCCGACCCCACTTTCAGCCGGGAGCAAAGGAAAAGATTTCCTTCGTTTCTGAATGATTCTATGTGCTTCTGCTCCGGGTCCCCAAACCTCCTTCTGGGACTGCAACCCTAGGGCTCCCGTGACCACCACCCTCCTACCTCCTTCTCCACTTTCTGTCTGAGGCAGCCCTTGCAGATTTTCTACCTTGCAGGGTTGCCCCAGGCAAGCTGCCGACTGATGCATTTACCAATAATTACAATCTTCTGAAAGGCATGCTTCATGGGTATTTAAAAAAGCGAGTCTATGCCTAGTAATAGAAGAGTCTAATTTACATATATCCTTTTAGGTCAGAGACTGGATGTCATGCTTCTTTGTTCCCTATGTGTGTAAGTTATTAATATTAGTAAGTATGTAGCCAAGACCATGAAATATTTATCTACTGGATAAAAGGGCAAGGGGTCAGGGAAATAAAGGGTTTGAGAGGGAGGGCAGAAACGTGAGAAAATCTGGAAAAAAGACTGCTGAGGTGGGGGAGGGGGGAGACGGGTGGATGTTCCTCAGCGGGCCATAGAGTTTCAGCACAACAAAAATAAATAAAATAAGAAAAAATAAACTCTGTGCCCCAGTTATCCAGATTTGTAATGGACAGTTTGTGGGCCATGAAATGTCTCATTGCTTGCCGCCCTCCTTTGCTGGGGAGCGCATGGCTTCCCTTACAGGGAGCTAAGCACACACTTATGGCTTTTTCAGCCCCTCATGGAAACTCCACCCCAGCCAGAAGTAATTTCCACACTTTATTATGTCCTGTTGGGGGGATTCTATATACTCTTCACCCCAGAAAAAATTTCAAGTATCACTGAAACCTCAGCTCCAATGACCCGAATCAAGTCTGGAAGGAACTGTGATTTTCCAGAAAACTCTTCAAAGGATGCCACTTTATAAAGAGCCACCTGCTCACTGAGCAGTGACAATGCGCATCAGACTGATGAAAATGATGCTGCTTTTAACCTCAGACTACACCGGATACTCCTCTGAGAAAAGCAGACTTTTGTCCCGCTCTGTGTCTTGCCACAGAGACGCAGGAAAGGACCTCTCCGCCGCTCCCCTCCACCGCAAAGATGACATTACTTGAGTCTTGAATCAGTGGAGTGACCTACATAAGCTCTCCTGAAAATAATATTTCAAAGTATTTTAGTGAAACCCTATGTATAAGCATGCACGTGCGCACGCCCCGAGTCTTAAAGGGTTTATAGAAAGTTTCGTGAGTAGATAAAAAGAGAAAAGAATGACCTTTTTTATATTGCTGATTCCATATACAGCTGACCCTCAGCAAGAGGGGTTTGAACTGTGTGGGTCCACCTACATACAGATTTTTATAGATATAGATATAGATATCTATGTATCTAGATATTATATATATAGAAATACAGTACAACACTGTAACGTATTTTCCTTTTTTTTAAGATTTTATTTTTTAAGTAATCTCGACTCCCATCGCGGGGCTCGAACATACAATCCTAATCCAGGTGCTCGCTTGGGCACCTGGGTGGTTCAGACATTGGGCATCCGCCTTCTGCTCAGGTCATGATCCCGGGGTGCTGGGATCGAGCCCCCAGTCGGGTTCCCTGCTCGTTGGTAAGCCTGCTTCTCCCTCTCCCACTCCCCCTGCTTGTGTTCCCTCTCTTCCTGTCTCTCTCTGTCAAATAAATAAAATCTTAGAAAGAGAAAGAAAGAAAGGAAGGAAGGAAGGAAGGAAGGAAGGAAGGAAGGAAGGAAGGAAAAGAATGGCTTGCTTTACCGACTGAGCCAGCCAGGTGCCCCCTTGCGATTTTCTTGGTAAGTGTCTTCACTCTAGATTACTTTTTCTGAGAATACAGTATATGATATATACAAAATATGTGTTAAGCGACTGTTTATGTTACTGGTCAGGCTTCCTGTCATCAGTAGGCTATTAGTAGTTAAGTTTTCCGAGAGTCAAAAGTTAGGTGTGGATTTTGACTGCACAGGGGGGTGAGTGCCGCTAACCCCCACCTTGTTCAAGGCAAGGGTCAACTCTATATTGTTGGTGAGAGGTTCGCTTTTTAAAAACAATAGAAGAAAAGGTAATGCTTACTGTTCAACTGAAGAAGGGTGTTGGGGCAGATTAAAGGGAGGGTCAACACAGTGTATCTCTCAAAGTTGAATTAAGTATAGAGCCTTTCTAATGGTTACAAAGAAAGTTCTCTGGGACCGTAAGACTATGGTTCTGGGTTTTCAAGTGTCCTTGTCCTTAGCTGTCGAGACGATGACTTTATAAACTAAACTCTTGTTTTATGAAACTATCCTTAAATCGGGGATTATCACCAGGAAAGGATTTGGTTTTACAACCAGCACCAACAAAATGAAGATTACTATTACAATAAATACAGAACAAAAAAATTCCTCTTGGTCGAAATCGGGTTTTTTATTTTTGGCATTTTAAGGTGTTTTGACATCTGGAGGCTTTGCCAATCCCGGAGAGATGGACCCTCCCAGGGATCTCGAATTCCTGCAGATAGTAAACAGCTTGCCGGCTAACACACCTTTCATATGCATATCAACCCATCCCTAGGCCTGTGCCCACCCGCCTCCTTTATCAAATTTACTCACCAAACCAATATCCCCCACCCCCCACCCTAAATCACCCCAGGGCTACATACCATCCCGGTGGGGACCGCCCCACAGCCCAAAGCCCACTAAAATTATTCAAAGTAGCTAATCCTAACACTTCCCTGGCCTGGTCCATTCCTTCCTGTGAAAGCCACAATAAAGGCTTTTAGGCTCATCATCTCTCCTTCCTTCGGCCTCCTGATCCACCCTGGCACTTCCTGTGTGACTCACCATGGTGTGACACGTCCCCTCCAGTTGGCAACTGGGAGTAGTCAACTCTTCTTTCAAAGACAGATACCTTCCTGCCCATCACCTCACCATAGCCAATTGAAACCAATCCTGGGTACCTCTCAAGACATCCTTGGATTCTGAGACAGGAACCGTAGTTTGAGAGACATGGCTCTAGTGGGCTCCCTAGGCCAGCAGTGTCACCTGGCAGCTTGTTAGAAATGCAGATTCTTAGGGTGCCTGCTAAGCCTCTGTCTTAGGCTCAGGTCATGATCTCAGGGTCCTGGGATCGAGCCACACATGGGGCTCTCTGCTCAGCAGGGAGCCTGCTTCCCTTGTGATCTCTGTCTGTCAAATAAATAAAATATTGAAAAAAAAGAAATACAAATTCTTGGACTCTGTCCAGACTTCATGCATCAGACCCTCTGGAAGGGGGGTGCCCAGCCCTAAGCCCTCCAGGGGGTTCCTACACTTGCTCCAGTTAGAGAAACCGCACCCTCTAAGCCCTCAATGGCAACCTTCTGTGAGCTTTTGGTTGTGAGGCTCTCCTGTTCCTTTCTCTTTCTGCACCTTTTTGGGGCGCCAAGGGCTTTCTTCATGAAGCTGCCTGTGTACCGCGGGCGTCATTTCCTGGCCTTTAAAGCCACCCTTGCCAGCTATCAGTTTCACTCTGGGAAAGCAAAACTGGTCATTTCTCTCTCTCTCTCTCTCTCTCTCAGAATGGCCCAAGTGCCCGCTCGGCCCCTGAGAGTGACGCGTCCTTACGTTTTGCGTCACAGGCCCTCCCTTGGCTGTACCCAAGTCCCCTCCCCAGGTCCCCAGGAGCCATGGGTCTTATTGTGGTGAAAGGGCGCTGTGCACAGGAGAAACCAAGTCTCAAAACTGGAGGTTAGAGCCTCCATTTCCAAGACCTTCACGCCTTCATCTGCTTGCTTCTGTCGCACAAAGAAGAGGAATTAGCCTTGTTCTCAAACTGAAGCCTTTCTAAAGCTTGGAAGCTGTAAGACATCTTCATGGTATCACTTCAGGTTACTTGTAAAAAAACATTTAAAAAGTAAAACGTATATATATTTGAAGGTTTCCGTCATCATTTTAAACCCAGTGAAAGTTCTCTCTCTCTCTTCCCCAAGGGCTGAGAAATGACCCAACCCAACTTGCTACACTTTCACAGGGAGCCTTATTCAAATGAACATAATCCTACTTGTTTCTCACAAAGAGAGATGTTTTCTTTCCCTTGTTTGCATAGATGAATGTTTAAACTTTGCAGCCGCGTGTAGTGACATCACAGGCTCCACTTTATTTGCCGAGTAAACAAATTGGCATGTGAAGGCCTCATGCACAAAAGACATAAATATTTCCTAATCATTAGCACTGTCTCGTGTTATTTATCTGGCTCCCAGTACAAAAACCATCATTTTTTAAAAGCCTTCAGAAATGGCTCCGAAGGGGCTTGGATTTCAGCAGAAGTGTGAGCTTCCACTGTAGCACCTCATAAAAGTCACTTAACCTCTCAGGCTCTCGTTTCCCCCCTCTTCTCATGTTATTTGATTTTTGTCAAAATTTTATTTTTTAGTAATCTCCACACCCAGCGTGGGGCTTGAACTTACAACATCGGATCAAGCACGTCACTCGACTGGGATGGAACCTGACCAAGCACACACACACCCCCTTCTCGTTTTTTGTTGTGTTTTTTTTTTCTTAGATAATGTCAACAGGCCAATGAACCCCTGTGGCTCAAAGCTTCTGTGGTCTAGAAAGAGTTGGCTCCTTTCTTGCCCCATTACGAGACTTGGTCAGTTGTGAGAACACAGCTTTGGCGATGACAAGGGTGCTCTCGGTGGAGGTGTGCAACTGTTCCTGAAGCACAAGTAGTCTGGGGTTGCCTCCTGCCCTGGGGAAGGACCTGACCATGCATCACCTTCCAAGCTCCTTCTTATTCAGGAAGATTTCTTGCCTTGCAACAGGCTCTCCCGCTGACGTTCCTTCAGTGGGAAGAGCAGGAGCGAGGCTTTAATTTCCCAATGCCCTGAGATTACATTCTCCTCTGCAAACACTGGTTCTCGACCTTGGCTTCACATTTGCCAGACGTGGGGGATCTTGAAAAAAAATCACACTATCTAGGTCCCACACCCTCTACGCGCCCCCCCAACCCCGGGGGGATTCTGATATTGGCCTAGGGTTCGGCCAAGGCATTGGGATTTTCAAAAGCCCCCCAGCTGGTTCCAAAGGCAGGCAGATTCCAGAACCAGCACGGAGGGGATGCAGCCCCAGCGATTGAAAAGGCTGGCCTCAGATCCCTTGCTGAAGATGGATATTAAAACAAAGGAGAAAGGAAGAAAGGAATCGCCTGGGGAGAAGACCAAAGGGGAAGCGAATGGCTGAAGGAGGAAGGATTAGGCAGGTACTAAAGGCCATCTCCACAGTCCTCATAAAGCAGGTGCGGAACAAACACTTGGCTTCTGGCTTCACGAAGAGCCCAGGGGACAGGAGAGCTAATCCTGTGCAGAGATGTGTCTGTTTTCCATCTGGCTCTCCGCTATCCCTCCCTAAACACTGCCTGGTGTGGGGACCGCTGAGGGGCAGACTGTTTTTTCTGCGTGCTGAGGACAGGAGCGGGGTCCCCCTGCAGACCCCTTCATTTGGTAGCTAGTGGACCCGGGCGTCACAAACAGATGATTGTGTTTCCCAGGCCGGCGCTTTAACTGCCTTTCCTGGCAAACAGGTTCCCAGGCAGTTTAAGAGAATCAATCTGGTGGAGGCGTTTCTTTGGTTGAGGTATTACACGAAAAGCCATTGCCAGAAAATAAAAGTGATCATATTAGAAGCTGGCAGGCCCAGGAACGGACAGATACCTTATTTGATAGAGCACCTTGGAGTTTATCAAACCCTCCGACATCCTCTATCATTTAGGTTTGCTTCAGAGCATCCCTGTGAGGCAGGTAAATCACAAACCATCTCCCTTCGCACCCCAGAACGCAAGAAAGCTCAGAGTGGCTTAGCCACTGCTCCAAGGCGGCACAGCCCAGCGCTAGCTCTGGACCTATTTGTTCTTGCATTATTTTCCCTGTCTTTGCCCTTGCTGGACAGACCCCTCTGGTGCCTGTTCGGGCTGGCTGACTTCGGTTCCTCAGTGCCTGCTTCACGCTTCCCCCGGCCCCGCCCCCAGTGTGTGTGTGTGCGCGTGTGTGTGTTTTCCCGTCTTTGCTCCTCTCCGAGCTGCCAAGTGCCTTGTTTTGCTCCTTAGCAATTCTTTTACCTGAGTAACCAGCTCCCTGCATTAAAGTGCTCTGTGTGGAACACTCAAGAGGGTTCTGTTTACCGGCTAGACTCCGTATCAGGCAGGTCCTGGCAGGAAACAGATGGTGCACTCAACAGGGGAAGCGAGAAGCATCGAGAAGAGGCTGTTTACACCGATATGGGCAGGATAGAGGGAGCCGACAGGGCATGGCAGGGAGCTGCTAGGGACTCACCTTCCCTGGGCTAGCAAGGGCAAGGGGAGGAGAGTGCATTGCTGTCGGTGTGGGAACGCAGTGGCTGCCAAAATCACATCCTAATGGGAGGGAGGGAGGGAAGGAGGGGAAAAAAAAAGAAAAATAAATACACCTTTCTCTCCTCCTACCCTCCTGTCTCCTGCTGCTGTCTCCCACTAACCAAACCCGACTGAAAGCCAGGGGCCAAGGGTGATGAGGTCCACAGAAGTCAGTCCACAGGGTCACAAGTAGGGCAAAGGCGAGAGGGAAGGGAGTGGATGCGAGTGGGCGTTTGTGCATGTGTTGGGAAAGGAGGAAGCAAATGGAGAGCAATCAGTTTGACTCTGACTCACACAGCCAGTAAAATGTTGAGTCAGGACTAATGCACTGATGTTCTCATTTCAGGTCTTGAGTTTGTTCTAGGGTTGATTAAACCCAGGAGAAAGGTGACACAGAAATCTTACCTTTGTTTCTGATTATTTTTATTGCATAGAAAGTGTTCAATATTGGGATGATAACAGCTTTTACCTGTTACTTTGGGATGCTCAAGCCTGCTCTGGGCATGGTGCCTTTAGAAAGAATATTTATTTGATCAGCTTCCCAAGAATAATGACATTCTGGGGTTTTAGCTAATTCTGACTTTTAGCTAATTCTTGGTTTTAGCTAATTCTGACTTTTCTCATTTTGGGGTGTGTGTGTGTGTGTGTGTGTGTGTGTTGCTTTCATTGTTTTTCAACGAGCACATAGTTTCATAATTTAAAAAATTGTGCTCTTCTACTTTCAGGATTTATACAAAGATGATTTTCAGGACAACTGTACCTTCAACCCCCAGACCCATTTCTCTGTTATTTATAGTATACCCGAGTGTCTATGAATAGAGAACTTCCTTGTTTGACAGACAAAGAACCATGAGTGGGGGGAGAGAGCTGCGACTGGACCCAGCCAGCTCTCCTGTGTCCCTCCAGCACCGTGGTGCTGATCCCAGGGAGACTGGTTTTGCCCGTGCAAAAGCAATATTCATTGCCTTCTTCCCTGAAAGCTTTTATTAGACTAATAGCCCTTTCAGTGGAAGAAGCCAAGAGAGGACAATGGAGGGGTGGGAAGAGGAGGGAGTCTGGCTTGGGAGGGAGGCACAGGCGGGGCTGGGGAGGGAGAACACCGGGATAGAGGGGACATGGCTGGGAGAAGGACAGGCTGGAAGGAGATGAGGGCTCAGGGACTAACATTCATAAAAATAAACACAGGGGCACCTGGGTGGCTCAGTGGGTTAAGGCCTCTGCCTTCGGCTCAAGTCATGATCCCAGGGTCCTGGGATCGAGCCCCACATCGGGCTCGCTGCTCAGCGGGGAACCTGCTTCTCCCTCTCTGCCTGCCTCTCTGCCTCTCTGTCAAATAAATTAATAAAATTAAAAAAAATAAATAAAAATAAACACAGACGACAGCAATCTTCCACTGCTGTTCCCTAGGAAGAGGCATCCTAATATGGTTTTACTAAAACTAACATCTGTGGAACCATGATGGGGTGGTTTTGCCATGCTCAGAGGGCTTCACTGGTTTCTGCGCACTCTGAGGTTGCCCTCAACCCACTCGACAGCATAGGTCTTTTATAGACGTGTGCTTCATCTGGGGAGGAATGCACAGCTGAAATGGATTGCTTACTGTTCTAGACTAGAGTGGGTCTGGTAATGTCAGAGGAAATTCCAGAGAATATGTCTTATAATTCCATTTGGGGCCATTGGCGTACTTAGCGCTTATGCGTGTGTGTGTGTGTGTGTGTGTGTGTGTGTGTGTGTCTGAGAACTCAGTCCACCTCTGAGTGGTACATAGCCGTGTAGCCGGGGCAGGCTGTCTCCGTAAGTGGCAGAAAGCTCTGGAGCCACTGGAACAAACGAAGTATGGAGAAATGTAGGACGGACATCGGGAGAGAAAGATAAAGAAGCCCCATTGCCTGGTAGAGCTCTACTCACAGCCCGCAGTACTCGTCACTCAGTATTTAAAACTATGACACACCACAAAATATTCCAGCAGCCATGAGCTGAGGCACAGAAAAATTGCCAAGCAGGCAAACATATTTGATACACAATTCTTTCCTTTCCCTCTTGTCTTCCTCTCCCAACTATGAGTGTTCCCACCCCCGCCCCTTGCTGTCCTAGCTCCCTAAAGCCTCCAGAAGCCTCAGAACAGAGTTATACTTGGACCCCCAAGCTTCACATGACTCTCTCCTTGGCCCATCAAGAACACTCCCATTCCTTGTGGCACCTAGCTGGCTCAGTCCATAGGGCATGCAACTCTTGAGCCCAATGTTGGGTACAGAGATTACTTAAAAAAAAAAAAAGACATTATCATTCTTTGAGAGCCCCGCATTGACAGAAATGGCCTTTAAAATTCCACCCTGAGATTTTTTTGCTTCTAAACTTCTTGTTAATTGGAACACCAAGGTGATTCCTAATTTATACTAAGGTGTGAATGGCTTATGAAAGTTAGGTGTGTAGGCTCTCCTAACGAGACTTGTACATTTAAAAGTGGACACTAAACTGAAGCCAAGAGATGGTTTTTGGGTTATAGGAAAAGAACTGGCCTTGGAATTAGAAAGTCTACCCTTAATTTCGCTACTCTCATTGGTGACATTAAGCAAGTGACTTATACTCTCTCCCTTGCTAACTCTCGATCTCCTCATCTGAAATAAAATGTAGCTAATTATCTTCAGCATAAGATTATTGTGAGGATTAAGTAAAATGGTGTGTGTAAAAGCAATATATGCAAATATAAAGTATGGTATAACTCAAACATTTAATCAATCATAGTACAATTCTAGACAGAAACCAGTCTTAGAAACCAGTCTAAGATGACATTCTGGGGGGTGGATGGGGGTGTTCATTGGATTTTTCCAAGTGTGAGCACCAAAATCCCGAGTACAATAGTAGAGGGAGATCAACCCTGTCCAGGTAAGTGTCACAACTCCTGGAGGGTTTATTTAGCTCTGAACTTTATGAATTCAACAGAAGAGTTAGTTGAGAAAGAAGTATCTGAGTTTATACAGAAACTCATTATAGCCAGGCCAGTAGATACGGTGTCTGCATATAAGAATCAGGAAACTGTTGGCAAAACCAAAGCAATTCGGGTTACAAATTGTCCAGTGGATACTTGATTCATCTTCAGGTTGCTTAATTACAGCTACTTCAATTGTAACAATCAAGAGCAAGACAGATATCGAAGGAAAGTTGAGTGATACCTCCATTCTCACCTGCTTCATCCAACAGAAAAGTTCCTTGTTGTTCACTGGCCCAGTATATGTATGTATGTATGTATGTATATATATATATATATATATATATATATATATATATATATATATACATACATACATACACTGGGATTTTTCCCAGGGAAACCTCTCACCATTCCCCAGACAGTTACCTTCCAGCTCAGAACCAGTGGCTGACATCAGGCACCTACTTTATTGGCTGGACTTCAGCTTTTCCTGCCCCTTGGAGCTCATCACTTACAGAGACCAAACCAAGATCACCAAACCCAGCCTTACAAAAGAGTGTTTTTCAATTTGTGAGCCTTTTTATGTGAATAGTCTGACAAATCACCAATTTAGAGGCTGCCCTCAGTTGAAATAAAAGTTGAGTTACACAAAACGGGTCTATCTTAAAAAATCGAAATTGGTACTGTCCAACAAAACTTTCCGTGGTGAATGAAATGTTCTAGATCTGTGATGGCCAGTGTGGTAGCTGCTAGTCACCTGTGGCCACCCAGTGATGGAAATATGGCCAGGGCAACTAAGGAACCAGATTTTTTTTTATTTTATTTTGTTAATTTAAGTTTATATAGCCACATGTGGCCAGTGGCTACCATGCTAGTCCTTGTAGATTCTAGATCATATGGTAGCCTCCCTTATTTACCTCCTTTATGGCTTTCTTTTCTGGTTACATCTTTGTGTTATCTTCTCTGTAGGCTTCCTCACTTTTCCCTAACAAGGTAAAATGTTTAGGACTTATGATGTGAGACTTGAAACTACCATAAAAAATGTAACCATTCTGTGTACAACTATATCATCAGTGAAGAGTTTCATCCTGGGGATTCAACAAGGTTGCATTCAAGGAGATTCATTATTGAGCTAACACTAGGTAGCCCTTATTCTGTGCCAGGCACTAAATACAAACCCATTTAATATTCCTAAGAATCCTATTAGGTAGATAATCTTATCTGTCCCGTTAAACATGAAGAAATTGGGGTGTAAAGAGGTCAGTAACATTTTATTTTTTTTTAAGATTTGTTTATTTTAGAGAGAGAGCATGCACACGCAGGCACATGAGTTGGGGGAGGGGCAGAGGGAGAGAATCTTCAAGCCGACTCCCATGAAGGGTGGAGCCCCACCCTGCGGGTTCAATCCCACGACCCATCAGAACACGTGAAGAGGTCAATAGCATGCTGTACATGTCATAGTTAGGCAGCAGCAAAGTGAAGATTCAAACCCAGAGAGTCTGGCTTCAAAGTCCATGTGGTACTGGCTTCCAAGCTTCCAGTTTTTCTAGATCCATCTGGTTCTCCTCAAAAATCATCACTCTCTGGAGGTGCCAGGCAGAGCTCAGTTGGTGGAACGTGCTACTCTCGGTCTCGGGGTTGTGAGTTCAGGTCCCACGTTGGGGGTAGAGGGTACTGAAAAAAGTCATCACCCTCTGAACTCCTACAGCATTTACTGTCTGTAAAGTTCACCCAGCAGGGAACGTAGGCTCTTGGCTATAACATGACTGGTGCCAGGAGACAGAAACCAGGTGAGGGAGCAGCACGCCTCTTCGAGACGAAAGTACCACGGAGTACAGAATACTCAGCAGTGGATGAGTAGAGAGAGGAGGGAAATCTGAAATTGCTTATCCCCTCCCCCACCCATCCAGCCATATATCATCCTGCCAGGAAGGAGAAAATACCTTAAGGGACACCTGGCTTATTTTCCCTTGGAAGTACCCTTTAGCATTCTACACTGAATCTCAAGACCACAGGATAACGTTTCCTCTAAATTCTGCTCTGCTGGTCCCCATTTCTTTTCTGTTTTTACACTGTGTGCTAGGAATCTGTTCCAATAACCCATACCTATTAAACTCAAGCCCTGAAGATCCTGACTTAAGCTGCTTTCAAATGAAACCAGGACAATAATCACAGCTAAGCCTCTGGAATCTGGGGGCCTGTCAGGAGTCACTTTCTCCAAGCATAAAAGGGATGATGGGGAAGCTTTACCCTGACCCTAACAGTTACTGTATGGAATGATCCCCAGACTTTCATGGAAACAGCAGATCGGCTATCCCAATGCCCATTTTCACGGAATCCTTCAACTTCACTGAGGAGATGTAGAAAAGTCAAAGAATGCAGTGGGTCCCTTGGTTCTGAAATGAAAACCAGTTTCAACCAATGATCCTTGATCATTCAGTAATGCGCACGAGAAAATGGACCATTTCCTTCCCCTTGCTGTCAATCATACCGCATTATAAAGAACATGCTGATTTGCTAGGAGATGTTCAACCTTTCTTTTATGTTTCCAGAGAAAATGGACGGGAAAGAATGTAAAGCAATACAGCTGACAGGTAAACAACTGTCAGGAGGAGAAAATTGGCCATCTCTAATGTCAGCCTGGAAACACGTATTTAGCATTCCAAAATATTCCTACAGTGGTGGCTTTCAAAGAGCTTGTAGTGGAAATAATGTAGACAGACATGTCCTACCGCAGTTAAAATTTAAAGGATGGAAAAGCCATAAAAATCAAAAGCAAAAGTCTGAGCAGTGGTTATCCGGTTGAACTACACCTTGCATTTGACCAATTTGAATTATTTGTCTTGCTTTTTCAGCATGATAATCTAGTGGGTATTTTTCCTCCGGTAACTGAGGAACCGTAACTAAGGTGGGACAGAAGAGCAGGGAGTAGAAGCTCACTATTGGCTAAAGCTTCCAGGATGAGTCTGCGGGAAATAGCAACCATAGCATGGCCCAGAAAAAGGCAAATATGACTTTAACAGATTGGAAACATTAGTGATGGATGAAGGGACAAACTGTACCCAATTATGCCCGGTCCTATTCATTTCTGCTTTCACTGATTGTGACAAATATATATGGCAGGAGTTGGTAGAAAGCAGTTCATTTGTTTAGATCATTAAATATGCAATATTTAATGAGGAATGTTTTATTTTTACAAGGTCCCCGTAGAAATTAAAATTCACTCAGTTCGTTAACCGTGTGGAATCGTATTTTGTTTTGGCAATAATGGAATGACAACATCGCAGGCAAAATGAGCTATTTCATCATTGCCTTTGGTTTTGAATGTAAGCTTTTAAAAAGAGTACTAAGTGCACAAAGAAAGCTCTAGTAATCATGAACTGTGATTTAGCGAAATACTGGGTGGTTGTGTCTTTCTGTTGCAAATTGTCAAATGGTGCATTAGCAATATATCAGTTGCAATTATACTAAAAGAGACACCTTGACTTAAAGTGAAGTGTTATTTCCTCTCCTTCAGAGATTCATTTGAGTGTGAAGAGAACACACTGTTACAGACCCTGGGTTTGTATTCAGGCCTACACAATATTTTCTGCTGTTCTTTCCTCCATTACCTATGAATCATTATATGCCTCCTATTACATAATACTTGCTGATAATCATCGATTTGCAAATAATGTCATCTCATGAAATCATTCATTTTTAAATTATAAGGAGCACTAATGTAATACCAGCAAATTAAAACCCAGTATTTTAGATCTCAATGCCATATGGGTCTATCTGCCTACTGGATAGCTCCACTGGGGTTCTGGGTACCTTGAACTCAAGAGTGTCCAAAATCTGAACTCTTCGTGTGCACCCAGAACTTGTTTCTCCTCCTCTGTTCTCTGTCTCACTTGATGCCACCTCCCATCACCCAGTTGCCGGAGCCAAGAACCGGGCACAAGCTTGGATTCCTCTCCGTCCCCTCACTGCTTCGTCCAGTTCATTACCAAGTCTGACCGGGTCTATCTCCTTTTCCCTCCATATCCACTGCCACTTTCTTATTTCAAGCCAGCGACCATCTCATGCCCCCACTCTTGCAAAAGCTTCTTACCTGGTCTCTGTGCCTCTGAGCTTGTTTCAACATGGCCCTCGGGTATGCACGTCCCAATGTCTCATCGTGGTCCACTAATTCATGACCTTGCCCCCTTCTCCTCTTCAGTCATTTTTGTCACTCCCCATCTCTCTGTCTGATGCCCTGGGCTGATCCTCCCCACTTCTTTTTTATTTTTTTAAAGATTTTATTTATTTATTTTGACAGACAGAGATCACAAGTAGGCAGAGAGGCAGGCAGAGAGAGAGAGGGGGAAGCAGGCTGAGCAGAGAGCCCGATGCGGGGCTCGATCCCAGGACCCTGGGATCAGGACCTGAGCTGAAGGCAGAGGCTTTAACCCACTGAGCCACCCAGGCGCCCCTGATCCTCCCCAATTCTTATTCTCCTTTACCCCAAAGTCCTCTTTCAAGGTCCTCCTTGGAAGCCTCCCCTCTCTCCCTCAACGCTGCAGGCTGGCTACCCCTCCTTTGCCCACAGATAGCATGTGCTACGAGGCGCCACAATTGGTAATTTACTTGCCTGATGGGCAGTGCCTTGAGGAGAAAGAATGGGTCTTTCTCAAGTTTGTCCTTCCAGGGTTCACCCCCTCTTTTCATTATAAGTATGCAATAAATATTTGCTTAACAAATGAGTGAAATCCAGTACACCCCGTACGTAATGCTCCCTGTTTGGGGGAGTGAGAACGTGCTCGAAAGTGAAGGCAAGGTTAATAAGGCCAATGATGCTGGGTGTACGCTGGGAGACCATTCCCCAGAAGTCTTTGGGTTTCTGCACATTTTTAACACAGAGGTACTGATGGCCTTTGTTCCAGAGTAATTGTTTTCAAATGTTTGTATAGCAAACAGCCTTAGAGTTAGATAGAGATAGTGTGGAGCAAAGGGCAGGTTTGTTTACTGTCCCATAATAACATCCAGAGTGTCTCCCTCTAGAGTAAAGGTCAGTCATGCTTACTGACCGTTATAAAAGATTCAAGTTCCCTAAGCTCAGGGTCCTTTTCCTGTAATATAACCCACACATGTGGAGGGTCGCTTGGTCCTCTTGGTGCTTCCCTGTGAGAACCAAGACTTGGGAAACCAGAGCAAATTCTGGTGGTATTCTGGCTAAAACTATTGCTTATGAGGAAGGAACTGGCATCTGTCTCTGACCTAGGAACCTTATGTCCTTGGTCAACATCCATGAAACTGTGCTAAGCTACAAGTAGAGTAAAACCTCAAACCTTTCTCAGTGCTAACTTGGGAGAACACAATCTGTGGACATAGTTATAGCCTGGGATATCAAATTTCCTGGCAAAGGTAGGATCCACATTTTGCGTCATGGGAGTGGTGGTGATATTAGACTGGGGGTATGCTTTTGTCTGATGATATGAGAAAAATAGGTTGCCCCATTTACTTCACAGACCACCTTCCTCAGCGGTCAAGCAGGTAACATAATTGGGTCATGTAGGCTGAGTTGGAGCCATCTACATGGCTCCTGCCAACAGTTGCGCCAACAGAATGAGGAACACTTTCTAGTGTTCTCGTCTGCCAAGCAAATGAAGACTTAGATATGGATTTTTATCAGAAATATTCTCATCGGGGCGCCTGGGTGGCTCAGTGGTTTAAAGCCTCTACCTTCGGCTCAGGTCATGGTCCCAGGGTCCTGGGATCGAGCCCCGCATCGGGGTCTCTGCTCAGCAGTGAGCCTGCTCCCTCCTCTCTCCCTCTCTGCCTGCCTCTCTGCCTACTTGTGATCTCTGTCTGTCAAATAAATAAATAAAATCTTAAAAAAAAAAAAAGAAATATTCTCATTAAGGGGTGCCTGGGTGGTTCACAGGGTTAAGCCTCTGCTTTGGGCTCAGGTCCTGGGATTGAGTCCGGAGTAGAACTCCCTGCTCAGCGGAGAGTCTGCTTCTTCCTCTCCCTCTGCTTCTCCCCCACTTCTTGTGCTCTCTCTGTCTCTCTCTTTCAAATAAATAAATAAATCTTTAAAAAATATTCTCATTAATAAATGTTGAGAACCCATTTACCTTTTTAAGAACACATTTTACATTAAGCTAAACAAAAGCCCACTGCTGTGTGCCCCCTCTACCTTAGAAAAAATGGAGGGGCACCTGATTGGCCCAGTTGGTAGAACATGTGACTCTTTATATATACATATACATATATATAATTTTTATTAACATATAATGTATTATTTGCCCCAGGGGTACAGGTCTGTGAATCGTCAGGCTTACACACTTCACAGCACTCACCATATCACATACCCTCCCCAATGTCCATAACCCAACCACCCTTTCCACAACCCCCTTCCCCCCAGCAACAACACGTGACTCTTGATCTTGAGGTTGTAGTTTCAAGCCCCAAGTTGGGTATAGAGGGTACTTTAAAAACAAAATCTTCAAGAATGGAAAATAGCCAAGTTCCTGTGAGCTGTTTGCCCACAATGCCAAAAGGAAATCGAAACTTACATACAGCTGCCAATTAAATCAAGGTGGATCAGGACCCCCACTCCAAATCCGTATCTCCAAGATCAGGGTATCTACCCTCTTCTTTCCTTTTCCACATATGGTCTCTTGTTGCCTACATCCTTTCTGCTCATCTTTCTCTAATTATAGGCTGTATGCATGTTTATGTAAACCCAATTCCACCCAAGTCGATTCATGGCGTTTAAAAAAAAAATCCTAAGACAGAATCATAAATGATAATAATATCTAACGTTTGTTGAGCACTTAACTGTGCATCAAGCTCAATAGCAAGCAATTTGCATACATTATCTCACTTAATTCTCTTAACAGTCTTTTCAGAGTATTGTCCCTATTTCACACTGGAGGAAAAAAAATAGTTGTGTGGATGGTTGCCAGGGTCTGGGGAGAGGGGAGAGCGGGGAGCTGCATCAGAGACAGAGACTTTCATTTTTGAAAGATGAAAAGAGTTCTGGAGATTGGCTGCACCACAATGGGAATGCACTTAGCACTACTGAACCGTACACTTAAAAACTGAGAAGGTACATTTTATGTTCTATGTCTTTCAGCACAAGCTTTAAACAAACAAATGCGAAAAATAAAGACTGGAAAAAGGCAAGTCGAAATGGAGGCAGTGGTTATGTTCAAGGAGTCCCATTTGAACAGTAGTTCTATTTTGAGAGTGCACTTTTCTCTACTTAGAAATTTCTAACAATCAACATTAAAAAGGTAGTTGGGAGTGCGGTAAAAAGGTGAATACCGTATGAAATGCCCAGCAAAGGGCACACCGATGGGATCCATTTCTGGAGCCATCTTTCCTGTTCTCTAGCTTTTGCTGTGCCCTCCATACCACTCTGCTCACAACCAGCCAACTGGGTGGGTTCATTGGCTTCCTAATGCCCACCAGTCGCCAATATCCCAGAAGAAATAAAGTGGTGATTATATCAAACAGTATATAAACCCAGTTAACAATCTACTTTCTTTCTTTTTTTTTTTTTTTAAATTTTATCTATTTATTTGAGAGAGAGATCCCAAGTAGGCAGAGAGGCAGGCAAAGAGATGGGAGAAGCAGGCTCCCCGCCGAGCAGAGAGCCCGACGCAGGGCTCCATCCCAGGACGCTGAGATCATGACCTGAGCCAAAGGCAGAAGCTTAACCCACTGAGCCACCCAGGCGCCCCAACAACCTACCTTCTGTAGGCTCATCATGGCCAGGAGCAAAAGGCCGCTGTTTGGGCTTCTCCACCCCTTCTTTCCACAGAGCCCTACAACTCTGCCCCAACAAGGCGTCAAATCATACCCCTCGGTCAATTCACAAATATTTATTGAGCAATGACTACACTCAAAGCAGGAAACTATCATGTTTCCTTAGGCAAGCTCACATCTTTTGTGGCGGTGTCATCTGTGTTTCCTTGGGTTCCCAATCAAGCCCAGGGGCAAAAGCCCAACCCATGGATATGAGAAGACCACAGATTAGGCACCTGGAT
This sequence comes from Martes martes, assembly GCF_963455335.1. Classification (NCBI taxonomy): domain Eukaryota; kingdom Metazoa; phylum Chordata; class Mammalia; order Carnivora; family Mustelidae; genus Martes; species Martes martes. Next base: position 38,580,077 of record NC_137897.1, on the reverse strand, counting down.
GGCTCAGTTTTTAAGTGTCTGCCTTTGGCTCAGGTCATGATCCCAGTGTCCTGGGACCGAGTCCCGCATCGGGCTCCCTGCTAAGCAGGGAGCCTGCTTGTCCCAATCCTACTCACCCTGCTTGTGCCCCCGTCCCCCGTCTGTGAAATAAATAAATAAAATCTTAAAAAAAAGAAAAAAGAAAAAAGAAGACTACAAATTGCCCCATGGGTTGTGTTGGAAATGTTGGACTAGAGAGAAAAAGAAATTCCAATAACTTTGTAGACCAGATTTAGCTTATATTGGCCAAATTTTCCTTTGTTTGGCAAGCATTGGCCAGTTCAAGCTAGAACTAGGGATTTCAGCTTCCAATGTGTATGTACACGTAAGGGTCATTATGTAATAAGAATACATAAAATACATATTTTGTTCAGACTTGGTAAAGAAAGACTTTATTAAAGAGGATTGTTGTAAGGTGGAGGAGACTATTCCAATAGGGACAATGCTCCTGATCATAAGATTGCAAGTGTCTCCCATAAAATATAATTTAATACCCAGTTTATTAGCATCACATGCCACACAGAGCTATTTAAAAATATTTTATTGTTGGGGTGCCTGGCCGGCTCAGTTGGAAGAGCATGCGACTCTTGATCTCAGGGTCGTGAGTTCAAGCCCTACATTGGGTGTAGAAATTACTTTAAAAAACTTTTAAAAAATATTTTACTGTTAATCTTTGCCACATATCTAAGTATGTTTAATTGCACAATTGGAAGTTCTGAAGTATTTGAAGATAAGGAAATGTGTTCAAGTCTCCCTTTTATTCAATAGTGGGTCAGGGGATGGAATTTAAGCTTCTTCTCTACTAATATTTACAATGTACCAAATAGAAAAACAGGGGTCCTGCGGTAGCTGGGTTTGGTGGCCTTAAAAACTGAGATAATGTAGCAGTGCCATAATCTCTTACTCCAGATACCTGATATTCTGCTATCATCTTTCAGTAATCTTATTTTTCCAGAAAAGCTTCAAATTTTAATATTCTTTCCTACTATCAGAATATGAATATTTGCCTTCACATAATTTTTAGTTGGCCAATATACTGTCATAATACTGATGGGCTTGTCAAAACAGCTGGACATATTCCATTGCGACAGATTATAGGTGGTCCTTGTTTTGCAAACCAGGCAAAGCAATCTTCATCAACAGGAAAAATTACAAGTGTTCTGTGACCTTTAAAAGTTGTCCAAAACATTAAAATCTCTCTTACTGTTGGCTAGAAATGTCTAAGAAAATGAAAAAATAGTAAAATTAATTTAATATTCAATTATTTAATTTTTTATATAATTTATTTAAAATTTATTTAATAATTTAATATTTAATACACTGCAATTGAATACATTAGACACATTGAAGAGTAAAGCGTTTTTCCTTTTTCTGTTTTTTTTTTTTAAGATTTTATTTTTGGGGCACCTGGGTGGTTCAGTGTGTTGAGCCTCTGCCTTCAGCTCAAGTCATGATCTCAGGGTCCTGGAATCAAGCCCTGCATCATCGGGCTCTCTGCTCAGCAGGGAGCCTGCTTTCCGCACCCCCAACCCCGCCTGCCTCTCTGCCTACTTGTGATCTCTCTGTCAAATAAATAAATACATAAAATCTTTAAAAATATATTTTATTTTTGAATCATCTTTACACCCAATGTGGACTCAAACTCACAATCAAGAGTGGCATGCCCTACGGACTGAGTGTGCCAGACCCACCTAAAGTGTTTTGTTTTGTTTTGTTGTTGTTTTTTAAAGATTTTATTTATTTATTTGACAGAGAGAAGAGACAGCAAGAGAGGAAACACATGCAAGGGGAGGGGGAGAGAGAGAAGCAGAATTCCCACCCAGCAGGGAGCCCCATGCAGGATTCGATCTGATGGGATCATGACCTGAGTTGAAGGCAGAAGCTTTACCACTGAGCCACCCAGGCACCCCGTGTTTTGTTTTGTTGTAAAAAAGGAAAAAATCTTACCAAGAGTAGTTTGAGCAGCGCTTCCCTCTTAGCGTGTAACTTTGAATAGGGAGGGAGTAAACTTTTTCTATGCACTGGCAAATTAATTGTCATAATTAATTTGTCATGACTTTCTAAGTATGAATCAGTGACCAATATTTTGTCCTTTGCACTTTTTTTGAGAGAGGGAAAGAGACAGAGCACACAGTTGCACGTGGGGTGGGAATGGGTGAAGACAGAGAATCCCAAGCAGGCTCCATGCTAAGTGTGGAGCACGATGCAGGGCTCAGTCTCTCGATGTGCATGGAAATCAAGAATCAACATGCAATCAACTGAACCACTCAGGTGCTCTTGTCCTTTGTACTATTTTTTTTTAAGATTTTATTTATTTATTTGACAGACAGAGATCACAAGTAGACAGAGAGGCAGGCAGAGAAAGAGAGGGAAGCAGGCTCCCTGCTGAGCAGAGAGCCCGATGAGGGACTCAATCCCAGGACCCTGAGATCATGACCCGAGCAAAAGGCAGAGGCTGAACCCACTGAGCCACCCAGGAGCCCCCCTTTATAGTTTAAATATAAAATATCTCTGGGAGTTCCTTTAATGTGAAATTTTTGCCAGTGTTACTTCCTCTGGTACATTATGCCTTTCATCACCACCACTTTCCTCATTTATCCGTTTGATTGGTTCCTCATCACTAAGTTCTTCTGACTACGTATCTAGAATCTCTTTGAGGACTGAGGCATGGTCAACATTCTCACAGTCTGTTATTTCTTCTATAACTCCATTTATGTTCAATTCAAATTTAACTTCCTGTATTACTACTTTTCGTTTCTGTGTGGCACTCTTCATCTTCGTTGGCCAACTTCCTCTTTTGATTACCCATTTTTGGAAAATGTCACATGCATTCATCCCTGGATACCAAGTAGGCCAAACAAGCACATGTTCTGTTGTCCCTGTTGGAACTGAATAACAGATCAGCAGTGACCAGTCAGAGACAGGCTTTGAAAGACGTGATGTGATTGGTCACTGATTGGTCTAAGCATCTGTTATGTCATGATTTGTGGACAAAAGAACAAGCAGCAAAGTTTGTACTTTATGCTATCACATTGTTGGGGGACTGGTGTTATTAACTAATCTGAAATATTTACATACCAAAACCATGCAAAGCTAGGACTGGGTATATAACAAAACCTTGGGATCCTGTAGCCTTTCCCTCCCAACTCTGAATAAATGAGTGTTTCTCCAGGATTAGTATCAGAGTTTAATTTGCACAGGTAACTTGGCAATTATGGGATGAACCAAGAAATCCCTAGAACTCTTACACAAGTGATCCTCCACCCCTTGGAGGAGGGAAGATGGCTTGGGTTTATGACCAAGCCTCCTAGATACCTGGGACTGAACACTTCTAAGGAAGCCTGCTATGGAAAGCATTGCAGTGGAAGTCTGAGGGCTCACATTAGGCAAGAATCTGGTGGCAACTGTGACCTGCAGAAGACACATGTGAAAACAAGTAGGGCTCAGCCACCGTCTCATATTTGTATCTTCTCTTGGGGTGCCTGGGAGGCTCAGTCGGTTAAGCGTCTGCCTTCGGCTCAGTTCATGATCTCAAGGTCCTGGGATTGAGGCCCACAATGGGCTCTCTGCTCAGCGGGGAGCCTGCTTCTCCCTCTCCCTCTGCCCCGGACCCCACTTCCTGCCCGCTTGCTCTGGCGTGTGCTCACACCCTTTCTCCCTCTAATAAATAAACAAAATCTTTAAAAAAGATTTACCTCTTTTCTCGAAAGAGCCTCAGAGCATTACATTCACTGACTAAGGGGGCTTCCTGAGCTGCTGCCCAGTAGGGATGTTGCTGAGAAAGGCACTCTGCACTGCCAGGCAGCAGAAGGATCTGCGATGACTCCAAGTACAGAGCTGCAGAGAGATGCTGAGAGAAAGGGTGGAAAAAGCATACAGGACAGCCTGTTTTGGGTTTCTCTGGCTACTGTTTGCTAGCTTCTGTATTTTACAAACCTCACATGGAAAAATTTACTCTTTCATTCTATGGATAATTACTGTCAACTCTGGCCTGCACTGTGCAAGGCCCTGACATAAGCTGGTGAAAGTGACCGACCGCGCAGGAAGGCGGCCATCAAAAGGGCTAACGACGCAGCTGATCACTTAGTTATAATCAAGATATAGAAATAAATGCCGCAAAAAAGATTCACATAGTGGCATGACATTGTGTGTGGGGGAGGGCATTTGGGAGAGGCTCTCTTGAGGGGGTGACATTTGAGCTGTACTTTGAATGAAATGCCAGTTGGGTTGCCCAAAGCCCTGGCATATCCCCCATATTTGGAAGCTTTATGACATTTGCATAGAAAATGATTATTTCCCCTCTTCCTTTTCCAAAGAAAATGTCTCTACATTTTATGGATTTTTATTATTTTTATGAAGCACAAGTTTTTAAGCCTCCTTGGTCTGCTCTGGACCTCATTTAGGGTGTCACACATCCCTTCTCTCTGTGCAAACACCTGCCCTCATCTACCTGCCTTCACCCCCTCTCTGATGCTCCGCCTGTCCTTCCCATTTTCCCACCTCTGACCTAGCCCTGCCCCATAGATTTGACCTATACACTATTGACAACCTGGCCACAAACCAGGCTGTTCTGAGCAGCTCCAATTCTCTATGCAAGTGTTCAGCCCTCCTACCTTGACGTTGCATCCACTGGCATATGGCTGTCCCTTGACTGACCACAGTCTCACTTACAAGACCCAGACCACTTTGTTAAATGCATACAGTAAGAACTCCAAGATACTTCATCCTAGTCCTACTGAAAATGTAAGGTCTACAATGGCAGAGCCAATGTCTCCTTCAAATGAAGCAGTACTCCTCGCACAGTCATCAAGAATTCATCTATGAAGACCCCAGCACCCCACCCCCCTTGGCAGGAGCTATGGACATAGCTCTGAGATGTGTACTCAACAATCTCCATGAGTTCTCCAGTAGGGTTGAACCCCAGCTGTCCATAGTGAGAACCTACTTGATACTACACTCTTTATGGGTTCCCTTCCCTTCCTTATCGCACTTCCACACTCTTTTGCCATCCCCCAGATAGACCACTTGCACTCAAATCCTTGTCCCAGGATCGACTTCAAGGAGAACACGAACTCAGCTGCCTGTAAGGGAGCACCATCTTCCTGACAATTCACTGAGTCTTTGACATGCTGTATCTCAATTAATATTCAGACAACTTTAAGAGGTATTTCTTGTACTTTCCCTCATCTTGCAGATAAGAAATTGGGGCCCTGAGAAGTAAGTAGATCTAGTAAGCCTAGATCATATAGCAAGTTCATGGTGAAGCCAGGATTCAAATTAGATGGTCTGACTCTAAATCTACATCCTTAGCCACAACCTAAAGTTTTACGTTTTAGAAACACCCATCAGGGGGCACCTGAGTGGCTCAGCGGGTTAAAGCCTCTGCCTTCAGCTCAGGTCATGGTCCCAGGGTCCTGGGATCGAGCCCCGCATTGGGCTCTCTGCTCAGCAGGGAGCCTGCTTCCTCCCTCTCTCTGCCTACTTGTGATCTCTCTGTCTGTCAAATAAATAATAAAATCTTTAAAAAAAAGAAAGAAACACCCATCAGGGGGGCTACATTAACTTAAACTGAGCTTACCAAGTACCACGAACGAAAGTCATGTGCAGGCATGAATGCTCTCAGAATGATTTGCTCTCATTCTGCTTACTTCTAAGGCCAGTACTACTTTAGGGCAATCTGGGCTCAGGCAGAACTTCAAGATACGGATTACATCTTCAATTCCTTGTGTATAAAACATTATTAGAGGGGCACCTGGGTGACTCAGTTGGTTAATAATTAATTAAAATTATAATTTAATAATTTAATAATAATTTAATAATAATAAAAATAATTATTTATTTTTAAATATTATTTATTTTAAAAATTTTAAAAATAAAAATAATAATAATTTAATAATAATTTAATAAAAATAATTTAATTTATAATTTAAATTTAAATTATAATTTTAATTATAAAATAATTACACTTTTAATTATAAAATCTATAATTACATGGCTTTCACAGGAAATAAAAACAGACTATGAAAACAGACATTAATAAAAATCAAACACCTAAAACTTTGGCATCTAAAAAAACCTACAACATTTTAAAAGCTTGCAGTCAGACTTGCTGGGATTCGAATCCTGGCTCTGCCGTGCCTAGCTGTGGTACCTGGGTTAAAAATATAATATATGTAAGTGCTGAGGACAGTGTCTGCCTAACAGATAGTAAACACTATGTAAAGGTTGCCTTTTCTTTATTCTTTTTTCTTTTTCCTTCCTTCCTTCCTTCCATCCGTCCTTCCTTCCTTCCTTCTTTTAGGGCGTGGAGCCCAACACCGGGCCTGAACTCACAACCCTGAGATCAAGACCTGAGCTGAGTTCAAGAATCAGACACTTGGGTGCCTGGGTGGCTCAGCTGGTTGGGCGACTGCCTTTGGCTCAGGTCATGATCCTGCAGTCCCAGGATGGAGTCCTGCATAGGGCTCCCTGCTCAGCGGGGAGCCTGCTTTTTCCTCTGGCCCTCACCCCACTCATATTCTCTCTCAAATAAATAAATAAAATCTTTTTAAAAAATAAATAAAACATTATTAGTGCATATTTATTACGTTAATGGAGAAGGGCTAGGTTTCATCCTAATCTTCACAGAAATCCAAATGGAGTCCCAATGCGTGAATGTTGACTGCATTATGAAACGTATAAAAGTTGACACACACAAAAACTAAACTATGAATGTAAATCATACTCCATATTTAAAGATGAGGTCAATGAAAGGTGGTGCCAAGAAAAAGGAAATTTCTCTCTCTGAAAGGCAGAAAATAAAGAACAAGCAGTGGGAGCTAAAAATCCGAAAGACAGCTAAAGAAGTTCTGAATTGTAACTCCCAGGGTTTTTAAGTGTTGAGATGAGTTTTCTCCATGTGAAACAAAAGGCAAATCAGTTAATGAGGCTGAGGTGAAGTGTTATGAATCTGCAGAGAAAGCGAGCTGACGGCTTGATTGGCATATTGAAGGAGAGGAGGAGAATGAATGGAAAATTTATCAGACGAAATTTCCAGATGCCTTTTTCACCTCAGAAATGAACAAGGATGTAGATGGGGAAAAATGCTTTCATCCTTAAAAATAAGTGGCTAAGAAGTATGGGTCTTGATTGGAAACAGGGAGGATTTGTCCAACAGATATAAAAACTCATTGATGCATTTCAAGGTGAGAATGAGACAAAAATCGTAGGCATAGAATACCTATGAAGTACAATTGTGAGTCTAATGCCCCCTGAGGTATCCGGCAAGGCCCAAGTACTTTGGAGACGAACCTGCCTGGTCTCCACAGAAACAAAAATAACTGAGCCCAAAGATCATATGGGCAGGAGTCGCAGTATTAGAAGATTTTGTCTTCCTTCCATCTCTTGCTTTCCATTTAAGATCCTGATCTTTTAACTAGGTTAGCTCCCAACCACATTCATTCTTTCTTTGTTTCACGGCTGGTGGATTTGTCTCTGAAGTTCTTAGTTAGGCAGTGTATCTGGTGAACTTTTCCACTTGGCCCCTTGACCATTTCTGGGGATTCTGCCAAGCACAGAGCCATTGGTTTGGGCCCAGTCTCCTTTGTGGGCCAGACCAGGACAATGTCCCTCATGATTATCCTTCATGGGCTGTGCACTGTGAGACATTTTCTTAACTTCCAGGGGGTCACACAGCTGTTCTTCGCTGTATCTTAAGGTGCTCTTGAACCCAGATTGTTCTAAAGTAATTGTATTAGTCAGGGCTCTCCAGAGAAACAGAATCAATGGACGATCTATATCTATGTTTATGTCTGTATATTTCTATTTCTATATATAAGGATATCTACAGGCCTGTATCTCTCTATATAGATATCTACATCTCTATATCTCTTTCTCTACTGAAAGATATATATCTTTGTATGTCTATATCTTGTACATATCTTTCTACAGAGAATGATAAAATATATAAATATCTTAAGACAGAGATTTATTATAAGGAATTGGCTCACATCATAAAAACTGAAAAGTCCTAAGACCTGCTCTTGGTAAGCTAGAGACCCAGGATCTGATGGTTTAAATTCCACCCTCAGACCAAGCGAAAACTGATTTCCCAGCTCAGGGGTCAGGCAGGTAGAGTACCCCCTCACTGGGCATTTTTGTTCAATTAGGGTCTTCAACTGATTGAATGAGGTCCATTCACGTTAGGGATGGCAATCTTCTGTACTCCCTCTGTGGATTCAAATGTTAACCTCAGAGGGCTCTGGATGGCTCAGTGGTTAAAGATTTGCCTTTGGCTCAGGTCATGATCCCAGGGTCCTGAGATCAAGTCCAGAGTTGGGCTCCCTGCTCCTCGGGAAGCCTGTTCCCCCCTCCCACTTCCCCTGCTTATGTTCCCTCTTTTGCTGTGTCTCTGTCAAAAAAAAAAAATGTTAACGTCATCCAGAGACACACCCAGAATAATATTTGATCAAATGTCTGAGTGGGGCACCTGCCTGGCTCAGTCAGTTAAGGCTCTGCCTTCAACTCAGGCCATGATTCCAGGGTCCTGGGATCCAGACCCAAGTGGGGCTCCTTGCTCAGCAGGGAGTCTGCTTCTCCCTCTCTCTCTGCCCCTCCTTCTGCTTGTGCTGTCCATCTCTCCCTATCTCTGTCAAATAAATAAATAAATAAATAAATAAAATTTTTAAAGAAACAAATGTCTGGGCACCCTATGGCCCAGTCAAGCTGCCGGTAAGTTAAGCATATCAGTAAGATTACCCCTAGAGTGAGTGGTACCCACCTTCTAGGAGATATTCTGGGAGGGCTCTCCACCCCCACCCACCAATCAGAATGTCTGTTCCACCCTTCCGCAGTTCAGGAATAAAGGAGAATAATGAGATGTCATTTTGTATACATGTATGTATGAAAATATGTATGTTTGTATTAACAGTAATGTTCCAATGGTCTCGAAGACTAATGAAAAGCCTTTATTTCTGCTCCTCTGCCTTCTGATACCTGGAAAGCCTTGCAAATTTAGGACAGAACCAATGACTTTTTAGACTCGTTAGAAGAGCGGAAAAAAAGAACAGGCTTCGAAAAAGATGAGAGTCATCTAATACAATACAGCTAACTCTTGTGTATTCAGTATTACAAGTTTTAATACAAAGTTTTCCGCAAAATTGGGCCTGATTTCCTGATATACCACCCGTGGGCCCTCTTTCCCCCTCGCTTCCACCTCTCTTCCTTCAACCTGCAGCTGTTGGTGGGAAATGACCACTGTCACTCACCAGGAAGTTCCTTCCTGTCAATTCTTAAATGACATGTTGGTTAGAATCTTCCTTTTATGCCAAGACAGTACCCAGATGCCTCATGTCTTATTTTACACCTTCTTTACACAAACACAAGGCCAGCTGATAGCCAAAAGCATGATGAGTTTTGATCATTAAAATTCCTGAATTCTTTTGGGTTCCATTTAGAAACAGATTTCATTACAGTTTTAATAATCATTCCTGGTTGTTACTTTGGTTTTGTTTCCTCGTTGGTCTGTTTCGTTTTGTCTCATGGCCAAGCTGTGAGAAGTCCTGTAGAGATAGGCTGTTCACATGTCTCAGTTTGCCAGGGACAGTCTCAGTTTATGAGGATTGCCTTGACTTAATTTGTTAATGACCCCTTTTTTCATTCTCAAAAGCATCCCAGTACAGATGATAAATCATGTGTTCACCTATAAATAGGGGCCATTTGAAACAGATTAATGTTAATTTAGTCTCATGGGTAAATGGTAAACATTTCCACCGTGTTCCTCTGTGCTTTTCTTAGACCAGATTCAAACTCCAGCATAGACGTTTCTGGGGGGCAAGGTAAGCATCTGAAAAGGAGGTCCTTTTCGGAGTAGTCTTCACCATGCCACTTCAAGGACTACTGGAAATTTCTATATGTTTGATCTTAAATATTCCTGTCCCAGGGACTTTCAAATTTTGCTCCCAAGATCTAGTCCTAGAACCCAGAGGTGTTTTAAACATTATTTTCATGTAAACTCAAGACATCTGTCCTTCAAACTTAATTTTTAAAATTTTTTATTTTTTAACAATTTTATTTATTTATTTGAGAGTGAGCGAGCAAGAGAGGGAGAGAGAGCACAAGCAGCGGGAGTGGGAGAGGGAGAAGCAGACTCCCCACTGAACAGGGAGCCCAACGCAGGACTTGATCCTAGGACCCTGGGATCATGACCCGAGCTGAAGGCAGATGCTTAAAGGACTGAGCCACCCAGGCACCCCCAAACTTAATTTTTAAAATAAACAAACTTGATTTTGAAAATAAAAGTGTATTTTTCCTTGAAAACCTGAAGGCTTTGATCCCTGTGAAGAACCTGCCTTTACCTATGTGTTTTTCACTCTAAACAGCTAAATTCCTTCCTTAGTAGGTCTCTGTCAGTAGGGTTGTCCAGTGTCCCATTAGAGCCCGAGTTGCTGCTTAAGACTTCATGTAGCTTTTAGTCCATTTGCACCCAAAGTGAAGCGAGCTATCCTCGTCCTTCTAAGGCACTTCTGGAATCACTGTTCAGTTCATTGTTATGGGACCTTTCCCTGAGTATCAGCCTGTGCTTGAGTCAATGGTCATGGGGTGGGATAGGAGAGAATAAGGGCTGTGTGCCACAGCTGGATGGAAGCTGGATGGAAGGGGAATATTTCCTGGTGCCCCAAGTCTCAGGAAAGGCTGTGGGATGAGCCTTTTTGTCTTTCTTCCTTTCCTGTTCTCTGACTTGCATTTATTTCCTTTTGCTCCCAACCCCATGTCCTCTCTTCTCCTTCTCCTTCCCTTGCTTCTCCTTCCTTCTACGGTTCCTTTCTTCTCTTTCTCTTGTTCCCCTACTTGTTTTGTACCACACTCTTTGTCCCTTTTCCTTACTCTGCCCTTGGCCCTGTCATTGGCGCCATGGCGCAATGGGTCTGAAAACCTCTTGATTTTCTAATCTCTTAGACTCTTACAAGAGCTAGGAGCCCTCTCCCTGGGATAGAGCACAGTTATGCAAATTGCGCATACAACTTCTGGGAGTTGATGCCTGAAGCTTTCCAGTTACGAGCTTCTAGAATAAGTGCACTTGCGGTCCACTTCTTACTATAAATCAAGTGATAAAATGGTTTCAAGGAATCACCTTAAGGAGACAGGAACAACTTCAATGAAGGAAGTTGGCAAGCGTGTAATCAGCATGGATGTCAAAAGATGACATTAAGGGGTGCCTGGGTGGCTCTGTTGGTTAGGCCACTGCCTTCGGCTCAGGTCATGATCCTGGAGTCCCAGGATCCAGTCCCACATTGGGCTTCCTGCTCATCAGGGAGTCTGCTTCTCCCTCTGACCCACTTCTCATGCTCTCTCTCAAATAAATAAAATCTTAAAAAAAAAGATGACACTAAACCATATAGCCGGCAGTGAGCTTTGGAGAGGGTATGAGACCCAGAACAAGTTCAGATGTCCACACACTCCTACAGTTAGCACCTTCTCTATACTATAAAGCCTTAAAGCAATATATACTTGTAAGGAGTGGCATTAAAGTGAATTTAACTGGTCAATAATGTAATAGCCTCGAGTAATACTTTTTATAAATGAGTACTCTGAACATTGAAGAATAATTTTACGCTATTGGGAGTTATTTTTATTTTAAACACACACACACACGCACACACACACACACACACACACACACACTTCCTTTAGTCCCTGTTCTTTCCAAAATATATTTTAAAATTTCTTCCTCGAGGTATGTCTTGTCTATGGGGAAAAAAACTGCTTTGCATATTTCTTATCTTTCCCCAAATCTCCTATTGGGATTTTTTTTTTCTCATTTTCTACCTACTGCCCAGGAGAATCAGATGACAATTTTATATTCAAAGAAATTTGCATGCTATAAATGTACTCTTAAATAAGCATAATAGAAATATATTGCTCTATTGTAAATTACTATTATAATCTCATTTCCATCTGGGAATTCTTTAAAGCATGGTTAAATTTTTAGTAATGGTGAGTTAATGACATATTAAAAATGAAACAGGAACCATTTATCTGAAATATCAACAATATTATTATATATTTTAAAAGGTCATCATTTATTTGAAACATAATTATAGAATGACTCTAAACCACACAGAGACTTACTTTTAAAAGTATACATTACATTTTCCCACTGATATTTAGCTGTATTTAAAGAGTGGTGGTTGGATTTTTAAAGAGAGGAAGCACTTTATCATTATCGTGTGTTTGTCCTTTGAACAAATTTGGTCCATAGGGCACTGACCTTCTAAAATCAAAACCAACGGTGTCACATCAATGAATCGATAGTGTTAGGCCTGCTCTTTTCTTTTGCCCTAGATTCAGGTTCTAGGGGTTATGTGAACTTAAGATAAAACGGAATATGATGAAAATAACTTGGCTAGCTGGAAAAAAAAACCCACTTGGGCAATAGGGAAGAGTCAAGCACGCCAGTTAAATGGTACTTTGTTTTTGGCTAAAGATCTCTTGAAATTATCATGATACATTGAATACGGTGTGTGCTGGGAGTTAATTCCTGATTATTTAAGAAAATGTGGTGCATAAATGATCCAAAAGAGGATAGTATGTTAGAACTTCTGTTTCAGTTAACCCATATCTTCCTGCTGTGTTTTTTTAAAGAACTATTAAAATCATTTTATGTTGCCCAAGGGGCACATCTCAGTCTGGCGATAAAGGGTACAGGCTCCTTGAAGGGTGCCATGATGGGAAAGACCCACAACAAATGAAATATTTACCACAGAAATATTTACCCATAGGAAGTAGAAGTCATAATAATTAATTGGTATTTATATAGGACTACACAATTTATAGATTTTGCATATGTGTTCCCCAACTTTGGGAGGTAGGAAAAGCCATACATAATTATTACCCCTTGGTTATAGATGGATGAATGGGTAGATGGAGGGAGGGAGGGAGACAGAGAGAAAGAGAAGGAGAGAATGAATCAATAATAGGATTTTATTTTATTTTTTTTAAAGATTTTATTTATTTATTTGACAGAGAGATCACAGTAGACAGAGAGGCAGGCAGAGAGAGAGAGAGGGAAGCAGGCTCTCTGCTGAGCAGAGAGCCCGATGCGGGACTCGATCCCAGGACCCTGAGATCATGACCTGAGCCGAAGGCAGCGGCCTAACCCACTGAGCCACCCAGGTGCCCAGGATTTTATTTTTAATGAACCATGTAGACACTTAAATTTCAGTTTAACATAAACCCCAGTTGTATCCTTCTTAAATGTCACAGGCAAGTTTTCTTAATTTTGCTGATATAGGTGCTATATATTATTTTCTCTCTTTTTTAAGGAAAGATTTTATTTATTTATATGAGAGAGAGAGAGAGAGAGAATATGAATGAGCAGAGGTGGGGGAGAGGGACAAATAGGCTTCTCACTCAGCAGGAAGCCTGACACAGGGCTGAATCCCAGGACCCCGAGATCATGACCTGAGCTGAAGGTAGTCACTGCTTAAAGAACTGAGTCACCCAGGTGCTCCAATTTTTAGTTTTGTAAGACCCTAATTTAGTCATTTTAAATTTCAATGCACTAAAGCTTCACCAGGGGAACTTGTTTAAAATGAGGTGCTTGGGGTGGGGGTTGGTGCTTGTCTCACTGAGTAGATGGAGCGTGTGACTCTTGATCTTGGGGTCGTGGGTTTGAGTCCCATATTGGGTGGAGAGATTACTTAAAAATAAAATCTGTTTTAAAAAATGAGATGTCGGGGTGCCTGGGTGGCTCAGTGGGTTAAGCCTCTGCCTTCAGCTCAGGTCATGATCCCAGGGTCCTGGGATTGAGCCTGGCATTGGGCTCTCTGCTCAGCAGGGAGCCTGCTTCCCCCGTGCTCTCTCTCTGTGTGCTGCTCTGCCTACTTGTGATCTCTCTCTCTGTGTCAAAGAAATAAATAAAATCTTAAAAAAAAAATGAGATGCCTGGGCCCCACACCCAGATATTCCAACTTAATTTCTCAAGCAGGGCCAGTGAATTTGAATTATTGGCAAACCCCCTAACCCCAAGAGTTCAAATAAGTGAGATCAAGAGGCTCAAGTAGCCCTCAAAATGTCTTCCAACCAAGTTCATCGTGCACATCTCTGTGTACCCTTTCTTCCAAAGCTGATTCATGGAACAAATTGAAAGTCCAAATGCTTGGAATTCTCATAAGGTGGGTGATCCTTGTGAATCACTCTCTGTTTATAATGAACATTCTATTTTCTTGAAGCACCTTGATTATAGAGATGAACATCTTGTACCCTGTGTTCTGGTGTGGGTCTGCCTGCCTCTCTCACTCGACAGTGAACTACCAAAGGCAAAGGCTTCACTGTTAACAGACTCCCCCCTGCCCCACCTTGCACATAAGAAGTTTGCAACAAATGTTCATCTGATTGACTTAAATGAAGAGGAGTTTTTAAAAATTAGAAATGCATATGCTTTCTTCTTCTAAGAACTGCTCAGAATTGCCTGAAGATAATTCTCCTCTCCTGGGTAGCAGTGAGCAAAAAGACCTAGAAAGGGTTCTTTCCACCCTCCAAAGAGGCACACGGAAAATATTGTTTTAAAGGGCTGTTCCCCATGGTTCTGGCATCCCTTGGGCCCACCCCAACCACAAACTCATGTAGAACAGATAATTTACTCACCCATATTTTCTTGAGTGTTTTCTCTTATAATATTTGGACCCAAGTAGAAAAATTTCCCTGAAATGTTGAACCCATTGTAAAGTTTTGGAGTGATGTTTCTATGCAGGTCTTTTTTGATGAGTAGTGAGCATTGAACACACACACACACACACGTGTGTGCACGCACACACATGAAGACACGTGCACGAACACACACATGCACACGCATGCACCAGCAACAACATCTGCAAAAATGGCCATGTGCTTCATTCCATTGTGCTACTCAAAAATATAAAAGAAAATGAGTTAAATAAAAACACACAACAGTGAATGTGTCCGCTGGGAGTACTTCCTTGTGTTTTACATTATCACAGCTCAACATTAAGTCAGACCCTTAACTTGATTTTAATGTATTTAAGCAATAACCATCAAGGCACAGGGTACTTTCTGGGAACTAATGAGAAGCAAGAAGGGTTGATGGCCCAAAGTCAAACCAAGGACCGTTAACCCCAGCTGGCTATTAATTCCCCAGGAAATGCCTGGCACTGAAGTTGGTATTACTATTTATAAGCCCTTTATATATGAAGAAAAGAAATACATATATCCCCCTGCAGTGCCTTCATTTCGCAGAGTGCTGTGGGAAAGCAGGGAGCTGTATCACACTGCTGCTGAGGTATGGGGCCTTTCCTGCTAAATTAGAAGTAATTATCAAAATGAAGGCTTTGGTCTCCAGCCAAAGACATACGTAAGAGCGCCCCCCCCCCACTACCCTCCTCTTCCTTGTCTCCACCACTGGTAAATTCAAGGGAAGTAGGAATGCTGGCCCCTTCCCGGGACATTTTTTAATGAGGTCTCACACACAAGCAGTAAAGTGTGTGAATCTTAAGCGTACAGCTTGATATAATTTTTAGATAGGTACTCACTGGCATTATGGCCCAGATCAAGGTGTAGAACTTTTCCAGAACCCCTAAAGACTTCCTCATGCTTTCACCCAGGCAACACCCCAGCAAAGGTAATCACGATTCTGCCTTCAGTCCCATAAAGTCATCTTGCCTTTTCCTAAATGTCATATAAATGGAATCATATGGTGTGTATTCTCTTTGTGTCTTTTTTTTTCCCCTCACTCCACATATGTCTGTATAGTCATGGGTCGTTCTTTTTTATTGCTGCTCTGGCGTAACTTTTTTTTTTTTTTGAGATTTATTCATTTCTTTGAGAGAGAGGGAGCACGGGAGGGGCAGGGGCAGAGGAAGAGAAAATCTCAAGCGGACTCCCCACTGAGCGGAGACTGATGCAGGACTCAAGCTCAGGACCCTGAGATCATGACCTGAGCTGCAATCAAGAGCTGGCCTGAACCAACTGAGCCATCCAGGGGACCCTCCAGGGTAACTTTTAAATGCCCTCAAGTTTTATGAAAATGTAAACAGGAGATCTCTTCTTTTTCTGACCTGTGAGGTTTTACAACTCGATGCTTGAATGTCTAGATTCTGTTTGCTCTGAAAAGGTAAGACATATTTAGAGGACCCCGCCCTCTAAAGGCCAGCAGCAATGTGCGTTTAGGCCACAAGAAATCCTACCTGTCACAAGGCAGCTGCTTCAGAAGACTTCTTTTGAGGGCAGGCTAATCAGAACTGGGTATAAACAGACATTCATAAAAATGTAGTTGCAGTATCTTCCCTAACATCCCCTTCTTGCCCCATTATGAAGGGAATTATTCTTTTCCTTTTTTTAAAAAAGATTTTATTTATTTATTTGACAGAGAGAGAGATCACAAGTAGGCAGAGAGGCAGGCAGCGAGAGAGAGCGGGAAGCAGGCTCCCTGCTGAGCAGAGAGCCCGATGCGAGGTTCCATCCCAGGACCCTGGGATCACGACCTGAGCTGAAATCAAGAGTCGGGCACTTAACTGATTGAGGCACTCAGGTAACCCCTCCCATATTATTATTTTTAAACTTACTGTGAATCCTGCATGCAGTGGGTGCTGAGTATCAGGTGTAATATATTCATTGAATCCTCTGATAGGTTTTCACTTGAGGGCATGGAGTGCATGATGAGTACTAGGTAACAGTGGGAGCCTGGGTGGCTCAGTTGATTGGGTGTCTGGCTTCGGCTCAGGTCATGATCCCAGAGTCCCAGGATCGAGTCCTGCATCAGGCTCCTTGCTCAGTGGGGAGTCTCCTTCTCTCCCACCCCTCCCCCCTCTTGTGTGCTCTCTCTCTCTTTCAGTCTCTGTCTCAAATAAATAAATAAAATCTTAAAAAGAAATACTAGATAACGGTGATCCTACTTCCCTACTGAAAAATTAGGAGATATTCTGTGAGTAAAGATTGAGCTTTTATATAAAAAGCACATGGTATAATGATTAAATGATGTGTATTCGCTATTATTCTGGTTATCTATTGCTGTGTAACCAAGCACGGAAACTTAGTAGCAGAGAGCAACAGCTCTTCCATTATGCTCTCAAATTCTGCGGTCCAGAATTCAGGTGTGGGTCAGCAAGTGTGGCTTATTTCTCTGCCACCTTGTCTGAGGCCTTAACTGTGAAGGTTCAGATGGCTGTGAGTGGCTTGAATGGCCACTGAGGGCTGAAATCAGGTGGAGATGCCCAGCATTTGGTCTGGGATGACTTGAAGGCTGAAACTGACAAGTGCAGCACATATATATATATGGTCCCTCCATGTGACTTGGGCTTCCTCACATCTTGGCATCTCAAAACACTCTGACATTTCATGTGGTGGCTCAGGGGTCCAAGGAAGAATGTTCTAGCAAACGAGGTAGAAGCTTGTGTCACCTTTTTTGATTTAACCTCAAAAGTCACAAAGTGCCACTTTTTACTGGACTCTATTGGTTAAAGCAGTCACATGCTTGGCAAGATTCCAAGAGGGAGATAGGGGATGTAGATCCCCACCTATCGATGGAAATATCAAAGAACTTGCACCCATGTTCCAATATCACCACAGTTATGCATACGCTAATGACTTTTATTGGATTGCATAAAATCTGCACTGCCCCTAGAAAACCAAGAGCATGTTGGCTTCAACAGAACAATGATGGAACTCGAAACTGGTGATTTGGGACTGTGAACTGTAGTACTCCGGAGCCCACCTAACTTCATTCTGTAGCCTTGGGACATCGGGGATCTCCAGGAAATTTTTTATTCTTTTTTAAAGATTTTTTTTTTATTTATTTGACAGACAGAGATCACAAGTAGGCAGAGAGGCAGGCAGAGAGAGGAGGAAGCAGGCCCCCTGCTGAGCAGAGAGCCGGATGCGGGGCTCGACCCCAGGACCCTGGGATCATGACCTGAGCTGAAGGCAGAGGCTTTATTTAACCCAGTGAGCTACCCAGGCACCCCTCCAGGAAATTCTTTAAATTAAGCACTCCCATTAATGTGAGTGAGTTGCCGTTGCTTTTTCCACCATTAGAGCAAGGGGAACTTTCAGCTGACAGCTTCTCCCATCTTGTTTCCTCAGCCCTTCGTAGGCCATGTTATACCTTGAGATTTTCTACGTGCTTCCCTGTCAAAGCTGAAGGGCAACATTTCCTGTTTCCTGTGTGAGAAATTAGTTAGCCTTACCTTATAACATCCTTACTGGCTTAGGAAGCTGGGATCCAGCTGAGGAGATAACTGTGGAGCAGAATAACCGATATCTAAGGTCACAACCTAGGTTGATAACCTTGCGGTGAATGTGGCTCCAGTAATCTAGCGAACAGTTGCGCAGAATATTTGCATTCGCTATCTAGCAGATTCGTCATTTTGTAACCATCAATCATTCTGTATGTTCAGTTGTCCTAATCTAGAATCAAGTGGTCCAGAATATCAGAGGGCACTTGGAGTTCATTCGTTTATTCGAGGCATGCGTTCTATAGACGAGGACACTGAGGCCCTGGGAATTGCCAGGGAGCAAAATGGCTAGAAAGGAATGGTGCACGGGAACAGAACCCAGGTCTTCTTACTGTCAGTCCAGACTCTTTCCACTTGCATCCTCACTACCCATTCTTAGACCCATGCAGTGAGTTCCTTTCAAACATACTTGAAAGAACCCTACCCACAGAGGCACCTGGGAGCAGAGGAGCCAAGAGACTTCTCTCCTTTTGCTTTTTCCCATTCTCTTTTCCTTCACTGGATTGAGGGTGGGACTTTGGTAAGAAGAGTAAATGGCTTATAAGAACCGGAAGGGCTTTTGGCCCTGGGTGGTATTTTTCTGGGGTTTTAATGGAGTATATGGGACCTTTTTGCACGGAGGCAGATTTAGGACCGGGGATTATTACCTTCTGTTTAGGAGATGTCTTTAGTTCCAAAGGATTGAGGGTACCAGGACAAGGTTCAGAGGATAGGAAGCATTTGCATGACACTCAAAGGTAAAAGGTAGAGATGTAGCAACTTCACATTCTCCAAATTTTCCCAAGGCACTCTTGATTTTTATTTTTGGCCAATTGTTTAGCCATGTGTTAGGTGGACAGTTTTCTGAGCAAGCTAAGAATAGAAAAGAAATATTTTTCAATGTGATTAAGAAAATCTAGGAGCACCTGGCTGACTCAGTCAGTAGAGCATGCAACTCTTTATGTTGGGGTTGTGAGTTTGAGCCCCATGCTGGGTGTAGGGATCACTTGAAAATAAAATCTTAAAAAAAATAAAATCTAGGAAATATTTACAGCTAAGATCAGCTTAATGATCCTCCTAGGACCCGCAAGGAGAGAAAAATATCTGCTCTCATCACTTTGATTCAAAACTGTTTATGGATTCCTAGCCAGTGAAATAAAGCAAGAAAAAGAAATAAAAGGCATAAACATTGGAAATGAAAAATTAGACTCATTATTTACAGATGAGATCATTGTTCACATAGGAAACAATAAGATATCTACAAAACAATCTAGTAGAATAAGTGGGTATAGCAAGATTGTATGGTACAAGGTCACTACACAAAAATAAATCATACTTTTCTATATTTACAATAGACACTTAGAAAATAAAATTTGAAAATAATATTACTACAATAGCCTGGGTACCATTGTATGTGTAGGAATAAATCTAAGTCTAGGGATGCCTATAGTATCTTGCAATTTACTATGCTATGGATTTTGACAGTTTCCCTAATAGAATAGCTGCTCCAACTTAATGATTTCCCATCTACTCTGTGCTTCCAGTCGCACTTTGCTATCTACTAAATGACTTCAATTAACCACAAAATTTGCATCTTTTTTTGTGCAAAGTAGAATGAAATTTGTTCAGTAAGAATGTATTTTATTTTGTCAAACATTTTAATACTACATTTTGTCATTTAAAATAATTATTTTTAAATCGTGGCAACTGGGGAAATATAATTTATTAAAACCACAAACAACCAAACCCTGGACACTGTGGAATTTTCATGGCTTCTACAAATTTTGATGGCCAAGTTACTCAAGTGAAGCTAAAGAATAGATTAATGGTATTAAAATGAATTTTATATGTCCAGATAAGTATGAAATAACAGAAATAATATATTAGGGGGTTGAACTGAAAGTAGGGATGCTGGGACACCTGGCCGGCTCAGTCAGTATTACATGTA
The DNA here is from genome assembly GCF_963455335.1 of Martes martes. NCBI lineage: Eukaryota > Metazoa > Chordata > Mammalia > Carnivora > Mustelidae > Martes > Martes martes. The sequence goes on along the minus strand of NC_137897.1, from coordinate 38,559,884 downwards.
ACTCTCCACCTTGGGGTTTTAAGTTAAAGCCTCACATTGGGCATGGAGATTCTTAAAAATAGAATCTTAAGGGACGCCTGGGTGGCTCAGTTGGTTAAATGTCTGCCTTTGGCTCAGTTCATGATCCCAGGGTCCTGGGATCAAGACCCAAGGCTGGCTCCTTGCTCAGCAGGGAGTCAGCTTGTCCCTCTCCCTCTGCCTGCCACTCCCCCTGCTTGTGCTCTCTCCCTCTCTGGCAAATAAATAAATAAATAAATAAACAAACAAGTAAAATCTTTTTAAAAAAAATCTTTTTAAAAAAGGAAGTAGGGATGCTATAGTAAATTAGAAACGAGACACTGTTTTCCTGGAAGGTGATAGTAAGATCTGCTACTCAAAAGCTTGGACAAATATGACGTACCACCATATGAAGTGTATTTTTCCAAAGCCCAGAAAGAATAAATTTTATAGAGATCTGCCTAAAGTGAAAATTGCATCACTAAATAAAAGTGGCAGTCTTGGGGCACCTGGGTGGCTCAATGGGTTAAGCCTCTGCCTTCGGCTCAGGTCATGATCTCGGGGTCCTGGGATCCAGCCCTGAGCCCTGCAGCGGCTCTCTGTTCAGCAGGGAACCTGCTTCCCCCTTTCTCTCTACCTACCTCTCTGCCTGCCTATGATCTCTCTTGCTTTGTCAAAATAAATAAATAAAATCTAAAAAAAAAACGTGGCAGTCTCTTAATTTTTGTGTAGATAGAATGAAGATCCAAAGTCCAGTTTAAGACCATCTGGGATCATGCTTTCAGAAAAATGTAGGAAGACTTAATCAGACCTTCCGTTTAGTCTTGAATTCAGAAGTGCTCTCCTCTTCCTTCTCCCTGACCCAGGATTTACAGGAACAAAAGGAATTCAGGTTGAAATATGTACATGTGAAATAGGAAAGGGAGGACTTTTCTACCCTTAGAAGCTACCAGTATAAAAAGCACACAACACCTATAGGTTTGACCTGATTATAAAAGTGTGTTCTGGGAGCCGCTGGGTGGCTCAGGTCCTGATTCCAGGGTCCTGGGATCTAGCCTGCATCGGGTCCCCTGCTCAGCAGGAGGCCTGCTTCTCCCTCTCCCACTCCCCCTGCTTGTGCTCCCTCTCTTGCTGTGTCTCTCTCTGTCAAATAAATAAATAAAAATCTTTTTAAAAAAAATCTTAAAAGTGTGTTCCGGGGCACTTGGCTGGCTCAATCCGTAGAGCATGGGACTCTTGATCTCCGGGTTGTGAGTCCAAGCTCCATGTTGGCTGCAGAGATTACTTAAAAATAAATTAAAAAAAAAAAGTGTTCTAACCGAGATGTCCTTTAAAAGACATTCTGAATTTTCAGTGGAAATGGATATTAAAAATCTGCGTGAATCATTGACAGTTGTATTGTGATTATGTAAGAGAATGTCTTTGGAAACATGCTTGAAAAACTGAGGAGCAAATTGACCTGATATCGTCAACTTATTCTTAAATGGTTCAGAAAAAAACACACACAGAGACATGCACAGACAATGGTGCCGAAGGTAAACCAGTAGTAAATCTGGGTGAACGTCATATGAGAGATTCTCAGGTTTGAAATGATATCAAAATAAAAAATAAAAATTTTCAAAAAACATGTAAATCGTATATCTTTCATCATCACTGATGTAAGTTACCTCTAAAAATCACATTTTAGTGGTGCCGAACCTGAACTAGACCTGTATAGATGGGGTTTCAAGTGATTGTTCAAATATAGAGCCACCATCCAATAGGTCTTCACGAAGAACCCATTAATACTCACTGAAGCCCCAACAAAGTTCACCTCTTTAACTAAGCAAAGCTGAACAAACATTTTATCAGAAATAATTTTGGAGTTGCCTGTCGATGTGACCAAGCATCTCCAGGGAGGGAAAAAAATGATTGCTTCCCTGAGCTAGAAAGGAATTGGATGAGTGGGTGGAGAATAACATTCTTGTTTAAATAAGTGCTATTAGAGGATGAATATTTAATTTGACCAGTCTTTGAAAGATGATAAAATGGAAGAGGAAGGTCCATGAAGGGTTGCAGGAAAGACTGGAAGGTGAGACCATATGGAAATATTAGGAATTACCAAAATCATCCTTGCTGCGGCCAGCCCCAAGTTACAGACTGGAGAGTAGAGACTGTTTTTCCTCCCTTTGATGCAGTAAATAAAGGAAGTGGCTTTTGGAATAATTCTTGTTACATAAAAAAGGCAAAACAGGGACACCTGGGTGGCTCAGTGGGTTAAAGCCTCTGCCTTTGGCTCTGGTCCTGATCCCAGGGTCCTGGGATCCAGCCCCGCATCGGGCTCTCTGCTCAGCGGAGAGCCTGCTTCCTCCTCTCTCTCTGCCTGCCTCTCTGCCTACTTGTGATTTCCATCTGTCAAATAAATAAATAAAATCTTTTTAAAAAATGGCAAAACACAGGGTGAAAAGTAGAATCTGTCCAAACCTGGTGAGAAAATGAGCCCAAAGTCTGGTACAATGCCTTTTAAAGGGGGGAGAGGGGGAAAGGCAGAGGGAAATTGCCCATAATTGGTTTGAATCGGAATCTTACATGGCGCAGCTTAATTTCTTTCTTTGATGAAATGTGTTCATTCTTTTTGGTATTTTCTTTAAAAGGTGTGATCATTTATTGAATTATAGCTTCACGGAGTAAAAAGAACATTAGAATAGTCATGTTCTCACTGGGAACTGCATGGTTTTCTGTGACTTGACCTCAAATGTCAGATGGTGGCATTTCTGCATTGTAGTGGTCAAAGCAGTCCCAGAGGGAACGCGGTTTGAAGTGTAGGGGGACATGGGCTCTACCTCTCCAAGGGAGGTCTGTCAAACAATGAGGGACGTTTTTTTTTTAACACTGGCCACACTGCTGCTGTGCCTGATGCATGTGCCTCCGTGCTTCCTTCTAACCCATTCAGATTTCTACAAAGGCAAGTTCATTGTCATTTCCCATGGACGTCCCTCCATCAGCCACGGTATTAGTGTCTGCGGCAGTGGTTTAAAACAATACAGATCTACTCGGCTGCAATTCTGGAAGTCAGAAGCACAAAATGGGTCTCGCAGAACGAAAATCAAGGCATCCGTCGTCAGAGCTGCTTTCCTTCTGGAGTCTTCCAGAGGAGAATACATTCCCTTGTGTTTTCCAGTTTCTGGTGATTGCAGCTACTCCTCCGTTTATGACCCCTTCCTCCATTTTCAAAATCAGCAGTGTTTCCCCTTCAAACCTCTTTCCCCACCCTCCTTTCTGACCTTGGCTTCTGTCCTTCTGTCCCCACAGCTCCTAATTCAGACCTTCCTCCCTCCCTCTCCTAAGAACCTTTGTGATTAGAGTGAGCCCACCTGGATAATCCGGGATAATCTCCCCACCTCAGTATCCTTAATTGATTTGCATCTACAAAGTACCTTTTGCTTTGTAAAGGAATAAAGGTTCTGGGGATTAGAAGGTGGACACCTTTAGGGGGTCATTATTTTGCCAGCCATAACCAGGTTGCAGGAAGCAAGTGGTGGATGTTTGCTTTTAGAACCTCGGGGTTACTCTGTACTGCTTTGTTGGCCAAAGCAAAATGCTTTTGGGGGGAGGCAGAGTAAAATTTAAAGAAACCAGATGCGGTGTCTGTTTCTTTGACCTTTGTAAATGGTTATGAAGACCTGGATATTATCCTCCATCCTATGACGATCAGGTTAATCTTGCCTTTACAGTAGCATGGTCCAGCTTCTAACTGTCAGGCTTTTGTGAAAGATTCCAGATCTGATTTTCTAACTCCTCATCACAAAATTCTATGACCATTCTTTCCAGGGTTTAGCCCTTGGCCAGCCACAGAGTAAATTTTCAAATAACGTGTGCCAAATGAATTGAATCTCCGCATTGCTGATAAAAATGGAGACTAGGAATTCTCTCTTTATCAGGTGGTGCCCTCGGATTGTAAATAATAACCCGTAAAATGTTTTCTTGAGGGAGTGTTTTGTTTCTGAGCACAATCATTTGCTTAGTGAAGCTGCCGGATGATGTTTGTTAAAATAAGAGATTTCTAGACAACCGGAACCCCCCTGATACGGACCTCCTTCTGAAGTAAGACTTTCTATTCTTCTGTATCACAAATGCTAAAACTCAACACATACAAAGGGTCTTTCCCCAATTATGTGTTTATTAAAGGAAAAGAGATGTAAATATCTTGGCTAATTAGTTACAGCAGAGTTCTGATGTTTACCTTCAAGTTCTTCTCACTATAACCCTTGGCCAGGTCTGGCTAGTGTAAATGCCCCCATTTTGTTCGCTAATTGGCCACGGTGGCCAATTGTCATCTCCACCCTGACACATGTTGCAGTACTCACTGTTTTATATTAGGACTGATGTGTGGCTTGCAGGGAATTTGTCTGTTACTTTACTTTAATTTTTTAAAAGATTTTTTATTTATTGGAGACAGAGAGAGAGAGCACGCACAAGCACGGGTGACGGTCAGAGGGGGAGGGAGAAGCAGACTCCCCACTGAACAGGGAGCCCGCGCGATGTGGAGCTTGATCCCGAGACCCCAGGATCATGACCTGAGCTGAAGATAGACACTTAACGGACTGAAACACCCACGCGCCCCTTAATTTAATTTTTTATCAAGGTTTTAATTTTAATTCCAGTATAGTTAACATACAGTGTTCTGTTAGCTTCAGGTGTATAGTAAAGTGATTCCACAGTTTTATACATGACTCAGTGCTCATTAGGACAAGTGTCCTTCTGAATCGCCATCACCTACTTCACCCACCTCCCCATCCCTCTCCCCTCTGGTCGCCATTAGTTTGTTCTCTATAGTTAAGAGTCTGTTTCTTGGTTTTGTTTTCTATCTGCCAGTAATCAGAGCTAAGAATTCACATCACAATGTCTACATTACCGATGATTCCATAGCTATTTCCACTTGCTAATGGAGAGAGATACAAGGAAAAATGGAAACTTAAGGAAGATGGCTCCATGTTACGTTTCCTTTTGAAAAAGTTAGGCCATTCCCTGCCTGCGCAGAAGGGTTTCACACATCAATCTCAGGTTTAGCGGGAACAAATAACTTTCAGGCTGAGTTATTTCTGGTAAATGATCCTCTCAAAGCTAGGAATCCTTATAACGTGTACACACACCCCATGTCAAAGTCACCATCTTATGTTGGTCTATGAGTGGCTATAAAAGCTGCGTTTGTTTGAACACCGAATTTTCAACGAGCCAGGCAATGGCTATGCCTATGCCCAGGGGAATCCAATGATGTTTCTCACTGGAAACTTCAGGAGATGCAGAAATGGGAGTCTTTTTTTTTTTCAAGATTTTATTTTTATTTGACAGACAAAGATTACAAGTAGGCAGAGCAGCAGGCAGAGAGAGATGGGTAAGCAGGCTCCCCGATGAGCAGAGAGCCTGATGCAGGGCTCGATCCCAGGACCCTGGGATCATGACCTGAGCCAAAGGCAGAGGCTTAACCCACTGAGCCACCCAGGCGCCCCAGAAATGGGAGTCTTTAACAGAAAGCCAAGAACCTGCGAGAAAACTCAAGTCTAAGGAACTAGAAAAATCCAAAGGGTGTCCCAAATGTCAGAGCTAGAAGCAGGTCTAAGAACAGAGCTAGGAACCTAAGAAACAGAGAAACAGAAAGAAATAGAAATGGGTGGAAAAGGGGGACCCGGGTGGCTTAGTTGGTTGAGAGGCCGATTCTTGATTTCAGTTCAGGTCATGATCTCAGGGTCCTGGGATCGAGCCCTGCATCAGGCTCCCTGCTGAGCAGAGAGTCTGCTCCCACCTCTCTCTCTCTGCCTGCCTTTCTGCCTACTTGTGATCTCTCTGTCAAATAAATAAATAAAATCTTAAAAAAAAAAAAAAGATTAGTTGACCATACAGTTGTGGGTCCATTTCTGGGTTCTCTATTCTGTTCCATTGATTTCTGTGTTTGTTTTTGGGCCAGTCCCATACTGTCTTGATGACTACAGCTTTTTAATAGAGCTTGAGGTCTGGAATTGTGATGCCTCAAACCTTGCTTTTCTTTTTTGAGATTTCTTTGGCTATTCAGAGTCTGTTGTGGCTCCATACAAATTTTAGGATTGTTTGTTCTAGTTCTGTGAAAACTGCTGGTGGTATTTGATAGGGACTGCATTAAATGTGTAGATTGCTCTGGGAAGTAAAGACATTTTACTAATGTTTGTTCTTCCAATCCATGAGCATGGAATGCATTTCCATTTCTTTGTGTCCTCTTCAGTTTCCTTCAGGAGTGTTCTTTAGTTTCCAGAGTACAGATCTTTTACCTCTTTGGTTAGGTTTATTCCTAGGTATCTTAACGTTTTTTGTGCTATTGTAAATGGGATTGATTTCTTGATTTCTCTTTCTGCTGCTTTGTTATTGGTGTATAGAAATGCAACAGATTTCTGTATATTGGTTTTGTATCCTGTGACTTTACTGTATTTGTCAGTTCTAGCAGTTTTTTGGTGAAGTCTTTTGGGTTTTCTATATACGGTATCATGTTGTCTGCAAAGAGTGAAAGTTTGATTTCTTCCTTGCCGATTTGGATGCTTGTATTTCTTTTTGTTGTCTGACTGCTGGAACTAGAATTTCCAGTACTGTATTAAATAACATGAGAGTGGGTGTCCTTGTCTTGTTTCTGACATTAGGAGTCAAGCTCTGTTTTTCACCATTGAAGATGACATCAGCTCTAGGTCTTTTGTATATGCCCTTTATGATGTTGAGGTATGTTCCTTCTACCCTACTTTCTTGAGTAAACTTATTAAGATAGGGTGCTGTATTTTGTCAAATGATTTTTCTGCATCTGTTGACAGGATCATATGGTTCTTATCCTTTCTTTTATTAGTGCGGTGTACCATGTTGATTGCTTTGCGGTTGTTGGCCCACCTTGCAGCCCAGGAATAAATCCCACTTGATCATGGTGATTGATTCCTTTAAAGTACTGTTGGACTTGATTTGCTAGTATGGTGTTGAGAATTTTTGCATCCATGTTCATCAGGGATATTGGCGTGTAATTCTCCTTTTTAGTGGGGTCTTTGTTTTTGGAATCAAGGTAATACTGGCCTTGTAGAGTCAGTTTGGAAGTTTTCCTTCCATTTTTATTTTTTGGAATAGTTTTTAAAGACTAGGTATTAACTCTTCTCTAAATGCCTGGTAGAATTCACCTGGGAAGCCATCTGGCCCTGATTTTGTTTATTGGGAGATTTTTGATTCCTGATTCAATTTGTTTGCTGGTTATTGGTCTGTTCAAATTTTCTCTTTCTTTCCGTTTCAGTTTTGGTAGTTTGTAAGTTTCTAGGAATCTATCCCTTTCTTCCAGATTGCCCAATTTGTTGGCATATAATTTTTCATAATATTCTCTTATAATTGTTTGTATTTCTGTGGTATTTGTTAGGATCTCTTCTCTCTTGTTTGTGATTTTATTTTTTGAGTCTGTTCTCTTCTTTTTGAATTGCCTGGCTAGGGGTTTATCAATTTTGTTAATTCTTTGAAAGAACCAGCTCCTAGTTTCATTGATCTATTCTACTTTTTTTGTTGTTGTTGTTTCTGTGTCATTTATTTCTGTTCTAATCTTTATTACTTCCCTTTGGCTGGCTTTAGACTCATTTGCTGTTCTTTTTCTAGCTCCTTTAGGTGTAAGATTAGGTTGTATATTTGAGATTTTCTTGCTTCTGGAGGTAGGCCTGTATTGCTATATAATTCCCTCTTAGGACTGCCTTTGCTGCATCCCAAAGGTTCTGGACTATCCTGTTTGCATTTTCATTTGCTTCCATGTATTTTTTTAATTTCTTCTTTAATTTCTTGGTTAATCCATTCATTCTTTAGTAGGACATTCTTTAACCTCCATGTATTTGTGATCTTTCCAAATATTTTCTTGTGGTTGACTTCAAGTTTCACAATGTTGTGGTCTGAAAATATGCATGGTACAATCTCAGTCTCTTTGTACTGGTTGAGGCCTGATTTGTGACCCAAGATGTTATCTTTTCTGCAGAATATCCCATGTGTACTCGAAAAGAATGTATATTTGGCTGCCTTAGGAGAAAATGTTTTGAGTAGATCTGTTAAGTCCATCTGGTCCAGCGTGTCACTCAAAGCCCTTATTTCCTTGTTGATCTTCTGCTTAGATGATCTGTCCATTGCTGTAAGTGAGGTGTTAAAGTCCCCTACTATCATTATATTATTATCAATAAGTTCTTTATATTTGTTATTAATTGATTTATATATTTGGCTGCTCCCAAGTTGAGGGCATAAATATTTACAATTGTCAGATCTTCTTGATGGATAGACCCCTTAATTATGATTTAATGCTCTTCTACATCTCTTGTTACAGGCTTTGTTTTAAAATCTTGTTTGTCTGATGTTAGTATGGCTACTTCAGCTTTTTTTGATGTCCATAACATGACAAATGGTTCTCCACTCCCTCCCTTTTAATGTGGAGGTGTCTTTGAGTCTAAAATGTGTGTCTTGTTTTTTATATTCATTCTGATACCCCGTATCTGTTGATTGGAGCATGTAGCCCATTTACATTCAGAGTGATTACTGAAAGATACAAATTTGTTGCCATTGTATTATTTGTTAAGTGGTTGTTTCTGGAGCTTTTCTCTTTTCCTTTCTAGTCTTTGTTGCTTTCGGTCTTTCTTTCCCACGCAAAGAGTCCCCTTTAATATTTCTTGCAGGGCTGGTTTAGTGGTCTCAAACTCCTTTAGTTTTTGTTTGTCTGGGAAACTCATCTCTCCTTCTATTCTGAATGACAGTCTCGCTGGATACAATATCCTTGGCTGCATATTTTTCCCATTCAGCACGTTGAATATGTCCTGCCCCTCTCTTCTGGCCTGCCAGTTTCCATGGCAAAATCTGCTGCTAACCTTACTTGTCTTCCCTTATAAATTAGGGACTTCTTTTCCCTTGCTGCTTTAAGGATTTTTCCCCTTATCTCTTTATTTTGCAAATTTTACCACAATGTGTCTTGGTGTTGGCCTGCTTTTGTTGATTTTGATGGAGTTTTCTGTGCCTCCTGTATTTGGATGTCTGTTTCCTTCCGCAGATTAAGGAAGCTTTCATCTATAATTTCTTCAAATAAACCTCAGCTCCATTTTCCATCTCTTCTTCTTCTGGGACTCCTACAGTATGAGTGTTATTATGCTTTATGGAGTTCTTGAGTTCCCAATTCTATCATTATTTTCCATAATTTTGTCCTCTGTATCATTTATTCATTCCTCTGCTTCTTCTGTCCTTGTGGTCATTACATCCAGTCCATTTCACATCTCAGTTATAGCTTTTTTAATTTTGGCCTGATAGCTTTGAGTTAGGTCTTTTATCTCTGCAGCCAGGGTTTCTCTAGTGTCTTCTATGCTCTTCTCAAGCCCAGCTAGTATCCTAATGGTTGTTGCTTTGAATCCTGGGTCAGGCATATTACTTATATCCATTTCAATTAGATCCCTGGCCTGAACTTGTCTTGTTCTTTCTTTTGGGATGAATCCCCTATCCTGGCATTTTGTCTAGGTCTCTGGGCTGGTTTTTTTTTTTTTAAGATTTTATTTATTTTTTTGAGATAGAGAGAGAGAGCACAAGCAGTGGGGAGGGGCAGAGGGAGAGCGAGAAGCAGACTTACTGGTGATATAGACCCTGACATGGGGTTCGATCCCAGGACCCTGAGATCTGATATCAGCCGAAGGCAGACACTTAACTGACTGAGCCCCCCAGGTGCCCCTAGGTCTCTGTTTTCTCCTCTGTGTTAGGAAAGTCTGTAATGTTTCTTGCTTCTGAGAGTAATGGCCTAATGAAGAAGAAGTCTTATACTGTCCAGCACCTGATGCTTCAGGAAGTGTCTCTGGTGTATGCTGTGTGCCTTCTGCTGCTGTGTTTTCACTGCTCTTTCCATATGGTCAGTCCCCTGCAGAGTATCTCTTGCCTGCAGTGGGGAGCATTTGGACCTTGGCCAGAGTGTGGCGAGTTTTAACTAGGTGCGCTCTGGTCTGCTTGCTAAAAAGAGACCTGATGCTATTTCCAGGTGAGCTGAATCTTTGCAGCACTCTGTGGTCAGGAGATGTGGTATATGCGGGGGTGGAGGGGGTTGTGCTGGTCTTCTCGGGAAGGAGCCTGCTGCCCTGGGTCTCAGGTACACCCGCCCTAGTAAAGAAACACCTGCTAAGCACAGAGAGGTGGGGCTTGGTGTAAGTGGCTCCAGCCCCCACTGTGGGTGCTGTGCTGCTCCCTGACTTCAGTGCATCCTACTGGGCAGGGGAGATAAATCACACCAGCCCTCTCCCTCATCCCCAGAGAGGGGAGTCTGTGCCTGTTGCTTTCTGGGAAGCCCTCACAGAAGAGCAGACCCTCTCCCCTCGTATGTCCCAGGTGTCCCTTAGATCCCTGCCTTCACCCTGTCTATGTCCAGGCCACCTGCCTGCCTTGCAGTGCAGGGCACCTGTCTTTTATTCCAGGCAGGCCAGCTGCATTTCAAAACTCCAAACTTTAGGGACCCAGCATGGTGTGGTCCTTCAGTGGTTCTCTGGGGGTGGGTCTTGACACACTGGGGCTGGTGCCAATTTGTCCCAAAAGGGCAGTCACACCAAAGCACAGGGGCTTGGAGTTTAGAGTAAAATGCAACAAAATGCCAGTGTCCAGGTTAGCCGCCCTCAGCAGGTGTCTCTGCTCCTATGCTAAGTGGCAGGGGAGCACAATGGTGCCTGCTGGCTCTTTTGGCCCCTGAGAGGCAAGACCACTGCTCCCCAATGTCCTCCAAGAAGGGAAACCGTCTCTCCCAGTGTGTCCCAGGGAATCCTCAGAGCATGCTGTGGGCCCTGAGGCCTCCGCCCTCCTTCTCTGCAGGAAAGCCATGGCACCTGCTGGGCTCACACCAGCCATGGCACAGACCTCTAAACCTCCAGTCTTTGAGCTCCGCCTCTTGTAAGAACTCACAATGATCAGCCCCTCTCATTTTCCCAGTCAGTGTCTCTGGGGAAGTGTTTTCCTTGTGTGATCTCCTGTCCATTTTTTTTTTTAAAGATTCTATTTTTAAGTAATCTTTTTACCTAAGATGGGGCTTGAACCCACAACCCCAAGATCGAGTCACAGGCCCCACCAACTGAGTCAGCCAGGAGTCCCAGGATTTCATTCTATTTTATGGCTGAGTAACATTCCACTGTGAGTGTGTGTGTGTGTGTGTGTGTACCACATCTTCTCTATGCTTTCGTCTATTGATGGACACCTGGGTTCCTTCCTTAATCTTAACTATTGTGAATAATGCTTCAATTAACATAGGGGTACACATACCTTTTCAAATATGTATTTTCATTTTCCTTGGGTAAGTACCCAGTTGTGGCATCAGTGGATCGTGGAGTAATTCTATTTTTAATGTTTTGAGTAACCTCCCCACTGTCTACTGAGGTGATTGTACCCGATTCCATTCCCACCCGCAGTGCACGCACGAGTCTTCCCTCTCCTCCACATCCCCACACACATCTGTTATTTTTTCCCTGTTTGATTCTAGGCATTTTGGATGTTGTGAGGTGACATTTCATGTGGTTTTAATTGGCACTTTCCTGATAATTAGTGATGTTGAGCATCTTTTCATGAGCCAGTTGGCCATTTGTATGTCTTTTTTGGAAAAGTATCTATTCAGGTCCTTTGCCTGGTTTTTAATCAGATGATTTTAGGGTTCTTTGTATATTTTGGATATTAACCCCTTATTGGACATATATTTGCACATATCCTTTCCTTTTCACTAGTTTGCCTTCTTATTTTTTTAAATTTTTAAAAAGATTTTATTTATTTATTTGACAGACAGAGATCACAAGCAGGCAGAGAGAGAGGAGGAAGCAGGCTCCCTGCTGAGCAGAGAGCCCGATGTGGGGCTCGATCCCAGGACCCTGGGATCATGACCTGGGCTGAAGGCAGAGGCTTTAACCCACTGAGCCACCCAGGTGCCCCTAGGGTGCTGTATTTTGTCAAATGATTTTTCTGCATCTGTTGACAGGATCATATGGTTCTTATCCTTTCTTTTATTAGTGCGGTGTACCATGTTGATTGCTTTGCGGTTGTTGGCCCACCTTGCAGCCCAGGAATAAATCCCACTTGATCATGGTGATTGATTCCTTTAAAGTACTGTTGGACTTGATTTGCTAGTATGGTGTTGAGAATTTTTGCATCCATGTTCATCAGGGATATTGGCGTGTAATTCTCCTTTTTAGTGGGGTCTTTGCTTTTGGAATCAAGGTAATACTGGCCTTGTAGAGTCAGTTTGGAAGTTTTCCTTCCATTTTTATTTTTTGGAATAGTTTTTAAAGACTAGGTATTAACTCTTCTCTAAATGCCTGGTAGAATTCACCTGGGAAGCCATCTGGCCCTGATTTTGCTCATGATTCTCTAGCCCTCTCCCTCAGCCCCTCCTCCTGCTCTCACTTTCTCTCAAATAAATACATAAATAAATAAATCTTTTAAAAATTAAAAAAAAAATGGGTGGAAAACCGTAAATGGAAGTATTCCAGAGCAAAGACTTAGAGAACGGGAGCTACTAAGGATAATGCTAGCTTCCCACCCTTACTAGCTTCAAGATGTTTCACCATCCTTGCTGGTTCTCATTTCCCTGCCTTCATCTTTGTAGCTATTCCCTTTATTACATTCGGGTCAACTTTCTGTTTCATGTTGCTGAAACCCTAACGAAGTAAGAGTCAGTGAGATGCATATTTACTACAGTTGGCAAAAATTTTAAACATTTCTTTTTTTTTTTAAGATACTTATTTATTTGACAGAGAGAGACACAGTGAGAGAGGAAACACAAGCAGGGGGAGTGGGAGAGGGAGAAGCAGGCTTCCCGCCGAGCAGGGAGCCCGATGTTGGGCTCGACCCCAAGACCCTGGGATCATGACCTGAGCTGAAGGCAGACGCTTAAGGACTGAGCCACCCAGGTGCCCCAGTTTTAAACATTTCTGAATGGCGTTGCTATCTGTTATGTAAGCATGTATTCTTTTTTTTTCTTTTTTTTTTTTTTGAGATTTTATTTATTTATTTGACAGAGAGAGAGTGCACCAGCAGGATGAGTGGCAGGCAGAGGAAGAGGGAGAAGCAGGCTCCCACGCTTAACTGCTTAGCCGCCTGAGCCACCCAGCTGCCCCTATTAGCATGCATTCTGTGCTAGAACTCACCTTTCTGTGTAACTTGTGATTCAGGAAGAAAATGTTTTGTTTCTGCCTTTTAGTGGCTTCTGGTCTACCAAGATGACAAGACTGACACACGGTATTATAACACCACGAAGGAATTGCTATAGTGTTGCTAAATAAAATGGGAGTAAAGGAGTGGGGCAAGCAACACAGGGAAGGGGGAAAAAAAGCCAAGAGTGTGAGTTCAGGTGATGTCCCAATGGGAGCTCAGAAGGGTAAATTGCACCTCAGAGTCTGTTCCCCTTGGGACAAGAGAAGGGGGAACTTTCATATTTCTGCACCAGTTAGTTATGGTGTATGGGCTGCCCCGGGGTAGGAGGATGTGGTGGGATGACCATTAATGGGCCAGAATGCCAGCAGGTCCAGCAAAGTGGATCCAGTAGCTCAAGGCTATGTCGCTGAAGACAGTTGCAGGTGTGAACAGTTAGGAGCAAAGCAGAGCACACGGAAGCTAGGGGATGGATACACAGAACCCACAAAGGAGGGTCTAGGGGATCTGACCAGAGTTACCAGCATTATCTGCTGCACAGCCTTTCCAGGGGCACAGCCATAGCTGGCTCATACACAGTTAAGCGAACTTGTAGGGAAAAACAAACAAACACGACTTTCCTCATATGCGTACGTTTGTTTAGGTTCTGGAGACTCTGAAAGAGATTATGAGTGACATCTTCTCATACCCTAAGGTGGCCAATGGTATTCCAGGATGCTGGATTTTTCAGTGCTAAAACCCAGACAGTCCAATGTAACCTAGGATGGTGTGTCTCCCTCCCTATATCTGAAATGCCACTGAACAAAGACCTTTCAGGTGATGTTCTGGAAGAATCTAACCCATGCAGAGCCAGCTGTGAGTGTAGGAAGGTTGCAAACCTTCCCTGATGTAGCACTTGGTGGTTTCCAGAGCTGCATTTATTTGACTTATTTTTAAGGATTTTATTTATTTATTTGAGAGAGAGAGAGAGAGAAAGAGAACACAAGCAGGGGGAGCGGCAGAGGCAGAGGGAGAAGCAGACTCCCTGCCCAGTAGGGAGCCATATGTGGGGATCCTGGGATCATGACCTGAGCTGAAGGCAGCCTCTTAACCGACAAGCCCCCCAAGCTCCCTCCAGAGCTGCATGGAGAACCGGAGTCTGGAAATCTGGAAAGAAACTGAGTCTCAACAAGGAGCCTGGGGGCTATAGCAGAGGATGGGAAAGGACTTCAACTTTGGACTTTCAGGTACAGCTTTTATGACCCAGGACAGACACAGGGAGGGCCCTTTTCAAGATGCATGTCTGAGGAAAACCCTCGTTCTCCAGGATAGGAGAAGGTGCAGTTCTCCAGAGAGCATCACAGGAGTGTAGCTAGCTCAGGATCAGAAACTCTTCAGGGACCTTTCCTGGGAGGTTTTTTCCAGATAAAATTTCCCACAATAGTGCTTTCATGCTCCCTATTCTCCAGGGAGAAGGGCAGGGGGTGAAGATGTTTGACGTGCTTGTTGGAATTTTGTGTGTGTCACTGTTGAGTTCTATTGATGTGATAATAAATTTCCATTTAGCAATATTCCTGTTTAGCTTTGGTTCAAATCTAATGTGAATGATGATGAGTAATAACACTTCAAATTATATCAATTTTCTATATGAGAAAATATGCCATTTTCGTGACATTTTTGTTTTTGAGAATGTGGAAATCAAAAGGTGATTCATGACTCCAGCTTTTAACTTATGTATGAGTCGAAAAATGTTCTCAAGATTGTTGTCATGATGATTTCATCCCGGATAAGCTGAAAATGTTTGAGTGAGGGTTTTGAGTTATTGAATTAGAGATAAGTTTGTATGCAGGTGTCAGTCGCATTGGTAAGAATCTTCTGGAGCTAGAATGAGGGTTTATAATCCTAGGCGCATACGAAAAATATTTAGGGAGCTTTAAAATGCCCCAGTGCCCACATCCCACTCAAGAATGAAATCTGGGTTTTGGGAGAGTGGAGTCCGGGCGGGTGGGCTTCATGGGCCCCCGATGTGTGGCAGTTTCCCCGAGGCCCTACACGGACGAGTGCCCTGCCTTGGGTTTAATGCTCTGCTGCGGCGTCCTGAAACTCTTAAGTAATTTTTGAAAGAGGGGCCCCTCAAATTATGTAGTAGGCCCTGGGGCCGAGCATTAGCATCTTTTTAAAAGCTTCCCAGGCGGTTTCAGTGTAGGAAGCACTGAATAAAGTGCACTAATAAAGAAGCCTTGGATCAGCTTGCCAGCAAACACTGGACTCTGCTGATGAAAGAACCCGGAGCCAAAGCCTGTCTCAAAAAGACTGGCGGTTGCCCCGCCCCGGAGCCGCTCCTGACCCCGCCCACCTGCCCTGTTTCAGGGGAGACTCGCTAGGGGCCAAGGAGTGTGAGCCTTGTGGGAACCCTCTAGCACATCTCCTACGTCCAGCCCGAGAACCTAGGGTTAGACAGACAAGGATGGGTGCTGCCTTTCTCCTGGTCCGCTGTTTTTGAAAGAAACAGGCTGAAAGGGCTGGGGTTGCTTTGTGCCCTCTGCCAAGGTCAAGTAGAGAGAGCAACCCATAGGTTTCCCTTGGAGCCAGGTACCCGGAGAGGTCTTGAAACCGTGTGAGAGACTTGGCGAGTCTTCTGCTAGAAATCTCGGACCCCTCAGCACCAGGAGGAGTGACCTGACCCTTGGCAGGCCATAGACTAGAGAGAAAAGAAGGCAGGAAACCCAAAGTCCTGAGTGCCTTTCCTTACTGTCCTCACCCTCCGGAGGATGGAACCTGAATCTTGTGTTCTTTGAGTCAGAGACTGCCTTCGCCATCTCTGTGGTTGGAACCCTTGGACTTCTGCACAGAAAGCAAGGAAAGACCAAATTATGCAAAAGAACCGTCTTGAATGGACGAGTGCTACGGTTCAAAAATTGTCAGGTAGATGTATGTTGTTAATACGTTCAGAAATAAAAATTGAGCTGATGAAGAGGCAGGACACAAAGGGCTCATCATGAATCTTCTTGTTTACTTTGTACACTATCTCATTATTATCAAGTCTTTGCTACAACAAATTAAAGTAAGACCAAAAACAAACAAAGAAACAGAAACAAAAAAATCCCATGAACTGGCTTATCCTCTTAAATAGGTGAGCACGTTGAACATTCTTTAGTCCTATTCCAGAAATACATGAAGTTTGTTTTTCTTTTTAAGATTTTATTTATTCATTTGACAGGGAGAGACACAGTGAGGAGGAACACAAGCAGGGGGAGTGGGAGAGGGAGAAGCAGGCTTCCCGCTGAGGGGGGAGCCGGATATGGGGCTTGATCCCAGGACCCCCAAGCGGAAGGCAGATGCTTAACGACTGAGCCACCCAGGCGCCCTGAAATACATGAAGTTTTAACATGTATTTATTGAGCACCTAGAATGTGCCAGACACTGTTGCAGGGGCCTGGGCCTCAACAGTCAACACAATAGACCCCCCCCCCCAAATCCCAGCCCTCAAGAGAAACCTGTTTTTCTAGTGGGGAGGTAGACAATAAAAATAAATGAATAAAATATAAAGGATGTTGATGGGAACAGATGCTACAGGGAAATAGAAAGCAGGAAATGAAGCTGCTAGAGGTTGGAGATCTGTGGGGGTTGGGGACTCAGGGAATATTCAGAGGATCACTTTGGCCTTGGCCAGTGGGGAAGTTTTGTCCTCACTCCCAGCTAGGATTGGCTACCATCTAGTGCCCTCTTAACAAAAATAACAGAAATACCACGAGGAGACCACTAACATTTCGGGTTGCCGACTTTTCTTCAGGGGCCCAATTTCAGATTAAAAAAAAAATCGGATATAAAATTGGTTTGCCTTCTACTCTAACGCTTTGATTCAATCTGTGGGCCACCGTTGAGCTCCGCCCGCACATTTTCATGAGGGAATACAGCCAGTGATGTTTCAAAGCAGCTCCTGACTGCTTCACACATTTTCAAAAGTTTTTAGAGGCTAGGTATCGAGATCCAACCACAGACACACAGGGAGAATTATTCCAGTTTTCCTTTCTTCAGAGAATCGGCGCTTTCCTTTTGATTTCTCTTGGCACTTCTGGCTTAAACCCGCTCTGTTCATGTTCAAGTTGGTGCGGACGTCTCTCCAAAGTGTTTGGTTCTCTTCTCTTTTACCGATCCTTTACGAAGCGGGAGGATTTCTAATGGTGACTGTGGGTCTATCTCGGGGTCTGGCCCCGGCATGCATTGCAAAATGAGTTCCTCTCTAGCAGCGGCAGCTCCAGCCATTTCCATTACGGAAGGACACAGGGACCCGCTTCTAATTGGAGTTTGGAGGTGGGGGCGGGCATGGGGAGTCCGGCTGGGGCCTGCTCGAGGTTGCATTTGCATTGCAAATACATGATTTTTCTTCAGTTTAGGTGTTTTAGGGGAAATGGCTGGAGAGGGGGTGAGAGCTGGTGGAGGTTGTTAGAGAGGCCGAAAGCCGGCCGCCCTGCCTCCACACTACCCTTTAGGGCCACAAATGCTTCCCAGACTGGGAGGAGCAAAGGGAAGACTAAGCTCCTAGCTGACCCCTCACTCCTGTGTTCCAGTCCCGGGTCACGATCAGAGTCAAGTCTAGGACTTCTGTATAAAGCGCCGAGATTAAGTTTGCCTTGGGCTGTCCTTTGCTTCCTCTTCTCTGCTTCAGCTTTGGGGGGGGTTCCGGCTAATCTCTGCTTCTCACTTCAGCTTAGCAAATATTTATGGAGGATACTCTATGAGCTCAGCGTTCTACTAGGCAATGGGGGGAGGGAATAGAATGATGAACTGATAAACATACAAGTTGGGAACCGACAGGAGTTCAGGCCGGGAAGTCTTCCAGACTCATTTACATTTTAATTTGGGATTACTGAAGACCAAACGCTTTAACACAAAGGGAGGAAGCTATTATAACCCAACAAGGGGAGGCAGGATTGAATCAGTGGGGCCTGTGGGGGCTGGGGGTGTACTGTGTTCAGGTCATCCCATCCTGCACATTTTTAAGTCATGCCACCCAGGTATCACGTAATCTCAAAAGAAGAGAACAATCTCCAAGGGTCTTTGAACACGTTAATATTCTGTGCCTCTATGATTCTTGGTCGTAGCCTAGTCCCATCTTGGGGGAGCCATAAGATTAGGTAAATGCTCAAGATTGCTTCCAATTCCTGGATGATTCTACCCAGCTGTTGTCCTTCATGTACAGAGATGACTCCGCCTATCATTCTTAAACATTCTACAATTAAACATTTACTCTGTGCTGGATATGAGAGATTATGGGCTGGCATCCCCAGGAGTTGATGATTCCCTGGTATTTTGGATTCCCAGGGCTGCAGGAACAGAGTACCCCACACCGGACGGCTGAAAGAACCGAAATGTATTGTTTTGCAGTCCTGGGGGCTAGAAGTCCAAAATCAAAGCACTGGCAGGGCCTCTGAGGAAAGATCCTTTCTCGTCTCTTTCCATTTTGAGTAGGCCCAGGTGTTATTTGGCTTGTGACAGACTAACTCTGTCCGATCTCTGTCTTCATCTTCACAAGGTTGATTTCCCTCTCTGTGTGTCTCTTCTCTTCCAGCAAAAACACTAGTCATATGGGATTAAGGGCCCACCCAACTTCAGTATGACCTCATCTCAACTTACATCTTAAATACATCTGTAAAGACTCTATTTTCTTTCTTTTTTCTTTTTTTAAAAAAGATTTTATTTATTTATTTGACAGAGAGAGAGAGATCACAAGTAGGTAGAGAGGCAGGCAGAGAGAGAGGGGGAAGCAGGCTCCCCACCGAGCAGAGAGCCCAATGTGGAACTCGATCCCAGGACCCTGAGATCATGACCTGAGCCAAAGGCAGAGGCTTAACCCACTGAGCCACCCAGGCGCCCCAAGACCCTGTTTTCAAATAAGGTCACATTCATAGGTATCATGGGTTAAGACTTCAACATATCTTTTTTGGGGACACAATTCCACGCACAACATCTAGTGACCAACAATGTTTGTCTGTGTGCAGGAATTAGGTTTTGATCGGCAGCCATGAAACAGACCAAAACAAAATGGTCCTGGGGGAGGAAACCATGATCTGACTAACCTGATGTGCCTATCAGTTGTGCTAATGAGTCATACATGTATTCACCAGATCTATCATACTGGCTTAACTCCCCCTCCCTTCCTCCCTCCCTTCCTTCCTTCCTTCCATCCCTCCATCCATCCATCCATCCATCATGGAATGATATGGTTAAATATTTGGTGCTCTGAAATTTATGGGAAGCTCTGGATCAGAAATAGGTACTGTCTGGGGCACCTGGCTGGCTCAGTGGGAAGAACCTGATCTTGGGGTCATGAGTTTGAGCCCCAAGTTGGGTGTGGCGATTACTTAAAATAAACTAATAAAATAAAAAAAAAGGGTACTTTCCTGTGAGTAAGGTGAATACTGAATGATACTCCTTCGTTTATCACATACCCAAAAACCATAAGAGAGCTTACCAAGAGTTTCATAACTGAAGGATCTATTGTAAGTATTCAGGTTTATACTTAGCTTCGAATTATACATATACACACCTACTCTCACACACACATTTTAAGTAACTTCGCTTAGAGCATCAACATTTCCATCTGCGTATTATATGGGTACTATTGTCTCTATCATTGTCTCGTGTGATAACCGGTGACGTAGTTTCCTAGCACCAGGAGACCAATTACAGTCTGGCATTCTGCAAGTCCAAATCAATGATGTTGCTCTCTAATCCCAATCAACCAAAGCGAAGAAACTCAGTTCATGCTTTTCTTAGAGCCAGAAGAGGAGACTCTGGCAAAAGAGCTGTCCTATCATCTCCCCTTCCCCCATAAATGATCTCCAATCCTCAGTTATCACAGAAAGAAAGGACAGAAAACTATGCCTAATATGTTCGGGCTCACTGTGAGTTGTAACATAGCCCAGAGTAAATGAATGAAAATTTGTTAAAACAATTATCAGGAGAAAATTGCTCAAGAGGGGTAAGCTGGTGTGTTACAGAACTCTGTGCCGGGATGAGGATCAGAATGGAACATGCCGATAGGATTAAGCTGTTACAACAAACTCGTGTTTTGTTTCAAGCTCACTGTTTTGAATTTGGACCGGTTATGGGAACTCCCTCTCCATGGGTCTATGTGGGATGTTCAGATCTGTCCTTATCAATGTCATGGACGTTTCAAAAAAAAAAACTTTTGGGAAAACAAATGGAAGGTGATACAGGATCCCTTGGAGGCTGCAGGAGTGTCTGGTTGCACTCTTATTTAAAGATTAGTGAAAAATTCTCAGTAGCACGGGACCCAAAAGGGAAATGTGAAATGTAATGGTATTTGGTCAGTGGAGCAAGGGGATTTGTACTGGTGAAAGAAAATACAGATGAAGTTATTTGGATTGTGCTTTTTATATCTCTCTTAGCATAATTCAGGCTTAGGATCTCAATTGCGATTTTGTGGGCTTAATTTTGACCTGAACAAAACGGATTTGCCAGTTTTGTTTCTTCTTTTTATTCAAATGGGACACACCCTCCTGGTTTTGAGAAATCTGATTGTTATCTCTTAGTCAGAAGCATGCTTGACGAAGTACTCTTTCCAATTTTGGATGGTTAATCATGCTGAATTTTTACCAAAGACCTCAAGGGACACTTAACTTGAAGGACAAAGATGGTTGTCAAGTGAGCTATGCTTCTTTGGTGGAAGTTCAGTGAAAATAGTTTAGGCAAAGGTAGATTCAATAAGGCAGACACAAAGAAATAAAATATGCTTCTGGGGAATAAGCGAGGCAGAGCAAATGCACTGGAACTCATTAAAGAAGCAGCCGATGAGCAATTCATAACCAATATCTGAGATATAATTTAAGACCCGAAGGTCACGTAATATCAATTCTATTGCAACACACATGCACCAAAAGAGTCTGGCTGGCAATTTTCTTGAGCTAGCCTTAGCTGTTTTTATTTCTCACAAAGTGTTTCTCCGCAGGCACGCGCGCGCGCACACACACACACACACACACAAAGATGTAAGAGTAAAATCGGATTTATCGGAGGCATTTACTTGGATTAATTAGGTAATAAAGGCATTTTCAAATTGCTAATTTACTAAGCAATGTCACCGGAATGCTGAATTACTTTACTTTTATTATGATGATCAAAAGAGATAAATGCAGGCCCAGCCACAAAACCAAAGCAGAGAGAAGAGAGGCAGCAGTCATTCTTTGCATAATTACTGGTATTTGTTATCCTTGCCTTGAAAAGGGGATCATCAGTTTTTCTAAAGACTGTTTTCTTTGCTTCAGAGCCTCTTCTTCAGAATGCTGTTTATCATCCACGTTGTCCTCATTTACCCAGCAACAAATGCACTACGAATATGGTCTTCATTAGTCAATTTAATTTTGGTTCAAAATGTTAATTAAAGAGTGTACATTTCATTCTTATAGGGATGAGACTTAAAAAGAAAACTCTTGGTTCTCAAGTGTTAGGTTAAATTACTAAACGCAGAGTTGAAAAACAGGGTTAATCAGTGTGATATTTAGTATCATGAGCCTGGAGTTGATTTTGATAATAGATTATAATTCATTTTCCTATCCCTTCAGGAAAAAAAGGCTCAAAAATCACGGAATCTAAAAAAAAATCATGGAATCTATAGCTTTATTTATATTTAGGGGGAAAATTTTTGAAGAAAAGAAATGTAAGAGGAAACAGAAAGGAACTTTGTCTCAAAGAGAAAAACACTAAAGAAAAAGCAGCTAAACCAGATATCCCATCCCTAGAAAATGAATGAGAATTTTATTATTTCTTCGTTTTAAAAAAAATCCGTCCTTTGCCAAATCTAAGAACGTTGCCAACTCGGGAGAAAAAGGATCCATTTTTCTACATAACCACATTTAATAATTTCCATGAAATTGACATTTTAGAATAATGGCAAAACGCCAAATTAAAAATTATGGATTCCTAATCCCTAAATTCTGAGCTAATTTTCTTAAGAAATACCTAAAATACACTTTAAAACGAACCCAATTAATATAATTACAGAGGGCTTAAATAACACATACAAACTGGATCTGTTTCTGTAAAACACAGCTGTTCTGTTATTTATATTTTGCTATTACTTAAAATTAGAAATGTGGCCATATATATTAAGTAACTTTTTGAAAAGAGTGAATCTGTTGTCTTCTGCATCATTAAATTTTTAAAAAGCCCCTACGACCAATTAGCTTGGAAATCTTATATTCATGCCTCTGAGTATTGCTGTGGTCTTAACAAGGAAAGCAGCACATTCAGGTATTCAATGTAACAGAAACAAGGCACAGGCAGCAACTTGTATCCCTTGGCAGTTGACATGCTAATTTCTTTGCCTTCTCTCTTTCGCTCACTCCACCCCGCTTAACCAACCCCCTTCCCCCCAAGAAACGAGGCACCCTTCGGGCGGTGGACGATGCCCTGCGGCGAGTGGAGACGCCGGAAGAGCGCGGGCAGAGCGCGCGGTGCCCACACCCTTGACCGCCGGGTGAGTGCGGGTGGCCGCCGCTGGCGCGGGAGAAGGGAAAGGGTCGGGAGCGCGGGGTCTAGGCGGCACCCCTCCATCCCCCCTCCGCGGGATCTGGGGAGCTCCGACACGAGGCCCGGGGCCCGCAGCCCCCGGCTGGGCCCGGGCGGGGATGGGCGGGCGGGGGGCGGAGCGCGGCGCTGCGCGGGGCGGCGGGAAAGGGGCGGGGAGGACAGCTCAGGCTCTGGCGGGCAGAGGGACGGTGGCAGAACCTGCGGGCTAGGTGGGAGGCTCACCGTCAGGGAGGAAAGGACCGCACGGCTGGGCAGCGAAGAGACGCTGGGGGAGTCCGGGGCTCAGGTCACCTACACCTTCTCCTGCAGCGGACACAGCGCAGCGGGCGGCGCACCGGCTGCATCGGCTATCCTGCGCGCAGGTGGGCACCCCCGCGCGCAGCGCTCTGTTCCCCTCCAGGGCCGCCGCGGGCCGGACGCCCTGGCGTCCAGGCCACCAAGCTCGGGGACGAGGACCGGGCAGGTCCGGGGGCAGCGGGAAGGTGCACGGCCCCTTGGTGTGCCCGCCTGTGCGCGCGCGCTGTTCTGGGTGGGGAAGAGGTGCGGAGAAGCCGCCTCCCTGGAGATACTGCCCCGCAGGTCTCCCAGTCCCCACCCCCATCCCCTCCTCGAGAGCCGAGCCCCGGAGTGGCTTCGGAGGACTGCGACCGCCCCCCCCCCCCCCATTTCGGTGGTGCGTGCAGGTCGCTCCTCTTCCCAGTCTACACCCAGGAACCATCGGGAGGCTCCCTCCTCGGGGGCCCTCGGGAGCCCTCGGGACTGTAGAAACCTGGGGAAACGAGAGAGCGGTGGCAGGACCAGCCGGGGCGTGTGCGGGGAAGGCAGGAGTTGCTGGAGTATTGTCTGCCGGGCCGGTGCTTGAGCCCGCGCGTTCGCTCGCGCTTTCAGGGCCGGAGTGGGGTTGGGGGAAGGGGGAGAGGGTGGGATGGGGTCTGCCGAACTTATCTCCGAAGGCGGACGGTGCACATGCACTTGGCGCCTTGTGCACGTTTGGAAGAGGGTTTAAAGGAGGCACATGGGAGCAGGATTGGTCGCCGGCGGCCCCCCCACAAGAGCCTCTTGGGACGGCCCAGCGCGTGTTCGGGGTCGGGATGGAAGGGAGCGTGAGTGTGTGTGAATGTCCGTCCTAGGGAAAAGGAGGAGAGTGGCTCAAGGAGACTTGATTTTCTTGGATTGGCTGCAGTTCTTTAAACCAAGCCAGGCTTTCGGGGCGTTAAAGTAAATTGCGGGTAAGTGGGCACGGATCTCTGGTGGGGCTAAAACAACAACAACAACAAACCAACCCGCTGGGTCTGCGGGTTCGGCGGGCATGCTGGCTGGGTGGCTCCTGGCGCTAGCTCGCCTAGTGGGTGGGGGTGGGGCTGGGGGTGGGAGTGGGGGTGGGGGTGGTGCTTGCGACTTTGGCTTAAGGTGCTGGAGCTGGAGCACTTGTTCTCGGTGGACTGTGCGACTCAGAGGAGGTAAAGAGCTGCGCGGCGCGGTGTGTTATTCTCAATTAACTCTAGAATCTGTATCTCTCTCTCTCACACACGCGCACACACACCCCGGTTTGGTCTGTAATTCTCAATTAACTCTAGAATCTTTGTCTCTCTGTTCTCTCTCACTCACATACAAAAAAAACACCCTGGTTCCATCTTATTTTCAGTTAACTCTAGAATCTATCTGTGTCTGACTCTCTTTACACACGCGCGCGCACATACATATCCCTCTCATCTCGTGTCGGCTTTGACTAACTGATAGTTGTTTGTGGATTTTTATCTATTGCTTGTTCGACTCATAGATTTTGATTCATCTAACCTTTTTTTTTTTTTTTAAAGACAGAAAGACCTTTCAGCACTCTACATTCACATTCAAAACGGGTGTAGGGCATTATGATGAAAATAACCCCTAACTGCTCTTTAGAATGGAAAAAGGACTACCTCATCTTAGAATTATTATTTTATTACTATTTCTGTTATTTTATTATCTTAAAGAGACATTTCACAACCGTTGGAGAGAGTACCCTTTGCCTGAATCTCTCCCTCATATTTTTCCTCTTTGTGGCAATTTACAGAATTCTTAATTACCCAGTTAACAAAGTGGTTAAGTTTTCTTCTGATTTGAAATGGCAGATCTTGAAATGGTTGTAGGTTGGCATGTGGGTGAGTTCTGTGACTCCCATCTCTTTCTTTAATGAACTGATCGGAGAGCGTGGTGTTGATCTGAGGCTTAACACATGTTTCTATTTCTGAGTAATTTATCAAATCACTGGGGGAGAGGGACTCCTTAGAAATTTTCCACAGAGGAGAAAGTACTGTTTTATCTCTTGGAGCAAATATTTTGCCACTTTTTCCCCAATTGTCCCTGTTAGTTCCCTAGGAAAGATGCGTGGTTGATGAATAATACATAAGGCTTATTTCTCTTTTATGTCTACAGGTGGCAGTGTGGAAGCCAAAACGGGAGCTTCCCGAAGTGGTTTCTGAAAAATAAAGATGAGCTAGTACAGGGATCAGAAAAACCACAGGTATGTAGAACAATTAATACACCTAGCCGGCTTTATAATTATTGCATTCCAATATCTTGCCATTTATATAGACTTTTATGAAGTGAAACCTATTTTGAGGTATTCCCAAGGAGAAAAAGGCTTATTCTATTCTAGACAATGTATTTAAATAAAATCCTGCATTACTTTTTACTCTGCTAAGAGAAGCGTTGTTTGTCTGTTGTGACCATGTGGCTTTGCATTTAACCCATTGTTGCTTGATACTTGCTTTGAAAAACACTTCCCGAAACTGTGTAAAACTGCCCATTTTGGGGAATAATTGCATTTGGGACACTTTTAACAGATCACCCTGTTGAGCCGACGTAACCGCATCTGCTTTTCACAAAAATTACGTCTCACTTGACTTGGCATACCATTCTCAGGCAGAATACCAATGCGTTAAGCTGCTGCTTTTAAACTAGCTCCCCTCCTTTTTTTTTTAAAAACTGTCTCGTCTCTCCATTTTCTTCTCCTACCAAGCTGAACATTTACAACGTACCTTCATAATTCACCCATTTCACTGAATTAACAGCTGGTTTCATACGGGATCAAAGACAATCAGATTGAGGCTGTTTTTCATTTTGACGCAATTTAAAAAAATTGGCCTTTGAGGATCTTTCAGATATGAAGTTTTGCATATTAAGGCCCTTTTCCGACAGCTGGGTAGCACAGTGTTATGAATGGTAGAGGAAGGGGGGGTTCATCCCTGTGGATTTTTACCTTAGAATGGTGCTCTCATGAGGAAGCTAAAGTTATTACTACGTTGGCTGTGTAAGGGACAGACATCAAAATGGCTGTTAAAGAGAATGAAGCCTTCTCTTTCCTCGGGGTGTATGCATTCATCACAATGTGGGAATGTGGTGATATCTTGTGATTTTTGACATTCTGCCTTTACAGCTGAAGAGGGATTTAATTAGCCCCTGCCAATGAGGGTGTAAAACAAAGTCAGATGCTGTTCCCGAAGCTTAAAAAGGCCAAATTGGACACTTACCAGTAGAAAGCACACTGGGAGCTCTGACTCAGAAAGTATAGGCTGCAGTAAGGACTGAGAGGTTCTTACTATAAAGGTTCTTACATTCCACAGAGATGGAATGGCTTCTGGAAAGTTCGAGGACATTTAGGAGCACGTAAGTTTGCACTTAGATTCCTTATCTGACTCCGGCCTCTGGGAAGTAACTAATCATCCCTCAAAGGCTTCTAATAGGAATAGGGTCTAATCTTCTAGGGCAGAAAGGAAGAGGGCAACAAGTTGACATTTTATTCCAGTTTTGAATCCTGCCAATCTCATCATAGAGACATGAGGTGCTGTAGAGATTTTATGACGTATAGAATCCATACAATAAAGTGTAAAATGCATAATTTTTTATGTGTCCTACTCAGTGAATTTTGACACGTGCACACACCATGTGAATCCCACCCAGGTGAAGATAGAGGACACATCCACTACCCCCGATTTTCTCCTCTTTCCCCTTCTGGGCAGTTTTTATCCCACTTCCAACCTGAATGAAGGTAGCCATGTTATGATTTTTTTTTTCACATTGTAATTTTTAAAAACTCCGTCCGCTAGTTTTGTCTGCTGTTAAGCTCCATATAAATAGTATGCTACAGAAGGGATCCTTGTGTATGTCTTACACATTAACATAATGTCTAGGAGATTCACCCGTGTTACTGTGTGTGGTAGTCATTCATTCTAGTTTCTTACTGATTTGTAGTTCCAGTGTATGGACCTACGTTTGCTTATCCATTCTGTTGGAGTTTTGGGTTGTTTTCAGTGTGTGGCTAATATGAATAAAGCAGCTATGAACATTTTTTTTTAAAGATTTTATTTGAGAGAGAGAGTGTCCATGCGTTCATGCGGTTGTGGGGGTGGGGATGGGGGAGAGGAGCAGATGAGGGGAGAAGAGGGGGGAAGGAATCTCAAGCGGACTAGGAGGCGGAAGAAGAAGAGGACGATCACAAAGCAGAGGAGGACAACGTGGGGCTCGATCTCATGACCCTGAGATCACAACATGAGCCAAGACCCAAGAGCCGGAGGCTTAACCATCTGAGCCACGCAGGTGACCCTGAACATTCTTGCTTATGTTTTTTGGCACACATGCCCACCCATTTCTCCTGAGCACATACCTAGGAATGGAGTTGCAGGCTTCTATTTAATTTAGCTTTAGCAGATCATTGCCAAATAGCCTTCCAAAGCGATTGTACCAATTTAAATTCCACAGTGGTGTCAGGAGTTCCATTCGTTCCGCATTTCCGCCAACACTTGGTTTGGGGGTCTTTGTAACTTCAGCTGTTTTTGTGGGGGGGTGGCGAATGAGTAGCTCCCTGTGGGTTTTAAAATTAAAAAAAAAATTAGTTGTGGTAAAATACACATAACATAAAATTTACCATGGTAACCATTTTTGCACATGCAGTTCGTGGCATTAAGCACATTGACTGTGTGGGGTAACAACCAACAGCACCATCCATCTCCTGAACGGTTTTCATCTTGCAGAACTGAAACTGTGCCCGCGAAACAATAAATCCCGGGTCCGTCTTCCCCCAGCCCCTGGCAACCACCATTCTGTTTTCTGCCCGTGAATTTGACCACTTTAAGTACCTCGTATGGGTAGAATCCTAGAATATTTGTTCTTTTGTAACCAGCTTATTGTACTTAGTTTATTGTACCTTAAGAATTTTTCAGGCCGAATAATACTAACACTGTATGCTCAGTTTCTTCCTCTATCTGACCTCCAAACAGGGCAGTGCCTGGGGAATTCATACCAAATTTGTTTATCCTTCTGTCGGTAGACACTTATGTTGCTGCCACCTTTTGCCCTGTTGTGAATAGTGCCGCTCTGAACAAGGGCATACAGATAGTTCGAGACCCTGCTTTCAGTTTTCTGGGGGTACATACCTGGAAGTGGAACTGCTGGGTCGAATGCTAATGCTGTTTAAATTCCTTGGGGAACCACTGTAGCTACTGCACCATGTTACATTCTCAAAAGTGTGGAGGGGGTTCTAGTTTTTCCACATCCTTGCCAACACTTGTTCTGTTCTTTCCTTTTTTTGTTGTTTTGTTTTTTTTAAGAGAGGAGTTGTGTGCCCACACATGAGCGAGTTGGGGAGGGCGGAGGGGGAGGGGCAGAGGGAGAGGGGGAGAGAGAGAACCCCAGGCCCCAGGAAGGCTGCACACCCAACCCAGCACAGAGCCAGAGTCAGGGCCCAATCCCATGACCCTGAGATTATGACCTGCGCTGAAATCGAGTCAGACACTCAACCAGCTGAGCCACCCAGGCACCCCTGTTCTGTTTTTTCTTTTTTTTTTTCTCTTTTCTTTTCTGTCCCTTCCCTTCCCTCCCTTCCCCTCCCCTCTGACAGTAGTCATCCTAATGGGTGTGAGGTGGTCCTTAGGTTTTAATTTATGTTTCCTAGTGACTAACATTAAATGTGATTTCATATACTTAAGGGCATTTTGATATCTTTTTATGAGATTTTTGTTAAAATGTCTTGCCTGATTTTGGATTGGCTTTTTTTCTTTTTTTCTGTTGGAGTTATTTTCTATTCTGTATGGGAGTCCTTTGTCAGGTATATGCATTATTACAAATATTCCAGTGTGTGGCTTGCCTTTTCACTGTATTTGTGCAATCTTTTGATAATTTTTTTTGATAATTTTTAATGAAGTCCAGTGATGGATTTTTTTTTCTTTTATGGCTCTTGCTTTTTGTGTTCTGTTTATAAAACTTTTGCCTACTTTGGGGTTATTTTTTAAAAACTCCTTTAGTTATTGAAAATATGTGAAGGCAATCTGCTTGGAAAATGCAGTATATTATAAGCTCATTTCAAATACGTGCCCTAAGAATGAAAGTTGGGAATGTTCTTTGCTGTAGCAGGTGCCAGAGAAAGTGTTTGAAAAAATATGTTTTTCAGTAAGACACATGGACACAGGTGCTGTTACTTAAAGTGGCCCCCGTTGTGGTCTCCTCCAACCCTGATTATGTCCTCAAGGGGCCCCCTGGAGTGGCAGGAACCCTAGGGGAGAGCCTGGTGATGATTTAGCTAGAAGAAGGGATGTGGCCAAATGGATGAGTATCCACTTTTTCTTAATTCATAATCCATACTCACCGAATGATCCTTCCCTTCTTCCATTCCCAAGGAAGGTTACCACTGGTCGATACCCCTTCTTTCTTTTGCCTCTGAAATAGCAGCACCCCGCAGGATTCTGCCATTTATTAGCCTTTTCTCTTCTCCACCTGTATTTTTTCCCCTCGGTGCCCTGTGTTCATGTTTGCTCTTAGGTCTTGAGTTGTCCCTCTCCCTCTGCCCTGTGTTCAAAAGGCTCCCGGATCTTTGTCTCCTGCTCTCACCTCCTGTCCTTCAACAGAAGGTCTAGATCTGTATCCTTACCTGCTTCTCCTGGACATCTTGCACAGGATATCCCACAGGTGCTTTTATAAAACACGCGTGGTGTTCCCCTTTAGTCTGCTCTTCTGCTTTCCTGCCTTAATTAATGTATTTCCCATTAATCCAGGATCCTAAAGTAGAAATCTTGGCACTGTCTGCATCCTCCCATGTGGCCCCTGTCCCTCTCAGAGGCTGTGTTTAGTTTGGTTTGGGTCCCCTCTGGGATTTGTAGTAATAGCCTCCCCACCAATCTCCCTGAGCCTTCCCCCTTGCCTCTAATCCCCCACTTGTCATCAGCTTGCCTTTCCTAAAACACAGATTTAATCATGTCATTTCCTACTTAAAAGTGATTTGTAGCTCTCTACAGCCTACAAGAGGCATTCAGATTCCCTAGCATGATTTACAGTGTGACACCCTTCATTATTTGCCTTCAACCTGCTTTTCCTGTTCCGTCATCTGCCATGTCCTCCCCACACTCCATCTGTCCGCAACTATTTGCCATTCCTAGAACATTCCTTGAGTTCTTCCCTGCATCTGTGCTTTCGTACATGGCTGTTTCTCGTCTACTTCTGATGGCCCTTCCTATGTACTGGGGACTTCCTGTGTTTTCCTCTAAAAACCAGCTCCAGGGTGACCTCTTCTTAGAGTGCGCCTTCCTATCATCTAAGTAGATCTAGTTACTCACCCTTTTTTAGTGTCGTTAGAGTAGATGCGGAAATGTCGGCACGATTGCATATCAATCTTTGTGCCCCCAGCAATGAGTGAGAGCACTGCCTCACAGAAGAAGGCATTTACTATATGTTCGCTGAGTGAATCCATTCCTTATGGTACCAGTTAGCTTTTTGCTGTTTAACAAGACACCACAATATCATTTTAGTCAGTGGTTCATTTTAATCTCTATTTTACTTATTTATTTTTATTTTTATATTTGTTTATTTGAGAGAGAGAGCATGAGCATTGGGGTGGGAGAGGGAGAATCAGACACCCTGCTGAGCAGGACCCTGGGATTATGACCTGATCTGAAGGCCATCCCCACCGTCAGTGGTTTAAAACAACCAGCATTTAGTTGAGCTCTTGATTCTGTAAGTAGGATGCTCTACTGATTGAGCCAAGCAAGTGCCCCAACGTATTTTTTTTCTTTTTTTAAAACTTTAAAAAAAATTTTATTTTATTTTTTCAGTGTTCCAGAATTCATTGTTTATGCACCACACCCAGTGTTCCATGCAATACATGCCCTCCTTAATACCCACCACCAGGCTCCCCCAACACCCCCCCCCCAAACCCTCAGTTTGTTTCTCAGAGTTCACAGTCTCTTCATGGTTTGTCTTCCCCTCCGATTTCCACCAACTCCCTTCTCCTCTCCTCCCAGTGTCCTCTGTGTTACTCCTTATGCTGCACAAGTAAGTGAGACCATATAATAATTGACTCTCTCTTCAGGCTGGCCTGGGGTTATTCATGCTGTGGGGTGGCAGGGTCCTAAGAGTGCTGGGTGGGGTGGGGCAGGGGGTGGTGGTGGGCACACAAAGCTTCTTGTGGCCTCCGCTTGCAAGTGCCACAAGGTTACTTCCGTTAGCCGAAACGAGTCACGAAGCCAGCCTTGATCCTGGAGGTGGTGAAATAGATTCTACCTCTTGAAGGGAGAGTGTCATGTTGAAAGGAGTACACATAGAGGAAGATAATTGCAGCCATTCTTTTTTCAAGTAATCTACTGCATTTGCCTGGGAGCAGGGAGATGGGATTGGTGACTTAGGTCACCAGCAGGGAAGACAGCTTTGACCCCAGGTGCATCTAATTGCATCTAAGATGAGTCTGGCTAAGATGGTCCCGTGTTCGCCAGCATCCTTTGATTCTCCTGCTGACTCCTCTGTCTTATCCTTTTAGCCAAAGCATATTTAAGACAGCCTCAGTTTCTTTCTGGCCTTGATGAGACACCGTTGATGCTGTAGGAAGGGGGAGTTGCTCTAAAGTGCTGGAGAATGGAGAAACCTCTCTCTCCTCCTCATTCTGGAAACTGCTGTGGATACCCTTGGGCATGGGGGACCCTTCCGTTAGGACGTACGCTTTAGTGTTTGCCATTGATTTATCCTGGGCATCCAATTTAAAAGGCACTTTGGGGGAAGGAGAATGTCAGGAAATGAAAAGGGATCTGACTGATGGGGGTGTTCATCTGTGTTCTCTTTCACTGCGGGTGAAAAGTGAAGATCTTGTAAGTAGTTTACCCAATCTTGTGTGTACTTTTCCAGCTGTTACAAACTGTTCAGAGTGAAAACCTGAATTTAAGTGTTTTTCATTTACTACTTATTCAAGGATTCTTTGTAAGGACTAATGTACGTTGAGAGAAGTACGATTACAGTATACATGCAGGAGCTTGGTTGAAATATACATATATGAAGTGTATACTGGTAAATATCCTCAGAAAAACACACCTGAAGTGACCCCGACTTCCAGAGGTAGTAGAATAATCTTGGATCAGTTTGAGTTTCTCCAGAACTTTGTTTTAGTACAAATTGGTATGTTTTAGTAGAGCTGGTAGAAGAGGTAAAAAAACACAGGGTGCCTGGGTGGCTCAGTCGTTAAGTGTCTGCCTTCAGCTTAGGTCATGATCTCAGGGTCCTGGGATCGAGTCCCTCATTTGGCTCCCTACTTGGCAGAAAGCCTGCTTCTCCCTCTCCCACTCCTGTTTGTGTTCCCTCGCTGTGTCTAATCTTTAAAAAAAAAAAAAAAGAACACAGATCTAAGTTTTTCCTCCTTCAAGCCCATTTCTCCTGATCCTAGAGATGCAGGTAAACTGTGAAGTGACCAAAAGGCATAAAATAGGAGGCACTTGAAAGGCCTTAATATCTATTACGACCTCTTAAAGACCTTTTTACATGTTTGCCTCCTGCCTTGTGCCATTCCTAGATTGGCCACTGACACAGAGGCATGAAACAGCCACAGCCCGAGTGATCCTCTGTCAAAATAATAGATGTATTAGTATTTATGGGTGAAAATAGAACTTTTTAAAGAAGATTTTATTTATTTATTTGAGAGAGAGAGCTCGAGAGAGAGCATGAGAGGGGAGAAGGTCAGAGGGAGACGCAGACTCCCCATGGACTCTAGGATAATGCCCTGAGCTGAAGGCACTTAACCCACTGAGCCACCCAGGCTCCCCAGAACTTTCACTTACATTAACAAACACCTTCTTAACATTTTTTCTTATGGCATGCTTTTCCTTTTATTTTGTAGAGAATGAAAGATGTAGTTCAGATCTCACTGTACACTATTTATAGATCAGTTTCTTAACTGAATCTTTGTATTGTCTTTGCTGCTGGTTTAAGATAACATAAATTCAAAAGGCCATAGTTCAATATTTTTAGAAGACCATGACTAGTTTGAGTTAGAAAAATCAATATTTCTAACTATTCACAATTGAGCAAATTAAGGCATTTTGACAGATTGGAATAGGATTGAGAGAGCTTTGGCCGGTATTCATGTTTTGTTTTTCCAAGAGCTAGTCTGATAGCCTAGACAATAGTGTAAAATGTTTTATATACTGTATTCCTGACATGTTACACAATGTAAATTCTCCTTTCCAAGTTATGTGTACTGATATATAAATACATAGCCTATATGTACTCTGATTCTTGGGGAAGGAGTGAGGGAGGGAGAGGGAGAGCGACAGCGAGAGAGAGAACATACATCCTCCCGTGTAAGGTTAAAATACTAGCAAAAGCTGTACGGAAATCATGAGTGAGCATAGTAGAGCTGAGTTACTGAAACAGCCAGGTAGGACCAATGACTTGAGTTTTATCAGGGATTATCAGTTAAGAAGTACTTACATTGAAGAAAGTTATGATAGGGAAATGACTAACAAATTCAAGGTGATAGTTTTAGAAAAAGCCTCAGATACCCCATGGAATGCTGTTATGGGCATCCTATCGGCTTTTCAGTGGGGATTTAAAAACACACATTTAGATGGACTCAATGGTTCATCAGTCATTCCTCCTGTCCTTTGAATACTAATCCCCACACTGGAAAATACTTGAACTGATTTGCTGGTTTTGTAAATAAACCTATTTTTGTCTCTGATGAATGATAGCAAAATTTTCTTCTTGTTATGCCAACTGTCAATATTTTGGGTGTTCCGAAGGGAGGCTTGGGCACAGAGGTTGGGATCTGGGGCTGCAGATGCTGACTTGGCGTGTCTGGCCACCCAGCTGCGTGTGTGTGTGTGTGTGTGTGTGTGTGTGTGTGTGTGTGTGTGTGGCGGGGGGAGGGTCTTGGACTGTGTTTTGACAATGAAAAAAAACAAAACCATGACATGTATTTGACCAGGAAAAGGTAATGGAGGAAGACAGTGGAGTCTTAACGAATTTCCGAAAGAGGAGGAGGTATGACTGTTTTAGCTAATCACAGTGCCTCAGATGTAACTGGCGGGGGGGCTATTTTTCCCCAGAACATGTGTGGGAAGCAAAAGGCCACGTGCATCGAGGGGACACTTTGTGCTCTGGTGATAAAGACTATGTAGAGGGTCAGACGTTGTCTTTTCTTGACCCCTAGGGAGGGCCCTAGGCTATTTTTCTCCTTTATTTACCAGCATGTATGGTGACACTGTGCATGTTCTTACCCATGTTACAGAGAAAGGCCTCGAGATGCGCAGAACTAGAGTGACTGCTGGGGTTAAAGTGATAGCCCGTGGCCCCACCTTTCTCTGCCTCTGTGACATGTTTTTCTGCTGTGCCTGCGAACATCAGGTTCACAGAGCAACCAGACTCTGTGTGTGTATGTGTGTGTGATTGTGTGAGCTCTTCCCAGTGGTGATGTTGGGGCTCTGTATCTCCGAGGTCAGTGAGTGAGCTCCTGGTGTGTGGTATTTTCCATCACTATCTGTGAAAATGTATAGTCATTAAAATCAAAGCATTACACTGAGAGTCGTCACATTTTATTAGATTTGACCTTGGACCGGCCTGGTGTGAGCATCGCAAGGCTGCATTAGGCGTTCGAAGGATGCTGTTCAGGTTTCCAGTCAGCTTCTAAAAAGCTGTGGGTGCTGGGCACATCATTAACTGCTCTGGGCTTCGGTTTTGTCTTCTCTAACTTGAGAGTGGGACTGTTTACCTCTAGAGGCCAATCTTACTCTGCTACTTTATCAGTCTTAATGCCAGAATTGTGTCTCCCCCCACCCGATTTCAGTAAACTCCACCGTAAAGCTACTACTGGGATTAAAAACATTTTTTTAGAGATGCTATTTATTTACTTATTTTATTTGTAGAGAAAGAGCGCATACAAGCAGGGGGCAGGGGCAGAGGGAGAGGGAGAAGCAGACTCCCTGTTGAGCAGGGAGCTAGGATCCCTGAGATCATGACCTGAGCTGAAGGCAGATGTGTAACTAACTGAGCC
This sequence comes from Martes martes, assembly GCF_963455335.1. Lineage (NCBI taxonomy): Eukaryota > Metazoa > Chordata > Mammalia > Carnivora > Mustelidae > Martes > Martes martes. The sequence goes on along the minus strand of NC_137897.1, from coordinate 38,524,930 downwards.
AGCCAGGTGCCCCTCTGCCCCCGGGGTTGATGTCTTTCATCAGTATTGGAAAATTCTTGGGGGCACTTGGGTGGCTCAGTCGGCTAAGCATCAGACTTTTGATTTCAGCTCAAGTCACGATCTCATGGTCATGAGATTGAGCCCCAAGTCAGCTCCACACTCAGTGGGGAGTCTACTTGAGATTCTCCCTCCTGCTCCTCCCCCCACTTTCATGCTCGCTCTTTCTAAAAATAAATCTCTTTTTAAAGGTTTTATTAATTTATTTGACAGAGAGTGAAAGCACAAGCAGGGGGAGCAGCAGGCAGAGGGAGAAGCAGGCTCCTCACTGAGCAGGGAGCCCGATGCAGGGCTCGATCCCAGGACCCTAGGATCATGACATGAGCCGAAGGCAGAAGCCCAAACATCTTGAGCCACCCAGGCACCCCAAAAAATAAATCTTAAAAAAGAAAATTCCCAGCCATTGTCTCTTCAGATACTGCTACTGCCCTGTTCTATTTTCTTCTGGCTCTCCAGTTACATGGTCAGGAGACCTTTTCATGTTCCTTATGATCTGTTTTTTTTTTCTTTTCCTTTTCCTATTTTTTTAAAAAGATTTTATTTATTTATTTGACAGGCAGAGATCACAAGTAGGCAGAGAGGCAGGCAGAGAGAGAGATGGGGAAGCAGGCTCCCCACTGAGCAGAGAGCCAGATGCGGGGCTCGATCCCAGGACCCCGAGATCATGACCTGAGCCGAAGGCAGAGGCTCCAACCCGCTGAGCCACCCAGGCGCCCTTCCTTTTTCTATTTTTTAAAAAATTTTGATTTTTTAAATTTATTTTTAAATAATCTCTATACCCATCGTGGGGCTCACAGCCCTGAGATCGAGGGTGGCATGGCATGCTCTATGGACTGAGCCAACCAGGTTCCCCTCCCCTTTTCTATTTGGGCTTTAATAGGGTTTTTTTTTTTTAAGGATTTTATTTTTTATTTATTTGACAGACAGATCACAAGTAGGCACAGAGGCAGGCAGAGGGAGGAGGAGGCAGGCTCCCCGCTGAGCAGAGAGCCCAATGTGGGGCTTGATCCCAGGACCCTGGGATCATGACCTGAGCTGAAGGCAGAGGCTTTAACCCACTGAGCCACCCAGGCGCCCCATAAGGGTGTTTTTTAATTAACTTTTATATTCTAAGTTTACTGTATCTAGTCTGCTATTAAACCCAGCCCTGCTAATTGACCCATTTGAGTTATTTCAGACAGTATATATTCTTGATTTTTATATATATATATTATATATGTATTAAAATATTTTCTTTTTCTCTGACGTTCATTTGATTTTTTTTACATAGATTCTAGTTTCTTTGTGAAATTCCCCACCTTTCCATCCATTTCCTCTTTTTTTCTCTTCGTTTCTTTGACCAATTAGTCAATTATTTCAAAGGTTTCGTCTACTGAATCCCCTTATCTGAATCATCTATGAGTCTGCATCTTTTGTCTTTTTTCTCTTGAATATTGGTTACATTTTCTTGCATTTTTTCTTATGTCCTAATATTCTCATAATAAATTTTATAACAAGCAATTCTGTGTGAAAGAATCTTCCACATCTTCCTCCACAGAGGCTTTTCTCTTTTTCCTGTTATGTTAGGTAAATGTCGTGAGGAGCTGATCACCTTTGTGCCATTGGGAGTTGAGCTGAGTCAAGGCCATGTTGCAGTTTTAGGAAGACTTGGTCCAGCTATGGCTGCCCGTGCCCCTCAGGCGCGGTTCTTTGGGGACTTTAATTGAAACCCTGGAACTAGAAGTTCTTTTGTCTTTTTGGTCCTGAAACACTGTGGGAGATTAAACTTAGCCCTTTGACGGTCTTGACCTTAGCTTCCTGTTCCCTTGATTTTAAATTCACATGACTTTTTTTTTTTAATGACTTTTTTTTTAAAGATTTTATTTATTTGACAGAGAGAGATCACAAGTAGGCAGAGCAGCAGGCAGAGAGAGAGGGGGAAGCAGGCTCCCCGCTGAGCAGAGAGCCTGATGCTGGGCTTGATCCCAGGACTCTGAGACCATGACTTGAGCGGAAGGCAGAGGCTTTAACCCACTGAGCCACCCAGGCGCCCCTCATGTGACTGTTTTGAGGAGAAACCTGGCTGTATATTTGAGGGAGCACTCCTCCTTTAGTAAAAACTTCATCCCCGAGACACTGTGAAACTGAATTCACTCTGCTTTTTTTTTTTAAAGATTTTATTTGTTTATTTGACAGAGAGAGATCACAAGTAGGCAGAGAGGCAGCCAGAGAGAGAGGGGGAAGCAGGCTCCCCCCTGAGCAGAGAGCCCAATGTGGGGCTCAATCCCAGGACCTGAGATCATGACCTGAGCGGAGGCAGAGGCTTAACCCACTGAGCCGCCCAGGGGCCCCTCACTCTGCCTTTTAATAGCTTTTGGCCTAATATCTCAATCTTCCTCTTACAGCTCCAGAACTGAACAAATGTGAGTATGTCCCATTTGTCACATTAGCCTGCATTACCGTGTTCACCAAAAAGTTTCAACTCCTCAACAACCTCAGAAGAGCTCCCCTTCCTTTGACATTCTTGTCCTTGAATCTTTTGTGGTCTAATGGAAGCCTCATACTGTTTTTCTTCTGTGTAAAACATATAAAGTGGGATCTGCAGTTTCAGAATATACATCATTTTCATGTCCTCATCTATTCTCCTTGTGGAGTCTTCCGTTGAAACATTCAACATTTTTCAGCTTCGTGATAAAAGTAATTTTGGTAGTGAAGCACCTGCTGACTCATTATAATATTGCCAAAGGAGGAAAATGGGACTACTTTGACAATATGGTCCTCTTCAAAATATTTTCATTTCATTTTTTTCATTTTTCAATTTTAATTTACCTAGAAAACACTTTTTAGGTAGAAGATGGTAATGGAGGCACTTCCTGTTGATTTAAAGTTCTCTCAGGGGCGCTTGGGTGGCTCAGTGGGTTAAGCCTCTGCCTTCGGCTCAGGTCATGATCTCAGGGTCCTGGGATCAAGCCCCGCATCGGGCTCTCTGCTCAGCTTGCTTCCCTCTCTGCCTGCCTTTCTGCCTACCTGTGATCTCTCTCTCTCTCTCTGTCAAATAAAATAAAATCTTAAAAAAAATAAAGTTCTCTCAGGCAGGTTCCTTATTGAACACATTTACTTCTCTTTTGTACTAAAATGAGGCATGACTCATTACACACCCTCCCATTTGTGAGGAGAATTTGCTCCAGAGAATTCTAGGACCATTAATAGGCAGCATCCATATGGTTTGCACGTGTAAAAAGGAGAGAATGAGCCCCTCACATTATTTAAATTGGAACCATTTCAGTGTTAAGGAGCAGTTCCGTTGTTAACTTTTCTTAGAAGCTGGGTAAGGCTTGGCCGGTGCCAAGAGCCGTAGGCCTGGTGGGAGCTCTGAGTTCTAGTATTGGCTTGGCCTCCCACAAGCCCTTTGTCCCAGGGGAGTCCTCCATTTTCTTAACCTGAGAGTTAGAACATTGGAACAGTTGAGTTCTAATCCTTGACCATCTCTGCCCTTTGGATTCCTAGCATTTATCACAAGGAAATTAAGGTTGGACTTGCATTTCAATGAACTGTTTGCCAGGGTCAGTTGAAAGAATAAAACCCTGCAAATTTCTTCAGATCCCTACATTTTCTCTGTTTGTGACACCCAGTGGGAAATCTTAGATACTGTGTCTCAGCATCTAGGACACACTTTTTGTTTTTTAAAATCATGTGTCTGAGTCCTGAGTCCCTGGATTCCAGTCCTGGGTTTGTCACTTACCTGCTCTGGGGCCTTGGGCATTTCACCAACCTGTAAGGTTCAGTTTCCTCAGCTGGAGAATGGATAGAATAATACCTTAGCCCAGCGATTTCACCAAAGAACACAGACAATGGATAATGTGAAGGTGCTACAGAACCATCAGTTATCACTAGGACTGTGATGACACGTCCCTTGTCAGCAGTAACCATCTGTTTGTTGTGGCTGTCAATATCAAAAGTGAGATATGAAATCAGCCCAAGGGTATTTAAATTATATACACCTTGACTTTTGTTCCTACCTAGCTCCCCTACCCCCCAACTTGGGGATGGGGTTAGGTAAGCTGACACTGCAAAGGATAAGCTCTCTGCTTGAAACCATTTAAACAAAGAGCTGGAAGGTACAGAGGGATTATTCTAGCAAATCCCCCTCTTTGAAAGATGCCCTTTAAGAAGTTTAACTGACTTAGCAAAGGTAACAGAGCCACTTGGAGGTAAAACCGCAACTAAGACGGACTGTTCTCTGTTTAAACCTTGACTTGTGCAATGACTTCTAGTGTTTTGGTCAGGGACCCAGATAAAGAGATTTCCTTTGCTTTTAAACATTGGGGTTCTCCATTTCTCTTCTCCCTAACCTTCTGACATCATTGACGTCTCTCCTGCCTCACAGCCAGACCTCGCTTTCTCCCTTTCTGGTGGTGGCACCTTACCCCACTCACCCCCTCCGGAGAAGAGAGTCCCCCACCTCTCACCCAAAGCTGCTGCCCCCCCCAACCCACGTGTTCTCTGGATTCTGACTCCATTTGCCTCTTCTGGGATTATTGTAAAAGTTACACTGTCTCTGTCCCATATCACCTTTCTTTCCCTTACTGTTGGTTCTTCTTGGCCTACGAAGGTGCCGAAGGTTCTTATAGGATTTTTTTTTTTAACTTCATCCTATAATACCACCACTTCTTTTCAATATTTGGCTACCAGAAGGAGAAATTGGTAAAGCAGAGTCACTCCTTTCTCAAGTTCCATTCATTCCTTTTCTTTTTCTTCGGTTTTAAACAGTTGTGGTGATATGCCCATAATGTAAAATTTACCAAGTTAACCACTTTTATGGATGTGATTTAGTCGTACTAAGTACCCTCACGGTGTTGGACCCCCAACACCAGCATCCTCCCCAGAACCCTTTTCGGCTTGCAAACTGGAAACTCTGCCCCCATGAAACACTAACTTCTCCCAGCCCCCTCCTCCCAGACCCTGGCAACCACCGTCATTCTTTTTTTTTTTCCTATATTTTATTATTTATTTGATAGACAGATCACAAGTAGGCAGAGAGGCAGGCAGAGAGAGAGGAGGAAGCAGGCTCCCTGCCGAACAGAGAGCCCGACACGGGACTCAATCCCAGGACCCTGAGATCATGACCTGAGCCAAAGGCAGAGGCTTTAACCCACTGAGCCACCCAGGCGCCCCAACCACCATCATTCTTGATCTTTATGATTTTTCCATGCATTCCTTCTATAGTCTTGCATTAATGCCGTGAGTGGTGCTTGGTGGTAGCCCAGAGAAGTTCTCTGCCTCCTTCCCCTGCCTCTGTCTTAGCCTCTGCTCTGCCTCTTCCCCCATTTGTTGCAATGCAGTGTTCTCTGCCTTCTCCTGGGAACAATTCACTGCCCAGCTCCTGGGCACTTTTTCTTCCATCTTTGGCCTCTGATCCCTTCTCAGGATCTAGGCTGGCTTCCTCCTCTCCTTCTGATTTTGTAAATGGCTCTCTGCACTGCCGATCAGAAGCAGCCCATAGGCACCTGCCCGTTCCACCCCTTTCTGTGCTCACCAGCCAATGGGGGCTTTTTCCTTATACCCTTGACACACCGTGCTGAGCCTCCACGCATTTAACCCAAATGTCTTTTTCAGTAAGGCCTCCACCCACAACCTTAGCTTCAGCTCCAGAAAACTTTGGAAGTTCTGATTTCAGTGTTAGCAGGATTTCACCTTGTCACCCCTCTCCCCCAGGTTGGTGAGTGCTTCACGGGCAGGGACCCAGGCTGGTTCTTCTCCCATCAGACCTGGCCCTCACCCTAGGCCCTCCGGCGGGGCTGAAGGGATAGAGAGCATTCCTTCAGGACGTTTCTTACAGACACGTGCTTTTCTGATTTAAGAGACCGAATGTTGATCAACCAGAGGGAACATCAAAGTATAATGTCAGAAAAGAGCAGTTCACCTTGTGCTCTGTTGTGGGAATCTCTGATATCAGTCAGTTTGTTAAATACTGAGTTATTATACGTGAAATACCAACAGTGTGCTGGGTAAATAATGGTTCTCCAAGGATCTCAACACCCTAATCCCTGGAACCTGTGAACATGTTCAATAGGAAAAGGGAATTAAAGTTGCACACGGAATTAGGTTGCTATTCAAGTGACTTTAAAAGAGATTATCTTGGGGGCACCTGGCTGGTTCTGTCTGTAGAGCATGTGACTTGTGATCTCAGGGCCGTGAGTTCCTGAGTTCGAGCCCCATGCTGGTTGTGGAGCCTACTTAGGAAAAAAAAAAAAGATTATCCTGGATTACCTGGGTGGACTCAGTGTAATCAGGGGTCCCTAAAAGGGGTGTGTGCTATGGAATCTGCTTGTAGCTAAGTTCCTGGACTCCTAAGGGTCTCAAATTGCCTTGAATATCATCTTTGGTTAATGCTTCATCGATAAATTCCTTTCTATAACAGATCTAATTATATCCATTTTCTGTGTTATTAGCTGTAGTGAAAGAAAGGTACTTTCACTGAATGCTTGTATAACTCAGGTGCTTTTTATATATTACCATATTTAATGTGCTAAATAACCCAAGAAGTTGGTATTATTAAATCCATTTATGGATGAGGAAACAGGCAGGGTGGTTAACTTACACAAGGTCACATTGCTAGGAACTTGGCAACCCTGAGTTTTTATTGCACATAAAAAAAAATTCTGAGGTGTGACATTCTCACTTTTGCAAGGCATGCTCATGGCTTCTGCTGTCTGATGGTATGTTGTATAAAGTCTTGCCTTGAAATCTGAAAGTTGGAGATTATTTTCTTTATTTTTTTAACAATTTTATTTATTTGAGAGAGAGTGCGCGTACGCACCAGCCCAGGAGAGGGGGAGAAACAGGCTCCCCACTGAGCAGGGAGCTCAATGTGGGGCTCCATCCCAGGATCCCGGGGATTGTGACCTGAGCCAAAGGCAGACACTCAACCAACTGAGCCACCCAGGTGCCCCTGAAACTTGAAGATTAAAAGTTAACTAGAAGTCCAACAAAATCTTGAGTATATTTTGGTCTATTTCCTTTCTGTCCTTTTTGTCCCCCATGCGTACGTATGTTGTAGTTTTCCCACAGCTGCAATCATAGTTTTTGTTTTTGTTTTTTTTAAAGATTTTATTTATTTATTTGACAGAGACCACAAGTAGGCAGAGAAGCAGGTGGTGGGGGGGGGTGGGAGCAGGCTCCCTGCTGAGCAAAAAGCCTGATGCGGGGCTCTATCCCAGGACTCTGGGATCACAACCTGATCCGAAGGCGGAGGCTTAACCCACTGAGACACCTAGGCGCCCATAGTTTTGGGTTTTTAAAAAGAATTTTACGTTATGTATTCTTCCATATCCTGTGTCTTTATAATTATTATCTTTAATAGGCAATAGGTGGTGTCCAGTTTTTTTTTTTATTGTTACAAGTAATGCTGAAGGAACGGTTTCTAGCTGGGACAGGCTGTTCTCTTGGTGGAGAGCAGGAGCCCAATCCAGACCACGCAATGCAGTTAAAACCTTGGCTTGGAGGTGCTCGGCGCTGTACCTGCTCACATTTCCATTAGTCAGTGGGTGTCCTAGGGCCAAACCCAAGTGGGGGACATGTACTTCTCTCCCCTGACGATTGAAAGGATGAGTAATCCTATTATACAGAGGAAGAAATAGTTGGGAATAATGATCCCATCTACCACCGGGAGGGGAATAAGATGATTAGAGCTAGAACCTAAAAATAGAAATAAATAAAAGTAGCAGGTAGAGACAGACAGGTGGCTTGTGATTGAGCAGAGGCTCTGTCTTCAGGTGTCTCCTCTTTGGTGACATGGAAGAATGAAAAGAAATGACGTCTGGAAGCCTGCTGTGCTCCACCCCCCTCCATTTGAAAGGCTGCCTGCAAATATGAGTTCCCTTTGATGGTGTAATTTTGTCATGGTACTTGATGTGCTATTTTTGTGTCTGTCTGGATGGAACTTGACTTCATTGGGTTTTAACTCAAAAACATACAATGCTGTGGATTTTCTAGTCATTGAAGAAAAGATGGGCCTAATTTCTGGATAATTCTCCCTCAGTCCCTTTAAAAAGTATACAACCACTGGGGAGCTCATGTCAAATTCCTGACCTCATTTCCCAAGCCACCTGAAATCAACATTTCCAAGGTGGGAGCTTGTTGGGAGGTCCCATTTTGGGCCCGACCTCTGACCTGACTGAACTGGATTCTGTATTTCAGAAACATCCCCAGGGCATTTGTATTTACATTAAGATCTGAACAGCACTGATCTAGATTTTCCTTAGAAATGCTCTTCTAGGGGCACCGGGTCTTTTAGCGTCTGCCTTGGACTCAGGTCATGATCCCAGCTTCCTGGGATCGAGCCCCCGCATGGGGCCCTCTGCTCAGTGGGAAGCCTCCCCTCTCCCACTTCCCCCTGCTTGTGTTCCCTCCCAAACTGTGTCCCTCTCTGTTAAACAAATAAATAAAATCTTAAAAAAAAGAAATGCTGTTCTATTTTTAATTTTCTTTTTAGAGAGGTATGGGGGAGGGGCAGAGGGAGAGAGAAAGAGAAACTTAAGCAGGCTCTGTGCCCCAGAAATGCTGTTTTAAAAGAAAAGTTTTCTTGGGATGCCTGGGTGGCTCAGGTGGTTAAGCATCAAACTCTGGATTTTGGCTCAGGTCATGATCTCAGGTTTGTGTGAGCCCGTGTTGGGCTCCGTGCTGGGCACGGAGCCTGCCTAAGGTTCTCTATCTTCCTCTTCTCCTCCTCCCCTACCTCTTTAAAAAAAAAAAAAAGAAAAGAAAGTTTTTTGAATTATTATTGGCCTTTCAGTTTCGCCATAATGAATACAATCAATAATGTTTAGGTAAGACTTTTTAAAAGCCTTCTTTTAGGGTATGTAGTATTTACAATGGGCATAGTTAGATAAGAATTTAGAATTGTTTTTCTCTTTTCCAACTTCTTTTTTTTAAAAGATTTTATTTATTTATTCAAGAGAGATAGAGAGGCAGAGGGAGAAGCAGGCTCCCCCACTGAGCAGGGAACCTGATGCAGGACTTGATCCCAGGACCCCGGAATATGACGTGAACTGAAGGCAGAAGCTTAACCATCTGAGCCACCCACGGTGCCCTCTTTTATAACCTCTAAGAAAACATGTATTATTACCTAGAAGGTTTAATTTTGATTGAGCTTCTGGCCCATGACCTTTTGTTGGGCTTATTTGAGTTTTAGAAATCTTAGATTTTAAGGGCTCAAACTCCCAACAGTATTAGAAATAATCTAACATGTAATGTTTTAGAGTCTTTGGAACAAAACGATAATTCTTCAACTAAAGAATCTCTTGTTATCTGGCCCCGTTATTTGAGAGTAATCTTGTTCTTGAATTTTTTTATGTGTAGATTGCATGTCCAAGGACCTAACTCACTGGAGGGTACAGACAGACGCTGAATGAAGTGGTGTTTGTTTAAAAATCCTTCACAAGCTCTCAGATGCCCAACCAGTGTAAGGTGTTCACCTAGTTTTAGGGCAAACCACAGCCTGGGGGGCCATATCTGTACCCGTTTTTATAAAGTTTTTTTTTTAAAGATTTTTATTTATTTGTCAGAGAAAATGATCACAAGCGGGGAGGGGAGGCGGCAGGCAGAGCAGACAGGGAGAAGCGTACTCCATCCCAGGACCCCGGGATCATGACCTGAGCTAAAGGCAGATGCTTAACCAACTGAGCCACCCAGGCATTCCTATAAATAAAGTTTTATTGGAACACATCCATACCCATTAATTTACTTCATCCTTAGAAAAAAGGAGTCAGCCTAACATTTAATAGGTTTATCTTTTTCCTCTTCCACACGGTATGTTAGTATTAGGGCCCTGAGCACAGGTTAAATTCACTTTGCCACTTTTTGGAGTTTTCTTATTTTTTAAGTCTTTCAAACAGTCCTTTGCAAGGTACTGAAGACAATGCTGTCCTCAGCTGCTGACTTTACACAGATGCAATAGTTCATCAGTGAGCTGTGTATTCTATGTTTCATGGCTATATGCTACTTCCCTCATGCAGCCCAAAGAATCTTTTTCTCTTGGAACCCACTAACGTTAGGCTCTTCCTTCCCTGGGGTGCCGCCTTGTGGTGGGCTGTGGGTCCCTCACTGACAAGCTCCCGCACTGGTTAGTCATGGAGGAAAGTGAGTCAGCCCGTGTGACTCATTGCAAACTCAACTCAGAGTAACAAACCCCACCATACACCTCAGAGATCATGAATCATTAGACTGAGACAACCTGCTGGTGGATACAATTCGGAAAAACATCCCTATTGTGATTTTTTCAATGCTTTCCCCTCCTACTATAAATGGGTTTAGAGTAAACATTAAGAATAAAGATGAAAGACATTACTCATTAGGGTTTTTGGGGATTCAGTCTTGGTTTTAGCTAACTCAGTGTTCACACTTTACTTTGTTCTGTATGGTTGTGTGTGTGTATGTATTTTAAAACTAAACATATGTATTTTAAAATTATATATAAAAATAAAAATATATATACACATGCGTTTATATCTATATCTCCATGTATTTTGAGTGTGTATATGTATGTGTGTAGCTAATTCTCATTTCTGGTAAACCTTGTTACGGAAAGTTAAGAGGCTGTCACTGTACCTTTTACGGGCCCATTCTGTATCTGGATTCCCTCCTGTGAAAATTTTACTCAGGTGGGTGTTAATCCATCACTTATTTATGAGTCCACAAACAGAAGAACCTTTATGCTAAAAACCCCGTCCATTTTGTTTCCACCTAAGTTATTTCTAGGGCAAATATGTTGACAAAGCATAGCAGTCCACTACATTCTCAAAATCCGCATAAAGATACTGTTTATTTGCAGTTATTGTCAGGGGAGAAAAATATATGTGTCCTAAATAATTGTTTAGCTATACACGCTGGGAGTTAATGTCTTCAATTCCAATCTACATTAATAATGAGCAAACTTATGAGCCAGCATATTTTGCTATAGCTTTTCACTCATCCACCTGCATGAAGATAGAGAGAGATGCATTACTTGCAAGAATTGACAGATCTGGGATGGATTCAGTGCAAATAGCACTTTAGAGACATTTGAAACTATGGTATTCAGCTAAGTGTTCCCGTAGTTTGAAGCTATATCCGTTGCTGAGTGTTGCCAAGGATCCGAGTGCTATGAGCAGCTTGCAGGAGAGATCTGTGCGGTTGCTATGTGCAAAAGTCCTAGAATAAGCAAATGGGAAATGATACCAGGGCGGGTAAATATTACTATAGTAATGACTTATTTCTATAGGAGAAATTTGAAAAACAAACCTAGAATCCCTGGAATATGGCTAGAAATGCATGTCGCACAAAATGGATAGTACAGAAAAACGAAAGTCAGGCTTCTGATACCACTTCTGTTAAGAATTACTTTCTTTTTGATATGGACTAATTGAAAACGTTATGTTTTGAGTGACTTTTTCATGTCCTGTTGAGCATGGATGAAATCACAAGAGAAAGTGCAGAGACCTGAAAGAAAGCAGCGTGTTCCATTTTCTTTCTTAGCATGACAACACCAAAATATGCTCGTCATATGAAATATAGTGTTCTAGAGAAGCTAATTGTATGGCTCCTTTAATTCCATTTTATCAAATAAGTCTGGATCATGAAATTATTTTCTTTTTAAGATTTACTTATTTGAGAGAGAGCTTGTGATAACACGAGCAGGAGGGGCAGAGGGAGAGAGAATCCCAAGTAGACTCTGCGCAGAGCGTGTAGCCTGATATGGGACAACACTGAGATTGTGACCTGAACCGAAACCAAGAGTCAGACTTTTAACTGGCTGTGCTACCCAGGTGCCCTGATGTTGAAATTCATTAAGTACAGGCTGGATCTCTTGGGTTGCCCTTTATCTGACTCTTTCATTTTTAGTAGAATAAGAAATAGGACCACACTGTTATTAAAGCAAATTTTTTGACTATGAAGTGTTAACAATTAGGTTTCTTCACTGTCTTGTCTTCTACTGTGGTGGTCTCTACCCTTGCTGCTCATTAGAATCACCAGTTGAAGGTTTTACAAAATATAGATACCTGAGTTCTACTTCAAATTTCTGGTTCAGTTCTGATTCAGAGTGGAACATGGGCGCGTGCGTGTGTGTGCACATGCGTATGTGTTTAAACTACCCATGTGGCTGGAATGTTGATGTAGGGTTGAGAATTACTGTTCTAGACCCTTAACAAATCCTTAACAGTTAACCACATCATACTGATAGTTTGTAAAATGACGTAAAAAATGTACACTCGGGCGCCTGGGTGGCTCAGTGGGTTAAGCCTCTGCCTTCTGCTCAGGTCATGATCTCAGGGTCCTGGGATCGAGCCCTGCATCGGGCTCTCTGCTCAGCGGGGAGCCTGCTTCCTCCTTTCTCTCTGCCTGCCTCTCTGCCTACTTGTGATCTCTGTCTGTCAAAAAAAAAAAAAAAAAGAGATGGCTTCACTCAGCAGAATGCTGGTCCCCCAGTTCTACACTGAGAAATTTCTGTAATACCAATCCTGTGAGATTGGTTTTATTTCATTGGGACAACTCAGGACACTGAGGCTCAAAGAGAGTACCTCAAGAGGAAGGGGGTAGAGCTAGGATTTGCGAGCAGATCGGTTTGTCTCTTAGACACATGCTTTTTCCCTGTTACCACACTGTTTCTCACGGGTTGAGTGGGTCTTCCATGGCCTCAGTTGCTTGTGCTATGGCACGCGTAAGGCTAAGATTGACTCAGTGCTCGTGGGCAGCTCGTGTTGCCATAGCGAATACCAGTGTATTTGAACGTATTTGGGCTAATGTGAATAAATAGATGGGTGACAGGTATGTCCTTAAGCTTTCAGACTGTGAAGACTCTGTTAATTTTACGTATGAGTTCTACTGTGGTTGTCTAACATATATATGTAAAAGGGTTCTTAAAATTCTTTCCATAGAAGAACTGTTGGAGTAGCCTACTAAAACCATATTTATTGAATGCATTAAATGTAATTTATTGAGAGTTCTGTAAAACTTGTCATCTCATAATGATTTCAATTGAGGTAGTTCCTGATGATCGACTTTTATTAACTGAATGACTGGTAATGCCTTTGCTCAGAACTTAATGTGTCAGGTCAAGACTGTAAACTTCTTAATAATAATGGGGAAGTACCCACCTTCTAGTTATAGCAGAGATAATTACAAAAGCAATTTTCATTTACCAGCCTTCTGTTATGTGAAAAGACACTGCTCTAATCCTCATGAATTAAGTGGAATTCTTATTTTGCAGTGCAGAAAACTAGACTTCATTAAAAACAAACAAACAAACAAACAAACCTTCCCAGGACTGCAATGCTAGTATGCCATAGAGCTAAGATTGAAACTTAATTTTTCTGACTCTAAAACCATGCTTAAAAGCTGTCCTGGTACGGAGACTCTGTTTTCTGTTTTTTTGTTTTTGTTTTTCTAAATAAAGACATTTCACTGGAAGTGTGTCTTCAAAGTGATTGTTCCAAATTAGCTTATCCTTATGTCTCAAAGAGCCATTTACCATATGGATTTCCCCTTTCCCCCTGTTCGGTAGCTGGTTCTTTGGGGATTTTTCACAACCTCTTATGTATGTATGCATGTATATGAAATACAATACACATGCAGAAATGTGGCAGAAGCGGAGATGCTGTAAACAAGTACCCATCTAACTGCCACCAAGGCCAAGAAATGGAACCTGGAAGCCCTCTTCCTCCTCCTCCAGTCATTATCCCTTTTTCCCAGAGATACCCTGACTTTATGAAAATCCCTTTTTTTAATTTTTAATTTTACTTTTTTTTAACTTTTTAAAAAAATTTTACTACCTAAATATCTCTAAATCATGTAGTTTTGCCTGCTCCTGAGCTTTATGGGTGTAGATTAATATAGGATATACTTTTGCATCTGGCCTTATTTGCTCAATAGATTCCTTAATACCATTTTCTGCATAGGGATCGTGCACATATTTTGTTAAACCGATTTCGGCATACTGGTTATATTTTTATGTGATCAAAATGGCATATTTGTCAATTTTATTACTAACAATTGCTTCTATATAAAATTATTTCTTTTGAGCTTTGATGTTATGGTCAGCAAGGTTGGTAATAAAAATCCTTTAAAGTTGTAATAATAGTGAGGCCTTTGATTTTATTATTTCTATGAATATAGTATTCTCATCTGTAAATAATACCCTTTTTTTCTTCTTTTTTAACTCCTGTCTTTTTCTTGCCTTATTATCATGGCCAAGACCTCTAGTACAATGTTGAGTAGAAGAAATGGTGGTAGACATCCTGTCTCATTCCCTTTTTTAAAAGGGAGTGCTTTTGATATTTTACCAGTTAGTATCATGGTTTTTTTTTTTTTTTTTTTTTTTTTAAGATTTTATTTCTTTATTTGACAGACATAGATCACAAGTAGGCAGAGAGGCAGGCAGAGAGAGAGAGGGGAGGAAGCAGGCTCCCTGCTGAGCAGAGAGCCCGATGCGGGGCTCGATCCCAGGACCCTGGGATCATGACCTGAGCCGAAGGCAGAGGCTTTAACCCACTGAGCCACCCAGGCGCCCCTAGTATCATGTTTATTACAGATTTTTGGCATGTATCTTCTTTAAGAGTAGGAATTTCCCTTCTGTTGCTCAAATTATTTTTTTTAATCAATAGATGTGGCTTTTTCTGTATCGAGATGAGGATATGATTTCTTTTAATCTGTTAATATGGTCAGTTAAATTGGCTGACTTTTTAAAAATATGAATTCAATTAACCACCATATCATACATCATTAGTTTTTATATATTGACCAACTTTTAAAAAAAATTAAGGGTGGAGTCCCGATTTAAATTCAGTTTGCTCAGGATGTTATGATACTTTTGAAATAATGGGGATTTGATGTGCCTAATATTTTCTGTAAGATTTTTGAATCTGGGATCAGGAATGAGACTGGCCCATCGTTTTTAGCTCTTGTACAGCTCTAATTGTGTTTTTGTACTTGACTCAATCTAAACTCCAAGCTGTGTAAAGTGCCTTTGCTCCTGTTCTCTGGAAGGATTTGTATAATTTAGCCTTAAATCTTGTGTTAAGTGTTATTGGTTCCTTAAATTTTTTGTTAGAACGTGATGGTGAAGCCATCTAGGCCTGCAGTTTATTTATTTGTTTATTTATTTATTTATTTATTTTTTACTCTGGGAAGGTTTTTAATTACTGATTCAGCTTAAAGGACTGTTCAGGTTTTACATTTCTTGGGACTATTTCGGTAAGTTGGATTTTTTCACAGTTTTTCCAAGTTGTCCAAAATTTTAAACTTTTTGGGATAAAGTTGATTGACATATGTTCTTTAATTGTCATCACTATCGGCGGTTAAGTCTTTTTTCTCTGTTTTATTTCCCAGTCTTCATTCAAACGTTTGGCATGTTTATTAATATTCTCAAATGGCCAGCTCACATCTTTGCTGACCGTCACTGTTTTATGCTTGTTTTCTTTTGAATTTCTGCTCTTATTAATATTTTCTTCTTTGTGTTTTCTTTGGCTATATTTTGGTCTTAATGTTTGGAGATACATACTTATCTTTGTAATGTTTAGCTGCTCTTATTTTCTAACATACATATTTCTTTTTCTTTCTTTCTTTTTTTTTTTTTAATAAAGTAAGCTGTACGCCCAGTGTGGGGCTTGAACTCATGACCCCGAGATCAAGAGTGTTACATGCTTTACCGACTAAGCCAGCCAGGTACCCATCTAACATATATATTTCTTGTTTTAAGTGGTTTTGGCTTCATCCCACAAGTTTTTAAAATGTAGTCAATATGTTACACAGTTTAAAATATAAAAAATATAAAATATAAAATAATTCTGGTTTTTACTGTTTTTTTCCTTTGACCTATGAGTTACTTAGATGTTATTTAATTTTCCAATAAATTTGGGTTGATTTAGTTCTCCTTGACTACATCATTTCTATTTTCTTTAGTGTAGTTCTGCTAGTGATGATTTCTTTTCAGTTTTTGCTATTCTGAAGATATTTTTCTCACCTTCATTCTTAATATTTTATTTATTTGACAGCAGGGGGAGGGGCAGAGGGAAGAGAGACAGGCAGACTCCCCACTGAGCAGGGAGCCCCACATGGTGCTCAGTCCCAGGGCCCCCAAGGTTATGACCTGAGCCAAAGCAGATGCTTAACCAACCGAGCCACCCAGGTGCCCTTAAAGATTTTTACTTTTAAGTAAGCTCTATGCCTAGTGTGGGGCTCAAACTCACAACCCCAAGATCAAAAGTTGCATGCTCCACAGACTGAGCCAGCCAGACACCCATCCCTAATAATTGCTGCTTTGAATGTAATTTGCCTCTTTTCTCTGGCTCCATCTAAAATGTTATCGGCATCTTTAATTTTCTGCATTTTTACTGTGTTGTGCTGAAAGCATAGATTTCACTTACTCCTTTTGGGTTTATTAGGGTTTCTTGAATCTGAGAGTGGAATCTTTAGTGAATTTTGGGAAATTCTCAACTTTTCTCTTTCTATATTGTTCCTAGCCCATTTTTTCATTCCTCCATCTCTAACGAAATATGTGTTACTTATTTTCGAGTGTTCTCCATATGTCCTTCAGTTTCAGTTACCTGTTCTTGCACACAAGTCACTAATAAGTAGTAGCTTGGAACAACAGCCATTTCATTAAGATTCTGTGGCACCTGCGTGGCTCAGTCAGTTAAGCGTCTGCCTTCGGCTCAGGTCATGATCCCAGGGTCCTGGGATCGAGCCCCGCATTGGGCTCTCTGCTCAGCAGGGAGCCTGCTTCTTCCTCTCCCACTCTCTCTGTTTGTGTTCCCTCTCTCACTGTGTTTCTGTCAGATTAATAAATAAAATCTTTAAAAAAAAAAGATTCTGTGGGTAGACTAGGGCTCAGTTGGATGATTCTTCTGCTCTTGCTTGGGATCTGTCAAAAGACTGCAGACAGAAGGCATCCGGGGCTTAAACCTTGCAAATGCCTTCATGGACATGTCTGGTGCCCTTGATGGGGACATTTGGAAGGCTGATCTTGACAGGGGTGATAGGAAATCTTCATGTCAGGAGTATGTCTTCTGCTGTCCACTCCTCAAGGCCTCTCCATGTAATCTCTTCCAGCAGGATGTTTAGGCTTCTTACATAATGATTCTGGGCCCATAAAAGGGATTTCAGAAAAATGGAAGTGGTCAGGCTTTCTTAAGACATAAACCCAGAACTGGTACTGGATCACTTTGACATCATTCCTTTAGTTAAAGCTAACCAAAACTTGAGAGAGCTAACTCAGATTTAATGTGGGAGGGCATGATACAAGTTCATGAATATCGGGAAGCATGGTGCACTCTGCCCTATCTTTAGAAACTAGCTACCATACCTCTTATCCCTGCACGTTTGTCCATCCCTATGCCTCTCTCTAATTTATTCTGAACCCCCCCCCAACTTATTTTCCAGCTCACTAATCCTTTCTTCATCTGTTGAGTTTCTAATTTTAAAAAGATTGATTTTCACATGGAGAACTGATATTTCCTTCTTTTTCAAACCCATGTCATTAAAAAAAAAATTGGTTTCCAGTTCCCTACTGAGTTTTTTTGTTGAAGATCTTATTTTTAAGTACTCTCTATACCCGATGTGGGACTCGAACTCACAACCCTAAGTCAGGAGTCATATGCTCTTCCAACTGAGTCAGCCAGGCGTACCCAACCCTACTGACATTTTTAAGTTTGGCTTTTAGCCCCTTGAATATGTTAAGAGTAATTATTTTACAGTCCAATTAGGACAGTTCTAGTATTTGGAGTCTTGACTTTTTTTTCTGTTGTGTCTTGTTTCTGCTTTTTCTTGCCCATGATTGCTTTTCTTCGTGCATAAATGGTTATGTTTGATTATGTTTGGTTATTGTGCTTGAAAAGCTAAGATGCCTTAACGCCTCTAGAGAATGTTTTTGTTTTCTGCTGTCAGGTGCCTAAAGGTACTAGCTTTCTGGAATCCTCTTATTAATCCAAGTCATCTGAGCCACCCAGATGACATGAAGCCTGGCTGTAAGCCCATATGAGGGCTGGTTACTTGCTGTTCACTGTGTTTTTTTTTTTTTTTTTAAATCCCCAGATGAGGTGGTCTACTCTCATTGGGCCCTAACCTCTGTTTTTTTCTCCTCTTGAGGCCATCAGAAATAACCTTCATCCTCATATTTTCCAAGGATATCAGCAAATACAACCATGTTTTCGCTTTTGTCTTTTTTACTTGCCAGCAACATGACAAGGTTAGTTTTATAGCAAGAAGTGCATCTCTTTCAAATCCAAATGGACAACTTATTAAGAATTTGAAAGCCCATTGCTTCTCGGCCTTTTTGCTAAGATCAAGTGAAGAATTTGAAAGCCCCTGATGACAAAAAATAAAAGCTCAGTTAACAGGCCTCAGCAGAGGTCACCTGGAGTGCTATCACACGTAACTCAGATCATTCTTTTCTTTTTTTAAAAAAGATTTTATTTATTTATTTGACAGAGAGAGAGATGACAAGTAGGCAGAGAGACAGGCAGAGAGAGAGGGGGAAGCAGGCCCCCTGCTGAACCCAGAGCCTGATGTGGGGCTCAATCCCAGGACCCTGAGACCATGACCTGAGCTGAAGGCAGAGGCTTAACCCACTAAGCCAACCAGGTGCCCCACTCAGATCATTTTCTTAAGGGGCAAGTCCCCACATCCACCCCAGTTACAGTACTAACTGTAGATGGATGTCTACATAGGCTTTTATACATTTCATCGTGCCAAATGTAACTGTATCTGAGCAAAACTGCCCCATCTATATCCTCCCACCTACCTTGAGACTTGGTACTCAGTGATTTCCCACAGTTTTATTTTTGTTTTTTTTTCCCCCCAGAGATTCTATTTAAGGGGCATCTGGGTGGCTCAGTCAGTTAAGTGTCTGCCTTCAGCTCAGGTCATGATCCCAGGGTCCTGGGATCGAGCCCCGCATCGGGCTTCCTGCTCAGTGGAGAGCCTGCTTCTTCCTCTGCCTGACACTTTCCCTGCTTGTGTGCTCGAGTTCTCTCTCCCTCTCTTTCTTTCTCTGTGTGTGTGTGTGTGTGTGTGTGTGTGTGTGTGTGTGTCAATGTGAGGCTTGACCCCAGGACCCTGAGATTGTGACCTGAGCCAAAGGCAGACACTTAACTGACTGAGCCACCCAGGTGCCCCTCTCTTAGGACTTTTTTTTTAAAAGATTTTTATTTATTTATGTGACAGACAGAGATCATGTAGGGAGAGAGGGAAGCAGAGAGAGAGGAGGAAGAAGGCTCCCTGCAGAGCAGAGAGCCCGATGTGGGGCTCGATCCCAGGACCCTAAGATCATGACCTGAGCCGAAGGCAGAGGCTTTAATCCACTGAGCCACCCAGGTGCCCCTCTCTTAGGACTTTTAATCAGCCTCAGACAAATTCTTAGGGTAGTTGACACCGAGGACTGAGAAGCATAGTAAAAGTTAAAGTCAGGTCATGTAGAATAGGCCTAGGTTTATAATTTACAAAGCACTTTTGCACATGGCAGAAGATGAGAAAGGGTAGATGGTACCGTTGGTTGGCCATAGGACAGTGCAGCTCTTTTCTTTTGGATTGACGAGAAGGCCCCTTATACGCCCATGCCGATCCTCTGTGCTTTGTGAAGTCTCTGCCATAGTGGACCTTCTTCCTGTTCTTTTCTTCCCTCCTTTCTTTCTCTTTACCCCTATGTGTTTCTGTTTAAAATATCTGTACTCCCCATGTGTGGTTTAAGCTTGACTATGATCCTCCTTGGCCTTTTCTCTCTTCTTTTCCCTTGTTTCGTTGTGGGATTTGGCTCTCGGGCAGGTGGAGAGGAAAGGGAAGATAGGTGTGGTGGGTTACTGCAACTCAGAATTAGGCCTGGGGATTGGATCTATAAGGCCCAAGTCACCCAAGCACGTCATCCCTCTGGATCACCTGTGAATTCTCCGAATTATAAGTGAGAAAACTAAAGCCTGAGGTTACTTGTGTTATTTATGCAATGATGGGACAATTCTTGTTACCTTTAAACACCACCCCCCCTTTTTGACTCACGACTTTTTACCTCCCCACATAGGGAATATGGGCTATTAATGGTAGGAATTGTCCCTAATTCTCCCAGTTGGTTTTATGTGCACAGTGTGCCTCTTTCAGACCACGTAGATCTAAATAATATTCCAAGGGGCACTCAGTCAAAGCTTCTGTTCTCTCTTTGCAGCTTCTAGGTACAGATGCTGGTTCTAATTCCGGAACTGTTTATAGGGATGCCCCGTGTTGATGTTGGGTCACCAGAAAGGGAGAGGGGCCAGCTAGTTCTAAGAGTTGTTAAATGTGTCTCTTGTGTTTCTTTCTTTAGATAGGGACAGGAAGGGCTGGTTTGAGGAGGCCCTGCTGTTTGCTTTTGTGCTGAGCTTGAACCCTGGGCTGAGGATCTCAGATGCCCATTCTTATGACCTTGCGTGCAGCCCACCTTGCCTGATTTGAGGTGGCAATGATGCTCATGTGGGGCCTCTGTGCTACATCAGAGAGAAGCAATTCCTATGAGGTGCGTCAGGATTGATGTTGGGAGCCTGGTGCTGATGGGGTTTTGGAACAGAGGTGAGGTTCAGTGGGGTGGAGTCCAGAGTCGAAGACCAGGAAAGAATTCTTGAGATGTCTTTGGTGCAAAATGGTGGTTTATTAAAGTGGGAGAGGACCTGTGGGCAGAAAGAGCTGCTGCCCTGGGTTGTGAGGGGTCGCTGATGATATATTATGGGAGGTATGGAAAAAAGAACTTTCATATGCAGAAGATTCACAGGATACCGAGGCCTTGCCATTGTCAAGTTAAGGTTGTTTTCCATCTAGCAAAGCGTTAACATGAAGATAGTTGGGAACTTCCTGGAGGAACATTACACTCTGCCCACTTCAAGTATCTGTCAATGGGCTGCAGGTTATAAGGACATTTAACTGTGTCTACATTTCCTTCTGGGAGCTAGGTTATTGATAGAAATGCTTTGTTCTTGTAGATCCCTAAGACATTTGTCAACTGAGGCAAACACTTGTCTTGCAGGATTGTGATCTCTACACTTTTTTTTAAATCTAAAAAATTAAAAAAAATTATTTATTTGACAGAGAGAGAGAGTGAGCACAAGCAGGCGGAGCAGCAGAGGGAGAGGGAGAAGCAGGCTTCCTGCCTAGCAGGGAGCCTGATGCGGGGCTCCATCCTGAGACCCTGGGATCATGACTTGAGCTGAAAGCAGACGCTTAACCCACTGAGCCACCCAGGTGCCCCTTTTAAATTTTTTAAAAAATTTATTTATTTAATAAATAATAACAAAATTTATTTATTTATGTGATCTCTATAAGTTTAACTTTGTTTTTCCTTTCCTTAGCTTTAGGGTGTCAGGAGTGCCTGAGGAATGTCACATGGGGAGGTGTTGTGCTTCTGCTTCAGCTTCTGCTCTGTCCTCAGCTTGACTTCTATTTCCTTATCATTGCTGCCCACAAGGAGGGAAGAGACAGTCTTTGGCCCTTGGGAGACATTCTCTGGCTTCCGGGAGTCCCCAGTGGTCTCCTTAAGACTTGCTTTCTGGTATCTCCGCTATCTTGAGTGCTTCCTATTAAAACAGGAAGGTCATTGAGAGGAAGAGGACTTAACAAACTCCCGTGAATGCATACCGGGTACAAAGAGTCATTTATTAGCATTTCCTGTGGCTAGATTTGGGGATGACAGCTGATGAAGGATGAGAAGGGCAGGATCAAGCCTTGCCTCCATCATCCTTGACGCACCCCGCCTCCTTTGTCTGCCCAAAAGCCTGTGAGTTGGGGGACTTTGTAGGGTTTGCCGATTTCAGCTCGGGGCCATAGATGATTGCTTGCCCTGTGACTTTCTCTGCACTCACATCTCTGCTTTATTCTTCAGGCCCTTGCCAGGATGTATGTGCCTACTTCTGGCCTTTTCTATGGCCCGTATGCTGAGAGCTCACCCAGGGGAAAGCCTCACAGATTGGGTGTGGAGTTCCTGAGAAATATGGTTACTTAGTACTTGTTTCTCAAGGTCTAAGGCCAAGATACAGAAACGTTCATTACCTTCCTTTACAGGAGAAATAGCCCTGGACATTCAAGTCCATTTCCTTCTGTCCGCATTCTTAACGGTGGAATGTGGAAATCTTTCGGAAAATGTGCAGTTTCTTTTCTTCCTTCCTTTCTGGAAGGGAGGCTGGGCCAATAAGAGTTTGCCCCACATTTTGCTCTATCAACTTCAGAGTCATTCTTGTTCTTCTCACAAATGTTGTCTCTATAGAGTAACTGAGGTTTCGGGGGAACGCAGACTGAATCAGGGTTTAGAATAAGAGTTTTGGAAGAGGGGCGCCTGGGTGGCTCAATGGGTTAAAGCCTCTGCCTTCAGCTCAGGTCATGATCTCAGGGTCCTGGGATTGAGCCCCGCATTAGGCTCTCTGCTCAGCAGGGAGCCTGCTTCCCGCTACCCACCCTCCCCCGCCCCCGCGCTGCCTGACTCTCTGCTGATTTGTGATCTGTCTGTCAAATAAATAAATAAAATCTTTAAAAAAAAGAGTTTTGGAAGAGAGGGAGCTAGTGCAGGGGCCATTCATGAAGTCACACTTATTAGCACACTTGGACACTCCTGCCCCACATGAATTATTCATTTTGCTGCCTTCGTTGATAATAGCCACAGTGTTCAGGATCTCAGACTGTCTTGTGATATATCCTTTTGCTAAAAGGCTACATATCAGCAGTCTCATTGGATTCAGAAGCCAATTCAGCATGCCATGCATACCATTCGAGAAGAAGGGGGGAATCCGGCCTGCTATGAAAATGTCATGCATGCTTAAAATGACAAAAGTTTGTTGCAAGCCATGGCTGCCAGTACGTTTTAATTCTTGTTCTGGAATCTTCAAAGCAAGTTCCATTGGAGGGTTTTCATTTTCAATAAGAAAACTCCCCGAATTACTTGGTTCATTTTTTTAATATCGAAATTGGTAAATTGGGAATGCAGAATATCCAAAACATAGAGTGAAGGCTGTGTGTGTATTTTTTTAAATTGTGGCAAAAAAAAAAAAAAGAAACCGCATAACATGGAAAATTTACCATTTCAGCCATTTTTAAAAGTCTGTGGTACAGTAGTGATAACTATAGTCACATGATTGGGCAACAGACCTGTAGAACTTTCCCATCTTGTGAAACTGTAAGTCTGTACCCATTCAACATCTCCCCTCTCCTACCCACCCCCAGCCCCTGGCAGCCACCTTTCAGCTTTCTGTTATGAGGAGTGTCTTTGTGCCTGGCTTATCTCACTTTGCCTGATTGTAGCATGTGACAGGATTTCCTTCCCTTTTAAGGCTAAATAATACTCCATTGCCTGCATAGACCACATTTTATTTATCCATTCATCTGTGAAGGTAGTGTGTCCTTTCGTAAGGGGTTCTTATGAAAGTTCTTCTTTGGGAGTTAAAGCAACCGAACCCTAGGGAACATGGAAAAATCCAATTTGAGTCCGTCATGCTGACCAATAGAACTTCTGTGATACCTCATATCAGACTTTCATACTGGCCAAACCTGGAATTTCCTCAAGCGGAATTCTAGCATAAGCGGTTTAGGTGCACCTTGCCCCCAATACCCCTCCCTCCTGTCCCCCCACACACTCTTCTTAGAATTAAAAGTCCGTCAGACTGGCCTTAGGGAGAGGGTGATAAACGGTGGCATTTTCTCCTCAAGTTGAGCTTCACTGACCCTCTAGAGGAAAGAGATAAGGGGAAAGGGGCGGGGTGGGAAGGCAGCTGTTGCAGCAGTGAAAGGATGGCTGACCTATGAGCTCATTAGGGTTAGTAATGGGTTCTCTCTCTGGACTCTCGATTTTTCTCACACATCAGCTTCTCTGGAGTCCAGCCCCGACTCAAAGTTGAAGCAGCTCTGGCTAGAGCAAAACCACACCAGCAATCTGCTCTGTGGTCTGGTTTTAGTCTAAATGTTACCAGAGCAGCAGAAGACAAAGGTTTGACTTGAAAGAACAAACAGCATGGTTCCGGAGACTGAATTGTGCCGTGTTACTTTCGCTTTTTCTTGACTTTGGTTCTTCCTCTAAGCAAAAGGAGGAGTCAGATGGGGAGGCCTGATTTGGGTTGTGGCTGGGCTCCCTGTCCTCACAGATGCTATGGCGGCAACAATTTCCTGTCTTCCGCAGGTACGAGTTGTGAGGCTGAGCCTTTCCCCCTCCCTGTCCCTTTATTATTCTTGGATAAGGGTGAGGAGCAACAGAGGGTGGGAGTCCCCCTTTTCCTTTTCTTTTTCTTTTTTTAAAGATTTTATTTATTTGACAGAGAGAGAGATCACAAGTAGGCAGAGAGGCAGGCAGAGAGAGGAGGAAGCAGGCTCCCTGCTGAGCAGAGAGCCCGATGCGGGGCTCGATCCCAGGACCCTGGGATCATGACCTGAGCCGAAGGCAGAGGCTTTAATCCACTGAGCCACCCAGGCCCCCTCCCTTACCTTTTCCCTGTTGCCAGCCCCACATGCAGAGCGACTGTTCTCCATTCTGTCACTGAAAATGCTCCCCCTCCCCGACACCGACCCACGCTAAGGGGACTAGGGGAGCACCTTGCCTGTCTCTGGAACTTCTTGGCCCTCCTCCTAGGAAAGCCCATCAGGGTGCTGTTGGGTGGGTGAGGGCAGGAGAAAAGCTTCTGGAAATGCCTGGCAGCTTTAAGGAGAGACCTAAGGTGTCAGGGGGAAATGCTTGTCTGCTTAAAATATGGCTCCCTGGAGATCATCCCCAGCCCATGGCACGTCAGCCATGGTGGCCAGGTATGGGGGGGGGTGGACAGGGAGGACTAAGGGCCAGGTGCACAGCTCTGTAGCAGTGACAGCTGGCTCTGGCCTGCTTCCTGAGATGGATGCTGGGGAGGAGGTACACACTCAGGTAATTGGTCAGTAAGGTGAGTGATTTTCAGATGTGAGTCAGCTGAGGGCCCTGATGGATCCCTTTCCCAGGGTGAGGGATCACTTTGGGATGGAAGTGAAGGACTTTCTGTTTTGTGGGTGACAATTTGGAGACGTGAAGAAATATTTTTAAAACATTTTTAGTGAGTGCGTGTGTATGGCCTGTGAAAATAACTTTATACTGTTGATTCCATCTCCTCACTTTTTAATGAAAATCTCCCAAGTCTACCACAAAGTTGAAAGACTTTTTTTTTCCTTTTTAAAAAAAATTATTTTAATTCCAGTATAGTTAACATACAATATTAAATTAGTTTCAGGTATACAATATTCTTTTTTATTAATTAATTTATTTATTTTAATAAACATATAATGTATTTTTATCCCCAGGGGTACAGGTCTGTGAATCGCCAGGTTTACACATTTCACAGCACTCATCATAGCACATACCCTCCCCAATGTCCATATCCCCACCACCCTCTCTCAAGCTGAAAGACTTTTATCATGATCACACATGTGCCTACCACCTGGATTAGTAATAGCATTTTAAGATACTTGCTCTATCAAATATCTAGCCATCTAGTTGTTCATCTAGCCATGCATTAGCCCATCTTATTTTCTGATGTGCTAAAAAAAAGGTTTACCCCTACATGCTTCTGTGTTATAAGTTCAGTATTTGTTTTTTAACTTTTTTAGGTAAAATCTGTATTCAGTGAAATGCACAAATCAAAAGTGTAGAATGCAGTATTTTCTCTTTTTGTCCTGTTTTATATAACTAAGCTTCTGGTTCTAGTCATAAAATTTCTATAAATTATTTAAGAAGTGCAGTTTTTTTTAAATGTAGATTTTATTTATTTATTGACAGAGAGCTCAGGCAGGAGGAGCAGCAGGCAGAGGGAGCGGCAGGCAGAGGGAGAGGGAGAAGCAGGCTCCCCACTGAGCAGGGAGCCCAATGTGGGGCTTGATCCCAGGACTCCCCATGACCATAACTTGAGCCAAAGATGGACACTTAACTGACTGGGCCACCCAGGTGCCCCTGTGCAGTTTTTTTTTTTTTTTAAGATCTATTCTTTCTAGAGAGAAAAAGAGAGCATGCACGTACATACACACCCGCACACACATGAGTGGGAGGGAGAGAATTTTAAGCAGACTCCCCACCCAGCGCAGAGCCTGATGCAGGGCTCAGTCCCTCAACCCTCAGATGATCTGAGCCGAAACCAACAGTCAAACCAAGAGTCGGATGCTTAACCGACTATGCCACCCAGGTGCCCCAGGAAGTACAGTGTTGAGAGTAGTTGGGAATGAGAGCATAGGGCAGAGAAGAGAGTAAAGCAATGGATTGGTGAAGATTTTGGTTTTTTTAGGATCCACAAGTGAAGGGCTGGCTAAGAAGTGACTCCTGGCTTTTGCCCTCTGCCTGTTGGCTACCACTATCTTCCACCGTTCCTTTTCTTAAGATACTCAAGGAGACACTTGGGGAGAGAAGATTTGGGTATGTGATGGGTCATGAAAGATCAGGATAGTCCACATAATGAGAGTTCACTGGCAGTGCGTAGTTAGGGAAGGGTCCTGGACGAGTACCTGCTTTGACATAGTTCTGTGTGGATGGAGAGAAGGTGAGAGGGCTTTTAAGGTCCCTGTGGATCGCTCACAGCAGGCATGCTTTTTCCTTCCATCCCGGAGAACTGATGGCAGATTTGAGGAGGTCTTGACAGATAATGCTGGAAAGGTCAGTCTTCACGATTATGTTGGGCCGTAATTGTTGGATCATTTTTAAAAGGCTTGGACAGGGACAGTCTATAGTTCCCTGGATTTGTTTCCATTTCTCACCTGTGGTTAACAGAAATCATACTGTACCAGGACTTTTTTTTTTTTTGGCCAAGAATGGCATCCATTTCCCAATTGATTGTTTGGATAAAGAATTTGTGTGAGCTGTTTCCAAATAAGTTGATGAGACATGATGAGCAAGCAATCTGCGTGGCGTAAATTTTTGATCTGAAGGTTTCAAGGCAAGTGTCCCCTTTTCATGAGAAGATTGAAGAGTTGTGCTCCTTTTATTAATGGGGCTCTGGTCTCTCTTGAAACCACAAACCAACCAAAAAGGCCCGGCAGCATTTCTTGTGTATAGTTACTCATCTCCTTAAATGTTGCAAAAAACCAAAGGGATAGGAAAACCAGAAGAGGGGAGGGGGGAAGTTGGTGATTTCGGAAATCCAGTGACTAACTGCTTGTGCTGACTAATACCAGTGAACTCATAATGAGTAACAATAGTGAATTTAGAAGGGATATAAGTAGAAGGAGAGCTATTTAAAGGTTGCTTTTATACCAAAGACCGCTGAATTGGTCCCACAAGGAAGGATTCCCTTTGGGAAATTTGGAAATAGTTCATCCAGTTCACCCCTCCAAAGTTCTGTCTCTCCTTTATCTCCAGGAGTCATCTTGAGGAAGTTAGATACCGGTTCTTGCAAGTATGGCTCCTTTCCCACTTGGCTTCTTGCGGGGAGAATTCAGGGCACATGAGCTTGCTTTTGTGGTTTTGCATTGAAGAAACGCCAGAGGTGTCCATTGAGAAGGAGAACGACCAATTGATTTAAAAAAAAAAATGTTGGTAGTGGTGCCTGTGAAATAGAAATAAGGGTTTGCTGGAATTTATTTCCTCAGTTTTTGTTTCTAATCATGGCATAAAAATACAAGACCTGACCAGCCTGTCCTTTTCAATCGCAATTTTTAAAGTTGAAAATGATAGCAGATAAATAGAGCAGCAATACAACTGACCAAAAGATGCAAAGATAGGAAAGTTCATTGTGGGATTTCCAGTTATCTGGGTGTCAACCAGGAAATGTTTGTATTTTTTTTTTTCTTTTCATCGTTGTTGAAAATGTTTTTAAGCGTTCATTTTCCTTGAAACTCCTTTTTCCTAATTCCGCTTGATGCTGAGATGTGAAGGGACTGGCTGTCATTTCCTGTCATGTAGGTATGTAATAGGTTGTGTTTTTATTTATTTATTTTTTGAAGATTTTATTTTTTGAGAGAGAGTGAGTGAGAGAAAGAGAGAGCATGAACAGGGGGCGGGGCAGAGGGAGAGGGAGAAGCAGGCTCCCCAGTGAGCAGGGAGCCTGATACAGGCTCTGCCTTTGAGGGCTCTATCTCTGAGATGGTGACCTAAACCAAAGGTAGACACTTAACCAACTGAGCCACCCAGGTGCCACCCCCGCCATTTTATTTTTATTGATACTAATTATTGACTGGTCTCTTGTACTAATTAGACTTAAAATCCCTGAGGCCAAGGCCATCATGTGGGTCATTATTACAATACCAGCACCCACCTAACCACATGCTTAGCACATAGTAGTAGGCACTTACTCGTGGATCAAAGAAATAAAATCATGAATCCTATATTAAAAATGGATTTATCTAGGTAGTGTCTTGGGGATTATGATATCTTACAGGATTTTTTCTTGAAAAAGATCTCAAACTCCCTTAAATTTAGAACATGACCACATATTCAGTTTTAAGCTAAAATCTTTAATGAGTTTATTTTCTCATTGCTTTTTTTTTTTGGAAGTTTAAGTATTTATCTTTAGGAATCTCTACACCCAGTGTGGGGCTCAAACTCACGACCCAGAAGTCAAAAGTCCCATGTTCTACCAACTGAGCCAGCCAGGAGCTCCTCCCATTGTTTTTTCTGTTATATTTTGTTTCTCTCAGTATTTGGGACTGCCAGGCATTTGGGTTACTCATACATTTTAGAAGTGTATATACAGATAATATATAATTTATAATCTATATTTTAAATTATATAACATAAACATATTATAATTATATATGGGTATTTCCCTCTTTTAGTATAAGTAAGAAAATCTCAAAAGGCATCAATTTGAACAGCATGAATAGAGAAGACAAAACCTCAGGTTTCCCCAGAGAAGATATTATCTGAAGGTCTTTGAACAATTAATTGAATGGGATATTTATTTAAATAAATTCAAGTCCATAGGCAAGTTCATGAGCAATTTTGCTTTTTGAAGAAATCTAATGGTTTAGAAATAATGAATTGAAATTCTTATTAAAGCATATGAGTTTCTCTTTAATTTCTTCAACATGAAAAATCATATCCTTGCACGTAAAGCTGGAGATAGTTTAAGTAATTTTGTCTTAAATTTAGCAGGCTTATTTTTCAGCTAGAGGTGCTGAGAGCAGAGTCACGAAATACCATTCCCTCCAAAGTGGTGGTTAATTTAGATGAAGTTTTGGAGCAGCAGAAGAAACATACTGTAGAGCTTGGTGCTGTCTTTAAGGAAAATCTCATCTATTTTGCTTTCACAATTAGAGCAAATTGTTTCTATAAATAAATAGTTTGTAAGATCCAATTTGGTTATTGTGTTCTATCCGTTATAGATTTTGTTGCTTATACAAGAATGAGAAACAAACAGAGAGAGGGATTTATATGGACATTTGATTGAAGAGTTGCCTTGCGCTTTTGCACGCCACCTTAAATCTAAATTATGGGCATCTCGTGTTTTTATGTCTGTTGGTTTGGGCTGCGGCCAGGTGTTAAAACCATTGTCTCTTTTCTGTAGAATCACTATTTCCAGTTCATTCTGATGTACTATAAATGTTCATCCTGTAACATTCAGAGATCGAATGCGTTCCAATCTTATCTAAGTTCAGAACTTCGGAAATAGGTTAGTGAACAGCATGACTCTATTTTCATTTTGATATATAAGCACCCGCAAAGGGGTTTAATCTTTTTAAAAAAATTTGCATTAGTGATGCTTGAAATATCTTTCCTAAAATCAAACTTCAGAATGGAATGGAACTCAGCGTTTTGGGTTTATTCTAGCTTCTCAGCAGAGAGCGGTGGCAAGGAGCACGGGTGACAGATGTTTTGCAAGGAGGTTACTGAATGCACCAGGAAATGCTGCAGATAAATAAGATTGAAGTGCAAAAGCCATACCGTACTGGAACTTGTGGACTCCTAGGTATTTGCAGGAGGATGGGAAGTTTGTGTGTTTGTGTGTGTGTATGTGAGTGATTTTGTTATTGTTGTTCTTGTTGTCGGTTTTTTTAGAGAAAAAGTGGGGAAGGGACAGAGGGAGAGAAAGAGAGTGAATCCCAAGCAGGCTCCACACCCAGCACATGAGCCCTATGAAGGGCTCCCATCTCACAACCCTGAGATCATGACCTCAGCTGAAATCAGGAGTTGGGATGCTTAACCAACTAAGCCACCCAGGCTCCCCAAGGTTGGGAAATTTCTTTCTTTCTTTAAAATATTTTATTTATTTATTTATTTATTTATTTATCAGAGAGAGAGAGAGAGCGAGTGAGCGGGAGTGAGCACTGGCAGGCAGAGTGGCAGGCAGAGGCAGAGAGAAGCAGGCTCCCTGCTGAGCAGGGAACCTGATGTGGAACTCGGTCCCAGGACCCTGGGATCATGATCCGAGCTGAAGGCAGCTGCTTAATGAACTGAGCCACCCAGGCGTCCCAAGGATGAGAAGTTTTTTTTCTTTTATTTTTTTATTAAATAATTTTATTTTATTTATTTGACAGACCAAGATCACAAGTAGGCAGAGAGTCAGGCAAAGAGAGAGAGAGGGAAGAGGAAGCAGGCTCCCTGCCGAGCAGAGAGCCCAATGTGGGGCTCGATCTCGGGACCCTGTGATCATGACCTGATCCGAAGGCAGAGGCTTAACCCACTGAGCCACCCAGGCGCCCCGGATGGGAAGTTTTTTTTTTTTTTTTTTTTTTTTTTTTTTAAAGATTTTATTTATTTATTTGACAGATAGAGAGATCACAAGTAGGCAGAGAGGCAGGCAGAGAGAGAAGGGGAAGCAGGCTCCCCGCTGAGCAGAGAGCCCGATGCGGGGCTCGATCCCAGGACCCTGAGATCATGACCTGAGCCGAAGGCAGCGGCTTAATCCACTGAGCCACCCAGGCGCCCCTAGGATGGGAAGTTTTTAATGTCGATCACCACTAAAGGGCATGGGTTGCTTCAGACTATAGAAGAGGGTGTGGCACAAAGTAAGAGCCCAAGAAATCGTTGAATGGTGGAATTCATTAAACCTTACCTTAAAATTTTGGAATGCTAATGAAGCATGAATCTTGAAAGAAGACATTTCAAGAAAATAAAGCAAACATTGTTTTATGTAGTGAGAGTCAAGCCATAGAATCCATTGTGCAAAGATGGTGCCCATTGATGCTATAAAATGGGCTCAAGAAAAATTGCTGTCAGGTGTTGATGGAAGGGAGGTGAGAGGTGTCTCTGGTCACTGAAAAAAATACGGCGCCATCTAGTGGAACCGTTTCACTAGTGGCGTGTTTATAGTGGCATGGTGTGTTAAATACTTTTAGAGATTTTAAATACTTTTAGAAGATTTAGGTTCTTCATAAAATCTATGACTGATTTTCTTTCTCAGAGAGTGTTATTTTTTTAAAGATTTTATTTATTTATTTGACAGAGAGAGATTACAAGTAGGCAAAGAGGCAGGCAGAGAGAGAGAGTGGAAGAAGCAGGCTCCCTGCAGAGCAGAAAGCCCGATGTGGGACTCGATCCCAGGACCCAGAGATCATGACCTGAGCCGAAGGCAGAGGCTTAACCCACTGAGCCACCCAGGTGCCCAAGAGCGTTATTTTTTAAGATTTTATTTATTTTTTTGAGAGAGAGCATGAGTGGGGGGGAGGGGCATTTTACTCCCCCCCATCTTTTTTTTTTATGATTTTCTTTTTAAGTAATCTCTGCATCCAGCCTGGGGCTTGAACTCATGACCCTGAGATCCAGCTCTACCAGCTGAGCCAGCCAGGCATCTCTTTTTTAAAAAGAACCCCCACCCATCTATTAAAATCACTTTTTATATTTGCCAAGTGCTTTAGAAAGTTCTACTTGTTTTGAAAAGTAGTGAGAGGCAGGAATGAATCTTTGACAATTTTCTCATTTTACTTAACAGAAAATGGAGTCATAGGGGAGTTTTATATTTGCCTTCACTTGAATAGCAGTTTCATGCACACTGAAAGGTGGAAAAAAGGACGACAGATTACATAGCAATTGAAAAGTAAACCTCATTTTACCAACTTTTTTTATTAGGACAGTAACTGAAATTTAAAATGAAAGACAAATCCTCTAAAATTTTATACTGTTGAATAAATCAAATGTTTTATTCCTCAAAAGTTGGTATCTTCAGTGCTTTCAAATGGTCTCAAAATGTGTCCCATATTATTTACCTAGTTTTTGTAAGCAATGACTATCAATTTCAAGTTTTAAAGTCACTTTATGCTGTTTTGTTTATAGAAACAAATACTTGTATTACACGATACTTTAAAAATACAAGTGATTTTTTGGGGGCACCTGGGTGGCTCAGTGGGTTAAGCCTCTGCCTTCGGCTCAGGTCATGATCTCAGGTTCCTGGGATCGAGCCCCGCATTGGGCTCTCTGCTCAGCGGGGAGCCTGCTTCCTCCTCTCTCTGCCTGCCTCTCTGCCTACTTGTGATCTTTCTCTCTCTGTCAAATAAATAAATAAAATCTTTAAGAAAAAAAAAACACAAGTAATTTTTTTTTGGTCCTTAAACATGTTATTTTGCTCTCCAATTAATGTAATGGTTTGAGGAATCATGTTTAAGTTAGATGCTGTGTAGGAAAGATGAAAATGACAAGTTGAGGGACACAGTGTGAAGCTTATTTTATTGGTTTATGGCTTCATTATCCAGAATACTGCCTTTTGCGCTGTGTATCTCTTGAATCTAATGACCACAGTGAATTCTGGTGTACCTGAAAGCAGTGGAAAGGTCTAGAATTTCCACAGAGGATATAACATTTTCCTTTAGGACTGCCCCCACACCCATCTTTCTCAGATCAACTCCAGTGTGGAGGTGCCATTTGAAATGAAACTGCCTTCTAAACAAAGAGGACTGACACAGGAAGTCCTTCCTTGGCCAACGGAAGACTAGCTTATTCAGAAAACTCATCATCAGGTTGATGTTGGCATGAGTGAAGGATGGGTGATTCAAAGATGCCAACAGTCTTTTTAGCTGTGGTCTGCCCCGAAAGCACCCAAGCTCGCAGAGGTTGTGGGACTTTGGGAAGCCAGAGTGTCTGCTTTCTCAGAATGCTTCACTTGACTGGGAAGTACCATGGTGCTGCCTTTCCATGAACTGTGTGACTGGACCTTCTACATTTTTTGCTTGATCCAAGTGATTTGAGAGTTAAACACAAAGCAGAATTGCCTGCTGTTAAGGCAACCTAGAGAGGTAGAGAAATCAGTGTTTCAGTTTTCTTATCTACTATTAGGAACCCTTCTCTCATTTCCTTGACCCCAGGCAACCCAAAGGAGGTAGGCACTTTAAGTTTCTTTTCACCTCGTCGTGACCTCTTGGCTGACAGAAATAAATTAGTATGTAGTATTTATTCATATATGTAGCTGTTAGCTATTACTCCTTACGGGTAAAGTAGTTGAAACTTAACCAAAGCTTTGAGGAGGTGATAACGAAAGGCCACGGACTTAGCCATTTTAGGTTTGTGAACATTTGAGCAAGTGAGCAATTTGCTGCTGCTTGTTTGCTACCCACACTGGGGCCAGCCCTGCCAGTGTCTAATCACATGAGAAGCATGCAAAGTAAATCTTAGAAAAACAACTTATTATAAATATGATTTCCTCTGGAAGACAGGAAGCAAGCATTTGTCAGGCCTGTGACTGAAAGAAGGCATTTCCAAATGAAGCTGTCCTACATAGATTGTATGCTGTCTTGTGAACGGAACTTAAGAGCCATGTGTCCACATTCTGAAGGCTATGGGAGAGATCAAGAACTTGCCCGTTTGGCTCTATGCTTCTAGAAATTTGTAGATCTGTGTGTCCATTCTGGACTGGGGCCTTACATGATTTTGACATTAAAAAACAATTTTTGTGTTAATGTTTAGCAAGATTGTGATTATTTTTCATGTACCTCCATATTTTATTCTGATAGCTTGAGTT
This sequence comes from Martes martes, assembly GCF_963455335.1. Classification (NCBI taxonomy): domain Eukaryota; kingdom Metazoa; phylum Chordata; class Mammalia; order Carnivora; family Mustelidae; genus Martes; species Martes martes. The sequence continues at coordinate 38,491,037 of NC_137897.1, read as the reverse complement.
TAGCATGAAGCATTTTCCTCCAAGTGCACAGGTTTTTGCATTTTTATTAAGTAAGCTCTGTGCCCAGTGTGGGGCTTGAACTCATGACCCCAAGATAAGGATCACGTGCTCTACTGGCTGAGCATTTTTAATAGCATTTTGGTTCCCTTTTCTATATTTTTTCTCTTAGAGTCAGTGTGAAAAATTGTATTGGTTCTTCTTGCAGTTGTTAATAAGTAAACATTTCTTTGTTCTTTCTTTTTTCCAAGTAGGCTCCACGCTGGAGCCCAGTGTGGGGCTCGAACTCATGACCCTGAAATCAGGTCTGGACTGAAACCAAGAGTCAAAGCAAACGCTTAATCGACTAGGCCACCCAGGTGCCCCTCTTTGTGCTTTTTAAGGAGAACTTCCTAAAATGGTGGAAGTCAGACATTTTAAGCATAGCGTTGAAGTGTGAGAAAGCCAGTTGGAGTGACAAAGGAGGGGTTCATGCTCTGCTTAGAAATACGGAGATATCAGGGGCGCCTGGGTGGCTCAGTGGGTTAAAGCCTCTTCCTTCGGCTCGGGTCATGATCCTAGGGTCCTGGGATGGAGCCCCACATCGGGCTCTCTGCTCAGCGGGGAGCCTGCTTCCTCCTCTCTCTCTGCCTGCCTCTCTGCCTACTTGTGATCTCCGTCTGTCAAATAAATAAATAAAATCTTTAAATAAAAAAAAAGAGAAAAGAAATACGGAGATATCAAATATCACTTGGCAGGCCCTTTGTACAGTACTTAGTGTAAACCCACTTAGTGTGAGTGAATTTTCTTTGACTTTCTCAACATAGCTGCTTTGTTAACTTTGGACTACAGTAACAGTTATTCGGTTTTTAAAAATGGACTTTCACCACTGCAAATCAAGAATCCTTGAAGCAGTTATAGGATAAGGCTCTTGTAACCAACAGGCTGTTCCATTGTCCCCTAGGTCGGTCACTGCTCTACGCTTGAGTCCTTACGTTCTGTGGGTGAGCAGTCTGTCTGTTTCTGTACAGTTCTTAGTGCTTAGTCAATGTTGGACAGTCTGTGGCTACATTGGGTTCCCAGAGGTAATATGGAGTCAAAGGCTTATGAAAGAGTCTGTAGAGTATTTAATAAATGCTAAGGCTTTCTCTGGATTGGAATTTATGAAATGAAAAAGACATTTTTCTTCATGGACGCTAAATCCTGCGTGCTTTTAAAAGAGGCCTGGTTGGGGCTCAATTTGTTTTCATGACTTTTCCTTTGTTATCATTTGACAGCGTTACAAAAGGAGGCCTTTGCTACTATGTTAACTTGATTGTAATTTGTATGTGTCATGAAAGGACATGCTGTTCTTCATCAATACTAAATCAGAGCACTCTTTACACCTTGGATTTTCTTTAGTCAACGCCTTGCACTCAGCTGTGGGCTAAGTGAGGGTGTTGAGATGAGCACGCAGCCGTGGGTGCTGGGTAAGCTATTTACTTGATACAGCGTCTGGAACAGCTTCATACTTCGCAAAAGAGTTTCCAGCCTATAAGAAGATGGATTCTATCTTAAGACAGGCGTTGGCTAATAGGAGAGAGGTTTGTGGGCCTCTGGGGAACAGAGTTCCGGAGATTTGATTCAAAGAAAGGGGAGGGAGGGATGTGGTCCTGTCCCGTTTTAGGGTGAACCAGGTGTCTAGGAAGTTTTCCTTTAAGCCTGCTTTTACTCACTTGTGTCATTTTTTTAAAACCCTGCTCCCTCTGACCCTTCTCAGGAACCACATATTAAACAATAAGCATATTTGGTAATTAAATACTTGGCCTAGAGAGAAGTAACAGCAATTGCTGTTTTCAGAAGAGAAGCTAGGTGTTTCAGAGTTTGCTAGATCCATCCCTCCTTTTTTTTTTTTTAACAGATGGAGAAACTGAGTCCTGAAAGGTCGTGACAGCTTTGAAGTTCTACAAAGAACTGATGTAGCATATGGCTCATCTAGAAGGTAAAGATGAGAAGAGCTTCTGCTTGATGGGCACTTTCTTGAAGAGAAATACTTTTGCTCAGCTTGGTGAGTATTATCCTTCTGATTACATTACTTACGATTTTAAAAAATATGTTAAACTTACATTGAAAAAATCCATATGTTGCTTTTAAAATGGAGGCTTTCGGTAGCATTTAGATCTATCCATATGTTACGGTTTAGGCCAGATTAACCAGCCAATTTCAGATGTGTTTTTTTGGAAAGCTTAGATGTATAATCACTCGAAGTTTCTGTCAAATCACAGCTTGTAGAAGCTATTTCCAAACGGCCTTTCATTTACTGGTTAAATTAAGGCTGCTCCTCGGGGCACCTGGCTGGCTCAGTGAGAGGAGCGTGCGACTCTTGATCTCAGGGTCGTGAGTTCGGGCCCCACGCTGGGTGTAGAGATTACTTGAAAAAAACTGAAAAAAAAAAAAAAAAAGAAAGAGAGAGAGAGAGAGAGAGAGAGAGAGAGAGATGCTTCTTTGAGAAAGAGGTGTGCTCTTAATCGGGGCCGGCCAGCCTTCTCTGAGGCTCCCTGTGTCCTGACTGCTTCCTTTTTGCTGTCCCTCTGTTCGAATGTACCTGGGCTCCTGGAGGGGCCAGGGGAAGAACCCCACCAGGCAGCTCTGTCCTCCTCCCACATACTACTAGAGGGTCACAGTGACCACATCACCTGCCAGCAAGGCTCTCCTGGGTTTCTGATCTGTCACTGGGGTAGAGAATTCTTGTAACAAATGAAGGACTCCTTTCTTTGGGAAGAAGTTCAGAAAGTGACATGGGTAATATAAACTTCTAGTTGCAATCCATGTTTAAGGTCAGAGGAGAATATGGGAGTTTTTTCTCCTATACTCTCATGGGTCTTCCTTTGTTCAACACCTGTTGTGTGCCAGGCTGTAAAAAGTCTGACCATATTTTTTTAAAAAAGATTTTTACTTATTTTGACAGAGAGAGACACAGGGAGAGAGGGAACGCAGGCAGCAGGGAGCTGGAGAGGGAGAAGGAGGCTCCCCGTTGAACAGGGAGCCCAATGCGGGGCTCGATCCCAGGATGCTGGGTCATGACCTGAGCTGAAGGCAGACACCTAACAACTGAGCCACCCAGGCGCCCCAAAAGTCTGACCATATTTAAGTCCATAGTGTGACACTGTGAGGAAGAGATTATGGCCTTATGTTAGGTATGAGGTCATGGATACTTAGGAGAGATGTTCAGAACAGTCACATGCCAAAGATCACACAGTTAGTAAACAGTAGAGGTTATTGGTTAGTTCTACTTGTCTGTTTTCACCAACCTATTCTAAGAAAAAATAACAAAGTAGATGTTTGGTTTGCTATTCCCTTTCTTACTTGTATATCAGTGTGAATAATAACATAGTCATCTTTCAAGGCATATATTTTTGGTTTTGCACAATTTCTGTCTGATAATCAAACTGTGTGTTTATTAAAAAAATGTTTTTTGAAGTTGCATTATATGTCATAGACTCTGCTAGGGGCTCTGGATACCGCAGGAAATGTATATAAAAATAAGTATCATTTTTACAAAGTCCGGAGATAAAACTAGAAGGTTTATCTGTGCATATGTCATCATGTTCTTTCTTGACTATCAAGGTGTTGAAACAAAGAGCCCAAGATTAATTGTCATTTTCCCATTGACTCAACAGAATTACTAAACTAACTGGACTCTTCTTGAGGTTACTTAGTCAGCTCCTGGGGGTCTGGGGGAAATGCAAGCTAAATCATTCTCTTATTAACAATTTTTAAAGAGGGAGGTGCCATTAAGCTTTTAAGGTAGCTGTTGCTTTAGACTCGGACAGCTGTGATGATGAGAAATGATTTCTGTCCCATTAGAGCTGGCTGGTATAAATGCATGTTTTAAGCTGAATACATTTAGAAATCTTAATTTCTCTACCTTTGACCAAAATAACCATCCTTCAGAGGTTTTGAATTGACAAGCAGAGAGTCCCGGCAGGTGGTCGGACACCTGTTTGGTACTGGTGTGGTTGGAATCCTCCTACTCACTGCGGTGACCAATCTCTGACGTTACTCCTGTTTCTCTGTCCCAGACTTTGGTCAGTTAGTGCAACTTTGCAATGTGGTTTAGAAGCTTCTAGGAACATCTCTTCTCGTAGTTCTCTCAGCTTCCTCATAGGTATCTTAACTTTTTTTTTTTCTTCCAGAACATTCCGTGTTTCATACAGAATTACATGCCTACTTTTTTGTTGTTGTTCTGTTGATTGCTGTGGAGAAAAGAGCCTGACCTCCTGTTACAATAGAATTATCAGATTCGAGTCTGTTTTATCAAGCTCTCCCGTATGGGACTTTACCACCTGTAAAGCTACATACACCTCAGGTCTCTGGCTGTATGTTTGCGTTTATGCCTTGAAAGTAGAGGGGGGAAATTAGAGACCCTTTAAATGCTTCTGTCAGGAGAGGGTCAGTTGTAGGGGAAACCTCTCCCAAAAGAATAACTTGATCAGATGTTTATAGTAAAGTTTCAGTTTCTGAGATAAGTTAGAAGCTTTATCTATGCACGTTTCTTTTTGTCCTTTCTTCACTGTGGAGGTGTTGAAACACGGAATCCTAGGCTCAGTCCCTGCTCTGCAGAACTACCCGGTTTACTCAGCAGGGAACTCTTGCTCTCTCGAGTATGTCGTGCTGGTTGCTGAAGCCTGTTTCAGGGCCTTTGTGGTTCCGGGGCTGTTTCCCCGCAGTATCTGGGTCATGCTTGGCTTGAACAATGGCTCCTTCATCTTGGTTCAACAAAGTGCCCAGGGCTGGAATCATTATTTTTTTGCAATGTCCGTCTTTTTGTCTTAGCTCCTTGGTCTGCTATGCATGTGACGTTCTCCATGTGCCTTTCTGAGATCGTGCTTCAGATATAGGACTAAAGCACTTTCTAGGTGGTACACTTCAACAACAGGAAATTTTATTTAACCACCAAAAGATCACATACAACCATTCCTCAGGTGAAATTTTTCCACTGGCACCACTATGACTCACTCTAGTGCTGGCGGTGGTGGGTTGTATCCTGAGAAGCCTTTAGAAGACCAGGTATTTACACTCCCTGCATTTCTTCTTGGTAACTTGACACTCATTTCTGTTTCTCTGTGTCATCGTTTCATGTCCGTATTCTCTACTGAAGGTCAAATTCTGTGATACCAGGAGCTGTCATCGTATTGCCTCACATACACAGTAGCTGTCCAGTCAACACTTGCTGTTCTGTAGAGTATAAAGAGCACTTGAACTGGGACCCTGGAACTTGGGCTCCAGTCCCATTTTTGCCTCAACAAGTCTATGACCTTGAGCCAGTCACTTCCCATGTCTAGAACAGAGTCTCCTCATCTTGTGAAATAAGGCCATGGGCAGGGAGATTCATGAGGTTGCTTTCGGCTTTATGAGTCTCGGTTTGTGTCTGACTAAATGGAGGAAGAATTGCAGCCAGTCAGTCAGTTGAATGCCACAACTTTGTTTCCATACCGGGGCTGAGTGCATGGAACTGTCCTGCCTTGGGCTGGGAATGGCTGGCCCACTGCCTTCTCGAGAAGTCTGTGCCAGAACCCGAGTCACCTCCTTTGGGACATCTGAGGGCAGTGTTTTCCAAACTTTTTCCTGTAGCGGCTGCCTTCTCTTCACAATAATAAAAGAATTTAAAAAGATTGAACAGTATATGTGGGGGAGAAGCCATGTTGGCGCTTAGCCTGTCCCTGGGTATATGCTGTGTATAAGAGGGAAGAATCTGAGAAGGTGGTTCAGAGTGTACTCGCTCTGGTTGGAGAGGGCGTTGAGACCCTGTGGCCTTCCCTGGCCACCTCTACACTTAGACTTAACCCCACCTCCCATACCTACCTGCCACCCCCCAGAATCCCCTATACCCCCATGGTTCCCAGCTCTCATCATAGAACAACATTCTGGCCTGGCCAGGTGATAGGCATTTGGGTGACCGCAGTCACTGTACAGGCCTAGTGGTGTGGGACGGGCCAGTCTCAGAAACAAGAAATCTGTGATTTACCCCCTCAGCACCCTTCCCTGAGCCTCTCTGAAACTGCCCCTACTGCTATCTGATTATTGCCAAGAAGACTGGAAACCTCTCTGCGACAGTCTGAAAGGTCATGGATCATCAAATTGTCTCTTCTCTGATCCGGGAGGAGTCAAACAATCCAATAAGGTTTTTTTACACCCATTCCTAAAAAACCCACAACCTATCCAAACACACCGGAGTTGAAATCCATAACCTCTGCAGTCCTATAGTCCTTAGTAAAACTGGATTCATGGTTTGAAACCTTCTGAAAAAGACATTTCCAGTCCCAGATGGTTTCACCGATAAATTCTAACACACATTTCAGGAAGACCTAACACCAGTTTTTAGACCATATCTTTGAGAACAAGAGGGTAAACTTGCCAGTTTATTTCACGAGGCCAGCATTATTGATACCAGAGATGGTAAAAAGCAAAAACAACAGTGACAAACCCACAGACCAATATCTTCATAAACACGGACCAAAAGAAATTCTTCAAAGGATGTCAGCAATATTAGTTGTCAAATTTATGTGTATGGAGTTGTTTTGTTCCTCTGTCCTTTTAATGTCAGTGAGATCCGCAGTGATACCCCACCCCCTCTTACATTAGTAAGAAATGAGTTTTTTCCTTGTCAGTCTTGCTAGAGGCTTAATAATGTTGATATTGTCAGAGAACCGGCTTTTGTTTTCATTGATTTCTTTCCCCCTATTTCTTAGCTTTCAATTTCATTTATTTCTGCCCTTATCCTTAATATTTCCCCACCTTCTTGCGTTGGATGTATTTTGCTCCTTATTTTCTAGTTTGTGCAGATGGAAACTTAGATTAGTGATTAGAGACCCTTCTTTTTTTCTAATATCAACATTTAACATAAATTTCGCTGGAAGCATCATTTTTAACCGCATGACACACATTTTGTTGTGTTGCATTTTTATTTTGTTTAATACAAAAATTTTTTTCTCACTTGAGACTTTTTTTGACCCATATGTTATTTCGAAGTATGTTGTATAATTTCCAAGTATTTAGAAATTTCCCTTTTCTCTGTTTTTTGTTTCTCTTTTTGTTCTCTTTTGATTTCTAGTTTAATTTCATTATGATCAGAAGACATACTTTGTATTGTTTTAATTCTTTTCAATTTGCTTAAGTTTTATACTTCAGGGTATGGTTAGTCTTGGTGAATGTTTTATGAGTACTTTAAAAGAATACATATTCTGGGGCACCTGGGTGGCTCAGTGGTTTAAGCCTCTGCCTTCGGCTCAGGTCATGGTCTCAGGGTCCTGGGATCGAGCCCCGCGTCGGGCTCTCTGCTCAGCAGGAGCCTGCTTCCCCCTCTCTCTGTCTGCCTCTCTGCCTAGCTCTGATTTCTCTCTGTCAAATAAATAAAATAAAAAAAAAAAAAACACACACAAAAAAAAAAAAAAAAAAAAGGAAGTTTAAAAGAATACATATTCTGCTTTTGTTACTGTTTTGTAAATTCTCAATTCAGTTGGTTGGTGGTATTTTCTGTTTATTATTTCTATATATTATTGAGAGTGGAATGTCAAAGCTTTCAACTATGACTTTAGATTGATCTCTTTCTCCTTTGAATTGTCAGTTTCGGCTGCCTTTATTCTGAAGGCTTGCTGTTGAGTACAACTGTATTTAGGATTGTCATGTCTTGTCAAGTTGACCCTTTTAACATTATGTAATATCTTTCTTTGTCCCTGGCAATGCCGTTGTCTTTGCTTTGAAGTCAATTTATTTTGTGTGTGTGTGTGTATGTGTGTGTGTGTGTATAAAATAAGATTTTTATTTTTTTAAACTAATCTCTATACCAGCCTGGGGCTCAGACCCATAACCCCAAGATCAAGAGTTGCATGCCCCAATGACTGGACCAGCCAGGTGTGCCCCCCGCCACCCAACTCCAGCTTTCTTTGGAATGGTTGTGCATGTTAATACCTTTCCCCTCCTTTTACTTATTAACCTATCTACTAACACTGTATTTCAAGTGATTTTTTTTTTTAAGATTTTATGTATTTGAAGGAGAGAGCACAAGAGCATGAGCAGGGGGAGAGGGAGAAGGAACAGCAGACTCCCCACTGAGTAAAGAGCCCATTGCCGGACCCTGGGATTGTGACGCTTACCTGTCTAAGCCACCCAGGCACCCGTCAAGTTAGTTTTTGTGAAGATACAGTTGGTTCCTATTTTTAAATTCATTCTCACAATCTCTGTCCTCTAATTTACCTGTTTAGACCATTTTAATTGACCATAATTATTGATATGCTTGGATTTATGCCTACCATTTTATTATTGATTTTCATTCCTGTTTTCTGTGTTCTGCCTTCTTTTGAATTACTTGAATATTTTCTAGCGTTTTATTTTTAATTGATCTCTTGTGTGTCTTGTGTGTCTCCTTCTGTCTTTTTTTTTTGTGTATGTGTGCCTGCTGTAAGGATTACAATGTCCATACTTTACAGGAGATTGGGACTCAGCATTTTACCATTTTAAGTGGACTATGGGCACCTTACCACTCTTGTTTTGTTACATTTGTCTTAGGGTTACAGTGGCATACACTGAAAACCCCATAGACCATGTTCTAATTTTTGCTTTCAACAAAGAACTTAAGAGGAGAAGTACAGTGTTTTATATTTACCCAGATGTTTACCATTTCTGCTGCTCTTTCTTAATTCCTGATGTTCCGTGTTTCCTTGTGGTATCATTTCCCTTTTGTCTAAAGAGCTTTCTTTAGCTATCATCTTAGAGGAAGTCAGCTGCCAGTAAGTGATCTTAGTTTTCCTTCATCTGAGAATGTCTATATTTTACCTTCATTCCTGAAAGATCTATTTGCTGGATATAGAATTCTGTGTTGGCAGTTCTTTCCTGAGGAGAGCTTAAAATATATCAGGCCACTTCTCTCTCTCATGCATGGTTTCTAGTAAGGAATCCATGGCCATTTGAATTTTTGTCTTAGAGGTAATATGTCACTTTTTCCTCTCCCTGCTTTCAAGATTGTTTTGTGTCTAGTTTTCAGCACATTTTTCTTTGGAATTATCCTAGGGGCGGTTTGCTCTGCTTTTTGAATTTGTAGATTTATGTCTCTTGGGAAATTTAGCAAGCCTTCCACCACTAGTTTGTTATATTTTGTTTCTGCAGTGCACCATTGCTCTCTTTTTTGGACTTCGTGACACAAATGGCAGACCTTCTGTTATTGTCCCCTGAACCCCTGGTGCTCTGTTGTTTTGTTTTAGATCTTTTTTTTCTCTTTGTTGTTCACACTGGCCAATTTCTGTGACTCTGTCTTCAGGTTCGTGGACTCTTCTCTCCATGCTGCGTTGAGCCCATCCAGGAAGATTTTATTTCAGTTATTTAATTTTTCAGTTCTAGAATTTCCAACAGTTCTTTATAGGTTCTGTATTTCTGCTCAGACTTCTGTTCTAATGTTGCTTTCAAGACGGTTTATGATTGGTTGCTGGTATATGCTATAATTGCTCTTTTCAAGTCTTTGTCAGATAGTTCAAACATCTGTGTCATCTCAGCATTGGCATCTGTTGATTGTCTTTTCCCATGCTGAGTAATTCTGGATTTTATCCAGGACATTTTGAATGTTATGTTATGAGGCTCTGGATCTTGTTTAAATCCCATGGAGAATGCTGATATTTTTGTTGTTGCAGGCAGTCGATTTGGTTATGTTCACAGAGCGAGTTCTAACCCAACTTTCTGTGAGCTGTGGTCCCAGTGTCAATTCAGTTGGCAAGGACTTGGCAGTGCTATATGGACATGTCGGGTGGGTATGCCCTTTGGTGACCCATCTGGGACATTGGCCTTTCTAGAATATTCTCGTAGTCTCAGATGGGCTGTTGAGGATGAGATCCATGCATGCCAAGCTTGTGGGTGAGCCTGCAAGTTTATAAACCATCTATATGGTGCCTTTCCTGAACTTCTCCCTCTACATAATTTCTTCAATACTTTCCAATTCCATGGGGCTTCCTTTGGTCATTTAGCTGGAAATCTTGGGATTTCATTACTGCCCTGCCATGAACTTCCACAGCTGTGCCCACGTCCCTGCACCAAGTGACAGGAGGACAGAGAATAAAAATTGGCATGGTTTTACCCATCTCCTCAGAGCCACAGCGCTGCCGAACACAGAGTAAGGCTTTCATCCCTCGGGTCTGAACGGTCCTGCAGGCTCCCATTGCTGCAGGCTGCCGTTGCAGGGGTTGTGACCCAAGAGAATAGGGCGAAGGAAAAAAGGTGGGGGATTTCCCCCACTCTCTGAGCATCAGAAGTTCTTAACGGCTCCGTGAGTCAGAGCTACAGGGCATCTCCAGGCTTGCTCTCTGTCAGTTCTCTGTGCCCACCGATGGTGTGTGGGGTTCAGGCTTCGGGCATATGGGAGGAGAAAGTCATGGTAAACTCACTGGCAGGTGAGGTGGTATTTCGAATTCCTCTCTTTCCTAATCTGCCTGCTACTATTTACTTTTCAGAGTCCTCAAGTAGCTGCTCTGTGCAGTCTCTCCAGGTTTTTATAGTCTTGTTCACTGGGAAAAACAGGGTGGAAGGTGCTCACTCTATTTTCTGTAGAACTGGAACCTATATGTCCATTTTTGAATGTGTAGAATAGGATGAGTGTAAACAACGGATGCATTAAACTGCCTTATTTTATTTATTTATTTATTTGGGAACAAGCACAAAGAGGGGGAGAGGCAGAGAGAGAGGGAGAAGTGGGCTCCCTGCTGAGCAGGGAGTCCAACGCAGGGCTCCATTCCAGAACCCTGGGATCATGACCTGAGCGGAAGGCAGCCGCTTAGCCCACTGAGCCCTCCAGGCGTCCCCAGTAACTAACTGCTTCTTAATGTCACTCTGCCCAGCTTGACATCTTTGCTTAAGAAACCATCCTTAGGTCGCCCCCATGCATCTTTTAGGAGGAAGGCAGAATCAATACTGCCAGTCATCTGTTGAAATAAAAAAATTGCTTCTTTTTTTTAACTCTACGACTAAAAGTGAATGGGGAGTATTTTTCTGATTACGCTATTTATTTAAATGAAAACTCTTTCAAAGACATAAGTTAATGCATCCAACTCAGAAGATTGCTGAAAGCCTTTTGGTCCATCCAACTAGATAAGGACCACAAAGAGAAGGCTTATGGAGATCTGAATCCCAACAGGCATCCTCTCTGAGAAGGAAAGAAGTAGTTCTTCAATGAAGATCACATCCATACCCTGTGTGAGATGCCAGAAGCTGTTATGTGCTTATAATTCCTGGAGAAGGGATTAGCGGGTAAGAGTTAAAATAGTTGCATTGGAAAGGGAGAGCCGCTTCCATGAAAATTCCATGAAAATTCATCCCCTTTAGCTCAATGGTGAAAGGCGTCACCAGGGTGGGGAATGATAAAGACCTGTTATTCAGGAGGGGTGGGGAGCAGGAAGCTCTGCTGGTGTTAGAGGAGAATGGAATGTTTTAGGGAGCGGGGGTTTGTCATTTCCAGGAGCAGGGCGGGCAGCATGGTGGGAAGGTCTGGCTCCAGCTGGAGCCCACTCACAGGATGTCAGGGGGAAGTGTGACTAAGGTCACGGCCACGCCACGTGGTGGGCCAGCTGGAGCCAGAGCAAGGGCCGCTGTGGCCACACATCCTGAGTTTCCATGGTCTAACGCAGTGGGTTTGAAAAGAAAGGGGGGATGCAGGATGCAGGCTGGGCGTGCAGCATGCGTGGGCTGTTCTGTCTTAAGTGACAGTGGGCGGAGATTACAGCATTTCATCTGCTTTTCCTTTGACACCTTTTAAAGATACAACCCACGGTTTTCAAGGGTTTATGCCTGCTGTCTGCCAGAGGGCTCTTAAACCTCTTTGGATCCTTAGGAGCCCAAGGAAGAATTTCATTGGAGTACCATTTGCAACAAACCTGGAAATGGAAAATTAGATGGAGAGTTCGAAATGCTGTTCCCGTGAAGCAGTTTATGAGGGGTCATTTTGACATCTGTCTCGGGGAATTTTAAGATGCTTCCGTATCTGAAAAGTCTTACATACATTTCTCATAACTTTTCTTTGGAGAAGGGCTGTTCAGGATGTGTAGCAGGTTAAGTTTCAGAATTTTAACAGCTTTAGGCTGTTGTCATCCAGTTTTGACAGACTGAATGTGCACTTAGAGGAAATGGAATGTACTTTTAGTCGCTGGAATGCATTGTACCTAAGGAACTTGGGATAGTGTAGGTCAGGTTTCAGCTGTGATTAATTTTTCGCTGATGAGTTTTCAACTCTGTGCCATGCTCAAACTCTGCCTCTACTTGAACACTGCCTACTAGTTCTTTTTTTTTTCCAAGATTAAAAAAAATTTTTTATTCGACAGAGAGAGAGAGAGAGAGATCGATCACAAGTAGGCAGAGAGGCAGGCAGGGGGCGGGGAGCAGGTTCCCCGCTGAATAGAGAGCCCAATGCGAGCCCCATGACCTGAGCCGAAGGCAGAGGCTTTAACCCACTGAGCCACCCAGTGCCCCTAGTGAAATGATAAACGAGTCCCAGAAAATTGGTCTGGGATTTTTACCCTCCATTTGCGAAGATTTGAGAAGGTCTCACGTGCACATTTTTAATTTCTTAGAACAAAAAACATACTACTAAAAAGTATGAAGTATGAATCTTTCCTCCCTTCCTCCCACCCCCCCAACAAATGATAAAATATGCTTTATGGAATGAGGAAAAGGGCTTTTCTTTACATGACTAGGTAGTTTGAATTCTAACCATTTGACTTCAAGTGTCACCATAGAAACATGGGTGGGAGGCTGTGAGTACTGTAGGCTGTTATTGTCAGACATCTCTGGCAAGAATTCATCGAAGTGTATAAAGCATTTCCTTTAAAGTGCTAAGTATTTATTTAGTTCCGGTGTTCTTCCTAAAAATTAAAGACTTGCATTCCTCCTACGGAGAGAAAAGATAGATGAAATCACAATCTTTAGTTCTAGTATTTTGAATGTAATTGGCATATTCAAAATATGTGCGCTTACCTTCAAAATACGATTCCTGGGAGAGACAGGTGTCTGTCTGCTTGAGAAGCTGTGACTTCTTCAGCAGCAAGAAAAAGTGAGAACCCACCCACATTTCTTGAGTGCCTCTTTTGTGCCCTCCGGGAAGCAGCAGGTCACCCATTCCGCTTCTGGTTTCTTGAAGTCAGTTTGCAGAGTGGAAAGAACGTTCATGAACGGGTTGATTGGTGTGGCTTTGGCTGGGTCGGGAATGATGAGAGAAAGAGACAGAGAGAGGGAGAAGCTGCACAGATAGGTGTGTTTGGGGAACAGAGTTCTCAACTGAGGATGCCTTTGCCCCCAGCAGACATTTGGTAGTATTTGCAGCTGTGATGGGGGCGGTGTGTGGAAATGCCGTTGGCATCTAATGGGTGGTGGAGACCAGGAATGCTGCTAAACATCCTGCAATGCACAGGACAGCCCTCCCCGTTCCCCCAACAACAAATAATCTGGTTCCAAATGTCAATAGTGCTGATGTTGAGCAACCTTGACTTAAAATTAACACAGAGAATAGCCGTGAAAGCCAAGTCCTCCCTTCTTCACCGAGATGTATGGAAGACATTTTAGCTGGAATTCCTCCATCTTAGCAAATAACTCTATCTAAAGATTATTTCTAGATAGTTCTACTCTCACGAAGTAGAAACTCTAGCTTACTAACAAAAGGATTTGCTTGTGATTTCTGGGCTCCAGTTATTTTTTCGGTTTTCATTTTCAGGATACACTTCTTTTTCTCCAGTCCCAATTTCCCCCAGTATAATTATGGTTTCTACTTCTACTTGATCTCTTCACCATAGAGGTAATAATTAGCTGGTGACCATTCAGCGTGAAGTATTCTTTTGTCCTGGGTATTTGGAGCCTGCGATTATATTGCCCCTGAGACTCAGATACCATCAACCAGTCAGGAGTGCTAGAGGGTGTGAGCATTGCTTAGGTCAGTACCAAGCATAAGAAATAGTAAGGTCACAAAGTCAGAATATAATGCACTGTAAGAATCTGGCTTTGTTAGCATCAAGTGGCATGAGTATGTGGTTCTTGTTCAGAAAACAATGAAGTTCAACTGAAAAGAATTTTTTTTGAAGTTTGTTTATTCACTTATTTTTAGTCCTCTCTACACCCAGTTTGGGGCTCGAACTCGCGGCCCTGAGATCTGGAGTCGCGTGCTCTTCGGACTGAGCCAGCTGGGTGCCTCTAAATTCTATATATCAATGTTTAGCTTGTGCCTGGAGATCCAGAGATAGAGTTGCAAGACCTCAGCTGTTCAGAGGTCCTGGGCTCCCATCTGCCATCCTTTCTTCAGCATTCCAAGTGGTCACAGATTTGTAAAAGGTAATGTACCCATAGTGTCTGGCACAGTCCATCATTCTTAGACATTCTGGAACACTTACCGCTGTTTAAAATGCCAGAACACTGAAATTAATGAAGATAGAATGTGACTGAGGCAAGAGAAGAAAGCTGGAGGCCGAGAAATGGAAGGTTTGTGAAGAATGGGAAGTGTCAAATACAACCCCCCCAGGGGTGCTTTCTGCATGTCGGAATTGTATTTGAGCACCTACCAAAAGTGAGAGTTCTTTAGGCACTGTGGATGCAGTAGAGAGAGAGGAAGGATAGGATTTAGCCCGAATTGAAAGGGCAGATAGAGGGAACAGCACATAGAACATTCTAGTCTGTTGCTTTTATAAAATAAAACCATTTATCATAGTCCTGGGAGAAGAGCACGTGTCTGCTTCTTAGTTTTATTTAGGAAGTGTGCTTAATTACCTGAAAAGGAAGTATCTCCACCCTCTTCAGATAATATTGTAAAAAGATTCCTCTGCTCTTTCTACCCAAACAGAGAGGTGTATATGGGAAAAAAATACACAAGTAAAATGGTCTTCTCAGTTATAGACATTAACAGTCCATTTGGAAAAAAATAGAGACCCCCCCATATTACCATTTAAAAAAAATCACTGAACATGGAATCACAGGCCTTTGTTGTTGTGGTTCACTGAATATTAACTTTTCGCCTGCTAACAATTCAAATTCCACAGAAAAATACAAAACAGCCTCATTATTTAAAACGATATTTAGGGACGCCTGGGTTGCTCAGTCATTTGAGCATCTCACTCTTGATTTCGGGTCAGATCATGATCTCAGGGTCCTGAAATCAAGCTCCGCCTTACACCCTGGGTGGAGACTGTCTCTCAACAAGGAGGCTGCTTGAGATTCACTGTCTACCTCTTTTTCCCCTCTTCCTCCCCCTCAGTCTGTCTCAAATAAATAAACAAGCCTTAAAAAAACCTCCACAATATTTAAAAGATAAACCCTTGGACCTGAAAAGACTTACATATTATATTGCTTTTTATTCATTTTTCCTACTGATTTTTTTTAAACTTCCTGAGTGAGACAGAATCTACTTAAAAGCCTAAGTGATTTTTACTCAGGGACTGTTCTCTTCTTTGTTTCTCCTCAGTTTTAATCTCTCAAAGAACCTTTTCCAGTTTTTTAGAAACTTGGCGTGAGTTCTAACCTTTTATCTGCTTCTAACAGGGTGGCTCTGAGGGAGGCCCTTGCCCTCTAATACCAAGTTTGTTAACTATTAGAATGAGGGAGGGGACAAAACGGTGGCCAGCAAGACTGGCAAAGATAAACCTCGAAGCCAGTTAAAGATATGTGAAGTTCATTATGCTGTTCTCTCAACTTTTGTACATGCTTTTAAGAAGCTCCATAATAGAAGTATATATTTTTTAAAGATCAGCAGAAATAGATAAAAGTGTTTTTTTTGTTCCAGCACTGCCTTTGATATTCTTAAAAGGTCAGGGGGAAGATCTGAATATACTTCGAGGCCAAGTGCAAAGGCAGGCATGGTATGGGATCAGTTTAGGACCTGTCTTTGGTGAGTGGATGATGAAGGATATAGGTGTGTGTGTTTGAAAGGTGATCAGAGTTCCTTAGTTGTGACTAGTGAGTCCTGACCCACCTAGGCCAGGCTTGCTTTCTTTGGGGAGGGGGGTCATTTTCAGAAGCAACTTAAAAAAAAAAAGTTTATTTATTTAATTAATCTCTACACCCAATGTGGGACTTGAACTCCCAACCCTGAGATCAAGAGTCACATGCTCTACCAACTTTTCCAAGGAAACCCATCTGTAGCTCATCCTCTTCAGCCCCAGGTTTTTTCCTTTCCCCTGAAAACTGGCCTGAACTTTCTGTTGCTCTGAGCAATGGTATTATGTTCCTAGACTAGATGTGGTACCATCACCAAAGTCTTTAATGCTCTTAGCAAGATGATCAGCAATTTCTTCAGTCCTGGCATTCCTAGGACTTGCTCATTTCTGGGACGCTTTGGTCTTTGCCCTGAAGCTCTGATTAAGTGTCTTCCTTTGGTGCTTAGGTTTCTGGAGCCAACTCCTCATTATGTTGTAAGAGTTGTTTCATTTTGATGTGCGGGATACCCCTTAGGTAGAACAATTCCCCGGTGTTTCTTGAAACTCACTGATTCCTCAAACATCATAGTCAAGTCCAGCCAGAGCTACTGAGGACAGAGACTTGGGGATCCATCTTAAAAACCTCAGAAATCCATTTTGGTCTATTTGTTCAAGAGATGTTCCTAGCAACCCCATGAGTATGCACGTGTGTCTCCTAGTTTTTCTGATAAGGACCGGGGCTCTCTGAAGGGCAAAGACTCAGAGCCCAGGTCCTCGCTGCTTTCTGAGCCTGGAGATAGATGAAGCACCACCTACCAGCCCGATATGGAATTGCAATGCACTCCCCATTGACTTAGTGATAACGATTTTGTTTTTCTTGGTAAAACTCCAAATCTTTGAAGAGGGTGAGTAGGAAAAAGAGGAAGGAAAGGATTAGATTGAGATTGTGCGTAGCTGCATAATAAGGGAATTTGAGGAATTTGTGGACAGCAGATACAGTCACCCTGGCACTGTTAATAGTGACTTTGTGAGTAAGTTCTATGTAGATTTCCCTTTACTTAGAACCTGCTACCCCATCTACTTCCCCAAAACTGCAACCTTTCTCTAAAGGAGGAGAGGCAAAGAAATTGGCTGACAATTTGCTGCCTAGGCCAATACTTGGCTCTCACATACTCATTTAAGCAATACATATTGGACACATAATGTACTAACATTAGACTGTGGGCAAGATGCTGGGTCTGGTGTAGTAGGCAAGACAGACTCAGACCCCTCTTCTAATGTAGGAGTGCCCACCGGCCCGTTGGTATGTTCTCTTTGGCCCACACAACGCTGTAAGTGCTGTAGTGTTTTTCCCCCTCGTGAAACATTGGGAAACTTGGCCCCTTGGGACTATATTTCCACATGGTATAAATGTCAGAGAAGTGAGGGGGTGGTGTTGAGAAATACCTACCGTGGTAAGCACAGGCTTACCAATTCTCTCATTGTATTCGATATGTTAGCTCTTGCGGGGGGCCTCTGTGATTGCAAACCCCATCTTTATGTGCCTCCCTTCACTGCGATCCCCTTGTGACATGGGGAGCCTTAGGTGAGAGGCAGGACAGGAGGCCAGGTTGGGATGGGACATGTGGCTTCCAGTGGGTTCTCTCTGCCAATGGGCAATGCTCTTGAGCTCTGCCCTTCATCCTGCCCTGCCCAGGTTGCTGCTGTACCACTCTCAGGAGTGTTCAGGATTGGAATTTGCATCAGAAAGGGGATATTGTGGTGCCAGGTTATCTGGTCCTACATAGCTGTCTGTCTTTGTGGTTCTTCCTGCCTAGGCCCCCTCCCCCCCTTTTTAACCTGCTCATCAGTGCTGCTCACCTTTGAAAGCACACCCACCTCTCCTTCTAGAGAGTTTTGAAGGCTGGGCACTGTTGGGCTTCAAGGCTGGGGGCCGCAGAGAATAGAGCTGTCCACAAGGGCTCTCCAGCTTCTACCTGATCACTTGCTTTGTTCTGTTTTTGCATTTTGGGCTTTCTTGTAAATTTCCTTTGCAGAAAGCGTTGCGAAGCTCAAGGTATTGTCTGTTTCATTAATTGAGAATAATTTATTAATTCGTTTTCTTTCCTGATCTTCCTATCTGGTCTCTGTAATGGCATCTTGAATTCTGGAGGGCAGGGTCTCTTTCCTGTTGTGTTTCTCCCCGCCCAGAGCCCAGCCTGGGACTGTGCGAAGTAAGGTTAAAGAATAAACATTCGTTGCACAATCAAATCAATATCTCGTTTCCCGACTGTTAGCACAAAGAGTTTACAGGTGATACCAATTTAAATTTTAATAGCCCAAGAGACTCTTCTGAGGGCACATGCATTCCTTGCTCCTCTTAAAATTTGTATAGTTTTTTTTTTAAAGGTTTTATTTATTTATTTGACAGACAGAGATCACAAGTAGGCAGAGAGGCAGGCAGAGAGAGAGGAAGGGAAGCAGGCTCCCCACTGAGCAGGGAGCCCGACTCGGGACTTGATCCCAGGACCCTGAGATCATGACCTGAGCCGAAGGCAGAGGCTTTAACCCACTGAGCCACCCAGGTGCCCCCAGATTTGTATAGTTTTGAATATGGAAGCCATCCATACTGTCCTCTTTTGACATTTCCCTTCTCCTTCCGGTTCTGTCTCATTAAGTCTGGGGCTAAAAGTGAGGGACAGGTGGTGACAGGTCTGGTTGGAACAAGCCTGGGAGCCTCGAGCCACCTGATGGTGAGGGGGGCAGGGAGGGCTGGACACTTGGATAGCATTCAAGGTGGAGACCACAGCCCTCTCAGAAATGCCCTTGGGATGCCTGGACTCTCCCCACTAAGAAACACCATCCTTACAACATGGCCTCTCCAACAGGGCAACTGATACCCACGAGGGGAGACCTGACATCCCTGTGCAAGGTGGAGGGATGACTGGCTGGCACTCGGGAACTCAGGAGTCCCGGTTTCCTTGCTAACCCCACCACATCCTATTTACTTAACCTTCTGTGGTCAGTGGCCTCTTTTAGGACTGCTTCTAGTTTTAGGGATTAAATATGGGTGAGTCCTCACAGCACGATTTCCCATAGGTTCTAGATCTCTCGTCTCTGACTCAGCAAACAGTGCTTTATGCCAGTGCACACATACCATTTATCTTAAGTCTCCACCCGGCCCTAAAATGTGAATTTTGTGTTATAATCTGCATTAGATGTCTATGCGTTTGGGTTAAAACAACTGAAAATTATTTTTGTGAATCCCATTATTTACCATCCTCAAATTTTGGAGTACGAATGACATACCAGGGATACATGACATGATGAGTCCCTGGTTTGGCGAATTTCCAAGAGGGTCCTCCTGCTACTTCTGTTTAATTTTTTTTTTCTCTTTCTCGTCTGTGTAATTTTTTTTTTTTTTTTGGTCGTCAGTTTCAAATTTCAAGATGGAGAATATGACTTTATAATAATTATCGCATAGAGCAGTTTTCTTTATCCTCTTGGTAACCCTATGAAATAGGTTCTGTTTCCTCCCTCCATTTTACAGACGAGAAAACCAGCACAGGGATGTTCAGTAAGTTGCTTAAAGTTGGTTCCTAAATGGTGAGGCTGGAATTTGACCCTGAGCCTGTGCTCTTGACCTTACTTTGCTGTCTGCCTGTGGAGTAAACTAAGCCAGGGAAACCGATTTGTTTTGTGTCATTAATAACGGTTCAGATTTTGGTGCTGCTTTTCACAGCCACTGTGTGACTAATTTTCATGTCAGTTCCAGGTAACGTATTTCTCTAGAACGCAAGAGGCTCAGTTGTTGGGTTTCACATCTTCAGTTAGCAAGAACTTGGCCAGCCTCACGACTCTGGGCATGGATAGACTCTGCCCGATGACCCCCAACTCATCCACTTCTGAGAGATACCCCACAGAGAGTGACCTCTCTGACTGGAGTGACCAGTGTCCGACTAGAGAGATATTCAAGCTGAGGCTTGTGTCGTGATCCCAGCTGTAGTTGTAGTGTTTTCAAACAATGTGACTAAGATACAAAAGACACTGATACTGAACTTGCTGCGTGTCTTTGCAGTATTATTTGGTAGTGATGCTCTTTACTTTTCATTCATTGTGTTTCTTAGCTATGTAAACAAGAAGCCAGAGTGATTCATTACCCACAGCTCTTTTTAATGCTTGTGGTTTAACGTTTGCCAGATAATTCAATATATAGCCACACATCACTCTGGGTGGCAAACAAAATCTTTTCTGTTCCTTCCTTTCTTTCTTTTTAAAAATCTGTTTCTTTAGTTACTTTTCTTTATTTTCTTTCTTAATTTTTAGTTACTTTTAATTAAAATCTTTTTAAAAGATTAATTTATTTATTTTGAGAGGCAGAGGGAGCACCAGTGAGTGGGGGGGGTGGGAGGGACAGGGAGGGGGAGAGAGAGAGAGAGAGCAGACTCTAAGCAGACTCCTTGTTGAGCACATAGCCCAATCAATGCTGGGCTCGATCTTACAACCCTGAGATCGTGACTGGAGCCAGAATCAGTAGTCGGACGCTCACTTGACTGAGCCACCCAGGCGCTCCCCCGCAAAAATTCTTTTTAGTGATCTCTACACCCAATTTGGGGCTCAAACCCACAACCCCGAGAGCAAGAGTTGCACACTCCACTGACCGAGCCAGCCAGGTGCCCTGTGTTTCTTCAGTTACTTTAAAAAATGTCTGGATTAGAACTTCAGACTTCCTATATCCAGTGTGGCAACAGCAACAACTAAGAGAGATAAAAAAGAAGGTCTTAAAAGACGTGAAACATAGAAATTAGACCTTCCACACATTCCTGCCTCTGGACCTACACGCATTACCTCCATGGATGCTCATGGAGTGGTTTTCCTCTACTGCCTTACCAGGGGCCAACATCTCCATGGCCAACTGGGTCCTGTGATCTGTCTTCTAGCTGAAGCCCCTGCAGTTACCTGTATCTTCCCCAGCATCATCCATTTCTCCCATCCACATTCCCTTCCAGCTACTGTGCCTTGTCTTTGCATCAAATACGTTTCAAACACATTTCCTCCCGCGCTCCATTGTTTTCACTGCACTGTTTGATTCCATTGTTTTCACCCCCCACCCCTAGCCTCAAGAATGCCCCAGAGCTCCGCATTCCAAATCCAGTGCTGAGTTCTCAGTCCTTATCTTATTGAGCCTTCAGACAGGATTTGACCCAGCTACTCCTGCCCTTTTCCTTGAAATCATTTTCTTCACTTGGCTTCCTCTACAGGACACTTGGTGCTCTGCCTATCCGAGGGTGTTCCTTGCCAGTCTCCTTTGCTGATTCCTCCTGGCATTGCCCCAACCTCTTCATATTCAAGTGCCTCGGCCCTCCTGCCCCTTCTGTATCTGTCCTCACTCCCAAAGTCAAATTCATCCCTTGGCTTTAAATACCACTTAAACGCTGATGATTTCATCTCACAACCCTCTGCTCAATTTCAACTTCGTCTCCGCTTGGATGTCTCTTTGGCATCTCCAGGCTAGCATGTCGAAAACCCAGCGCTTCATTCCCCTCTGCATACCTCCCCACACCTGCCATACCCAGCCTGTCCCAACTTGGGAAAGAGCAGCTTCATGTTTGCCATTGCCCAGGCCAGAAACCCTAGGGTTCCCATTGAGTCCTCTCTTTAGCTTACCCCACCTCAGCAACTTTTGTCTGCTCTACCTTGATAATATATCCCTGATCTGACCGGTCATTTATCTCTGTTGATACCACCTGGGCCAGGTCACTGTCCTCTCATTTGGATTCATCAGCTAGGCACTTTGTCCCTCTCTCACCTCAGGAGTTATCCTTTTATATGGTTCCACTCTCCAGATCAGGAGCCCCATAGCATTTGTTAACTTCTCTTGGAGTACTGACCACAGTCCTTGAGAGATGATGCCCTGTGAGATCTGTTCCCTCCATCCCTGCTCAACCTAATCATTGCCATGTCCTTTCTTTTTCTCCCTTTCCCATTCTGCTTGCCATAGTGACAGCGGCCTCTTTGCTGTCCCTGTAACTGATCAGTATGCTCCTACCTACCTTGCCCCTGCGCAAGTTTTTCCTCTGCCTCACCACCTCTCATCTGTTGCCCAGATCTTTCCAGAACCTGCTTTGTGCCTTCCTTCAGGACTTGGTTTAAATGCCTCCTTGATCAGAGGGGTCTTACTTCCCTGATCACTCCAAGCAAAAGAACAGCCACCCCGGATTTTCCCCATATCTGCCTCCCAGGATTGCTTGGTTGCTCTATCCTGCCAGAGACCTCATCACCAGCTAGCTTACTTTTCATTTATTTGATGATGTGTCTTTCCTTTCCGGGCTGGAAACTCCATGAGGGCAAATATTTTGTCTCTTATTAATTGCTGGATCCCTTGAACAGCTTGGTACCTAGAAATTAGACGTACTCAGTAAAAAGAAATGTTTGAATGAATGAGGAATTACCTGGGCAAGGTAGTCAGAAATAAGCTGCAGGAAATGAGGATTTGCCCAGGCCGGAAGAGGACATAAAGAATCTAAATACATCTTAGAGCTAGGGGGTTATTGTTGGAGAAATGACCGAAATCCTGTGTTTTCTTTTATTTATTTATTTATTTTAAAGATTATGTTTATTTATTTGGCAGAGAGAGGGAGAGATCACAAGTAGGCAGAGAGGCAGGCAGAGGGGGAGGGGGAAGCAGGCTCCCCGCCAAGCAGAGAGCCTGATGTGGGGCTCGATCCCAGGACCCTGAGACCATGACCTGAGCCAAAGGCAGAGGCTTTAACCCACTGAGCCACCCAGGCGCCCCCTGTGTTTTCTTTTAAAGCAGTGACTAGGAAAATACAAGGAGTCGAAACTGTTCTATTTGCCACCGAGAAGGACTTGACCGTCCCGTGCCAAGTAACACAGATGAAGGCAGGAGAAATAGCCCATCTCTCAGACCATTCAAATGAGAATCTCATCTGACCATCACTAGGACTGCCTTTGAGCCATCATGTCCTGATTAATTGGCCAAGTTCGTTTCTTTTCCTAACGGTACATAAAAGAAGGGAGTGTCTTAAAATCCATGGCGTTTCAGGTTGGGTGAAATAGAGTGGGTCTCTTTTCTATATCTTAGAATTCTAAAACTTAAGTTTGTAAATCTTAGTTATTTCTAAAGTTAATTAGTTTATTTTTGTCTTTAAGATTCCAGTGTGTCTTAAATCAGTGCATTCTTAATGCATAGGCTACTGTACTTGAGTGACGGTCTCGGCTTTCTTATGGAATGTTTCTCTGGTATTGAGTGCGAGTAACACCATTGGGAGTAATTATCCAAAAATGAGTTTGGACTTTGGTTTGCTACGATGGGTTGAAGATACGTTTTTCAGACAGCTGCAGGTTTTGTTATTGAACTCTTTCTCTTGAAATAATTACAGGTTGGGGCACTTGGGTGGTTCAGTCGTTTAAGGGGCTGCCTTCAGCTCGGGTCTCCTGGAATCAAGTCCTGCTTCGGGCTCCCTGCTCAGCGGGAAGCCTGCTTCTCCCTCTCCCACTACTCCTGCTTGTGTTCCCTCTCTCGCTGTGTCTCTCTCTGTCAAATAAATAAATAAAATCTTTAAAATAAATAAAATAATTACAGGCTCCTAAGAGGTCACACAAATCGTATGGAGAGGGCTTGCAGAGCCATCACCTGGCTCTCTCCCATGGTAACGTCTTATGTAAGATGCGGTTTTTAATGGGTCATCTTGTTTTCTTCCGATGACCCATTAGGGTAGGAATTGAGAGGAAAGGTCATTTTGTCATATGGTACAACCAGCCGGTTCACGGTACAGGGTTCCCGGTCACAGGAGGTGAGATCAGAGGCAGACACGCCGCAGGGGATTCATATATTGACTGTCCCATCACAGAGGAAATAATCAGGTTAAATTAATTTGCAACCTATTCCTCCAACAGAGAAACTCTGCATCGATCTGTTTTTGCTGCAGCACAGGCTTGCTTTCAGTGAAATTGTTTTAGAATGATTGAAAATGCTCTATAAAACTCGAGTTCTGGAATCGCAGAGTCAGAAGGGTCTGAAGGTCAGCCGCACTCATTTGCTAGGATGACGTCCCCTTTACCGCCCCGCCAGTTTCCTAGTCTGGCTCTTCCTAAGGGCCTTGGTCCACTCTCCACATAATGGGACTTTTCTGACCCACATGTCAGACAATAGTCCTGTATCTCTGTGCTTTCCTGCCTTCCCTCTGCTTAAATACATCCAGACCCTTTAATCCCGGGGTACCTGACCCCCCTTCACTACCTTGCAGGCTGCTTCTCCACAGGTTGATTCTTGTAGCTTGGCCACATCCTGGAGAGAGGATAATGATGGATCAGGTATATTCATTAGAGAGCAAATGGAGAGATACAGTATAGGAAAAATAACAATAAAGAGGACTTGGTACAAAAAGCTCACCATTAAGATCATATTTCTTTAACTTTTCTTTTTTCATTAAATATTTTTTATTTGAAGGAGGGGAGAGAGCACAGAGTTCTCCCCACTCAAACTCCCCGCTGAGCAGAGACCCCGATGTGGGGCTCAATCCTAGGACCCTGAGATTATGACCTGAGCCTAAGGCAGACGCTTAAGTGACTGAGCCACCCAGGCGCCCCTAGATCCTATTTTTTTAAATGAAATCATTCCTTCCTTTTCTTATTTCTCTTTCCCATTCCTATTATTTATTAAGCCAGACTTCTGTGGTGTGGTCTACATTGTGACAGCCCCATTACTCCTATCTTCCAGCCAAGTCCCCTTCCCAGTACCTCCACCCCACCAACACCACCACGTCTTCCTGGATGCCTGGCCTCCAGGTGGTCTTTATTGCTATTTTTAATTCTTCCACACTATTGCTCGGTGGGAACCAGGTCACCTGAGCATAGTTTGTGACTAATTTGTCAGGTCTTCAATGCTTCTTCATGAAGCATCAGATATGCCTTGGAAAGTTCTGGTTCTTCCCATTTGTCAAAACATCAGAATGGTAACCACCCCACTCCCCACTGCCACCTCCAAATACTTGGTATGTTGTGGAGGAGGCAGCAAAACCCCACACAGAGTACTCACAAGGACTCTTTTTAGGGGACTCAAATTCTGAGAATAAGACCGATTTTTCAGTATCTTCCCCTGCAAATAATGTTTAGAATGGTTAAAAAAAGAGAAAGAACTAAAATATGAATAGAAAATTTCTGGTCCCTTCTAGCCCCTTGTCATAAAGACAGGCCAGGATGTGACAAAATCAGGTTTGGGAAGATTTCTACTGCATGCGAAACTAGATGGTCTAAGTAGGGAGATACTGGCTTGAACTATGGGAAGTCAGATACAGCAGTATCATTAACCTGTTGTTCAGGGAGCAGGGATCTGGAGAGCTGGGGTAGAGATAGCCAAGTTACCTAGCCTGAAAACACATCTGGCTCATTGGTTTTTAGATTTTTATTTATTTATTTGAGAGAGAGAGAGAGAGTGAGCGAGAGAGAGAGAGAGTGAGCGAGAGAGCGGGAGCAGGAGCAGTGGGGAGGGGCAGAGGCAGAGGGAGAGGGAGTGGGAGAAGCAGACTCCCTGTTGAGCAGGGAGCCTGATTCGAGGCTCGATCCCAGGACCCTGGGATCATGACCTGAGCCAAAGGCAGATGCTTAACTGACTGAGTTCCCCAGGTGCCCCTCACATCTGGCTCATTTATGTGATCCTACTATTGATAAATCTTTCTAGATTATGTAAATAGATCTTGACTAAAATCTCCAAAACGTTAACGTCATATGGCAGATTTGGAAGTGTGTAAGCCTGGGCCTACAAACTTGGCATCCCTGAAGAGCTGTCATTACAGATTACAGTTGTCAAATTGAGGAGCAAAGAGGCGTGGAAAAGTTAAAAGCTCTTGCTTGTTCAGAGTGCTCTTGAAATAATTTATTTGGAGACCCCTCCCCATAAAGATTGTGCTGGCACAGAAGACATGGTCTCATAAATAGAAATGAATTTGAAGTATGGGACAGTGTGATGAAGACTATAGTCCTCGAGCTCCTGGGTGTGGAATATTCTGTAGGGGTACTAAAATCGTAGGGGACTGCTTGCCTATCTATAGACTATCTATAGCTAAATAGACATATCGTGCCTTTCTCTTTAGATAGCCATTTTGTCCCCATGGTACTCTTTAGATTCCACGAATTGCTAAATAGATCGGATTTAAAAATATGGCATAAAAGGAAGTGCCTTTCTATAGAAATCTGGTGGGAGCTGTACCCTGACTGCGAGTAAGTGAGCCTTGTTCTTGTTCTTTATGTACATTCCAAAAAAACTGACTTCATAGGTTTTGATCCATCGTTCTCTCAATAAGACTCCCTGTAAATTCTTAAAATGATGGGGATCTACGTATTTCAGCATAAGGAAGCTCAAACATTTTGTCCAGCAACTTTCGTCTCACCGACGACTACTCTAAAAGAATGCCCATGTCCCCCCCCCCTGCCCACCCCCCCCCAGGCTTTGTTGTTGTACGCAGCATTCCCCTTGGAAAGCTCTGGAGAGGTGAAACTCATTTCTGAGCCGTTGTTTTCATAAACTCAGTATTTTGCTTCCAGCACTCATGGCAAGATAGTGTGGAACCTGGTCGCTACCCAGCATTAGCCTCGTTGTTTTCGCACTTGTCTCCAAGGGCCAAAGATTATCTGACAGCAACTCCGAAATAATTCCTGTTTCTGAAATTCATGTGTAAAAGGAAATTTTTAAAGGGAAGAGGGTGAGACGCAAGTTCAAACTCTTAAGAATTTTTGTAAAGAGTTCTATTGATTAACAAAAGCTCTCCTGGCATCTTCTGGCAGGCGTGCGAGAGAAGGCAGTGGTTGTAATTAATTTTTAGTGAGCGCCGCATATTTGATAATTGCTCTGATTCACGCTATTATATTCCTCTTCCTTCATCCACAGCAAAACAAGCTTAATTTGATTCATACCCTTAGGAAGAAAAAAAAAGCCTCCGATTACTCACATGGCTGTGATTCAGCTCTTGGCTCCTGCCCCCCCTCCTCCACCTCCTCCTCATCTTCCCTTTCTCCCACCCTGCCACCCCCGTACTCACTCCCACCCAGTGGCGTTGCCATCAGAAAACTGAGTCAGTTCGTTCTTTACAATGGGTGGGGAAAGAAGACAACTAATAAAAAAAACTTTTCTGAGCAAAGTATACACGGCTTAGATCTGAAAATCCCTGCAGGGAGATGGGCACAGTGGCTGCTTATATAACATGAAAAGCATGGAACAGAAAGGCAAGCTTTCCTAGAGAAATGCTCAGATTGTCATATAAGTGTAGCTTGAGTCTGTGTGTGTGTTGTAGAGGTGTGCACATACATAGATAGCCAGGTGGACAGGTTTCTTTCTTTCTTTCTTTCTTTCTTTCTTTCTTTCTTTCTTTTTTATTTATTTGGGAGAGAGAGAGGGAGGGAGAACTAGGCTCCCCACTGAGCAGGGAGCGGGACCTGGGACTCGATCCTAGGACCTCACGATCATGACCTGGGACGAAGGCAGATGCTCTACCAAATGAGTCACCCAGGCATTCCCACTCAGGCAGGTTTCTATGAAAATTCTGTAATATTGGGATTCTCACATAGGCTGTATGCAAAGGTAGTCTTCTGATCTCAAAGGATACTTTGTTCTTTTTTTTTAAGATTTTATTTATTTTTTTATTTGACAGATAGAGATCACAAGTAGGCAGAGAGACAGGCAGAGAGAGAGGAGGAAGCAGGCTCCCTGCTGAGCAGAGAGCCCAATATGGGGCTCGATCCCAGGACCCTGGAATCATGACCAGAGCCGAAGGCAGAGGCTTTAACCCACTGAGCCACCCAGGCGCTCCAAAGGATACTTTGTTCTAATCAGAGAGTGAATATAGCAGCTGCCCAAAGATTTTGGATCATTGTAACGCATAGGTGATAACGTTGCTTTGCAGCCTTCTACCTCCAAAAGACCAGTGTGACTTGGAGGTCTCAGATTGTAGGGTTTCCTGCCCCCGCGAGTTGTAAGATTGGTAACTGGGGATGGCCGTTCACCCTTTGGGGTGACAAATATTATTGGGGCAGCAGTTTCTGTTCATTCCCGGGGGTTTTCTCATTTATTCCCATTCTCCAGATGAAACAGAAGCCTTGGTGTGAAATGAGGTGACTTTCCCACGTCCCCACAGGTGATAGTCCCAGAGCCTGTCCTGGGACCCAGGTTGTTTGCATCCTGACCTGTAGTTCTGGTTTGTGGAAACCTGACCCAGTTGGATCATTTGGTATTTTAGCGATTGCCTGGGGACAGGAGTGCTACGTAGCCGACAGGGAGTTCTCTGATGGAGCTCCAAACCTGTCTTTCACTGAACTGTTGAATCAGGTCTCTGTGCGTCTTGGAACCAACACACAGGGGAACAACATCAAACCTTTACGCTCCCCAGACTCTTCATTTGTAATCCTAACCACCTTCTCTCCATTTTGCTGGCTCCCCCTGCCCCGCCCCCCTGACGTTACCTTCTGTCTCACAAACATTGCCTGGGTAAAGACAAGTTAGAGCAGTTGCTTGCCCTCGGACAAAACATGGAATTACTTCTTGTATTCCCCAGAGCAGTGTTGAGCACACTGGCTTTGGGGAGTTCCATATCTATAAAGTTCGCCTGAGCCTCTGAAATATCTGGTTGCTGTCCTTTTTATCATTCTTCAAATGTGTTAGATGCTGGCTGGAAGCGATTAGCTTTTGTTAGGGTTTGTGGGATGCTTGAATTTCTTCATATAGTTTTCGGATGGAAACCCATGTAGTTTTCTCCTTTAAGACATGAAATTTCTTAATGAAAGACCACATAGGGGAAAGTGCATGCTGAGGTTGTTTGTTTGTTTTTGTTTTGTTGTTGTTTTTGTTGTTGTTTTGTAACCCCTTCACACCCTCCATTCCATGGTTTTCCCTTAGGGTAGCTATTGTAAAGTTTTATGTCCTGTGACCCTGTAAAGAGAATAAACAGTGGGTCTTGGGTACTTTTTTTTAAATTTAAATTCTGTTAGCCAACTTATATTACATCATTAGTTTTTGATCTCAGGTACTTTTTCCTGAGCCTGGACCCACTTCCTCACACCTCTGTTTGCAGGCCCCGTGCCCCCCTCCTCTGGGACAGAGCCCTTGTGCTCACCTTGGTCTTTGACCCATTCACTTTTTCTGGCTGATGAGTTTCCATGTCTTGACCCACCTGGGCCGACTAGAATGAAAGTTCATTTTGAATGTCTTCCCTGGCTGGCCCTGACTTGGTTCTGTATGGGATTTTTTGGAAATTCTGAGAAGTTTGGGCAGAAAGACCCAAACAGATGTCAAGTGTAAAATCAGGGAAGTATTTTAAACTACTGAAACTTTGGGAGCAAAATATGCCTTGGCTAGGTGTTTGTCATCTTCGGTAAAATAGGTTAGAAGTGATTCTTTTAAAAAAAAAAAGTTATGGAACTTTACTTTTCTCATGCAGAAATGTGGTTTGGGAAATGACTAGCGTGCGTATTACTCTAAAATGATGGCTCAAAGAGCCGCCAAAGGGTAGAGGTTACATGATAATGATAATAGAAAAGCCAACCTTTAGGGGTGCCTGGCTTACTCAGTTAAGTGTCTGATTCTTTTTATTTTTAAGATTTCATTTATTTATTTGAGAGAGAGAGTGAGAGATCTTGAGAGGGGAGAAGGGCAGAGGGAGAAGCAGACCCCCCATGGAGCTGGGAGCCTGGTGCCGGGCTCCATCCCAGGACTCCAGGATCATGACCTGAGCCAAAGGCAGTTGCCCAACCAACAGAGCCACCCAGGCACCCAAGTGTCTGATTCTTGAACTCAGCTCAGGTCTTGATCTCAGGGTTGTGAGTTCAGGCCTGGTGTTGGGCTCCACGCCCTAAAAGAAGGAAGGAAGGACGGATGGAAGGAAGGAAGGAAGGAAAAAGAAAAAAGAATAAAGAAAAGGCAACCTTTACATAGTGTTTACTATCTGTCAGGCAGACACTGTCCTCAGCACTTACATATATTATATTTTTAACCCAGGTACTACTGCTAGGCACGGCAGAGCCAGGATTCGAATCCCAGCAAGTCTGACTCTAAGCTTTTAAAATGTTGTAGGTTTTTTTAGATGTCAAAGTTTTAGGTGTTTGATTTTTATTAACGTTCTGTTTTCATAGTCTGTTTTTATTTCCAGTGAAAGCCATGTAATTATAGATTTTATGTTCTCTGTATCGTACAAAGGTAACTTTCCTTAAGCCAATAAAATTTTACTCAAAAAAGTCAGTGGCTAGATTAATACATCCCTTTTGAAGTATGAATATGTTTTAATAACTGAACAAGAACTGTGTATGCACAGTTAAAATACCAAGACTTCAAAAGTGTAATTGGGAAACGCACTTCTTAATTGTAGTGTGTGAGTTTAATTTCTGAAAGTCAATTCTATATGTAAATTTAATGTAGGGTTTATTCCAGGAAAACCCTACGGGGAATCCTTTTATAAAGCGAATAGTCAGCTCCTGAATTAACTCTTTTTCGCTGTTTCAGTGTGTGTGTTCTTCTCTCTGGCTTCATCTACCAATTTGAAAAGCAGATATTTGCACAGTTCTATATATTCTAGAAATAGAATGTGTTTTCTATATCGTAACAAAATTAGTTCCCCCTCAAGGCATAATCAACAGTAAATGCCAAACCTTAGTCCAGGCAGTTGCTGACTTTGCTCAAGGTTAAAGGAAGTATGCTGAAAAGAGATAACTGTAGTGAAACTGCTCAGGCCGAGCCTTCCAGATTTTTTGTGTGGGGAATTGCACTTCTTATTACTGCGTTCTTCCTGTCTGCGTAATACCTGGGAACAATTTATTCCATGTCATGCCACTCCCATCTTGGTAGTAAACTTTTTCCTGAAGAAGACGACTTTTAGGCCTGCCCATTTATTTAATTGGGATTTTCACAGATGACACTTGATGATTTTCAAGTTTTTCTTGTGCCGCTTGTAGCAGGTTGGGATTGAAGGACTGTATAGATTGGTGCGAGTGTGCGTGCGTGATGTGGTTGTATCGTACGTGTGTGTTTGAGTGAGTAGCTCAGTTTAGAATGTGAATCGCAGTAAATGCAAAAGTGAAAGCCTCAACGTGGCTCTCATGCTCCTGACCACTTCCTGAAGAACCTGCCACGTGGGCCCCAGACTTGGACTTGAACTTGAGTCCTCAGGACAGAAAGAAGAGCCCGAGTCCCCCATAGGAAAAGCCTCTGGTGGACCTAAATGCATAAAACCTGTTGACTGCTGTCATATGAACTCAGACGTTTGGTTGCCTCAGTTGTAAGAAAAAGTTTCAGAGGGTAACTATGAAGTTTGAAATATCTGGGAACAGAGCCAGAGTTTGCCATACCTTAAAAATAGTCTTGCAGCTTCCTCATGTACACGATCGTGTCCTTTGAAATAATTTAGAACGTGCATTCGGATCCTGTAATATACAAGTTATAAAGGAAAAATGTGAGCTTGTCAGATTAACTGCAGTCACCAGGCTAATAAAACTGAGTCACATCCAAATGGGCTGCACTTACGCTACCCTCCCATTCTAGGGAAAATGTGGCTGGGGGAGGCAGTGTGAGTCATCACCTGGTTTGTTTGACATACGCTTCCTTCCATAAATTGGGAATGGCAAGCGGCACAGGGTTCTGGGCTTGCCTCAGAGAAAGAGCTGTTGCAGCCTTCCTTGTATGATTGAAATAGGGCCCTTAGGTTTGAAGGATGAAGCTGAGCCCATGTTTTGGCTTCAGATGGCGAGGGAAGGGGAGAAACCGAGAGACCCAAACAAAGAACATTTGTAAGTACCATTTGGGGTGGGAGGGGGGCAGCAGCAAAGAAACGGTAGGGGTTTTTCACAATTGAATTTTTTTCCTAGGACAGAAATATTTAAGAAATAGATTGGAGGTGTTAAAATAAAAATAGATTGGTAGCTACTTCATGGGGGGGGGGCTCATGTACTTCTTAAGAATGTTCTTGATGTGAGCAGTATAAAATGATTACACGAGAGTGAGCACAGGGACGGGGGGAGATATATATATATATATATATATATATATATATATATATATATATATTTAAAATTTGGTAGTTACCATTTCAGATTTGCAAAGTTGTCATGACTGTGTTTAATTTTGCCAGAGTTACCCAACCATTTTGAAAGAAATGCGTTTTGGTTAAGAAACTTTTCCGTGGCAGAGTTTGAATCTCCTTCAGGGGTATTTCGAGGGGATGGGAAGAGAGGGGACTTAAATGTGCCTCACACGTTTTCCTACAGGAGTTTTGCAGAGGTTCCCTGGAGCCTTTTAAAAGAAAGCTGTTTAGAATGCAAAATTGTCGGGGAGACTGTAGAGGAAGGAGGAATATATTTATAGCTGAAGTGCGTTTGTAAACTCAGCGTCTGCTTTGGGATTAATTTTTAATATGTGCCAGGCATTCCTCTGATTTCCATCCTGGCTTGGTTGTGGCTCTGTCTCCCCGTCTGTGTGAAGCTCGGGTGTTCTCTGGTCTAAAGCCGGAGTTGTCACAGCCTGGGCGTTTTCTGTTTCGGCTTATGGCTTTTTTTTTTTTTCTTTTCCTGAATGAGTGTCCTTTGTGTAACCCCAGTAATTCAGAAATCCTGCAGTCATAGGGACTGCCCTGTCACGTGACTTAGGTACTAGGTGCTGCCTGTGATTGGTCAGCTGCTAGTTGGCGGGTCCCTATAAGAGGTCCCGCTTTGGCTGTCCAGCCACTCTCCTCCTGCCTGAAGTGTGGCTCAGCAGGGGCAGAGGTGGGGGGTGGTGGTGGCGGGTGTCCAGTGATTCAGCCACATGTGATACATGACCAAGTAACTGCTTCCTTGGGGTCCGCACATCAGTGGAAGACACCCACACTGGTTGTGGCTGATTTGATCAAACTCTGGCTCCCCGAACTGGTAACTGTCACTTTAATATAGCTTACCGATTAAACTTAGAAAAATGCAGCTAATTTTTTTTTTTTTTTGGCCAGGAACTTGTGTGGACTTACTCCCTGTTCTCCCCCCCCACCCCCCCTTCTTATTCGTTTTGTAACAGGAATGAAATGCAGTTAACTCTTTAGAAAACTTTCGCAGGAGAAAGTGCCTCGTGTGATCTGGAACAAAGACATTTTATAATCAGATTTATCAAGCTGCGAAGAGGGAGTTTTAGCGAACGGAAGCAGCAACATTCTGTCACCAGGAAATACTGCTTTATCCAGAATTGGTAAGTGAAAAGTGGCATCGCTCCCTAATAGATGTCATATGTTGTATGTGGGAATTGTAAAATTGTTTACAGACCCCTAACAACTGGGTTGAACCAGAGAACACATAAACAGTGAGGAATTCTAGAAAGAAGTAGCCCAAGAATATAGCATAAAGGCTGAGAAGAAGCCAGGTTTTTTAACAAAGATGGACTGGGCTCTACCGGTTAGACAAATATATGTAATATATGACTAGATGGCTTCCCAAAATGGGTTGTTTGGTAGAGTTGGGGCATTAACATTGCATGGGTATGGATTTCCATTTAGTCTGAATTGTCTGTTTGAAGGAATGCTTTCAGAATCACTCAGCTCACCCTCCTGTCTCTCTACCCAAGGATGTCAAGCATTTAGTTAGAACTCTACAAAATGAAAGTTTAAGTAATGCATTGGAAACATTTCCTACTGATTGTGAAGGGCAGATTAAACTGGTAATAGCCTTTTTTACATTTGTGTCATGAGTTTTAAGATTGCTCTATTTGATTACAGTTAGTACAGAAAAAGGGTGGATATTTCTAAATGATCCATCATGTTTCGAGAGATTGTGATTAGCAGTTCTTCCTGGTAGACATGTGTCTGTCTTCCTCTGAAACAAATTCACTTTTGTAATCTTGAATCTGAGCTGCCCCGACGTTTAAAATTTCCAGAAAAATACAATAAAGCTTTGAATACTTGTGTTATATACAATAGGTTCTTATTTGTAAACTATAAAAAAACCATGATTTTGTTTTAGGTAATCTGATTTCTTGATTTGGCTTTTTAAGAATGATTGTGCTGGGAAAGTGGAATAGAATAAGAAAATATACTTACATGGGTGGGTGGCTTACCTGATCTTACCGGTTTTCTTATTGGTCAATAGAAGCAATCATGTGATGTCTACTTATAGAATCAGATGAAAAAAATGTTATTTAATTGCTAGAGATTATATAGGTAGTTTTGGTGATGTTCCTTTATGAATGTGACTCTATATACTTGAAACTTATTGACAGAGTGGTAAGTTTGCGGTTATTTATATAAGATACAATGTTATTTATTTGTTTTTTAATGACCTTAAGCCAAATGGAAAGTTGACTCTGTGTGTCTGACTTTTGCTTCCCATTCTGTTAATTTCAAAATCTGAAAATCCTTAACCTGAAAGGGAGAAATGTATAATAAAAAGCAGGATAGCAGTGTTGCAGTTTCCCTCTGACACTGGGGTGGGGTGAGGTTGGAGGGGAGGGAGATAAATCTAGGAGGATCTATTAATTATTTTTTTCCTACACACTTTGAAAACTCTGGATCAATTATTGTCAGACTAGTAATTCTCAAGACTTTTGCATAAGGATTTATTTTCCAAGAAATAAATAATAAGCAAGGTGAACTGAGCCATTAAGGGCAGGTCCTCTAATAAATCAGATTGGTGATCCAAACATGTGAATATTACAAGTTATTTGACTTAATTAAGGTGTGGCCAAGGATGGGAAAAATGCTTCTTAGTTCCATGAAGCCCCTGAATTTGTGGGGTTTAGAATCTTAAAGACAGAAAACTGGTGACAAAGCTTTAAGATATTTACAGGTAACTTACATCTGACTGTTAGCTTGTGTTCAGTGATTCACAATTACTTTCGGCTCTGAATTTCATGTAAATACTTGGGCAAAAACATGATGATTTAATAATCTGGCTAAATACTGCTATGTTTAATGAGAAAAAAGCCTCTGTAAGTAAATTTTAGGTTTTACTCCTCCATTTAGAAGCCATTGTTTTGAATGACAAAAATATAATAGAAACCTGCTTCTATTATAAATGAAAACAATAAATGCCAGAAAGTAGATTCCAGAAGAATTCCTATAGATCTTTGTGTTTTTTAATTCTGTCTGCTCTTTTGTTATCAGTTTCTTAATTTTTAGAAATACGTGTACAATAAATGATGTTGCCCTGAATTCTCCACTTGGGGTTATTGAGAGTATTAATATTTTTATCTACTCTGAAAAGATATTAATGGTATGCACATGTCTGTGGGCCTGTGAAACTACATACTGAAGGGAGTCTGGTCAAAATAATGTCTCAAATGGTATTTGATATTTGCATATTCAGGGATCTAAACACTTTCCCTTTGGGCTTGTTTCTTAAGTTTTTGGTGTGGTGTACAGTTTGGTCCAGTTACATTTTTGGGAGGTAGTATATGGCTGTGTGTATATATTCAACTGGAGGGGGGGAGCCTTAATTGCAAGCTAAACAAGTGGCTGTTTGTTAGAACCTAGATAAGCCTCCTAGTGTTGTTCCTATGACAACTGAGGGGTTGGGTGTTGAAATGTAGCTTTAAGTTCTCAGTTTGGAAATGTCACTCAGACCTCCCACTACAGTCTCATTGAGTAGGAGGATAATGAGAAGGGGAAAAAACCATGAAGCAACATCAGAATCTTCGTTCATTTCATGTCTTCCTGACTTGCCTTTGTGTACAGATCGCCATGGGAGTGCTAAACACAGGTTGTGAACAAAGCGATACTTCAGTATCAAATAAACAGAAAGGGGTCAGAAAAGTTGGGGAAGATAAATAACAACATATGGGGGTAATAAAGAGGCGGGAGAAGTCGGCTTCCATGGGTTTGTGCAAATCCTTTAGCCAGTGCTGACCAGCAGTGAGAACATCTTGAAACAGTTACTGAGCAGCTCTTCAAGAGCTGAAGATCTTTCCTTAAAATGCAATGTGGAGCAACATTCCTTTGGTAGCAGGAGACTTTGGCATAACGTTGGCTCATCTCCTCTAGGCTGGCTGCAGAGGATACGGTTGGCTTTGAAGGTAACATGTTTTTAAGTCAATTATTTGTCATTTCGTAGCTTGTCTGTTTCCTGTGGGAAAGATGAGGGCGTATTGTGAAAATCGTGGTAAAACCTAAGTATTTTCTCCTATATTCAAAAATGACTTTTAAAAACCCTTCGAGATTACATGTGGCCTCTTTGGAGAGATGACTTGGTTGACTGGATAGCTTATGGTGCACTGTATTGGGGGGAAGGGGTTGTTTAGATCATATTTGGCATAGATTAATTATGCAGTCATGAATTTTCCATGCCTGAAGGGCTTCCTATTTTCCACTCCTAAGTGGTTTTGACTATTTATTTGGTCATTAACCACGTCCGGAAGTCAGAAAGGAAGAGAAGACTTCAGTGGGTTTTGGCCCCTTGCTTAATATATATAGGTCCACCGTCTCTTCTGAAATCCAGAAAGCTCTGAAAACCAAAAGATTGTCGTGTAAAAGGCTTGGTGGT
This sequence comes from Martes martes, assembly GCF_963455335.1. Classification (NCBI taxonomy): domain Eukaryota; kingdom Metazoa; phylum Chordata; class Mammalia; order Carnivora; family Mustelidae; genus Martes; species Martes martes. The sequence continues at coordinate 38,454,684 of NC_137897.1, read as the reverse complement.
GAATCCTGACCTGAACTTAGAGTCTTTATTTATCTCACTTAGTACCAATGTTTGTATGTTTTACTGTAGAAATAGTAATGACCCCTCCTCTCCCCCCACCCCCCCAGAGTTTTTTATAGGTAGAATAGTTACCCTGTCATCTTTATCAAATCATCATCATAATCACCAGGGTGTCAGATAAGGGTTTGTGGACCTCTCATTACCCATACACCTTGAATTTGTGTTCTATGCTAGGCACTGCTGTAAATGAATCCCTGAGCTCTAGAGCAGTGCCTGGCACGTAGAGGTATAAAATGCTTTACATTTATTAACTTCTTTAATCCTCCAAAAAACTGAGTATTGGCAGTGGGGAAACTGAGGCACGGAACGGTGAAGCAGCTTGCCCAAAGTGACAGAGCCCGGAAGTGTAGTAGAACCCAGCATTGGAAGCAAGTGGGCTCATTGCAGTCTGCTCTCGATGAGCCCATGGCAGGTAGGAGAGACGCCCAGAGATGGGGCCCTGGGACTCTTGACTGAGTCATGGGGATGGGTCAGCTGTTTACCTGATTCCCAGTCACCCTGTGCCCTGGTGTCCTCAGAAGCTGGTGACCTCACCGCTGTGGGCATGGTCAGGGGCCTGTGGTGCAGTGTTTACACCAGGCTCTCCTGGGTGGGAATATGGGAGATCCACGGGTCTGAGACGCATTTCAGGCTTCCCAGCATTGCTCTCCATCAGCAGTCAGCCTGACTTCTTTATCTTGAAAAATTAAGACACAAGAAACAACTCTTTCCTCAGCTCCAAGGAAATGATCTTGAGTGGCAGGTGGGCAAGTCTTTTTTTTTAGATCATTTTTGGAGCCCCTAACCCAGTGGGAAGTCTGCGTTCTGCTGAGGGCCTGGGCCTCCTTGGAGGGAGTAGCTCCCTGGCTTGGGAGCCACATTGGGACAAAGCAGGGGCCTCTTGGGAATTCAGGAGCCTGTGGAACTCGAGCTGCACGACTCTGAATGCACAAAAGGATACTTAGAACAGTAGTTTTCAAAAAAGTATACAAGGCGTCTAATACCTATGTATTTTTAGAGCTAAAAAAATTTCATTTACGCCAAGCTGACAGCAGCCTTCCCATTCTACTTCCCACATTCACTCTCCCTCTACTCTGCTTGATTTTTCTTTTTCGCACTTAGCTCTGTCTGATGTATTCCTTATGTATTCGCTTGGCACTTCAGTCAACTACTAACAGACATGTTATTTTTTGAACTCACTTAAGGATCCTTGATTTATTTCTCTTTGATCTCCATCTTCAAACTTACTCCTTCCCATTAATTTCAGACTGCTATCAGAAATGAAAGGTTCTCTGCCCTTTGGGTTTTTCTTACTTATTAGTTATCATTTTTATATTCACAACCACGAGAATTTCTTAAACAGTTTTGATTGTGCAATCAGTATTTGGAGAACTGGTGTCTTCATTCAGGAGAGGAAACTAGCCAAATTTGGATATAATCATGGAGTATTTTTAAAATCAGGAATATTTTAAATTTCTAGGGAGGATGTGCAAAGTAAAATACCTTCATATTTTGAGAACTGCCTTCAATTTAGATAGGGGAACTGGGGAGCTGTGCCAAATACTGATGCTGTCAAAACATGGCAACCCTCCTTTCCATGGGTTAACATACTAAAGCCACCTACCCGGTACTGGTTTTTTGGGGGAGGGAAAAATTAAGAAAAAAAAATCAATATAAAACAGTTCTAAATATTACATTATTACAGTTCTAAATATTATACATTATGACATTATATGTAATATAATGTAATAAATATTACATTACAGTTCTAAATATTATACATTATTACATTATATGTAATATAAATATTACAATATTCCTAAATATTACTTTAAGGAATGTATGTGATCTGACCTTGGGCATTTCCTAGCTCATTCCTAAGTTCTCAACTGTAGCTTATTGCCTTTCAATCCTATATAGATTCTGGCTTATACATTTCAAAGTATTTAGAGTAATCTACAATGTAAAATGAAAAATACCTGTATATTACTAACTAATGCGGTCATGTAACTAGATCATGAGAGTGCTTACATGGTTGATCTTCTTTTTTTAATTCTTAAGGGAGCAGATTGGGTGCATAAAAAATTGAATACAATATGCTTTTGTAGTCAAATGCTCTACCACTGAACTATACCCCCTACAATATGCTTTTGTAAGGCAGTATAATATTGGGACATTTTGCTCTTCTTTGTTATATTTTAATAGCAAAATAGTTTCTTGTTGCTTTCTTTCACGTGATCAACCTAATAGAGTAATACCTTACTTAAAAATGAAGTTTAACCCCCTTACTTGAAGGTAGGAGGTTAAGTCGTTGATTATGAAAAGCAAAGTAAGATTTTATCTTAAAGGATCTTCCTTTCCTACCTTGGAAGACTTTCATTCTCCTTAAGCACCCATTCCACTAAAAGCCCGTTGCTGGTGGTGGCGTTGGAGGAAGGCCTTAGTTTTCTTGCCTCTCCTGAAAGTGGACAGATAAAGACTTTTTAAATGAAAGCCCATCAATTTTTCTCAGTTAGGATTTGTGTGACATCTATGTAAAGTGAGACTAAAGTTCTTAACAATGAAAGAAACTGAGTTGAGTTTGTACGAGCCCAGCGAAACTTTCCAGGGTGTTTCAAAGTCCTGATTACCTGGGGAAAAAAAAAATCTCCGAACTTCTAGGCATTTTCTAGTGAGTATCCTGGATGTGACCGTGGTTACCATGAGCCCAAGAAGGTGCCTGTTCACAGCTCCCATTGAACTGTTTGCTCCCCGAGAGGCGCAGGCTTTGGAAACAAGTAGACCCATGCTTCAAGCTCGTTCTGCCTCTTGCTGGTTGAGTAAACTACTCCATTTATTTCCCTAAGCCCTAGAGAGTGGAGTGTCCGTCTGAACTAGCTCATAGGGCTGTTGCGTGAAATGAGAGAACACGTGTAAGGCACGTGTAACACAAGTGTAACACACTTGAGTTCCCTTCCCACATCCTTTCGGAGACAGCCTTCAGTTTAGTCTCAAAACCCGCAGATCTGTTCCAAGTTCTAGGTCTCTCTTTCGCATCAGATGAAGGAAAACCATGATGGCAATGGTGGCCACCATTTACCGCCCACTTCACCGCCGTGTTCTAGGTAGGCACTCTTGCACTCCGCCCGCATTGTCCTGTTTAATCCTCTGAACAACCTACTGGTTCAATAAGTATGCCCATTTCACAGATGAGGACACTGAGTTTTCTAGGTAGGCACTCTTGCACTTCGCCTGCATTGTCCTGTTTAATCCTCTGAACAATCCACTTGTTCAATAAGTATGCCCATTTCACAGATGAGGACACTGAGGCACGGGGTTAAGGGACATGTTTAGGTCCATTCATTCCCCTGATAAGCTATGGACCCAGAATCTGAATCCAAATAAGCTCTCACCAGTATAAATGGTTAAGTACTTCTGGCAGAAAAGCAGAATAAAAGCTGACTGAACCTGAAAGTCTCAGAAATGGTCTTCTCATTTCTATTCTGCAAAGTGTCACGTCTTCCAGACCTGGCCCTCTCAATACTGAAATACACAGTTGACTTTTTCTGCTTCTTATTTCACGAATCAATGGGAGCAGTTTTAGTCATTTGTGTTTGTGAGCTTAAATGAGGCCACTGAAGTCCAGGAGGGGAATTCCTTGTTTTCATTTGATCTCATGCACTAACAAATTTACTCATGTAACTTCCCCTATTTTTTTTTCTCTCAAATGTTTTCACTTGAAAGTGGGGGTGGAAGGGAGAAGTATGTGAGCATTTGGGTTCCTGGGATACACTTTCATAAACCTCTCTGGAGATTCTTTATCTGGTATAGAATTAATCCATAGAAAAGTAAAATGAGTAAGAATCTGTAATGACTAATATTTTTCTCATTTATCTCCATCTAGTTCTGGGCGCTTTCTGAAAGGGCAAAACTGCAAAGTCAAGAATTGCAGGAAGCCATCTATGTGCATAAAAGCCTATATTTGGATGAGGAGTTGATTTTCAGAGTATGGGAAAGGGGTTTCACATTGAAAATTTCCTCCTCCTTCAAATGTGGGCTGAGAATCTGACTTGGAAGGCAAGAGGGGGCTAGCCTCACCCACGGATTCAGGGTGCTTAGAAATATCTCTCCCTTTTTTAAAGATTTTATTTATTTGAGACAGAGCATGAGCGGGGTGGGGGAGGGAGAGGGAGAAGCAAACTCCCTGCTGAGTAGGGCGCCCGAGGCAGGGTTTGATCCTAGGACCCCGAGATCTTGACCTGAGATGAAGGCACGTGCCTCCCCGGCTGAGCCACCCAGGTGTCCCTAGAAATCTCTTTAAAAGCTCTTCTGGCTTTGGACTGAGCCTGCCCATGGGAAGATGCACTAATGGAACCTGCCTTCCTCCCTGTATCCCTGTCTCCCTCTCTCCCTCTCTCCTTCCCTCCTTGCTTCCTTTTTATGTTCACATAACTGATTCAGTGCTTACCTGCAGACAGATGAAAGAAAGGGTAGGGTGAGGGTCCATTAGGGGAAGGCAACCCACTCTTCATTCCTTTCCCCTCAGCGACTACATCTTTTAGTTGATCCTTTGCCATTTGTGCGACAAGGCACATTTCACGGGCTGACATTCATAGAAGTCTTTAAGCATCTTCCTTTGGCAGCTGGGCTGCTTTTTTAAAGGCAGGGAAAGAAAAGGCTTGTGACAGGAAAATAATGCAGAGAAATGGTCTGTCTTTCTTTTTTGATGGTGGTGGAAGGAGGGACCCCTAGTAGGGAATGTGGCAGGAAATAAAGTCTAAGAACTCCTGAGCTTTCAACTCATTTCCCTGTTTGGAGACCGCAAAGTTGTCCACAATAGTGTCTTGGAAAAGAATTTTTAAGCAGAATTGAAGCTAATTTGGAGGGAAAAAAAATCGTGCTCTGCACTCAATTAAATTTGTTGCGCATTCCTGAAAATATCTTTAAGTAGAGAAATGAAAAATGGGGGCTACCCTCTCTCTTGGGGAGATGAGGATAGGTAGGGAAAGAGGATTTACACGACAAAGACTTTGTGATTTTAAACCTGGGAGTCCTTTGCTGTCGCTTTTGAAAAACACCCAACCAACCATTTCTGTTCTTTGTCATTGTGAACTTTGTGTGTTTTCTGATACAGGTTGACCACAGCAGCAAAGGCAACGAAAACACTTTCTATGTTTCAACATGAACAGTGAGGTCTGCATCAGGAGGTATATAATGGTGCAATGTGGGGAAACATTAAGGTAGATGTGAGAGCAAAATTAGTCAAACTCTGAAAGGATGGCTCATTGTCTCAGGGCTCTTCTCTCTGAGCAATATCAAACAAGGACCATCTGGGACAAGCTAGGTTGGTAAGGCAGTACGTTCTACCGTTTTCTCTATCCTGTTTGACATCCATACTCTGTTAACCCCTTCCGATAAAACCCTTCCTTCTCTTCTACCCATGGATAGCAAGGAGAGAATAAACTGTTCTTTCTCCTCTCCTCCCCCACAACCCTGTATGATTTCTCTCAATGTTTGGGGAAATGATCACGCTCTTCCAACTCCCGTCCACCTGGCCCTTGAAGTATGGGGCGTTGGGTTGGCGTCAACAGAAATCAGCCCAAGTGCCAATTGGACTTCAGAAGCTTGTAGCAGAACTGTTGACAAAAGCATCATGTGGGAAATGTTCATTTGACAAAAATGTGGTGTATACCTACCACATGCCAGGTGATGTTTTCGGTCTGGGAATGCAACAGTGAACAAGGTCCCTTGCTGCGTGGTGGGAGGGGGGAGGCTGACAGAGGTGGAGCAAGGAGCATGTGGGTATCCATAGGTACCTACTGGAGAAAAAGAAAACCAGGTCAGATGTATGAGTATACGGGAGTCGGGGGAAGAGCAGCTTTATCCACGGCTGTCGGGAAAGCCCTCTCCGATGTTGTGGTATTGGCTCAGAGGCTTACCCGTGGGTATGTGGCGGAAGAAGGTTCTAGGCAGAGAAATCAAAACCACCGCAGTGGAGACGGGAGGAGCAAGCTTGGTATACGAAGGGTTAGAAAGGAAGCCAGTGTGGAACAGCAAGCCAGGGGAAAAGGTAGCAGAGGAGGTCTGGGAGGGAGTGAATGTCATATCGCGTAGGGCTCCGTTGGCCATAGAAGCTGCTAGAGGTTAGGAGACCAAAACTAGAGAGAAGGAAGGTGGCACTCCAAGAGCAGGAGCGATTTATGGAGGGATCCTGGAGAGCCCAGCCTATGGTGCTACTTTTGTCATTTAAATGATGATAGGAAAACCTTGATTGAGAGAAAGTCGAGCTATCAAATCCTTTCCAGGGAAGGAGCCAGAAGAGGGTAATTCTTCCTGTCACTTTTATTTCTCAGAGAGGTGTAGGGTCCTCAAGTGACTAGTGTTTCTATTCCCTTCAGCCCTGTCAAAAATTCACTCCCCATGGGCCATGTCTTTGCCCATTTCACACCCAAGTGAAACAGTTTAGAATTTGGAACTGCCATGGTTTTCAAGTACTTCTATGTTAAAAATTCTGTGTTTTCTTTTTCGTAGCCCTCAGGTTTATGTTCAGTGAATTGCTAGATTTCCTCATAATTTTGTATGAAAACTTGTTTGGTCCAGGTTAAAAAGCTGTCTTATGCAGCACTCTTGTTACCATTGGAGGCAGAGAGGGAGTGGAAACGTCAATGCAATTGCCCCATCGGGAGGAGCGGAATTGTACCAACTTTTTCTCTTCTAAAAAATTGTGTTAAAGACATTTTTGCAGTTGCTTCAAGATGGAGTTGATTGCTGTAAATGCATTGCAGCCCCAGACCTATCGTTACCCGATAGTAAAAGTCCTCCCTTTTGTGTAAGGTATGTATGATTTCTGTCATCTGGGACTTTTCATATTAACTGATGTGACCTCAGAACAGACACAAAATTACGTACATGTCATTGCATTGACATTTTACCACACCACTGGGTCCGACCACATAGTAGGGTTCGCAGGGGCTTGATAGCTCTTCGTGGCGATCGTCCAGGTTTATCTTTTCCTTCACACCTCCTGACACTTTATCCCCGAACTCTTGGCATCCAGTCAGACTTTCCACTAGTTAGTTATGCATTTGGGTTAGTACTCATATTCTCTGAGCCAGGGACCCACCTGCAGAAAAGAGTTACTGGTTTTGTCATTTATAGTTGAGTTCAACTGGACCGGATTTCCTCACTGCCTCTGGCTGAAACTGACTGAGAGAATGAGAGTTTCACTTGTGGGTTGGAGAAATTAGTAATTGGGGAACATAGGGTGTTTGGTGGAGGAGGGCCTCGTTTGCTCCTTTCCACCCTCCCCCTGAGGTACGAACTCTGTACTGGGAGAAGGGAGGAGAGTTGGCTCTTCATGTGGAAGTCAGCCCCCTTGGATGAGCTAGATGGGGAGCTGAGAGAGAAAAGTGAAGAAATGCACTGATAAGGAAGGATGTAGGAGAGCCCCAGGAGACCTGCAAATTCCTGGTCCTAAGTCCACGTGGCCTTGGACCTTTCCTTTGCCTTACTTCTTTCTAGCATCCCCGGCCTGGGGTCTGTTCCCGCTTAGCTCCTGAGAAATGAGGGGCATGTTCCTGATTTCAGGAATGGGAGTCCAAGCCCCCATCTCCCCCAAATTCTCCCACGTACATCTCAACTAAATCCGCTTTCTAGGTGAAATAGAGAGAGCTGGGTATTAAGGTCCCTTTTCCACCAGTCTCTGACTTCTAGCTTTGAGGGAGACGCGTGTGTGTTACCCATGAAGCTGGGTATTCTCTTTGGTCCTTTGTCTGAGGCTGCTCATGTCTGATGGTCTCCTGGGGCCTGAGCCGTTTTACCCCCTGCACCCCGGGATTTCCCCTTCTGCTTCCCCCATATAAATAGACCATTTGCTGCCTGTGTTCTAAGACCTTGATATTTCTGCCTTTGACTGGAGTCTATTCGGGAACAACAGTGTGGTGGCTGGGCACTGCAAAATGAGTCAGTTCCTGCAGTTTGGTTACAAGTTCTCAAAAAGTATTTCAGAATGTGGATGTGGTCAGCAGAGTCATTTTCCAAGCATCTAAAAGGAAACCCACATCAACTGTAACAATTGAGCTGAGAACCGATTGCCCTGCACAGCAGAACCAGGCCTGCTTTTCCTCAAAGGAAAGCCCATAGCTGCCCCCAATCTAGGCGGCCTACCCTGTAGATCTTAAAGGAGACTTCAACTTCGTGCTTGCAAATCACATCTGAGCTGCAACTGATTGCGCGAACAGAGAGCTAGAGGCTTGGCCTTCGTCCCTTTCTCAATGTGGGCATGAGTTTGACATAAATTATTTTTGTAAGATGGACTCTTAAGGGATTAGAATCCAGTGAGCACAAAGTGTGGAATGTGGCTTCCGGACAGCCACTTTGGGGATTTTAGCTAATGCGCTGAGGAAGAACTAAGATTTTTAGGTACCACTAGAGTATGTGAATGCACGATTATTTTGTTCCCTGATTGAGTTCTGAAGCTGTGTAGACTCAGCAGCAGTGACGATAAAAAGAATTCAGTCCTTCTCAAGCTTTCAAAGAATTTCAAGTTTGTCATAGCATTTGGAGAATATTTTAGTTCAGCACTGGTGGATTCTGTTGTCCCCTTGGGTACCAGGAATTGTGTAAGATTCTGATTGAGTTCTTCATTACCTGTTTTGCACCATCCGTGAAAACCTGTGGAGTTTTCAGTTATAAGGAAGCAACCTGGAAAAAAATGGGCAGACAATTTGAACAGACGCTTCCCCAGAGAACACAGACAAGTGACAGATAAGCACATGAAATGATGTTCATCACCAGTAGTCATTAAGCAAATGCAAATCAAGACCCCAGTGATCTACCACTACACACACCTATGTGAATGGCTGCAATGAGAAAGGCTGATCATACAAAGTGTTGGCGAATTTGTGAATGATCTAGAACTCTCTTAGTACATTTAGGTAGAAATGTAAAATGGCACAGACATTTTTGGAGATGCCTGGCTATGTCTTACATCATTAGATGTATGCCAACCGTAGGATCTGGATACTGCTCTTCTACAGACAAGAAAGCCCATGTCTACATCCTGTGTTTACAGCTTTTATAAGTAACAGCTAAAAACTGGAAGCAGCTCGAATGTCCATCAGCAGGTAAATACATCAACAAATTGTGGTGTATCTGTCTGATGGATACTACCCAAGAATGAGAAGAAATGAGCTGTTCATAGAGTCAGCATGGAGGGAACCCCACCCTAAGGGAAAGAAGCCAGACAGAAAAGAAGTACATACTGTATGATTGAATTTATATAAAATTCTAGAACATGCAAAGACATTTAGAATGACAGAAAGCAGATCCCTGGTTGCTTGGGGTGGGAGAGGTAGGGTGGCAAGTGGAAGGGGTTACAAAAGGGCAAGGGGAACATTGGGGCTGGTGGATAATCTCACTATCTTGGTTATGGTGATGATTTCACAGGTGTATGCATGTGTCAGAACTTAGTCAAACTGTACACTTTCAATATGTGCAGTTGATTATGTGTTGGTTATTTCTCAATTTAAAAGTAAGCAAAAAAAAAAGCAATCACTGTGATGGTAGGTAGAGCATTAGTAATGTCCTTATTTGAAAAAAAAATAAAGACTTAGCATCTCTTGGTGGGGGGAATCTGATGAAATTTTAATGGTTTGGGATAGAAATAGAACCTTCTAGTACAGATGAGAAACCGAAGTTAAACTGAACATAGTAAATGTGAAAGTTTTAGTTCCTCCTGTTTCCAAGGCATTGCAACGAGTGGTTCAAGACAGATCTTGTCCAGCACTATGGGGTCAGCTGCCTTCCCAGGTTTATAAGCATTTGCCTTCCAACGTAACTGCTCACCAGATGATGAGGGAGGGCTTAGGCATCTGAAGTGGGGTCCCGATTGCAAAGATAAGGCATGAAAACACCACCTTCAGATTGTACCAGTGTTAGAGAAGTCAGTCTATTTGCAATGCACATGGAAATTGGTAAAACACTTTCATAAACGTCATTTTGTGCGATCATCTCAATAATCCCTTTACAGGTGGGATCGGTATTCTCTCATTTGTTTGGGAAACACCCTGAGACCCAGAGAAGCCACACTGTTTGCTAGATCAGAGTCCTCAACATTTTGGGCAGACGTCACCATTCTTTGTACCATACCCTACTGCTTCCCCAAATTCCTGTCATTGAATATTTGGCCAGGGTTCTTTGCGCATTGATTTGTCAGGCAGTCACAGGAGTCCCTTCTGTTTGTATATGAACTGTTCATGGCCGTGATCTTTAATCCTGTTTCCCCATCTGTAAATGGGTAGTAACATAACTGCAGACTTCACCAGATTGTCGTAAGGGTCAAAGTCAAAAATGCTCATATGGTGAAACAGCCGTAGGAGCTCGTAAACACAGTGGGGGTTCATATTTACCATGTACATGATTCCCTTATCAGGCCTGCTTACTGATGGCAGGACAGTGAGTGAGCAGCTTTGTAGAAACAACGGGTAGATGGGAGAGCTTCATTCCTTTAGTTGTGTCATGACTTCTATCAAGATTGTCACACTCATAATAAATGAAATTATTTTATTATACTCTTCCTTAAAAGATACTAAACAGTCCTTAGTTGGGCACACAGTGATTGAAACTGGTGGCTTTGAAAGGACACAAAACAGTTGAAGGTGGGTGCCATTAGGGTTTACTTAGCCAACAAGGTTGGCCCATCCATGCTTGGCCCCTTTTTCCTCTGGCTAATGTTGACTGCCATTTTCACATCCAGCGGCCCTCTCTCTTCAGCATCCCTCTTCCTTTGTGATCCGTCTGTTGCCAACCAAACTTCTCCCAGCTTCTGTGATAAATGATATGGGGACCATTGTAGCCTTTTGTACTCTCTAGGATGGCGTTTCACAAGGCATGTTTTCAGGAGATGGGGAAAAACTGTGGTCAGATAAGTTTGGTTTGAAGCTGCTTTGAACAACATTAAATAGGCTTCTTTCCTGCAGGACTTCTCAGAACTTTATGTTTGTATGGAAACTTCAAGAGGAACATACGGTACATCTATGTTTCCCAGATTTAATAGATTGAAAGAATGCTGTGTAGGTGTGTGGAATCATCTCTCAGTTTAATACTCCAAAGTTGAACACACTTTGGAAAATGCTGTTTTGTAACTTGTTATTTGATATGTTGGTAAAATGACAATTTTCTGACGAGTTTTCAGTCTGTCCCTCCTGGCACATTGAATATAAAACATGACTTGTTTTCATTGAATATAAAACATGACTTGTTTTCTTGACTGGGTCTCAAGAGTTCCAGCTTCTAAACTTTTTATTCATGGTTTTAAAGCTCCTTTACGTTTCTTTTAGCCTTCGAAAATCAGGAGATATAATCATAGGAGGGCACAGAGATTTTAAGGTTTTGCCTAAGGATGAAAGTCAATGAAAGGAATTTTTTTTCTCTCCCTCTCTCTTTTTTTTTTTTTCACCAAATGGTCTAGATTCTGCCCTTTGAAGTAACTCCATTTATTCCATCCCTAAATCCGTGGTCCATCCTGGCTTCCATAGGGGCATTTTAGAAAGAAAAGTGATGGACACACCAGCTGTCCGGTGGGCATGGGGCTTGTGTTAACTGTGAATGCCTGTAGCTGTAGGAAGACTTTGACCTCTCAACAAGAATATATCACTGTATGGATTTTTTTTTTAACAGTTTGTTCTTCAGACCACAGAAAGTTGAATAATCAGCATAGGACTTAAAAGAGAGATAATGTCAGAACGAATAGTAATTGTCAGCAAGAAATTTGAATAGTTTCAATGCTGTTGCCTGCAAGTTAGGAATGGGAAGTGGGAGAATGAAATGGAGGGTTAGGGACATTGAGTTGCGACGCAGACCAGGTGATTTGGGACCTGGGCACGAGTTGGGATCATTCCTGGCCTGTCACATCTCCATTGGGTGTGTGGGCAACCCACAGGCTGGGTATGCCAGGAAAGCTCAGTCTTGTGGTTCAGGTTCCCATCAGGCTCTTCCAGGCTTGCCTACTTACATCTAGTGTGTTCTCATTAGAAGTTGAGGGTTCCCCTGCATTTTTAAGCTTCTTATGCTCGGCCATTTTCTGAAAATGCTATTCCTTGCTCTTCCTTTTTGACTGAAAATCACTACTATGGTACCTTGCCATCCACACTCCCCAGACACTCCTGACTCCCCCCCCCACCCCCGACATACGCACACATTCTCTTATCCTCTTTGGCCAGTCCTTTAAAGGTTATATTATCCTTTGGTGCCAACTATCTCTCCTGACCCCTCTCTCCACTCCTAGAAAGAGGAACCAGATTTCCCCTGTGTTACCATAAATATAAACAGCAGTTGTGTTTCTGTTATTTACCCTTTCAACTTAGCGATAAAGCTTGCCACCGTGTCTCCCCCAGCCTTGCACAGGAAGAGAGACTTCCTTCCTTCATCTCTTGCCTTTGCTCAGGCCTGTGAATAATCTTTCCTTTCACTCGGACTCCAGATGCTCACCTTCTCGAACTTTTTTTTTTTAAAACTCCTGAGAGTTACTCGTCCTGTATCCTTCCCCTCCCAACTTCCGGTTGTCTCCATCTGATACCCTTCCTCTTCCACCTGGTTACCAGGACCATCCATGAAGCTGTTCCCTCCTTGACGAGTACCTACGTGTGGTGGCTGGGTGTCAGGCTTCCCTTATACCCCTTTCCCTTTGAACTCTATTGACCTACATCTCTCCTCCTTGCCCTTGGTCCTTATCCATGGCCCTCCCTCTTCACTATCCCTCTTCATTTTTACGTCCTAGACTGCTTTTGTGATGATCTCAGAAGTCCATCTCCACCTGTAAGCAGCGAGCTTCATCTTTGGATAGTTTTGTCTTCATTGTTCTGAATCTGGCTCATTTTAATCAGATGGATATCGTTTCTCTAAGCACTGACGTGTGCTCGACAGAACCATCCATATAACAGCAAAAACCTTCCACTGCAAGCATAGACCTAGTCTAGCATCAACACATAAGGAGGGAAGAAGGGGAGAAAAATGCTGTCATCACGACTTTTCAGGGCTCAGTCCTGAGTTAATACCACCAAAAAACTTCTGATTTCTTTTTTTATTTTTTTAAAGATTTTATTTATTTATTTGATAGAGACACAGCGAGAAAGGGAACACAAGCAGAGGGAGTAGGAGAGGGAGAAGCAGGCTCCCTGCTGAGCAAGGAGCCCGATGTGGGGCTCGATCCCAGGACTGTGGGATCATGACCTGAGCTGAAGGCAGAGGCTTCAACCCACTGAGCCACCCAGGTGCCCAAACTTTTGGTTTCTTTATGACAGTTGAACTGGTCACACATCCACTGGGCGGCGATCACTGTGGGAGCAAATACTCAATACTTCATACTGCTGGCTTTCTTCCGTTCTCTAGAAGTTTAAAAATAGCCAATTCTGCCCTTTTCCTTTATTTAGCACATATCGGGACAGTCTTTATAAATGTCAATTAGCTTTCCTGTTTTCCGTTTGTTACACAAGTAGAACCCACGTTGTCATCCTGTTCCTCTTGGTGAATGTCTTGTGGGTGTTGTAGCCATAGGTCATCAGATAATAGCAATAGGCATGATATTTATATGTAGCCCCCCCATCATTTCAAACCATTTTTGTTAGCCCCTTCAAATCTTCACATGTATCTGTTAGCTGTCTGCTGTTTTCCTTTGTGGTATGAGCCCTTTACCCAAACCAATAATTTTAACAAATCCACATACTACCGTAGACCTTGTTCTTTTCATTCATTTCGGAGGGCCTTTCCGAACCCCCAGGACTCTTCCGTACTGCAAGGCATTATCTAGGAACATATACCCTGAGACAGTGCTATCACTAGCCTACACTCTGTTAGGAAAATAGGCTTTTTTACAAATAGCTTGATGCTAGAAACACCCACAAATCTTATAGCAAGGTACCATAAAACTAAGATGGGAAGCAAGTGTTGTTTCAGGAATAAAGAAATAGAAGAATTTTCCTGAAATGGAGATGCTCTCTCACTATTTTCTGGTTTATTTTATTTTTTCCAAAGATGTTGTTTCTAAGTAATCTCTACACCCAATGTGGGGCTCGAACCTACAACCCTGAGATCAAGAGTCCATGCTCTGCCGACTGAGCCAGTCAGACAACCCTTGGTTTATTTTTCAAAATATGTTAGTACAGGTGCCAGGCACTTCATTCAGATTCCTTTGACAAATATTTACTAAAAGATGACTCTGATCCAGGGTGCTATGGTAGTACATGGGCAATCTCAAAAAAATAGAACTCCGTTCTTAACCCTCAAAGAGCTCCCGTTCTCAGAGGGACACACATTTCTAAACTAATCATTGAAGAGCAATTTGGCTTGTGTTTCTGGCTGAGACACCGACTGAGTGATCTGCAAACTGGCCCTGGGCAGCATGGAGCTAACTTTCCAGAAGACTTTGGGAAGGCCCTTTAGAATCCTAGAAGAGTCTCTTTGAGCTGGGCATGGCAGAGGGGGAAGGGCAGCGGGCCAGGCAGTGTGCAGAGGATAAGTATTCGCTCCTCTTCGGTCCATTTGAGCTGAGTAAAACTCGGTGGGAAGAGTGAAGAGAGGCCAAATGAAAACTCTCATGCTGTGAACGTGTACAGTGACCAAAGTTTTGTACAGCGCAGAGGCATGATGCTGATTTGATTGTAAGTGAAATCTGCAGTCTTCAGGGGTGTGTGGTACGGGTACCTTTATAAAATGACACAAAGCTTAGAAACGAGACCAATTTTCGAAAGACCCCAGTAATGATGCAGCATCGTAATGGGTTAATTCTGATTAAATAAAAGTCTGAGTCAGGGAGTCTTGAGGAAGCTGCCTACTTGGTTATTTATAGGTTCAGAAAACAGTCACCTTGTTTGGATAGTCTTTTTTTTTTAAACTATTGATAGAATGCAAATTGCTTTTTCCCCCTCTTTGATGACAAGAGTTCCTCACTGCAGTGGCACACTGCTAACATTGTACAAAGCGAATTGAAGGGGTTGCTTTCAGAGAGGGGGAGAGTGACAGCGAGATGCATTTGCACGTGGATGAGTTGAGTTAATTTCTGGAACTTGTCCATAAGAAGGCTGTTACTTAGGTGAAAATTATCCTTTTTCTCGGAGCGTTTTTAATGAGTAAGATGATTCATGTTTTCATCCAGTGATTGTGTAAAAAAAAAAGTTTGGTTTTCGTTGAGAAGGATTAAAGGCATGTGTCTAATTGCTAAATATTATTCTTAAGAAACTAGTCTGAGTCTGTCTTTATGGGTCCTAAGTGGTTTCGCCTTTAGAAGCTTGTTTTAGGATCTTTTGCCAACCCCATCCCTTCCCAGGCCTGTTCAGACTAGAATGATCTGGCAGGGCCGGTCTTTTTTTTTCTTTTCTTTTTTTTTTTTAATGTCTTGAGCAGAAGCGTCTGAGAAAAGGTTCACCTTGCTCTTCAGCTTGACTTGCAGAGCAATTTACTAAATAGAGCGATGTGAGAATCAAGTGACCGTCAGCTGGTGTGAATGTTTTCGGTCATCCTGGTCACGGGATCTCAGGTATGCGAGAGCTGGATGGGCCGCCGCCACACACACCGGCTGTGGCGAGACCCTGGCTCGGACGCTCTCACCGTCACACAACAGGAATCCCAAGTTCACAAGAACGTACTTGAATGAGTCACCTGTATTTAAAAGGTTGGTTTTTGCCTCTGACGTCATTTCACCCCGTGGCCCACGGTGTGTATATGTGCGCATTTCTTTCCGGGGCTGTAGTCAAGTTCGAGAGACTTTTTGTTCTTAACCACGTAGGAGGCAGTTTGTTAGTTGTTTTATTTTCTTATAAACGACTTCATTGAGGTATAATTGGTATACAAAGAACTGTACATATTTCCTGTGTATGGTTTGGTGCGTTTGAACGTAATGCAAACGCCCATGATGCTGTCAGCACAGTCAAGGTGTGGCAGACATATCCAGCACTTCCGGAAGTTTCCGTGTGTGTGTGTGTGTGGTCAGAACACTTACCGTGAGATCTACCCCATGGGAGACAGTTTTTGTTCACTTCTGGAGGAAACTCGGACTTTGTGTTCTGTCAAATCCATAAATATATTTTATTTTATTTTTTTTTAAGATTTATTTATTTATTTATTTGACAGACAGAGACCACAAGTAGGCAGAGAGGCAGGCAGAGAGAGAGGAGGAAGCAGGCTCTCTGCCGAGCAGAGAGCCCAATGCGGGGCTCGATCCCAGGACCCTGAGATCATGACCCGAGCCGAAGGCAGAGGCTTTAACCCACTGAGCCACCCACGTGCCCCCATAAATATATTTTAGAAGTTGAATGTACTCCGTTGAGTTCCAGAAAGATGCTGGTGCATGCCTTAAAATATGTGAGATCTCATGGATGGGGATTGGAGGGGACACCTAGAGCCCAACTTGGCAGTTTTGACTTGGGAAAGTGAACATTCTGGCAGTGCTATGAAATTGTTCATCCCTCTCCATTGACTTCCATGTACCATGCTGGGGGTCAACATTTCTTTTCCAAAACCACAATTTCTAAAGTCAGTGACACTTTTGGGGGGCCAGATAGAATTGTCCCACGAATCCCTTAAAGAGACAGGGTAAAATCTACTCTTCTTTAGTTGAATGATTCACGAAACTGCATTTCTTTCATTTCTAGTGGAACTTTGATGAGAATGCCATTTTATATCTGTCATCTTTGCTTTAAACATCAGTGGGTTTCTTCTTGATTTGGTTTATAGGTCACCCCTGTTCTAATTCTGGAGGGGAAGCTCTTTCGATTCTAGGTTAACATTTCAAGAAATGGTCTTTATCCCACTTCCAAGCAGGCTTCTCAACAGCAGGTGGCAGGCTTCACTATTCATCAGTCGTCTTCTCCCTTTAAGACTCTCTTTCCCATTCTGGTATACCTCCATATAATGGTCTGTAGCCAGAATGAACAGAATTTTTAGAAATTACTGTCTTTGTTTTTGTTTGTTTGCTCCATGAGTGAGACTTACAGCAAGTACCTTGGTTACAGTTTTGTCAGCCGACCCTGGGGCTGACTGGCTTGTTAATTGTTAAATAATGGAATTATATAATGTAACATTTTTAGTTGGACCCGATTCCTTTTCTTTGACTTTGACTTCTAGACTTTGGAAATGTGTTATCGGTTAATAGCCTTTGCTGCAGTATATTCTTTAGGTATTCTATTGTATATTTTAATAAACTTGAAAAATGTGTATTTTATTGGTTGGTGGTTGACACTAATCTACATAGTGCTGTGTCTAATAAACTCTGATTTATGGTTTTCCCTTGTTGTCTTAGCTAGATAAGTCTAGAAGTAAGGGGAAAACACCATCTTAACTTTATAGTTCTTTAAATATAAGGACATTTGGAGGATGATAGCTCAGGCAAGTGTTAACAATTAAAAATACCCTTCTTCTACTCTAAATATAGACCAAACCTTATAAAAAGATAATCCTTTGGATTTTGGCATTAAAACTAACCAAACTAAACCCTTGTTTCACTGTAATGGCCAGACTTATTCATAAAAGTAGAGTTAGGAACATTTAGTTTTAGTGGTTTATGAAATGTCAATTGGCGTGTTCTATAAATGCTTTATTTTACATCGAGGGTGATATTCAGCCAAACCTGTACAAGAAGGCTTTATTTCCACTTTGGTAGGTATGCCCAGGCTTTCAGGCAATGCCAAAATGTACTTCATAGATGGAATTGGTTTTAATTTATTTAAAAAGAGAGAAAAAAAAACGAGCAATCTAACAAAAACCTACTTCACCTTGTAAATTTCAGCCTTCTCCCCTAAGATCTAACCACCTAGTGAAACACTATTATTATAACTTGGCAAGTAGGTTCTCTCTTAAAATTAGACACCTGTGATTAAATAGTTAAATCATTCCCTTGAAATGTACATATTGAGAGCTTCCAGAAAGCTGGTCATCTTTTCTTACAGCTAACAGCAGTTTTTTAAAAGGCACTTTTCTTGGCAACAAATATTTGACCTGTCCAGTCAGGTTCTAAGTGTAGCCTTTCTTCCGAGTGATGAAAACTTTTCTAAATCTCTTCCAAGTGATAGCCAGAGCATTTTAAATTCCTAAAAAGGTAGGAGTCGAAAACATGTACTCAGAGCAAAGTCGTGTAGTCATTTACATTTTAGAATAATCTTAAAAGTTAAACATAATAATTGGCCACAATGGTCATGTGCTGATAGAAGAATGCCTTCTCGAAGATATCAGGTGCTGCTTTGGGGCTTTGTTCTGACTTTTGCTTCTCTCTGACTTTTGCATACCCTCCCTCAGGTATGTGACACGTTTCTCCTCCTCCTTCAGGGAGCTTCTCAGATGTCACACCCACAGCGAGGCTTTCCCTGACTACCTACAAAAATAGCATTCCTCTTCACGGTGGCATTCCTCTGTGAAATGATCACACCTATCAGTTGAGTTTCTTTTTTGCCTTTGCCTACAAACCCCTTAAATCTTTGACCTCGGGGAGTGTCACATCCCCAGTGCCTGGCATAAAGTACGGAAAAGGCACCCAGTAGGCATTTCTGGGATGAATGAATGAATGAATGGAGAGGACATCTATCCTCTAACTTTTTTTTGTACCTGCATTGGACTATGGGAGGAAGGCTCGAAGCTGACATCCTGGTGAGCTATTGCTTTGAATACTTGGTGACATATCTTTTTTTGCAGTTTCCTTTGGTGTTTTAGACATTCCGTAGAAATAACTAGATCATCCTCAATGTATAGAAGGGAAATAACATTTTTTTTTTTTTTACTGCCATGTATTTTAGGTATTTGCATCATGGCTAGATTAGCTAAGTTCAAGTGGTATAAAGCAAACTAAAAGTGCTCCAAGGCCAATAAGAGTGGGTTGGGTTTTTTCCTTGTTTCTTTGCTCAGTTCTTTGTTTTTCATATATAACCTTCTACTGCAAAAACATGCCGAATAACCAATTGTAGATTTTTTTCACAGTCATATACCCTGCAGAAAGGCAGGGATTTTCATCTGTTTGGTTTGGTACTGGATCTCCAGCCACTGAGAGAGTATCTGGCACTTTCCTCCATATCACTCAAATCCATATGCACTGAGGAAATAAACCTAGAGGTTGTTTTAAACTCTGTACGTGAGATTATTGTCAGAATGTCAATAAAGAAAATACGGAATTGAGATCTGTTGATGTCATTTCCACATAAATCTCCAGGATTAATGTTTTTCCTCTTTCCTTCCACAGAGCCCCTCCCCAGAAGGCTGTGGATCACCACCTCCCTGCCAGAAGGCATAGGTACCCTCAATGGCTCAGTAGCCAGTGTAGATCCTGTCTTTTGTAATCAGTAGCTACATCTGGCTACTGGGTCTCTGATGGCATCTTCAAGCCTCTGTTATAGCATCTTGAGCAAGGTTACTGGGAAGTCCTTACCCTGATTTACATACACGTACACACACATGGCTGGAGTGTGGGAACCATCAAGGATTATGAATACGAGGTGTATGTGATTTCAGTACCACAAGAAGGAAGGATCCAGAGACCATAAGAAGGAGGAATCTTAGATTGGTTTTCTTTTTTTTTTCCCCTCTTTTCCCCATGTGGAAGGGATCATCTGGTCACAAAGCCATCTATCTACCTACCTACTTATCTACCTATATATCTCATCCGTCCATGCATCCTTTCATCTCTTGACTTTTAAATAGCATTCTAAGTGCGATTAAATAAGGACAGTTGAATGATATGACAGTTTAAGGAACTTACACTTGTAGACTTAGAGTAGGCAAGTCCCAGCAGCACATTCTGAGCTGCCTTTCCAGTGTGCTAGACACGATAAATACCAGGAACTTTGCAGCAGGCAGTTGTGTTGAAATCCTTTGTGAGGAGGACTTACAAACCCAACATCCAGGTCTGGGGCATGAACCTGGCATACAATGTAGATTTCTGTGTATCTTGGGCAACAGCTACATTGTCTGCTGGGTTTCAGGCTACCTGGAAACACGTTCTCCATGGTTGCGTCCTCAAGGCTTCACCTGTATGGGTTTGGAATAACTTTTCCAGGAGGCATAAACCAGTGGGCTTTAACATTGTACAGAGTGTAGAGAAAGGGCCTCATGACAGCTGATCACCTTAGCAAGGAATGATTTTGTTCTGATTTTATCCAAGATTCTCTCACATACCAGCCTAGGAAACCCAATGAACCAGAGAAAATGGGTGATGTCATCCTTCCTTCCTCCTCTCTGCCTTAACTCTCAAGGATTGATCACTTATATTTTGTAACTAATTAGTATTTTGTTTCTGTTGTAATTACTGTCACAAGCCCAGCACCTGTATGGGCCCCGTCACACTGCCTTGCTACCTCACGGTCCCTCATCTTGGCTTCTCGCCCACATGCCAGAACCCGATTTAGCTTTGTTCTCTTTCTGCCACAGCCCTGTAACTTCTGTGAGTGATTCAGTCTTCCTGGAATCCATCTCCCTCACTCTGCCCTAACATTTCCACCCCATCATTTGCTCCCTGAAGTGAACTCTGGAATTTAAGTAAACTGGATTTTTTTCCACCATTCACCATCTCTTCTGAAACCAGAAGAGCATCTCTCTCCACCCCCCCCCCCCCAAGATTTATTTATTCATCCCAGAGAGAGGGAAAGACAGGGTGGATAGAGAAGGGACAGGAGAGGGAGAGACAGAATCCCAAGCATACTCACCATTGAGTGTGGAGCCCATCATGGGGCTCGATCTCATGACTGAGATTATGACCTAAGCTGAAATCAAGAGTAGGATGCTCAATTGACTGAGCCATCCAGGCACCCCAGACCAGCAACTTTCCTACGGAATGACAGAGCACTTGTTAAAATAAGTCACCAGTTTGCAAGAGAAAGGGAAGAAGAGAATGGAAATATTAGCTTCTGGAAAACTGTGCTTACATTGTGTTTTGTTTGCTCCTGGTAAATAAATGTAATCCTCTGAACAGGGAAAAAAAAAAAAGACCTAGCAGTTGAAACCATTACATTCTCCATAAGAAAGGAATATAACTTTTTGAGAAGTTTTAAACCCTTGGCTATATGAATTTGACGATTTTTAGTTAAGTGATCCTGTATTTTTAATTAATGTGAATTAACAGATTTAAAGTAGGAAGTGAATAATGGGGAAAGGCCTGTATGTAGTAGTTGATTATGGTGATAATAATGCTCTTGTGTCACCCCATGATGAATTCAGTAAAAATAAAGCTAATGACTTGGAGCTTTGAAAAGATGGTGCTTTTTTTGTGTGTGCGCATGTGTTTTCTGGCTTTTTATCCACCTGTTGGTTGTATCATCTAATTCTGCACCAAAGCCACTGGCCCCTGTATCCTGGGAGAGAAAGTCCCTTGTCTTTGAGGTATTTGACATCCTTGGAAGAGTGATAAAGGTCTCGGGGTAGCATGGTTATATTTAATATCTCCTAATTGTCAAAAGCCATTTACTTTCTCCCATCTCCATTCCCATACTTGTGATGCCCTTTGAGCCCCTTTGTCATTAAAATGAAGTTAACAATGGGGCCTGCTGTGAGGAAATCCTTACCTGGTCAGGTTTTCATTTCCCCCTCATATCCAATGGACCAGTATGAATTGATCCCCAAAGCAAGAATCAGGGTACAAATGATCAGGGCGGGGAAGGTGTGCCTTTTCTCAATCTTCTCAACCCCCCAAAAAGGGATGGACATCGGTGTGTTGGATCTTCCTAAAAGGCACACAGCGAACTGGCTGTAGTCCTTTTTTTTTTTAAGCTTTCCATTTTGAAACGATTTCAGACTTTAAAAAAGTTACAAAATGTAATACAAAGTGCTTTATATGGGAGTTTTAAATGGGGCAGCCCTTTCAGAAAGGTTTGGCAGTGCCTCAAAATGTTAAATGGAGTCGCCATATGACAGGACAGTTCTGCTCTTACGTATACACCCAAAAGAACTGAAAACAGATACTGGAAGAAATACATGTTCACAGCAGCACTATTCCTATTTGCTTTTTAAAAAGATTTACGTATTTTAGAGAGCATGTGTGTGGGAGTGGAGGGAGGGGTAGAGGGAGAAGATCTCAAGCAGACTCTCAGCTGAGCAAGGAGCCCAATGGGGTCTGAGTTTGATGACCCATGACATCATGAGATCATGACCTGAGCTAACACTTAACTGAGCCACCCAGGCTCCCCTACTCTTCGTATTTATGATGGCCAAAAGGTGGAACCCAAGTGCTCATCAACTGATGAATGGATTGAAAAGGGGGATACATCCACGCAATGGAATATTATTCAGCCATAAAAGGGATAAAGTACCAATAGATGCTCCAGCACAGGTTGAACCTTAAATACATTACACAAAGCCAGACACCCAGGCCCCATGCTATATAATTCTATTTCTTTAAAATGTTCAAAACAGGCAAGTCTAGAGAGACTGACAGTGGACGAATGGTTGCCAGGGGCTGCCTGAAGGAGGGAGTGGTGAACGACTGCTAATGGGTATAGGGTTTTTCTTTGGGGTGGTGTCAGTGTTCTGGGATTAATGTTCTGATCATGGTTGCACAACTTAATGACTATATGAAAGGCCACCGAATTGGTCTTTTGTAAAATATACCTAGGGTGAATTTTATGGTACTATAAAAGTCTCACATACTCTTTTTTCAGATTTTATTTATTTGAGAAAGAGAGGATGAGCCCGGGGAGGGGAGATTCAAAGGGAAAGGGACAAGCAGACTCCCCATTGAGTGCAGAGCCCAATGTGGGGCTTGATCCTAGAACCCTGAGATCAAGACCTGGGCTGAAGTCAAACGCTTAACTGACTGAGCCACCCAGGCACCCCTCACATAGTCTTTGTCATTTCCCAAAGAGTTAATACCTTAAGTACCTATAGTTATAAAAATCAGTAAATTAACATCAATATGATACTGTAACCTAGATACCTGATTCATATTTCACCACTCGTCTCACTGTTGTCCTATTTCAGGTCCAGGATGTATTTAAGATCCCATTTTAGTTGCCATGTCTCTAGTCTCCTTTAACCAGGAAGAGTTCTCAGACTGCCCCTGTCTTTCAAGACTTTGACACATGACCAGTACAAGCCAGCTACTTTGTAGAATGCCCTTCAAATTTTTTAAATTTTCTTTTTTTTTAAGATTTTATTTATTTATTTATTTATTTATTTATTTGGGTGGGAGGAGCAGAGGGAGAGGGACAAGCAGACTCTGCCCTGAGCGCAGAGCCTGACACAGGGCTAAATCCAAGGACCCTGAGATCATGACCAGAGCTGAAATCAAGAATCAGATGCTTAACTGACTGAGCTCCCCAGGCACTCCAAATGCCCTTGAATTTGTATTTCTCTAATGGTTCCTTTTGCTTAAATTTGGGCTACACATTTGGCAAGAATACCTACCACACAAATGACGATTTGCTTTTGTTGGTGATCATTAGGAAGCACATTATGTCAATTTGTCCCACTACTGGTGTTGTTAACTTTGACCATTTGGTTAAGTTGGTGTCTGATCCTGGCCACTTATTTTATTTTACATATATATATATATAAAAAAATTAAATAACTTATGTATTAAATAATTATATATACTATATATAAATTTATATATATAAAATTTATATTATATATAAATATATATATAAATTAAATAATTTGTATTAAATAATTTATATATATTTTATATATAATATATAATGTATATATTTATTATATATATAATTTATATATATATAAATTTAAACCATATATATATATGGTTTTAATTTTGAGAGAGAGGGAGAACAAGTGCATGAGCAGTGGGAGGGGCAGAGGGAGAGGAAAAGGGAGAGAAGTAGACTCCCTCCCTGCTCAGTGCAGAGAGGGGCTGTCATGGGGCCCGATCTCAGGACCAACGATCATGACCTGAGCCAAAGCCAAGAGTTGAAAACTTATCCGACTGAGCCACCCAGGTGCCCCTACTTTATTGCTTCTAATTCTGCATAGTACTCTATGGAATGTAACTGCCACATTTCAGCTATACCATTTCCAAAGATGGACCCCAAAAGGAAATCAATACCTTGCCACCACAAGTAACATTGTAGTAAACATTCTACTACCTGTCTCCTGGATCTCTGTAGGAAATTCCTTGGAATATATAGTGAATGCTGGAGTTGTTGCGTCATAGGAGATACACACGTGTGTGCACACACACAGACACACATGCACACACACCCCATACCCTTCAGAATGGTCTGATAATAGGCTTCCAACATCATTGAATGGGACTTCTTATGCACATTCCTGCCAATAATTAATACAATGAAGCCGTTTTTGCCAGTCTAAAACATGTAAAGTGATATCGCACTGTTTTAATTTGCATTTCTCTGGTTACCAATGGTTAGGGACATCTTTTCATATGCATTTGAGCTTTGGGAGTTTTCCGTAAGTTTCATATCTTTTTTGATTTTTTAGCTTAAAATTCTGAAATACAGCACGCACATGGGAACAAACACACAAAATAAATAAACAACTCAATGAATAGATTTCTCTAACCACCACTCAGGTCAAGAGAGAGAATATTGCCAGGACTTCAGAAATGCTATGTCTGTCCCAGTCACTATCTCTCTTCCTCCCAAAGGTAACTGCTATCCTGAGTCCTAAAATTATAGCTTAGCCTTGTATGTTAATGAAGTTTCCATAAATGGAGTTATATAGTACATAATCTTTTGGTTTTGACTTATTTAGCCCCCCAAATTGAGCATGTTGTATTAGGTGTAGTTCATTTAGTTCATTTTTGTTGCTGCCTCTTAATCCACATTAGTAAGCATTTGGATGTATGCAGTTGTTTATTTTTGCAAATATTCTTGCTACGAATGTTCTTTTCATTTATAATCTGATGGCACAGATGCACTCATTTTGTTAGAATGCACCTAGGAGTAGAAAAGTTAGATCATAGGGTATGGTAAGTCAGCTTTAGTAGATAATGCCAGTGTTACCTTGTGATTGTAACCCCTTACACCTCCATCAACCATGTATGGGAACACCTGTCACTCTACATCTTCACCAACACCATATTACAAGTCTTCATTTTGACCACTCTGCTAGGTATGTAATAGATCTTGTGGTGCATTTAATTTGATGACTAATGAAGTTCAGCACCTTTTTATATGTTCATTGGCCACTTAGATATCCACTTTGATGATGTGCCTGTTCAAATCTCTTGCATATTTTTGTTTTTTTAATTTTTAAAAAAGATTTTATTTATTTATTTGTCAGAGAAGAGAGAGCACAAGTAGAGGGAGTGGCAGGCAGAGGGAGAAGCAGGCTCTTTGCTGAGCAAGGAGCCTGATGCTGGACTCTATCCTAGGACTCTGGGGTCACGACTTGAGCTGAAGGCAGGTGCTTAACTGACTGAGCAGCCCAGGCATCCCTCTTACTCATTTTTATTTTGGGTTGGGCTACTTGTTGACTTGCAAGAAATTCTTCATATACCCTGGATGTAAGCCTTTTGTTATTTTACTATAGATATCATTTACTCTAATGTCCCTTTTGTTTTCTCAGTGGTTTCAATGATCAGAAATAGTTACTCCAATCAATCAATCTATTCTTTCCTAATAGTGCTATTTTTGGGGGTAACCTGTTAAAATCTTTCCCTAATCCAAAAGTTGTATTGTTTTGCCTTTCACATTTAAATCTCCAGGTCTTCTAGAGTTGGATTTTGTAAATTGGAAGCGATTGCCATCAAATTTCTGTTTTTAATATAGGGCTATACAATTTACCCAACATAGTTGAAGAGATTTTCCCCACTGCCCTGCAGCACCACTTTTGTTGTAAATCAAATGTACCTATATGTATGTGTCTAGATACCTATTCCATTTTATTGGTCTATTTGAGTATTCTTGTGCCAATACCACATTATCTTTATTACTATAGCTATATACGTTTTCGTATCCACTACAGTTGTTGTTCTTTAATATCGCTTGGGGTATTTTAGGCACTTTGCATTTGTATTATAACAGAATCCACTGTCAATTTTGACCAAAAAGTTAGGATTTTAATTGGAATCATAGTTAATCAGTTTGGGGAGAATTGACATTTGTACTTTATTGAGTCTTCTGGTACATGAAGATTAGGATCTCTGTATTGGTTTAGGTCTTTCTTATTAAGAGTTTCATGGTTTTCTGTGTAGACCTCTGAACATACCATACCTCAGATTCATTCCTAGGCATCTGATCTTTTGTGATGCTACTATAAATACTATCTTTTAAAATTTCATTTTGTAATGGATTGTTGCTGGTATATAAAAATGCAGTTATTTTTTTGTCTTCAATTGCAGCAACGCTGCTGAACTATTTGTTAATTCTAAGATTAACTTGATTCTTTTGGACTTTTCTATATATACAAATATATTTGTGAATAAATTCTCTTTCTTTCTAATATCTTTCTATCCATTTATCTATTTAACTCTACTGGCTAGGTTATGTATTATGGTGTTGTATAGAAGAATAGATAGAGGGCATCCTTGTCTTATTCTCATTCTCAAAGGGAAAGCTTGCAACATTTCACCAATAAGTATAATGTTTACTCTTGTTTCTCTGTAGAATGGATACCTTGTGAGGCAGCTTATCTCTCATTCAAGGTTGTTGAGTTTTGATCATTAGTAGATAGTAAATTTTAACAAGTGATTTTTCTACATCTATTGAGATGATTATCTAACTTTTGTTTCCTTTGTTTAGTTAATGTGAATTAAAATGATGTTTTAAAAAATCATCTTTTATGAGGTGTAATTTACATGTATTAAAATGAAACCACTTTAAGTATATAGTTTGAAGAGTTTTGATAAATGTATATACCCATCAACAATCATTACAATCAAGATATAAAGCATTCTATTATCCCCAAAATTTCTCTTTTAAGTCAGTTCTCACCCTTGCCACACACACAAGGCACACATTGATTTGCTTTCTATCATTGGTGATTGAGTTGCCTTTACTAGAGTTATATAAAAATGGAATTATGCAATATGTTGTCTTGTGAGTTAATGAGTTTCTTACACTGGGCATAATGTTATTATGTTATATTAACATTATATGTTATATATATTGTTATATTTATATTAATATGTATATTAATATATATGTTAATATAACATATTGTTATAATTCATCCATGTGCATTTACCGGTAATTTGTTCCTTCTTACTGCTGAGTGTATGGATCTAACACAATTTGCTTATCTGTTTAATGGATAATTGAGTTCTTACCAGTTTTTGATTATTATGAACAAAGCTTTTATGAATATTCAGTCTCAGTATGGACTTATATTTTCTTTCCTCTTGGGAAAATACCTACAAGTCATAGGTAGTTATATTTTCAATTTTATAAGAAACTGCCAAACTGTTTTCCAAAGTGATTGTATCATTTATGCTCTTACCTACAATTTATGAGTTCCATTAGCTCTCCATCCTTGCTAAGTCTTGGTATTGGCAGTCTTTTTAATCTTAGCTATGGGTGAGAGTAGTATTTTATTATGGTTTTAAGTTGCACATTCCTAATGACTAAAGATGTTGATTTTCTTTTCATGTGTTTATCTGCCATTCATATATCTTCTTTTGTTAAATGTTTATCTTTTGCTCATTTTTAATTGGATTATTTGTCTTCTTATTATTGGTTCTTTTTTTAAAAATGATTTTATTTATTTGACAGACAGAGATCACAAGTAGGCAGAGAGGCAGGCAGAGGGAGAGAGGGGAAGCAGGCTCCCCACTGAGCAGAGAGCCTGATGCGGGGCTCGATCCCAGGACCCTGAGATCATGACCTGAGCCAAAGGCAGAGGCTTAACCCACTGAACCATGCAGGCACCCCTCATTATTGGTTCTTAAGAGCTCTTTATATATTCTGGATATAGATTGTTTTATTAGAAATCTGTTTTGCTAATACTCTTTCCCAGTCCGTTGCATACCCTTTCATTTTCTTGAGTATTGTTCAAACAAGGGGAACCTGAGTGGCACAGTTGGTTAAGCATCCAGTTCTTGGTTTCAGCTCAGGTCATGATCTCAGAATCATGAGATTGATCCCCATGTGGGGCTCCACACTCAGCACAGTGACTGTTGCAGATTCTCTCTCTCATTCTCCCTTTGCCCCTCTCCCTACTTGTTCTCTCTTTCTCTCTCAAATAAATAAATAAATCTTTTGAAAAAACACTGTGGTATTGACCCAGAGATAGATATATCTATCACTGGAACAGAATAAAAGACATAGAAATAGACTCATATATATGGCTAATTGATTATTTAAAAAGAAGGCAGAATAATTAATTAGGGATAGAATAGTCTAAAATATCAGTTTTTCCAACATTGTTAATATATGAGAATACTTGTTTTTTTTATATTAACTGTGTATCTTGTGACATTGCTAAACTTACATATTTATCCTAGTCTGTTTGGACTGCTATGACAGGATACCATGGACTGGGCGATATATAAACAATGGAAATTCTTTCTTACAATTCTAGAAGCTGGGAAACCTAAGCAAAAGGCACTGGCAGATTTGGTGTCTGGTGAGGGTCTGATTCCTTGTTTTCTGTGTCTTCAAATGGTAGAAGGGGATGAGAGAGCTTACTAGAATCTTTTTTTTAATGAGGGCCCTAATCCCATTCATAAGAGCTCCAACCACATAACCTAATCACCTCCCAGACGACCTACATCCTAATACCATCACATTGTGGGTTAAGATTTCAGTTTTAAACTTGGAGAGGGACATAAACATTCAGTCCAGTCCATTTTAGTATTCTTATAGCTTTCCGTAGATACCTCAGGATTTCTTTTTTTTTTTTTTTACAAACTTGGTCATGTCATCAACACATGAAGAGTTTTATTTATTTGTATATTTTCTATTATATATACCTATATATAATTTCTTGTTTATTACCCAGAATAAGACTTCAAATACAATGTTGAATAGAAGTTGTAAGAACAGAAATACTTTTTCTTTTTTCTTCATGTAATAAGATGATCATAAGGCATAATTTTTTTTATTTTTATTTATTTATTTTTAAAGATTTTATTTATTTATCCGACAGAGAGAGAGAGATCACAGGTAGACAGAGAGGCAGGCAGAGAGAGAGGGGGAAGCAGGCTCCCTGCTGAGCAGAAAGCCCGATGCGGGACTTGATCCCAGGACCCTGAGAACATGACCTGAGCTGAAGGCAGTGGCTTAACCCACTGAGCCATCCAGGCACCCATGGCATAAATTTTTTTAATTAAAAAAAAATTTATTATTACGTTCATTTAGCCAGCATAAAGTACATCAAAAGTTTTTGATGTAGCATTCAACAATTCATTAGTTGCGTATAACATCCAGTTCTCATCACCACATGTCCCCTCCTTAGTACCCATCACCCAGTTACCCCATCTCCCCACCGCCCTCCCTTCTGTAACCCTAAATTTAGCATAGGTTTTTTTAAATTTAATTTAAAATTTTCAGTGTTCCAAGATTCATTGTTTATGCACCACACCCAGTGCTCCATGAAATATGTGCCCTCCTCAATACCTACCCCCCCAGGCTCACCCAACCCCCCACACTCTTCCCTTCCAAACCGTCCGTTTGTTTCTCAGAGTCCACAGTCTCTCATGGTTCCTCTCCCCCTCCAATTTCTCCCAATTCACTTTTCCTTTCCTTCTCCTAATGCCCTCCATGTTATTCCTTATGCTCCACAAGTAAGTGATACCATATGATGATTGACTCTCTCTGCTTGACTTACTTCACTCCACATAATCTCTTCCAGTCCCGTCCATGTTGATAAAAAAGTTGGGTATTCATCCTTTCTGATGGAGGCCTAATATTCCATTGTACATATGGACCATATCTTCTTTATCCATTCTTCTGTTGAAGGGCATCTTGTCTCTTTCCACAGTTTGTCGATTGTGGTCATTGCTGCTATGAACATTGGGGTAAAGATGGCCCTTTTCACTACGTCTGTATCTTTGGGATAAATACTCAGTAGAGCAATTGCAGGGTCATAGGGTAGCTCTATTTTTAATTTCTTAGGGAATCTGCACATTGTTTTCCAAAGTGGTTGCACCAACTTGCATTCCCACCAACAGTGGAAGAGGGTTCCCCTTTCTCCACATCCTCTTCAAACTTGTTGTTTACTGCCTTGTTAATTTTGGCCATTCTAACTGGTGTAAGGTGGTATCTCAGTGTGGTTTTGATTTGAATCTCCCTGATGGCTAATGATGATGAACATTTTTTCATGTGTCTGTTAGCCATTTGTATGTCTTTTTTGGAGAAGTGTCTGTTCATGTCTTCTTTGGCATAGGTTTTTTAGTCAATAAAGCAAATTACTCTGTTCTTTTTAAAAGATTTATGTATTTATTTATTTGAGAGTAAGCATGCATGTGTGAGGAGTGGGGTGAGGTGGGGAGGGACAGAGGGAGAGGGAGAAGGAGGGAGCAGACTCCCTACTGAACGTAAAGCTCAATGCTGGGCTCCATGTAGGGCTCCATCCATATGGGGCTCCATCCAGGGCTCAATCCCAGGATCTTGAGATCAGGACCTGAGCTGAAACCCAGTAGAGCGCTTAATCGACTGAGCCACCTAGGCACCCTTGACTTGATAATATTTTGTTGGCAATGTATGTATCTGTGTTCATGAGGGATAACTGTTTGTAGTTTTCTTCTTGTAATTTTTTTACTGATTTGTTATCACAGTTCTGCTGGCTGCATAAAATGAGTTGGGAAGTATTCCTCCCTCCATTAATTTCTGGAAGAGTTTGTATCAGATTGGTAGTATTTCTTCTTTTAAATGTTTGATAAAATTCACTAATGCAATAATCTGAGCCTGGAGTTTTCCTTGGAAAGATTTTTTTTTAAGATTTTATTTATTTATTCAAATAAGAATGCATGAGCAAGGGAAGGGACAGAGGGAGAGGGAGAAGCAGAGTTCCCGCTGAGCAGGGAGCCCGATATGGGGCTTGATCCCAGCGCCTTGGGATCATGACCTGAGCAGAAGGCAGATGCTTAACTGACTGAGCCACCCAGACACCCCTGAAATATTTTTTTAAAGATTTTATTTATTTGACAGAGACAGAGATCACAACTAGGCAGAGAGGCAGGCAGAGAGAGAGAGGAGGGAAGCAGGCTCCCTGCTGAGCAGAGAGCCTGATGCGGGGCTCGATCCCAGGACCCTGAGATCATGACCTGAGCTGAAGGCAGAGGCTTTAACCCACTGAGCCACCCAGGCGCCCCTTTCCTTTATTTCTTGATGAATGATTTCAACACTTTTTTCAGTAATTAATATGAAGAATACAGAAAATCAGTGAGGATAAGAAAACTTGAATAACACAGTCAAGCAACAATCTAACTGATATTTATAGAACACTCCACTCACAACATAATACACATTCTTTCCAAGTTCACATGAAGCATTCACCAGGATAGATCATATTCCGGGCTATAAAACATGTTTCCATATATTTTAAATTAACATTCATCTAAGTAATCCAGAGATGAAAAAAGAAATTAGAAAATATTTTTAGTTGAATGAAAATGAAAATATAACATATCAAAGTTCATGGAATAGCTTTAAATATTTACATTTATATTAGATAAGATGAATAATCCAAAGTCAATTATTGAAAATTCTACCTAAGAAGGCAAAGAAAGAGCAAAATAAACACATAAGAAGTAAAAGGAAAGAAATAAAAAAATGAATAAAAATCGAGCAATAGAAGATGTAGAAACAATAGAAAAATTAATTAAGCCCAAACCTGGCTTTTGAAAAGATCAGTAAAATTGAAAAACCTCCAGCTAGATTGATCAAGCAAAAAAGAGAAGCCACAAATTATATGAGAAATATAAGGGGATATCACTATATATTCCATAGATATTAGGATGTATCCCTAAACTTCTCTTTTTGAGGTTGACTTAGCTCATAATGACCTTTATTTTCTATGTAATTGTTAGAGTAAATTTATTGTGTTTCTTAAAAAAAATCCACCTTGGATTTTGATTGCATTGAATTTATAAATTAATTTAGATTGAATTGAGACCTTTAGAATATTGTCTGATTATCAAATAAGATGAAATTTTTTCCCATTTTACACAGATTGTCTTTTATAGTCATTAGTAAAATTTTCAAGTTTTCTCCAAAGAAGTCATATATTCTTGGATTAAATGATTGCTAAGTAAATTCTTTCTTATCTTATCAATGATATCATTTATTTCTGATGTAGAGGAGTGCATTGTACTTTGTAGGCTATTTTTGAATCTGGCAGTTTTGCTCAACTTATTTATTAGATTTAATAGCTTATATTCTGTTGACCTTTCTAGGGAGATGAACTTATCTGAAAATAGTGACAACCTCATATATTTCCTTCTAATACTTAACCTCTTATCTCTTTTTCTTCTCCTGTGCCTCTGGCTAACATTTCCAGTACCACATTAATTAGTGGCAATTTCAGTGAGCATCTTTTTCTTATTCCAGATCATAAGAGGAATGCTTATAAATTTTCTTTAATAAATATAATGTTGGTGGTAAGTTTTATTAAGTAAGAAGAATCACTTCTAGATTGCTGAGTTTTTTGGTCATAAATATTGAATTATATAAAATTATTTCCCTCATGAATTGAGATGGTAAGTGACTTCTTTCCTTCAGTCTGTTATGAACCATCCTTTAACTCCTAGTGTAAACATGATCTGTTTTGTTTTATTGTTGTTCCATTTTTATATTAATTTGGCTAATATTATATTTCAGAATTTTTAAAGATTTTCTTTATTTGAGAGAGAGAGGGCACAGAGGGAGAGTGAGAGGGAGAAGCAGACTCCCCACTGAGCTGGGAGCCCAATGCAGGGCTCGATCCAAGGACCCCGAGATCATGACCTGAGCCAAACCAGACACTTAACTGACTGAGCCACCCAGGCTCCCTTCCTTTTGGAATTTTAAATGTATATTCAAAAGTGGAACGGGCCCAAGTTTTTCTTGTATATATATTATGCTCCAATATGAAGCTTACCTAATTTTCTTTAAAATCCAGGGACCTGAGTGAAGAAAATAGGAGAAAGTGACCTCTGAGTTCTTTGAGATTCCACAAAATACATGATTTCTCACCAACCCTGGAAACAGGTGACTTTCTGCTGAGGCAACATCATAACTCAGCTCATTCTCTATTCATTTGACTTCCTTAACCAGGATTCAATTTAAGCGTCCAGTGTTGAACTACTGTTTCAATGTGCTTATTTAAATTTACTCAGTGGGATTCCATAAGTGGATAATAATAAATCCATGTAGTTACTCAAAAGAATAGGGTAGATATAAATGCACTAATATGACAGAGCACCCAAGAACCAAGTGAGAGGGGAATGGTGTAGAGTTATGTATGTAATATGATCTCATTCACTATTTGTATATACACATGGAAAATTATCTGAAAACATACCCAACAAAGTGTTAAAGTGGAGTGGGCTGAGAAGGGAGGATGATTTACTTCTCATATTATACCTTCCTGTTGAGTTTGATTCCC
The DNA here is from genome assembly GCF_963455335.1 of Martes martes. Classification (NCBI taxonomy): domain Eukaryota; kingdom Metazoa; phylum Chordata; class Mammalia; order Carnivora; family Mustelidae; genus Martes; species Martes martes. Next base: position 38,421,198 of record NC_137897.1, on the reverse strand, counting down.
CCCAATTTATTTATTCATTTTCTTTTATTTTAAATTTTTAAAAAATTAACATATAATGTATTATTTGTTTCAGGGGTACAGGTCTGTGATTGACTTTTTTTTTAATCCTGTGGTTATATTACATTTATATACATCACACGAGAAATAAACTCCCCAGATAAAATTTACATATTCCTTTCATATGTAGAGCTCAGATATTCCAACCTATCAGTCTCCTAATATTTGAGGATTTTTGTTGGTAGGAAAGAGAGTCATGATGCTGCATTAGAGAAATATCCAGAGTTGAGTGCTGCATTCATTAGGGCAGGTTTACATGAATGAAATCTGTGATCAGGTCCAGATGCATTGAAAATCAGTCAGAATCCCACAGGACAATACCCATCCCAGGGTTGCAAATTGCAGCTTTACACTGAGCACCCTCTCCATGGCGATGTGGGTGGTCTGTGGTAACGGGGCTGCTTTGTTCAGACCCATTGCCCCTACAAAGAAATTCTGATTTGAAAGTGCTTGAATGATGATGGATTACTTATCAAATTTACATAAATGGGACAGCCACACAAATACTTCATTACCCCTTGGCTTGGCATTTATTTTGTTAGGCTACTTGCATTTCGTTTGCATTTGGTTTCATTGAAGTAATGTCAAAAATTTTAGCAGACTGGAATCCTAGTAAAAGCAACGGTTTTCCTACATGCAATGTAGGAAAAGCACAAAAGAAGAAAATAAAAATCCGACTGCTAAGGAATGTAGGAAAGACCTTAGGGTTCGAAGACAAGAAAGAATTCTTGAGATGTCTTTGGTGCAAAAAGGTGGCTTTATTAAAGCACAGGAAAAGGACCCGTGGGCGGAAAGAGCTGCACCAGGGTCATGAGGAATGGCCCACTATATACTTTCAAGTTGGGAGGGGGTTAGGGATAGCGTAAGTTTCTAAGGATTTTGGAAGCAAGGTTTCCAGGACCTTGAGGGGGCTTACCTTATTACTGGGAAAGGGTCATTTATTATTGTTTAATAAAACCTGAGTCATGAGACCCTTTAGATGTATATCGGTGGGTCATGTGCTTGGCGAATGATTGCCAACATGTATCTTGGGGGGGTAGAGATAAAGGAAGTTTCCAAAGGAATTTTTATATGTTAAAGTAGACTTACAAGATCTTGGGGGTTGGGCTAAGATTACCTGTTACCCTAACAACGTATTAATATTGAGGCAGTTGATGTTAATGTCACTTGGGAGAAATGTCACTCTGCCTATTTCAAGGACTTGTTAATGGGCTATAGGTAGTAAGGAAATTCAATAATTTTTCTTCTGTCTTCATTTCCCACATCTTAAGACAATTTGATATATATATTTTCCCTTCTCTTTAGCTCTCTTTAGCTGTGAATATATATTTTCATTTTTTACATGTTGATTTTTGTCCAGTTTTGCCTACAATCTATCACATCTTTTTTTTTTAAAATTTATATATTTATTTTAATAAACATATAATGAATTTTTATCCCCAGGAGTACAGGTCTGTGAATCGCTAGGTTTACACATTTCACAGCACTCATCATAGCACATACCCTCCCCAATGTTCATATCCCCACCACAATCTCCCGTCCCTCCTCCCCCCAGCAACCCTCAGTCTGTTTTTTGAGATTGAGTCTTTTATGGTTTGTCTCCCTCCCAATCCCATCTTTTCATTTTTTCTTTTCCTAGCTCCCCCCAACCCCCCCACATTGCATCTCCACTTCCTCATATCAAAGAGATCATATGATAGTTGTCTTTCTCTGATTGACTTATTTCGCTAAGCATAATACCCTCTAGTTCCATCCACGTTGTCGCAAATGGCAAGATTTCATTTCTTTTGAAAGCTGCATAGTATTCCATTGTGTATATATACCACTTCTTCTTTATCCATTCATCTGTTGATGGACATCTAGGCTCTTTCCACAGTTTGGCTATTGTAGACATTGCTGCTATAAACAGTCGGGTGCACGTGCCCCTTCGGAGCACCACGTTTGTATCTTTAGGATATATACCCAGTAGTGCAATTGCTGGGTCATAGGGTAGCTCTATTTTCAGTTTTTTGAGGAACCTTCACACTGTTTTCCAGAGTGGTTGCACCAGCTTGCATTCCCACCAGCAGTGTAGGAGGGTTCCCCTCTCTCTGCATCCTTGCCAGCATCTGTCCTTTCTTGACTTGTTAATTTTAGCCATTCTGACTGGTGTGAGGTGGTATCTCACTGTGGTTTTGATTTGTACTTCCCTGATGCCGAGTGATGTGGAGCATTTTTTCACGTGTCTGTTGGCCATCTGGATGTCTTCTTTGCAGAAATGTCTGTTCATGTCCTCTGCCCATTTCTTGATTGGGTTATTTGTTCTCTGGGTGTTGAGTTTGATAAGCTCTTTATAGATTTTGGATACTAGCCCTTTATCTGATATGTCGTTTGCAAATATCTTCTCCCATTCTGTCAGTTGTCTTTTGGTTTTGTTAACTGTTTCCTTTGCTGTGCAAAAGCTTTTGATCTTGATGAAATCCCAATAGTTCATTTTTGCCCTTGCTTCCTTTGCCTTTGGCGATGTTCCTAGGAAGAAGTTGCTGCGGTTGAGGTCAAAGAGGTTGCTGCCTGCATTCTCCTCAAGGATTTTGATAGATTCCTTTCTCACATTGAGGTCCTTCATCCATTTTGAGTCTATTTTCGTGTGTGGTGTAAGGAAATAGTCCAATTTCATTTTTCTGCATGTGGCTGTCCAATATTCCCAGCACCATTTGTTGAAGAGGCTGTCTTTTTCCCATTGGACATTCCTTCCTCCTTTGTCGAAGATTAGTTGACCATAGAGTTGAGGGCTCTCTTTTCTGTTCCATTGATCTATATGTCTGTTTTTATACCAGTACCATACTGTCTTGATGACAGCTTTGTAATAGAGCTTGAAGTCTGGAATTGTGATGCCACCGACTTTGGCTTTCTTTTTCAATATTCCTTTGGCTATTTGAGGTCTTTTCTGGTTCCATATACATTTTAGGATTATTTGTTCTATTTCTTTGAAAAAAATGGATGGGATTTTGATAGGAATTGCATTAAATGTGTAGATTGCTTTAGGTAGAATAGACATTTTCACAATATTTGTTCTTCCAATCCATGAGCATGGAACATTTTTCCATTTCTTTGTGTCTTCCTCAATTTCTTTCATGAGTACTTTATAGTTTTCTGAGTATATATTCTTTGCCTCTTTGGTTAGATTTATTCCTAGGTATCTTATGGTTTTGGGTGCGATTGTAAATGGGACTGACTCCTCAATGTCTCTTTCTTCTGTCTTGTTGTTAGTGTAAAGAAATGCGACTGATTTCTGTGCATTGACTTTATATCCTGACACTTTACTGAATTCCTGCATAAGTTCTAGCAGTTTTGGAGTGGAGCCTTTTGGGTTTTCCACATATAGTATCATATCATCTGCAAAGAGTGATAGTTTGACTTCTTCTTTGCCAATTTGGATGCCTTTAATTTCTTTTTGTTGTCTGATTGCTGAGGCTAGGACTTCTAGTACTATGTTGAACAGCAGTGGTGATAACGGACATCCCTGCTGTGTTCCTGACCTTAGCGGAAAAGCTTTCAGTTTTTCTCCATTGAGAATGATATTTGCGGTGAGTTTTTCATAGATGGCTTTGATAATATTGAGGTATGTGCCTTCTATCCCTACACTTTGAAGAGTTTTAATCAGGAAGGGATGCTGCACTTTGTCAAATGCTTTTTTAGCAGCTATTGAGAGTATCATATGGTTCTTACTCTTTCTTTTATTAATGTATTGTATGACATTGATGGATTTGCGGATGTTGAACCAACCTTGCAGCCCTGGAATAAATCCCACTTGGTCGTGGTGAATAATCCTTTGAATGTACTGTTGGATCCTATTGGCCAGTATTTTGGTGAGAATTTTTGCATCTGTGCTCATCAAGGATATTGGTCTGTAATTCTCTTTTTTGATGGGATCCTTGTCTGGTTTTGGGATCAAGGTGCTGCTGGCCTCATAGAATGAGTTTGGAAGTTTTCCTTCCATTTCTATTTTTTGGAACAGTTTCAGGAGAATAGGAATTAATTCTTCTTTAAATGTTAGGTAGAATTCCCCTGGGAAGCCGTCTGGTCCTGGACTTTTGTTTGTTTGGAGGTTTTTGATGACTGTTTCAATCTCCTTACTGGTTATGGGTCTGTTCAGGCTTTCTATTTCTTCCTGGTTCAGTTGTGGTAGTTTATATGTCTCTAGAAATGTATCCATTTCTTCCAGATTGTCGAATTTGTTGGTGTAGAGTTGCTCATAGTATGTTCTTATAATTGTTTGTATTTCTTTGGTGTTGGTTGTAATCTCTCCTCTTTCATTCATGATTTTATTTATTTGCGTCCTTTCTCTTTTCTTTTTGATGAGTCTGGCCAGGGGTTTGTCAATCTTATTAATTCTTTCAAAGAACCAGCTCCTAGTTTCATTGATTTGTTCTATTGTTTTTTTAGTTTCTATTTCATTGATTTCTGCTCTGATCTTTATGACTTCTCTTCTCCTGCTGGGTTTAGGCTTTCTTTGTTGTTCTTTCTCCAGCTCCTTTAGGTGTAGGGTTAGGTTGTGTATTTGAGACCTTTCCTGTTTCTTGAGAAAGGCTTGTACTGCTATATATTTTCCTCTCAGGACTGCCTTTGTTGTGTCCCACAGATTTTGAAACGTTGTGTTTTCATTATCATTTGTTTCCATGAATTTTTTCAATTCTTCTTTAATTTCCTGGTTGACCCATTCATTTTTTAGAAGGATGCTGTTTAGTCTCCATGTATTTGCATTCTTTCCAAATTTCCTCTTGTGATTGAGTTCTAGCTTCACAGCATTGTGGTCTGAAAATATGCAGGGAATGATCTCAATCTTTCGATACCGGTTGAGACCTGATTTATGACCCAGGATGTGGTCTATTCTGGAGAATGTTCCATGTGCACTAGAGAAGAATGTATATTCTGTTGCTTTGGGATGGAATGTTCTGAGTATATCTGTGATATCCATCTGGTCCAGTGTGTCATTTAAGGCCTTTATTTCCTTGTTGATCTTTTGCTTAGATGATCTGTCCATTTCAGTGAGGGGAGTGTTAAAGTCCCCTGCTATTATTGTATTACTGTCGATGTATTTCTTTGTTTTTGTTATTAATTGGTTATATAGTTGGCTGCTCCCATGTTAGGGGCATAGATATTTAAGATTGTTAGGTCTTCTTGTTGGACAGACCCTTTGAGTATGATATAGTGTCCTTCCTCATCTCTTATTATAGTCTTTGGCTTAAAATCGAATTGATCTGATATAAGGATTGCCACCCCAGCTTTCTTCTGATGTCCATTAGCATCGTACATTGTTTTCCACCCCCTCACTTTAAATCTGGAGGTGTCTTTGGGTCTAAAATGAGTTTCTTGTAGGCAGCATATGGATGGGTTTTGTTTTTTTATCCATTCTGATACCCTGTGTCTTTTGATTGGGGCATTTAGCCCATTAACATTCAGGGTAACTATTGAGAGATATGAGTTTAGTGCCATTGTATTGCCTGTAAGGTGACTGTTCCTGTATATTGTCTCTGTTTCTTTCTGATCTACTACTTTTAGGGCCTCTCTTTGCTTAGAGGACCCCTTTCAATATTTCCTGTAGAGCTGGTTTGGTGTTTGAAAATTCTTTCAGCTTTTGTTTGTCCTGGAAGCTCTTTATCTCTCCTTCTATTTTCAATGATAGCCTAGCCAGATATAGTATTCTTGGCTGCATGTTTTTCTCATTTAATGCTCTGAATATATTATGCCAGTTCTTTCTGGCCTGCCAGGTCTCTGTGGATAGGTCCGCTGCCAATCTAATGTTTTTACCCTTGTATGTTACTGACTTCTTTTCCCAGGCTGCTTTCAGGATTTTCTCTTTGTCGCTAAGACTTGTAAATTTTACTATCAGGTGACGAGGTGTGGACCCATTTTTATTGATTTTGAGGGGCGTTCTTAGCATCTCCTGGATTTTGATGTTTGTTCCCTTTGCCATATTAGGGAAATTCTCTCCAATAATTGTCTCCAATATACCTTCTGCTCCCCTCTCTCTTTCTTCTTCTTCTGGAATCCCAATTATTCTAATGTTGTGTCGTCTTATGGTGTTGCTTATCTCTTGAATTCTCTCCTCGTGGTCCAGTATTTTTTTGTCTCCCTTTTGCTCAGCTTCTTTATTCTCTGTCATTTGGTCTTCTATGTCACTAATTCTTTCTTCTGCCTCATTTATCCTAGCAATGAGAGCTTCCATTTTTGATTGCACCTCATTAATAGCTTTTTTGATTTCAACTTGGTTAGATTTTAGTTCTTTTATTTCTCCAGAAAGGGCTTTTATCTCTCCGGAGAGGGTTTCTCTAATATATTCTATGCCTTTTTCGAGCCCAGCTAGAACCTTGAGAATCGTCATTCTGAACTCTAGATCTGTCATATTACCAATGTTCGTATTGATTAGGTCCCCAGCCTTTGGTACTGCCTCTTGTTCTTTTTTTTGTGGTGAGTTTTTCCGCCTTGTCATTTTGTCCAGATAAGATTTGCTTTCCCCTCCTCTGGAATTCTGCTGTTCTTGGTGAGTGAAGTTGGTCTTGGCTGGGTTTCTTGTTGATCTTCTGGGGGAGGGGCCTGTTGTAGTGATTCTCAAGTGTTTTTGCCACAGGCGGAATTGCACCACCCTTGCCAGGGGCCGGGCTAAGTAATCTACTCGGGTTTGCTTTTGGGAGCTTTTGTTCCCTGAGCGCTTTCCGTAGAGTTCCGGAGGACAGGAATGAAGATGGCGGCGTCCCAATCTCCGGCCCGGAGGAGCCGAGTGTTCGGGGTCCCGCTTCTCAGTGCGCCCTCAGAGAAAAGCGCCCAACCGCCTCTGCCTCCCTGACCTCCGGTCGCACCTGGAGTAAAGCAGTCAATTGCTGGCACTTGGAGAACAAGCGCCCGGTTGCTTCTGTCTCTGTGGCCTCCGGCCGCGCTCCGAGCCCACCCAGCCTGCGACCGGCACAAGGTAACCCTGGGCTGAGAGCTCACACCTCGGCTTTGTCGCTGTAGCCGGCTTCCTCCCTCTAATACCTGCGAGCTCTGCGGCACTCAGACACCCCCGGTCCTTCTGTGACCCCGCGGGACCTGGGGTTATGCTGACCCCGCGTGGGCTTCCCCCCGGTTTAGCCTCTGGAGCAATGTCCCTCCAGGGAGCAGACTTTTAAAAGTCCCGATTTTGTGCTCCATTGCTCTGCCACTTGCCGGGTGCCGGCCCCTCCCCCCGCGGTCTGTCTTCCCATCGCTTTGGATTCACTTCTCCGCAGGTCCTACCTTTCAGAAAATGATTGATTTTCAGTTTCTAGAATTGTTGCTCTTCTTCTCTTCGATTTCCCGTTGGATTTGTAGGTGTTTGCAATGGTTTGATAAGCTGTCTAGCTGATCTCCTGCTACCCATGTCGTCTCAGCCGTTACTTCTCCACCATCTTGACTCCTCCCCCATCACATCTTTTTTAAAAAGATTTTATTTGTTTATTTATTTATTTGAGAAGGAGAGAGAGAGCTCAAACACAGGAGGAGGGGGTGGGGCAGAGGGAGAAGGAGAGGGAGAGGGAGAAGCAGACACCCCTATTGATCAGGTAGCCCAACGTAGAGCTTCATCCCAGGACCCTGGAATCATGACCTGAGCTGAAGGCAGATGCTTAACTGACTGAGCTACGCAGGCACTCCTACAATGTATTATATCTTTTACGTAACATCCAATATTCTTCTAAAACATGATTCTCAGCTATTTAATATGATTAGTCTATAATTTGTTTAACCAATCTCCTATCATTAGACATTATATATTAACAATATTTAGTACCATGAGTTACTTTATACAAATGGACTTTTACATACCAATGGTTTATCTTTTTTTTAGGATTCTTAGAAGTATAAGTGAGTTCACAGGATATAAATATGTTTTATCTTTTAATGCAAATTGTTCTCCTGGAATGTTGTACCAATAAACAGTCTTACAAGCCCCGTAAGTTCCAATTTCCTTGCCACATTGTCAGTATAATATATTTTTTTACATCTTTTATCAATTTGGCAGGTAGAAATGGTATTTTGGTTTAGTTTGGATTTATTTGATTACTATTGAGACTGAACGCACTTGTAGTTATTTTGATGTACATGAGCTATGACCTTGTCTTTGACTGTATTCCTAAGCGCATGGTATTATGGTAGATTCTCTCTGGGTAACTCAAAAGTGCTTGTTGATAAACTGACCGTCCTACTGATATTTTCTTTTTAAAAAAACTTCTTGCTGTGTGCTTGGGTGGCTCAGTGGGTTAAAGCTTCTGCCTTCAGCTCGGGTTGTGATCCCAGGGTCCTGGGATCGAGCCCCACATTGGGCTCTTTGCTCCACGGGGAACCTGCTTCCTCCTCTCTCTCTGCCTGCCTCTCTGACTACTTGTGATCTCTGTCTGTCAAATAGATAAATAAAATCTTAAAAAACAACAACAACTTCTTGGACATCTAGACTTAAAATGTACGCTGTTGCTGTAAATTTTCCTATCTCAGAACTCTAGAGAAATGAAAATTTCAGCTCTTTTAGTAAGAGTTTTAAAGGCCAGGTTCACAGTCTTATAAAAGCTCCACATATGATGATGACAATGTTAATGCAAGTTCACTTGATTCTGTCTTCCAGAATGTTCCCAAGGACACACATTTTAACAGTGTAACCTCTTTGTTATACACAAATTGTAGAAATTGAGATTGAATTAGCTATCAAGGACACAAGATTTTTTCGCAGATGCTGTGTATTTTTGTCTCCTGGGAATCATCTGTTTTACTTGATGACATTTAACTTACCTGACTTATGCAAGCAAATCTGGTAAATAATAGTTTACACACAATTTTGGATTTTAGCACAGATGTGCTTAGGTAACCCAAAACATGGATATAATTGGAATTAGAGCTCCTATATAAAATACACTTGACTCTCAATTCCTTGAGTTTGTGACTAGTTATTGCCAAATTACCAGAACTGTGCTGTGAAAAAAAGATTGATCACCATCATCTGTTAATAGAGACTATAAATTGTAATTAATTAACAGTGCTTAGGAAAGGATTAATTTGGTTAATTCAATAGTATATACACTCCATATGGAGCATGGATTTTCAAGGTTTTAAAATTCCACAAAATGTGCTTATCACTAAATTTAAGTTATTTCCACTTTTAATTTGCAAGACATCAGGATTATGAAGTTCCTTAGTAATGTATATGATCACTAACCTTAATTGTACAGTGTTCTAGAAAGATTAGATTAAATGTTTTAGTAATCCTCTTCTCTCCTTGAAATCAGCTTATCATTTGTTGAGAGGAAGACAGATTTTTTTTGGTTATTTTTTCATTGTTTATATTCTAGAAAGCCAGTTTACTGTATACCATTTTTGTTAACCTCACACAAATTTTGAAATTAAGAATATGTTGTTTTTCATAGTTTACTTCTGTTGGGTCTTCTTAATCTTAACCTAAACGTCTCATTTAGTAAGTTGATCTAGTGGACAAAGCCAAAAAACGTGATCTGGTTTTATCTGTTCTAGTATGCTGCATTTACCATAACTCTTCTTAAATTGTGACAATTTTGTCACCCAATTTGCACACATACTAATCAATAACTTTGTGTTAATTTTGTAGAAGAAAATTGAAGTACCTTAAATCATTTGCAGAGGTATTCTTGTGAATTCTTAAGTTCTACAAATTATCTCTTCTTTTTTTTTAAGATTTTATTTAATTTGATAGACAGAGATCACAGGTAGGCAGGGAGGCAGGCAGAGAGAGAGGAAGGGAAGCAGGCTCGCTGCTGAGCGGAGAGCCCGATGTGGAACTCGATCCCAGGACCCTGGGATCATGACCTGAGCTGAAGGCAGAGGCTTTAACTCACTGAGCCACCCAGGTGCCCCAAATTATCTCTTCTAAAAAAAGTTTTAGTTGTTTCTTTTTTCTTAATTACAGTTTAATTTTCTAAAAGCTGTGTAAGAATATACATAGTTTAAGAGGCACATAGGTCTATAAGACTTGTGGAGGACAGCTGTGCCTGACCTCTTCCCTTCTACTCTCCCCTCCCCCAGCATTTCCCAGTCCCCAGAAACTGCCCCCTTCAACTTCTTTCCTTCTTTCTTTTGGTATTTGCTCCTCCCCCTTTTTTTTTCTGTTTTTAAAAAGTAAACTCTACTCCCAACATGGGGTTCAAACTCACAACCCTGAGCCAGCCATTTTGTCTCCCTTTTCTAAATAAAATCCTTGCACTGCTACTTTTTGATTTTTCAGTGCTAAAAGTTGTCCCCCTACCATCTCATACAAGGACACTTTCCATCTCCTATTCTCCTAGTGTAGCTGTATCGACCAATTGGAACACTATTCTGTGTTTAATTATTATGGCTGTTAATGAATGCTAGTCACAGCTAAGTCATGAAGTATACTATGACTATTTTTTTATTGCATACCTTTTTGTTTTCCCTGGAATAGATAATTTTCTTTTTTCTGTTTGTTTAGTTTTCTCTGTACCTATGAGTACTTCACCCCCAGACGCTTCTCTGTTTTTCCTCTCAGTAAGTTTGAATACATTAGATACTCTATCAATTTCTTCTCTTTTCAGAGAAGTCTCTTCCAAGACTTCTGATCTGCTTAAATATGGACAGCTTGCTCCCTAGGCCTGCTGAACAGTCATCCTACACTCTCCCTTCACTACCATATTCGGTATTCTTTTGTGCCTTCTTCTTCCTTGGTTCTCCTATTGCCTTTTCTTGTATTTTCCTTTTTTGTGGTTTACTGTCTTTTTTGGTGAGCATGTCCCCCTGTAGTTTCCCAAGAAAGAGGGCACAGGAGGTGAAATTTTTGAGACTATAGGTGTTTTATTTTGCTCTCATACTTAATTCGTAGCTTCCCTGAATGTAGAATTCTAGGTTGGAAATGATTTTTCCTTCAAGTTTTGATGGCATTGTTCCATTGTTTTCTAGCTTCCAGCATTGCTGTGGAAAAATAAAATGCCATAATGATTCATGATCCTTTATATAAAAGCTGGGTTTTTTTTTTCATCTCTCTCTCTCTCTCTCTCTCTCTGGAAAGATTTTTTTCTTTGTCCCAAGTGACTTAAAACCCTGTCTTGATGTGGACCTATTTTCTCCATTACGATGAGTTCTTTCAAACTGGAAATTCAAATCTTTTAATTTGGGGAAGTGTTCTGGAGTTATTTTACTGGTGATGTCTTCCCTTCTGTTTTTCCCTGACTTGTGTTTGTAGAACACAGGAATGGGAGAAAAGGACAGTTATTACTCTTCTTTGTAAGTCTTAGAGACCTATTTGTCTCAAACTATACACATTCCCCACTACTTTTAGAAAACTATAAACTATAGATAAGAAAAATAGCTAAAACTTGAAACAATTTGTAAGACTTAAGAATTCATAAGATTACCTCAGCAAATTTTTTTTTAAAGTTTTTATTTATTTATTTGACAGAGATCACAAGTAGGCAGAGAGGCAGGCAGAGAGAGAGGAAGGGAAACAGGCTCCCTGCTGAGCAGAGAGCCCGATGCGGAGCTTGATCCCAGGACCCTGGGATCATGACCTGAGCTGAAGGCAGAGGCTTTAACCTACTGAGCCACCCAGGCGGCCCCCTCAGCAAATGTTTTAAAATATTTTCAAGTCCCTTCTACAAAATGAATTCACATTATTCAAATCTGGATATTCTGAATTGTGCCTTGACTTATCTTTTTTCTTCTATTTTTAATTGTATGCTTTTACTGTTTTTTGAGAGATGTTCTCAACTTTATCATCTTCCTAATCTTTTACTGAATTTGTATTTGATTTCCAATAGATCTTCAATTCTTTTTGTATTCAGAATGATCTTTTTTCGTATCAACTTGTTCCTGTTTCATGGATATAATATTTTGTCTCTCTGAACGTGTAAATAATCCTTTTTCAAAACAGTTTTCTTCTCTCTGCAAAGTTTGTTTCTTCCTATTTCTGTCTGGTTGTTTTGTTCACTTTGTTTCATATTTTCTCATATCTGGTGACCCTTGAATGTTTGAATACATTATAAAGCTTGGGACACACGAGTAGGTTTTCCAGTTGTGGAAAGAACCATAGGGTGATCTGCCTGACCTGTTTCATGAGGAAATGCTCAATGTTAGTACATTTTTCCTCTGAACTGGTCAGATTTGCAAGAGAGGACCATTACCATCTTTTGGCCGCATTTGAAAAGCAGACTGGGAAAAGAAAGCTGGTCGAGTCAATAGTTAGTATGTAAAATTTCCCTTATTCTCCTTATGTTTATTTTAGCATTTCTACCATCTGCTGTACCTGGTGTTTCCTAGTCAGGAGACTTGCTGTCCTTCTTATTCACTCAATGAATGAAACTTCAGTCCTCTGCTAAAATAAGGTAGAATCTGTGTCTCTTGGCTGTTTGGAGAGGAGACACTTTGGGACCTAACGTCTTATGCAGATTTTCCACGAAGCCTCCTGTTTTTAGCCTTACCTTAATTGCCATTTCTATAGTGGCCACCAATCCCTGAGCTCTTAGGGAATTCTGAGGTGCAAAATGGGTGTCTCTTGGCTTTCCCGACTGCTGGCTAAGAATTCAGCTGAGTTGAGCCTCTTAAGTAGTCACCATTTCTCCATCTGTTTTCCAGCTTCCAAAATTTTATTGCTGTTGTCTTCCCTCGCTTCTCTTTGTTCTTGAGGCTCTATGGCAGATGTAATGTGTATGTTCAGTTAGTCATTATTATCCAGAATGGTGCTCTCCTTTTCACTTAAATTCATTATGATATTCTTGTGCTTTTCTAATGCATTCATTTCTGCCCATTGCTCCCACCGTCCCTCTCTTCCTTCAATTTAGCCATATGTTCAAATGTTAAATCTCATTTATGATACGTAAAGAAGGGTCTGAATGACAGTTGCAGATTTCATTGCAACTGTTGGAAGAAACCATATGGTGCAAGTGTGCATGAATGTGTACAGACACACACACACACACACACACACACACTGATTAGATTAATTGCCTGGTTTATTTAGGAAAGAATATAGGATCATCCTGGAAGCAAGGTGGCCAAGCAGAACAAGGGCAGGATTGGTATATCCTGTGAACTTATCCTTCCAGCTTCCACCCAGCATCCATTGGAAGTTGCAAGTGACACTGAACACTCCAAAGTTGAGGTGTTTTGTTTGTTTTCTTTTTTTGATCTAGGAAGCATTTTTTAACTACACTGCAGTATCACTGAAGAAGAATTTAAACAAAAGGTATGTCCTCAGAGGGAAATATTTGGAGATACCCTAGAACATTGGAGGCAAGCTGAAGAGTAGATGGGCAAGTGATTCTTGGCTAAACTTAGCATCGGGAAGACCCCAAGCTCATTTAGGGGGAAAAAAACAGTGAGTGTGCACATGTCCCTGGATGTTCTCTGCAGCCATCTTCTCAGTGCCCTGGAAAGCCTGTTTCCTCCCTGGCCTGTCCACGGTCTTTAATAGCATATCCCTTTTGCTGGAGTAGTTCTGATCCTATGTTTGGTCAAAAGATCATGTAACATTAAATTTTAAAACAATCTCCCAAATGTTTGATTTGAGTGTTGATGGAATATGACAATGCTGATGTCCAAAGTCTTGCTAGAGAAGCCACTTATTACTCTTGCAACCATTAATATTAATTTTGACATCTCACATCTTTAGTTCTAAGTCATTGCTGACCAATGCAAGTGATATAGAAACTTGCAATTTTAAAGATAAAATTTTACGTTACCTCACTTTGCATATGAGATTTCTCCCAGTAATACATTTTGGTTTTTTTTGTGATGGAGTGCAGTAGGACTGTTTTTTTTTTTTTAAAGATTTTGTTTATTTATTTGACAGAGAGAGACATGGAGAGAGAAGGAACACAAGCAGGAGGAATGGAAGAGGGCGAAGCAGAATTCCTGCTGAGCAGGGAGCCCAATGTGGGGCTTGATCCCAGGACCCTGGGATCATGACCTGAGCCAAAGGCAGATGCTTAACCACCAAGCCACACAGGCACCCCATAGGACTCTGTTTAGTATGGATTGGTTTCATTATAGAAGCTTCAAAGAGTGTCATAAGGTGCTCAAGACCCTCATATGGCCTTATGGTAGGTGCTACAAGGACCACAGTGTTTGGAGCAAGCCTATTCACAGAGAATACTTTTCTAGATAATAGCAAACATAAGTGAGTTCAAACAGACCAATAATTGGAAACAGAGTGAGAGTTTGTCACCAAGGTATAAATAGCTAAATAATTCATTGCCATTCATAAAAGAAAAGAACATACTATGTGACCAAAAGGAGTAAATTGAATAGTTTCATTTGAATCACGGAACACTACATCAAAAACTAATGATGTACTAGATGGTGACTAACATAACATAATAAAATAAAAAAAATTGAAAAAAGAAAAAAAGAAACAACTGCCACTCCAATTTTCTGTTTAAACAAAGACTTATTTTGGCATGGAGATGAGAAGCCTGGAAATGTTCACCCCAGCAGAGCCTGGTGAACTGTAGCCATGATGAAAGCAGCCACCGAGGAGAATCTCACCCATAAGCCAAGGAAGGCTGAGCTCACTTGCCCCAAATTTTGTTCCTTGCCCTGAAATTTCCTTTAGCAAGTTTAAGGGTCCTGTGTATTTGGCCGTTGAGTCGAAGTTAAATCATCAGCAGTGTTGAGTTCTTGAGGTATTTAATTCTTTTGGCAAATTGCTTTTTTTCTCCTTTGGATTTAGCTCAGATGTAAGGAGTGTTCTGTCTAAGTCTGAGCTTTCATCTTAAGGAATAAGCAAAGTTTATTCCCATTTTGTCCTTTCCTATAGGATGGCCATTTTTAAGTGAATACAATTCTTTAGCAACTAGTATTATATGTTTTGGAACTCTGAATCAGAGATGTCAGAAAATGCTCTTAAATCCACGTTTTTTCAGGTTTTTTTTTTAAAGAGAACACAGACTCCAATTTCAAGATGACATTTTTGAAAAACTGCACAAACTCCATTTTCTTCTGCTTTGTAGCGTAAGAGGATTTTTTGGGGCAACTTCTTATGTCTCTTATGCAGTTTACATGGCCTCTGGTAAAAGTTACTGTTGTGGCTTATGTTTGATCTCTTCGTGGAAATGGTCTTCTCTCCCTTTTCAGTGACTGGATCTACACATAGCCCATGGTTCATCAGTATTTGCATTTTAATGAGTTCCAAGACTAAACATAGAACTAAGAACATTTTTAACCTGTTTTATATATATATATATATATATATATATATATATATGTATGTGTATATATATATATATATGTATGTATATATATATATATGTGTGTGTGTGTGTTTCAGTTAATGGTATGTATTTCCAAAGTTGTACATCACATTAAGAAAAACATTTGAATGAAAGGGCAAATACGGAGGGTTTTTAAATCCAAATCCTGGTGCCATTTGCTGGAAGGTTTATAGCTAAAAAAAATTCCCTCTGCAGAAATTTGACAATCAGCTTGCCCTCTGTTCTGCCTTGTGCATGCTTAAGATATGTTTAAAGTCTTTGGGCTACTTTCCAATATTACAAGGACCTAGTTTTGTTGGTTTCTCTGTTTATTTTAAGTCCTGTTTTCAAAACAACTTCATAGCTGGGGAGAAACTTTAACATTAGAAAATTAGCTCTAGAGCATATTATAGAAGCTCCTTTTTTAAAAAAAAATATTACCTTTTCAGTGACCCTGGGTAACTCAATTGGTAAGCATCTGACTCTTGACCTCAGCTCAGGTCTTGATCTCAGGGTGGAGAGTTCAAGCCCCATGTTGGGCTCCATGCTAGGCATGGAGCCTACTTAAAAAAAATTTAGAAATTAAAAAATAATATATTGCCTTTTCAACTCTTTTGGATCGAGGGATGTCAGCAATTCACAGATAAAGATCATCAGCCTCACTTTACAGATGAGAGTGCTAAGACTCAACTAGAAAGCCAAGATATGTATCTGCTTTGGGCAAAATGACTTTAAAGAACAGTAATCATAAACATATATGTATCAGACCGATATATATTTCTATAACTTTGAATATCTTGTTAGTATATAGTAAGTGTGATGAAAAGAAAAAAAGTTTAGGTTTATATTTGTAATATGTTTTTGTATATATTTCACAGATATATCCTGAGAGGCTAAGTTGACGGCTTGGACTTTGAACATTCCTAGTCTGCATTCTTAAAAATAACACCAAAACAAACAAACAAACAAACAAACAAAAAACATATAGGAGGCTTGAGAGCTATGCAAATTTTGTAAAGAACTTGCTTTGAGAATTTAGTTCTGCAGACATCCATTGATGCCTGCAGTGTGCAAGGCACTGTGCCAGATTCTAAAGGGGTCCTGAATTTCTTTTAACAAATAATCCTCAAATCTCAGTAACTAAACACTTAAGCCCCAAGCCAATGTAGTCAGCAAGTGTCATCAGGGTGGTGGGGTGACCCAGGCTTTAGCCAGTCTGTGGCTCCACGTGAAGGACTGACTGGATTCTTACCAAACCCAGCCTGCATTCAAGATGGCGAAGTAAATTAGTCAGGGTAGGTTATACACAGTGGTCTGGAGTTAGTTCCTATAGGCTCACAAGAGCCAATGGTTAGCATGTCTTCCCAACTTGATGTTTAGTGACCTCGCTTTGGTAGCTTGAAATCAGCCGTGGTGGGAGTATTTGTATCATGCAAATTACAAATTGGGGTTTCATTTTGTTTTGTTTCACTTGGAGATCCAGTTGGTGAACAGTTACCAGCACACAACTGGTTATGTGAGCTGCTGTTTAAAATAATGTCAGTATCTCTATGACTTGATGCAATAAATTTTTCTTAGACACATCACGTGTAATACCAGCTGACGGGACTCTGCTGTCAGCAATAATCCAGGGATTGATCTCCTTTCATTGTGAGGCTGCACTGTCTTTATATGGCTTCATAGTTATCCCGGGGTGTTTCTTCACAGGCAGGGGGTGGGTGGCCAGAACACAGAGAAGGCCAATCGCCCCTTAATGCCTCAACCCGAAAGTGACATTTCACTTCCATGCACTTTCAGTAATGAGAACTAATCACAAGGCCACACCTAGATGCAAGAGAGACAGCACATTCTTGATGGTGGGAAGTAGCAAAGGAAGTGACACCTTAAAACAGTTGAAGGCTGAGCAAATTTAGGGGGGTGAGGTGGGGGATTCAGGAAGACCTGGATTTAGGAAGTACTCATTATATTGAATGAGCCTTGCTCATGTGATGTGAGTTTGACCCATTCTAGTGATCCAAACCAGTCATAAGATAGTCCATATTCAAGAGGAGGGGAAAGAAGTGTCACCTCTTGAAGCAAAGAGTGGCAAAGTTACATTGTAAAGAAGCACCAGTCACAGGTAGACCTGATTTTTTAATAATTTGCTACAATACACTTCCAGCAGGATCCCAACAACCCAGCCTAGTGTCTGTTCTGGAAGCCATTTTGTGACTTCAGCTATCTGTGATGGTGGCCCTAGGGTTCACTTTAAAATAATTTGCCTGGGGTGCCTAGGTGGCTCAGTTGTTAAGTGTTTGCCTTCGGCTCAGGTCATGATCCTAGGGTCCTGGGATTGAGCCTGGTATTGGGCTTCCTGTTCAGCGGGAAGCCTACTTCTCCCTCTCCCACTCCCCCTGCTTGTGTTCCCTCTCTTGCTGTATCACTCTCTGTCAAATAAACAAATAAAATCTTTTAAAAAATAATTTTCCTCATGCCTACAAAACATGGGGAGAACCCCAAATTCTTCTCCAGCTGAAATCTGCCAATCCAACCCTAGGTCTCTACCTCAACTCTGTTTTGTATTCCAGCCATTTGTCTACTAGTCATTTCATCTTTAATAGGCTACTGACTTCTTGAAAGTGAGGTCTGGGGCTTCACCCTCCTGCATATCTCCAACAGTGCCAAGCACAACTTTGCACATGCCAAATCGACATCCCAATTTCGATCAACTTTTTCTGCATGATCTGCCCTGATAGAGAATTATTTCTGATTATCATTCTGATCACATCTCAAGCAAAGAAAACAAATGAAACAACACTGAGGTCACCTAGAGAATTTCTAAAAATTTTGTTTCTAGCCACACTGTTTCTCACAAGCCAATACCATCTTTTGCCTGGTATCTATGCCTGTGATCAGGCTTCTAGGAGCATCCCAAGGAAAGCCAAATACTTAGTGGATATTGGATAGAATAATGGGAAAAAGTGAGAATCAAAATTTTCCACAACTGTTTTTTTTTTAAGATTTTATTTATTTGTTTGACAGACAGAAATCACAAGCAGGCAGAGGCAGGCAGAGAGAGGAGGAAGCAGGTTCCCCGCCGAGCAGAGAGCCTGATGTGGGGCTTGATCCCAGGACCCTGGGATCATGACCCGAGCCGAAGGCAGAGGCTTTAAACCACTGAGCCACCCAGGTGCCCCCACAACTGTTTTTTCAAAGAACACAAAGGAATGGAACTTCAATCTTGTAAAGGGCTATGAGCCCTGTGTGTGGAAAACACACCAAAACAATGAAAGAAAAAATAACTTGCATAGTATTGCCCAACCACATACATACCTCTGTCCCCCTACCCCAGGCTGAAGTGACTGTAATTTATGGTGAAGCCATTAGGAAAAGTATAATAATTCCAATTAGGCTCTACATGATTCCAGGGCTACCTCATGACCCTATCAGCCAAAAAGTATGTGTGAATATACTCACTGCTAATTCTGCTGCAGTCTTTGTCCTTTGAATGTGTTTGTAGATACTCTCTCCACTCTGATGAGGACCTGCTATTCCAAGACAAGGAAGTTTCACATGAGTTCAAGTACTTCATCTAGCAAATTAAATCGAATATTCATGTGGTTTTAATCTCTCTTTTTTTTTTTCCCTAACCCTAATTGTGATTGGGGGAATTAGCCAGGCTCCTCAATCTGCTTGTCTATAAAGTTGGGTTATCCGTTCATATGAAAGAGAAAAATCTGTGAAAAACACCGATTTTTTTTTTCAAAGATTACCCAGCTTGAGTCAGATTTGGGGCCTTGCTCATTCCTGTGAGCTGAGAGATGATCATGGAGGAGTAGCTCCCTCTAGCCCAAGGTTTTCTTTGGGACAGAAGTGGCTCACTTTCCATCCCCCTTCCAGCTTATTTTTGTCTCACTACCTATGTTTTTACCTTGCTGTGTAATTTTTGTTTTTCTTTTTTGTTAGCAACTGGATGTTTAGTGTTTTTTTTTTTAATGTAGTGAGTTATTTACACTTCAGTTAAAAACCTTTAAAATCAATGACTGAATGGCCATCTATGTAAACTATTTATTATATATCATTGATTCGAAGCAGAACAGAAAAGAATTATCTATAGAAACGCCATACTTCTATCATATAATTCCTGTATGTTTAATAGTTTTATTGAGGTATAATTCACATTAAATATACTGCACATATTTAAAGTATACAATTTGGTAAGTTTTCACTTGTGTATTTCCATGTGAAACCATCTTCACAATGAAGATAATGGACATATTCATCACCTCCAAAAGTTTCCTCATGACGTTTTATAATCTCTCCCTCCCATTTCTTATAGTCCTGCCTTCCCACACCCATCTCCAGACTGTTAAGAATTTTTCCTTTGTACAACTCTCTTTTCTATACACTGTGAACTCCAGTTGCCTTAAGCTCCCCAGATTCTCAACTCCTTTATTTCAACTCAAGGAGTTTCCTGCCCCCTCCCTGAACTCCCCTTTCTTGCATTGTAACCTAGACAGCTTCTCCAGGAAGTAAGCAGGAGCAATCATAGGACTCACCTCCTTGTTTCTTATCTTTTAGAGATCAATATCTTTATTTGTCTGCTGTCCAAGGCCTTGATAACCATTGTTTTATATATTTTATCCAATTCCTTAGTTGTTTAAGATGGGAGGATAAATCTTCTACCTGTTATTCCATCTTGACTAGAAGAGGAAGTTGCTCATAGTACTTTTGTTTGCTATAAAATTTTTATGGGGCAATACAATTTCTGCTAATAAACTGTAGAAAAATGTTTTTCATAGATTTAGTAAGCAGAGTTGAAAAGTAAATTTAATCTCCCAACTTCTTAAATTGTATTTAAGGACATGGGACTATTAGGGACATCAATATTCATTATAACTGTGTTTGAAGGAAAAAGGATGAGTTAGTTGAATAAAAGATTAGAAGTATATGAATGAGGAGACATGATTTCTTGTTTCCTTTGTCTTTTCTCTGTTTTCTTACTATACCTTCTCTTCAATGCCTGCCCATGCTCCTACATTTAAACTTTACTATTCAACCCATCCATCTATCCACTAATGTTTGTCAGATGCTATTGACTACCAAGGACAAAATGAATTACAAGACAGGGAATCTCTTGCAAGGCACCCACATATAGTGGGTGAAAGTTCAATTATTATAAAGTGAATAAAATCTTGAGGCAATGTGGAGAGTGGAGTCATTAACGTTGGGTGGGACTGGGGAGCAGATCAAGGACTACGCCTCTCTTGGGAGGATACATTTGAGTTGGGTATTGAAGAATGAGTAGCATTTGGCTAGGCCAAGATGGGAGGGAGGTGGTATTTGAGAGAGAGGGGGGATGAACCAAGCAAAGGTAAGTGCGGAAAATGGGTTAGTCCTATTTTTAGACTGGTAAAAAGCTGATCATGGTTAAAGTCTAGGGGATGGTGGGGAGTGTGTGTGACTTGGCAGGAAATTAGGCTGCAGAGGTGGTTGAGGCCAGGCTAAGAAGAACTGTGAGTACTAAGCCAAGGAGTCTGAATTTAAATCTTCCCATAGCCTGAAGTTTCAGGGCAAGGAAGGGACATGATGAGATGTGGGTCCTGGACTCTTTAGGAGAGGAAGGTAGTAAGAGGGCTCTGCAGGAGGCTGCTGAAGCTGTCCAAGAAAGGATATGAGTCTCTGAACACAGACAGGGAGGATGTGGGCTAATCTGGGAGATATTCCTGCAAGAGAATCTGCAGTATACAGCGACCAATTGCACACTAAGAATGAATATGGTGGAGACATGAGAATAAATGCCTCTCCAATTTAAGAAAATTGACAGTTATTGTGTCATTAACTAAGATGGAGACAGAAGGCAGAATAGGTTTGAATTATCTTTTAGTCTCACTGAGCTTGGGGCTTCTATGAACCATTCAAGTGGAAAATTATAGCAGTCAATTGGACTTTAAGAGAGGTTTGAGAATCAATGGCATAATGGCATAGTTAGAATGATCAAAATTGGTTTGATCATAGGACATAAAGTGACAAGAAAATAATATGGCATTCTTGTTATCTGAAGAACTTTAATGAAGAAGTTTTGTACTTCAGATATCTATCAATCAAAAAATATTCAGGCAGACCAATTTCTAAGTATCCCAGTGCAGGAGATAAAATTCAGTACAGTCGCAAGATACAAAAGGAACAGACAGAAATCAGTTGCATTTCTATACACTAATAACAAGCTTTCAGAAAGAGAAATTAAGAGAACAATCCCATTTGTGATTACATTGAAAAGAATAAAATACCTAGGGATAAATTTAATCAAGGAGGTGAAAGATCCGTACTCTGAAAATGATAAGACATTGACAAAAGAAATCGAAGACAACACAAATAAATGGAAACATGCTGTGCTCATGAATTGGAAGAATTAGTATTGTTAAAACATTCATATTAGCTAAAGCAATCTACAGATTCATTGCAATCCCTATCAAAATACAATCAGGATTCTTCACAGAACTAGAACAAAGAGTCCTAAAATCTGTACGGAACCACAAAAGACCCTGAATAGCCAAACCAATCCTGAGAAAGAAGAACAGAGCTGGCTTCAAACTGCACTACAAAGTTATAGTAACTAAAACAGTATGGGACTGGCATGAGAACAGATGCACAGATCAGTGGAATAGAATAGAGAGCCTAGAAATAAACCCACACATTTATGGCCAGCTAATCTATGACACAGGAGGCAAAGGGGAAAAGAACCTCTTCAGTAAATGGTCAGGAAAACTGGACAGCTACAAGTGAAAGAACGAAACTGGACCTCTATCTTACACAAAACTTAATTCAAAATGGGTTAAAGACTTGAACATAAGACATGAAACCATAGTATACCTAGCAAAAAAAACCATAGGCAGTAAGCTCTTTGACATAAGCAATATTTTGGGGGACAAGTCCCTTCGGGTAAGGACAACAAAAGCTAAAATAAATAAATGGGATTACAGCAAACTCAAAATCTTTTGCACAATGAGGGGAACCGTCAACAAAACGAAAAGGCAACCTACTGAATGGGAGAAGATATTTGCAAATCATACATCTGATAAGGGGTCACTATCCAAAATATATAAAGAGCTTACAGAGCTTAATATAAAAGAAAACCAAACAACCTGATTAAAAAGAGGACTTGAATAGACATTTTTCCAAAGACGATACTGGTGGCCAACAGTACATGAAAATATACTCAACATCACTAATCACCAGGCAAATGCAAATCAAAGCCACAGTGAAAAACCACTTACAAACCTGTCAGCTTGGCTATTATAAAAAAAAAAAAAAGACAAAAAAAACAAACAAACCCAGAAACAACCCACATGTTGGAGGGTGTGGAGAAAAGGGAATCCTTGTACACTGTTGGTAAGAATATAAATTGGTGTAGACACTCTGGAAAACAATGTAGAGATTCCTCAAAAAATTAAAAATAAAACTACCATAGGATCTAGCAGTTCCACTTCTGGGTATTTACCTGAAGAAAACAAAAGCACTAATTCAAAGAGATATATGCCCCTCTACGTTCATTGCAGCATTATTTACAATAACCAACACATGGAAACAACCTAGGTGTCCATCAATAGGTGAATGGATAAAGAAAATGTCATGTACATAGACAATGGAATATTACTGAGCAGTAGAAAGAATGAAATCTTGCCATTTGCTTCAGCATAGATGGACCTAGAGGATATTATGCTAATTGGAATAAAACAGAGAAAGACAAATACCATATGATTTCACTCATATGTAGAATCTGAAAAACACAACCAATGAACAAACAAAACAAACACTCATAGATACAGGAAACAAACTGTTGGTTACCAGAGGAGGGAGGGGTTGGGGGATGGGCAAAATAGGTGAAAAGGATTAAGAGGTACAAACTTTCACTTATAAAGTAAGTAAGTCATGGGAAGTATAGCATAAGGAACATAGCAACAATATTGTAATAACTTTGTACAGTGACAGATGGTAACTAGACTCATCATGGAGATAATTCTGTAATGCATAAAAATATCAAATCACCATGATGTACATCTGAAACTAATAGGACATTGTATATCAATTATACCTCAATAAAACTTTCCTCCCTCTCTTTCCTTCTTTCTTTCTTTTTAAAGTAAGCTCTATGCCCAACGTGGGCGTTGAACTCATGACCTTGAGAACAAGAGTCCCATGCTCTACCAACTGAGCCAGCCAGGCACCCCTCAATGAAATAACTTTTTAAAAATAAAATCCTTCAACTGAGAAAAAAAAAAATCTGCCATAACATCCTCTTAGGGAGCAAAAGGACTTAAGGTATTCTCATTAGCCCTCATGAATTTTAGAATTTTATGTGGCATAATAAGGTTCATCAGTGAAAATGAAAATAACAGACACAAAGGATATATCATCATAGACTTTCTAAGCTGTGATCCCTGGAATAGAAAAGTGAGAGGGGAGGGTATAGGAGCTTCTCAGGAGTCAGTACTGAGCCTTTTTTCAAAGAGTTGCTATTTTAAGGTCAGCTCTCATTTAAATATTTCTGGTACTGAATAAACAGGGGAACTTGGGTAAGCCTGAGTCAGCTTCACACCCTCAACTGACTTCATCAACCAAGACATATTCTAACTCGGCCATTTTATGAGACTGTGAAAGTGAGATCTATTTGAGGAAGAAGTGATTTGGTTTGACCTTCAAACAGTGGAAAAGAAAACACTTGTCGCTTCAGGAGCACTTCCTCAGAGGAAGCTCTGCCTCAGACAGTTGAAAGCCACTGGCATTTCCCAGGCTCCTGAAATGTCAGAAATATTGGTTCTAACATTTGTATTCATGAGGACTACGTGTTTGAGCATTATTGGTGGGCAACTTTGTTAGTCCGAAACAGTTCGTCTGAAGCTCTTATCAAGTTGTTTATTTCCTTAGCTCTCATGGTCCAAGATGAACAGTCAGGTGTCATATGTTGTGACAAGGCTTCTGGAAACTCCCTTCTCCAAAGCTACAAGTTGTGGGTGGAGAGAATGAAGAACCAGGTTTCCTAAATCTTAATCCAGTCCCCCAGACCTGGCGTGATCTTATTACTCTATTCCAGAGTCAGATATCCCACAGCGTGATCACTGAGGCAAGATTTGGTGGGTTTTGTGTCTTTCAGGGAAATAGACAACATCAAGAAACTTCCTGCTCTGGTGCCACGTGCTATGAATGATTCTTAAATACACCACAGATTACAAAATGGCCATGATTTGCAAACATGCATTTTATTTATTTTTTTTAAAGATTTTTATTTATTTATTTGACAGACCGAGATCACAAGTAGGCAGAGAGGCAGGCAGAGAGAGAGAGGAGGAAACAGGCTCCCTGCTGAGCAGAGAGCCCGATGCGGGGCTCGATCCCAGGACGCTGGGATCATGACCTGAGCCGAAGGCAGAGGCTTTAACCCACTGAGCCACCCAGGCGCCCCGCAAACATGCATTTTAAAATAAGTTTTTTTCTTTATGTTACCGGAAGTAATGTCATCAGATATAAAATAAGTAATAGCAAAGTCTCTTCAGGAATCTCTAGGCTTGTAAACACAATCCTGAAAAGAGAGTTGTCACCCATTCCAGAATAATTGGAAGGTATTTGAAAAGTAGAAGTTGACCTTCAAATAGCTTAAAAAGTCTTGGGAAGTGGAACCTGTTCTAGAATCCATGGCTTTCTGGATTCAGGGAAAAGAGTGCTTAAAAAAGATGGTGGATGGGGGCGCCTGGGTGGCTCAGTGGTTTAAAGCCTCTGCCTTCGGCTCGGGTCATGATCTCAGGGTCCTGGGATCGAGCCCCGCATCGGGCTCCCTGCTTGGCGGGGAGCCTGCTTCCTCCTCTCTCCCTCTCTGCCTGCCTCTCTGCCTACTTGTGATCTCTGTCGGGTAAATAAATAAAATCTTTAAAAAAAAAAAAAAGATGGTGGATGAGCAGATATAAGCCACACCTATACATGCCCAGGGCCCGTCTTCCACATGAAAACTTTGATTGAAACACACAGAATGCCCAATGGAGTAACAGCCTTGAGTCATTTGTATCCAAAATAAACTCTGGGTAATGGCGAGTCACCTTAAGGATATGGTGCAAAAGGTTAGGGATAATGAGTTTACACTCAGAAGATCACCACCCTCATCCCAAACTGGTACAGATCCTTAATCTACCACCAGTCACTCCTCACCTTCCCTCCTCTTGGAATTTATGGAAGAAAAACAGGTGCTACCACCAGGATGTGAATTAATTAACCAAACAGGTTCTCTAGTTAATATCAGGGCCATTGGTCTCCTCCATGGTTTTGCTTACTTATTATTTGGCTATCTTTGGGGGGTCCCTGACGAGTGATTACTCTAGAAGTGAGAATACCTTTTTTAATACGCTACTTTTTGTGGCCATTTTCTTAGGTATTTACTATGTGCCAGGTTTGGGGCTAGGCATTTAATGAACATTATTCTTACAAAAGATCCTGAGATGTGGGTATGCCTATTTTACAGATAAGGAAACTAAGAGTCTCTGAGGTTAAATGACTTATAACTCCACTGTCCTATTCTGCCTACACTTCATCACATCTTTAACCAGTCATAATGTTTTTCTCCATACTTAAGTATAAAACTATGGCTCTTCCTCAAATAACTTTTAAATGATTTTCCACTAGGGTTTAGGGGTTCATACTCATTCATTATCATTGTTTAATTCAGTTCCCGTTGGGGCTAGCTTTTTCCCTTGTTCACCTGCATGTGACTTTTCCTCCAGCCAAACTAAAATATTTCATGTTCTCACATACCCTGCACACTTTCCAGTGTATAATCTTTTGTGAGAGCAGAAAGATGGGGATGGTGGGTAGAAAGAGCTGCATGGTGTCCATCTTTTACTCAGTGTTGGGACAGGTAGAAACTGAAGACATTGTTATAAGGATGCTGTGTCAGACATGAGGCACGTGACATAACTTCGTGTCTGTGTGTATGACCCTGGAGGGCAAAAGGCCACTCTCCCCATTTCTCCATAGATAATAATAGGTCTTCAATCCCGGGAGTCAGAAGGGACCATGATGCCATCATGGCCTCCACTGTAGTGGCTTTGGGTGAACTGGAGATCAAAGCCTAGGAGGATATGCCATATTCACAGAAGGGGTGGTGGCTCGGCAGGGTGGGCATGATTGGGGTGCTTCCACTTTCAAAACACTGGATAAAGAACAGACTGGAAGAATAAGAGAGGACAGTGCACGAACACATGTAAAACAGCCCTGTAAGGTCCTAGAAGTGGCTGCAATGACTTGGAAGGGAGACAGTTCCGGGGCTGAGGCCCAACATTTTCCGGAGTTATAAAAGAAATACAGGTGATCACCATTTTGTGATCTTACCCTGATTTGTACCATCCAGCTGGTGGGATTTGGACAAGGTTGAAATATAGCTCGCTCATTTGGGAATCATGTATCAAAAACCTCATATGCTCTAGACACTGTACAAAGCTCTGAGGATCCCAAACAAATAAGGCCCTGGCCTCTGAAGACTTACAACATGATAGCACATCTATTCTTTATTTCCACAAGAGGTTTTGTGTTGGATATGTCTAGACTTTTGCCCTAAGATGGCCACCATGGCCACACAGACTGTGTCCTGCACAGAGAATATGACATCAATGGCAGCCCCCTGAGTTGTGCATTGCACAGCCCCACCTGGTGACCCTGTTGGCTCACATATTCTTACCTAAAATACCTTCCCCTGCAACTTTGCCTTCCAGCTCCTTCCAGATGCATCTCTGATCTGAATTCTCTCCATCCTCGCATGCTGTCTTGACCAAAACCCCCAAGGCGCTCCTCTTTCCTCAGGTCTCCTTTGGCCTAGTCTTTCTGCAATGGAACCTGAAAATTAAGATTTTATGTATTTATTTGACAGACAGATCACAAGTAGGCAGAGAGGCAGTCAGAGAGAGAGAGAAGGGAGGAAGCAGGCTCCCCGCTGAGCAGGGAGCCCAATGTGGGGCTTGATCCCGGGACCCTGGGATCATGACCTGAGCCGAAGGCAGAAGCTTTAACCCACTGAGCCACCCAGGCGCCCCTGGAACCCGAAAATTAAACGGGACCTCCCTGGTCCCTTTCTTATTCAATATTCTCTTATACTATTATTTTACACTTGTGTTCTTATTTAGCTTTTGGTGAGCCTGAATCTTATCTTCTTGCATGTGTTTCAGCTATGAGAATAGGAACTATGTCATATCCATCTTTGTGTCTCCCTACAGGATTTGCACATAACTGAAATTCAATAGGACAAAAGAAGAAAGTGCTATTTAAAATGAGAGACTTTTTAAAGAGTGAAAGATGCCAACTGAAATGGAGTGTCTGTGACAAAAATCTTCAGTCAATACGCTTTTCAAATTCTTTCAGTTGTTGACTCTCAAATATTTATGCTAATGACAACCAGGAAAAGCAAAAGATTTTGGAAATGTACCAAACCCAAGACTAATTCTAGCCAACTGATTCTTTTCACCAAACTTTCTGCAAGAACATCTAACAAGGAGAGGCTCAGGCACCACTGACCCCTTGCAATTCTCCCTTGAGGAGTCAAGCATGGCTTTTTCTCAAGTTCAGACCATTAGTGGGAGGTCCAAAATATGGTGATCTGAGGGTAGAGGAGAAAGTAAGGAAGATGGAGATGCAAAGGGGGAAAAAAAAGCAAAGGATCTGAAAATTAAAGAAAATACATACTTAATTGTTGATATAGAGCTTGGATTTAGAAATTTAGGAAA
Source organism: Martes martes (assembly GCF_963455335.1). NCBI lineage: Eukaryota > Metazoa > Chordata > Mammalia > Carnivora > Mustelidae > Martes > Martes martes. The sequence goes on along the minus strand of NC_137897.1, from coordinate 38,393,186 downwards.
GATCAACTAAGTTATTTTCAATTAATTACTTAAGTAATTTTATTCTTATAAAGAACAGCTGCTTCAGCTACAGAAGAAAGGAAGGGAGGGAGGGACGGAGGGGGAATGGAAGGAATGAAAGAAGAAAAAGAGAGAAGGAGAAGGACAGGGAGAGCAAGAGCAAGAGAGTGAGAGAGAGCATGAAGCAGGAGGGGTAAAGGAGGAATCTCCAAACAGAGCACTGTTTGCCTTCGGGTATTTTACTGAAGCTCAGTATGCTTTAATTGACATATGAGTCTGGAATGCTCTGAAACTCTGACTAAGGGGATGGCCTCCCTGAGTAATTTAAGCTTCCTTTCTCATTCGTAACCTCAACCACAAGGTTAAACTGGCACCCTGTTCTTTTTTAATTTCATGAGTAAAAAATGCACCGAAAACCATCCCTGTAGCCAGAATGAGTGATATTTCCTCCAGATCTACTTTCTGACAAATAGTACATCCTAAACCAGGTAGCTGACTAAGTCCTTAGTCACAGAAACAGAAGTTTTTCATCTGAAGTCAGTCTCTCACTCTCTGAATTGGCCAGGCTGCCCCATCCGCTCTGGGACACTGGAACCCCATGAGTAAATTAGAAACCTAACTTCAGGGCAGTGGGATACTTGGAGAAAAACCCCAACATCCTGTACACTGTGAATGTAGCCCCACGCCAGGACATTTAAGAAAGAAAATGCAAATAGTTTGACATAAACTAAGAATTAGTAGCTTTTGTGGTCTGATACGAGGGAGCCTGGGAAGACCCTAATGTCACCTTCCCCCACAGGCCTGTGGCCTCCTGAGCTAAGGCTCTAATCCCTCCTCAAAGGTCAAGGGATTAAGGCCCCTACAGTGTTGTTAATCACATTTTCATGTGACTGTCTAGCCTCAAAGAAGGTTGGGAGAGAAAGAGAGGGATAGAACAAGAACAATGTGGGTTAGTGGATACATGAAAGATCCTAAAGCAGAATCTTGGAGAGCTGAGCGCCTTTGGGAAAATCATTTTGCCTCTCTGAGCACCATATATACACACATGGCTATTGGTTTAACTCAGTGATTTTACCTTTCTCTGCCCTTCCCTCCTTTCTTTCTTCCATTCTCTCTTCCCTTTCCTTCTTTTTTTAAATAAAGATTTATTTATTTATTTGAGAGAGAGAGACAGACAGAGAGTGAGGGATGGGGAGGGGCAGAGAGAGAGGGAGAAGCAGACTCTGCACTGAGCGTGGGGCTCTGTGTTATGACTCCAACTCTGAGATCCTGACGTGAGCAGAAATCAAAAGTCAGATGCTTAACTGACTGAGCCACCCAGGAGCCCCTCCTTTCCATCTTTTCTACAACAATTTGTTGAGCTCCTGCTATGGTTTTGTTCTAGGCATTGGGAATATAACTGTGAACAAAATAGGTGATGTCGCCATTCTGTGTAGGTTACATTTTAGTGGGGGAACCACAGCAAGTAAATAAATGGAAACATAATACAGATAGTCCTCACTTTGCATAGTTCTGAGATACATGAATTTTGGGCACCTCGGTTTATTTAACAACAGTCCCCCAACAACACACTTTAGATTTCAGTCACCACCTATATTAATTATGAGTACTTGCCTAACATACAAATTTCACTTTGCTCTCCAGTCCACCAATTGCTATGATCTACAAATGACAGGTGCCTGTTATGCTCAGTGACCAATCACAGCTCTTCTTTTCAAAGTCAGACAGTGACTGCCCACTGCTCATCTTTGTTCAGGTCACAGAAGGATAGGAAAGCATGTAGTTGTGTTGACTTCTCATTTACCAGTTGTAGAACAGTACTACAGGCAAAGTCATTTAACTTTTAAAGCACTACTTCTGGGGCCCCTGGGTGGCTCAGACAGTAAAGTGTTTGACTCTTGATTTCAGCTCAGGTCATGATCTCCGGGTCCTGGGCTTGAGCCCTACGATGAGCTCCGTGCTCAGCCAGGAGTCTGCTTGAAGATTCTCTCCCTCTCCCTTTACCCCTCCCCTTGCTCACTCTCTCTAAAATAAATAAAAGATCTTAAAAATAATAGCACTACTGCTTTTGGATAACACTCTAGGACACCCTGATTCTCTTGAACAAAAATGTGAGAATTTGCTTTTATCACCAAACACAACTTCATTAGTTGACTCATTGGACCATAGAGTTATTTCAACTTTTATGTCTTAAAATTTATTTTATTGTTTATTATTATTATTTTTGTATTTTTAAAATTTCAACTTTTAAACCCTATTAGATGGTCTCTCAGACAGGTTATTGATACTACAGCTGGGGACAGGGAGACACACAGACATTTACAAAGGCACATTTAGGAGCCTAAATGAATAAAGTGATTGTGACCTGGGATGAGAAAGAGGAGGGTGTTCCAGAGGAAGGCACCAGCAAAAAAGTACACATTAAAGGAACTGTTAGTGATTTTTCATGGTATTGAAATGTTGGAAGATGATCCAAACTTAGAAAGGAGTATGGCTGTTCACCAAGGACTATCAATAAGGTTGCCTCCATGTCCTAAGTTTTACCATAGGAAGAAGGAGGCAAGCGCTGATCAAACTATTCTACTCTCAAACTACTCTTTAAAAACTACATTTTAAAATTGTGGTAAAATACACATACCACAAGATTTATCATTTTAATCATTTTTAAGTGTACAGTTCAGTAGCATGAAGAGTATTTGCTTTGTTGTTTTTCCATTACCACCCTCTATCTCAAGAACTTTTCATCATCCCAAACTGAAACTCTGTACCCATTAAACATCACCTCCCATTCCCTCCTCCCCAACCCACCTTGCCCTTGGTAGCCTTTATTCTACTTTCTGTCTGTATGAGTTTGACTATTCTAGGTAAATCATGTAAGTGGAATTATACAATATTTGTCCTGTTGGGTCTGACTTATTTCACGTAGCATAATGTTTTTAAGATTCATCTGTGTGGTAGCATGCATCAGAACTTCTGTTTTAAGGCTGAATAATATTCCATTGTGTGTCTATACCACATTTTATTGATCCCATTTGAATTGTTTTCACTTTTTGGCTATGAGAAATAATGCTGCTATGAATATCTGTGTGCAAATACTTGTTCGAATCCCTGCTTTTAAATCTCTTTGGTATATACTTAGAAGTGGAAGTGGAATTGTTGGATTGTAGGATAATTCTATGTTTCCTTTTTTGAGGAACTGCTATACTCTTTCCCATAGTGGCTTTACCATTTTACATCTCACCAGCAATGCACGAGAGTTCCAATTTCTCCACATCCTCTCCAGCACTTGTTTGTCTTTCTCTCTTTCTTTTCTTTTCTTTCTTTCTTTTCTTGACAACAGCCATCCTAATGGATTTGAAGTGGTAGCTCATTGTGTTTCGATTTCTATTTCCACAACAGTTAATGATGTTGGGCATCTTTTCCTGTATCTTTTGGCAATCTACCTTCTTATGAGAAATATCCATTCAACTGATAGGTTTTCTACAAAAATAATGTAACATTTTATTTTTAAAATTTTTTTAAAGTAAGCTCCACCAAACCTGGGGCTTGAACTCATGACCCCAAGATCAAGGGTCATGTGCTCTACTGACTGAGCCAGCTGGGTGCCCCAAGAATAAAACATGTTAATTCTCAATATTCTTAATATTTTAAATTACAATGTAGTAAATAATCTTAGAGTTTTTTTAAAAAGTTTTTTCCTATATGTTATAACCAACAGTAGGAGAGTTTTTAATATTTTGATAAAATTTTAGTGGTTGTTCATGGAGCAATCATAATTTCCCCCATTTATTATTAAGAATGCTTTGCATGGTTTCAACTCACAAAGCTACTTTTATGGTTCCCCACTATTCTACAAAGTGAGGATTTCCTTTAGAGTGTTGGGTTAGTGATAAGAAATATGAAAATGAAGCAGGATGAGGGGCTAGAGAGAGATGGACTGTGATGGGAGAATGGGCTGTTTATGCTGGTGGGCAGGAAATGCCACTCTGGGAACGTGAAATTTGAGCAGAGGCCTAAACGGAGGAAGGAAGTCAGCCATATCCTTGTGTGTGTGAGGAACTTTCCAGGCTTGGGGAATAGCAGGGCCTGTTTGGACCAACTGAGAAATAGCGAAAGTGTCAGTGTGGCTAGAGCACAGTGATGCAGAGGGAGAGTGGTAGCAGATAAAGATGAAAAGCTAGACAGGAGCCAGATCATATAGGGCCTTGCTGGCCATGGTATGCACTTTGGATTTTACTCTAAAGTCCTGAGAAGCCATTGGAAGGCTGAAAGTCAGGTTATGTCAGTGCACAGGGCGTCTGATTGATTAGGGGTGAGTTCCTTTTAGGGGAGAAAAAGAGAGATTGAGGATACTAAAGATTCACTTCACCTACCTCATAATTCACGTAATGGCCAGTCTTGGCTTGTAAATGAAAAGAGACAAAAGACTTCTGGAGACTAGGACCTACTCATAGTTTTATTGAGCATTTCCTATGTACCAAGGAGGTCTCTTAACTCCTTCCGTCTCACCCAGAGCCTCCTGGAATTTTCCCAAGAGGTTTTCAGGACAAGATGCTTCTCACCCAGGATGTGGAAGACAGAGGAATCTAGTAAGCAGAACCATCAGTGGACATGAGTGCTCTCAAATTTCCAGAGAAGCAGCAGCCAGACTTCTCCACACACCAAGCTGGTTTCACAAACCCACAAGCCCATGGGTTAGGCAGGTAGTACAAATCAAAGAAGCTGGCCCAGAGAGACTGGTGAGATGGCCAGCTTGTACTGTACTCGAGGCCACCTAAAGTGGGTAGCCAGTAGCAACCCCCTGCTACCATGAGGAAATGTGGTCCTGGGGGACCAGATCTTCAACAGAAGCAGGAAATCCAGATTTTAACCGTGGTTTTAGAGTAGTGGCAAGTAATTTTTTTAAAAGATTTTATTTATTTATTTGACAGACAGAGATCACAAGTAGGCAGGGAGGCAGGCAGAGAGAGAGGGGTAAGCAGGCTCCCCGCTGAGCAGAGAGCCCGATGTGGGGCTCGATCCTAGGACCCTGAGATCGTGACCTGAGCCGAAGGCAGAAGCTTAACCCACTGAGCCACCCAGGTGCCCCATGGCAAGTAATTTTAAATGTTTGACACATCAGGCAGCCTATATATAAGTATGTCTTTGGCCCTTATGCTGTTATTTCTGATCTTAGAGGGCCTTGCACCACGAACAACCTTCCACCATTCCCTAAGAATACTCATGAAAAGACATAAACCGTTCTCTTTCTTCTACCCACATGTCTTCCAGAAGAGAATTACATTTACATGAAAATCTCAGTGTCTTGGAAACTTTTAGTGACCTTTCAATTTCATGTTTAATCTATCTTAACCAATTAAAAAACCTTAAAAAAAAAAGGTTCCTGGATTTGACAGAAAACTCTGGCTTGGGCAGACATTGTTATTTAGCAACTGAGTGTCCATGGTTTTCTCAATACACTACAAACTCTTAAAAGATAGGGTATCTTCAAAAAATAATGAATGAAAATTTACAAAGATAGAGTATCTTTTTTAAAAAAAATTTAATTTTATTTTATTTTTCAGTGTTCCAGAATTCATTGTTTATGCACCACACCCAGTGCTCCATGCAATGCGTGCCCTCCTTAATACCCACCACCAGGCTCACCCAACACCCGCCCCCAAAACCCTTGGTTTGTTTCTCAGAGTCCACAGTGTCTCATGGTTTATCTCCCCCTCCGATTTCCCCCAACTCACTTCTCCTCTCCATCTCCCAATATCTTTATTAAGCAACTTGATACAAAAAGTATCACTAGGAAACATCACTAATATCATTGATTTACAAGGCAGGAATTCACTAAAAAAACTCATGTCTGCTGCATTCTAATTATAGAGAACCAAGAAGAGCAAAGCAAATACAAAGAGCATTTTGATTAAGTGTTAATGTAGATGTTCTTTGTGTTGAACTTTCCAAAAAGATCTATTGAAATATTTGTAATACTTAGAAATTATACACATGCAGACTTTCTTGCACTACTAGAAAAGCTCCATATTTACACCAGTGCTTTAGTTTCACTTTCCTGCTTCTCATTTGTTTCAAAGAAAAGAGAAGTTTAAATGGGATTTTGTAATTTGAGGTTATGTTATGAGAGAAGGGAAAATTATATCAATCTTCCAAGGGTCATCCTTTTAAAAGATTTTTTTAAACTTATGGAGGCAATTTAGTCCATTATTTAACTTGAATACAAAATCTTAAAAAAAAGATCTTAAAAAATCTTTTTAAAAAAGCCCCATGATTGTTACTCTACTAAACTCAAAAAACCTGAAGAACTTACAGTACCTTAAACCACAGTGTCTGTTACTCAGTGTTTGGTTAGAAGGAAATCTGCAAGTGTGTATTTCTTTTTTTTTAAGATTTTATTTATTTATTTGACAGACAGAGATCACAAGTAGGCAGAGAGGCAGGCAGAGAGAGAGGGAGGAACAGGCTCTCTGCTGAGCAGAGAGCCCGATGCGGGGCTCAATCCCAGAACCCTGAGATCATGACCAAAGCCGAAGGCAGGGGCTTTTACCCACTGAGCCACCGAGGTGCCCCAGCAAGTGTGTATTTCTCCTAGAATCTTCATTTGATATAGATAATTCCTCTCAAATTATTTAATTATTCTTCTAAGAATATTAATATCTCATCTACTTGATTAGCTTCTGTAGCAATGGTAGCTTCAGAGCTTCAGTAAATGTTGATATAGTTCAAACTAATGGGAAGTGCCCAGCCTCAGCCTCATGCCCAGCCTCAGAAGTTGGACAGCCCAGTGTCTCTTACAGAAATAGAACAAGAGGCCTATTGATCACTTCTTCAGAGTAGCACCAGGAAAGGACCTGTCAATGTTCATTTTAGGGCTATGTGAGCATTTACAGCATTTACAGAGAGGATCCGGTTTAATTTAGCCAAGGACTGATCCCCACTATATCCCATTTCTGAGATGTTTGCTCTAATGACAGGTGGACTTAAGTGATCTTTAAGATCCCTCTCAAACCTAGGAGGCTACAACTCCACCTCTGAAGCCCTCACAGCTCTCATTGTATTCAGCAATGAATGAGTGTTGTGCGATCTGTCAGTATACATGGCACATGGCTCTGGAATCCAAAGGACATTTTGTGCTTTCACAGAATTCCATTCATCAGGTAAAGGGAAGAGTGGCCATCTTGTGCCATACCCCTCACAGAAGAGATATGGTGCTGGTATATAGCACATGTCTCTAAAAGAGAACTCAAATACCTTTGCATACAGCTAGATTTATTTTTCAATTTTGTTACTTTTTTCCTTTGCAGAATAGTGTCCTATGAAATAAGAAGTGAAAATACCAGCCTGATATTGTAGAATAAATCAAAATAAGAGCAGTGAATGTGTAGAAGAAAAAGGTTACCTACAATGTCTGAATGAATCAATGCAGAACTCTGCTCAGAAATTTAAGGAACCAGGTCATGAGGCACAAACTTGAAATTCTCCTTAGAATTTTTGATATGAGACCTTATGATGAAGAGTTAACATTAATACTAACATGTATTGCTAAAGGTCAGGACAACTGTATGAATTTCCTATTGCCACAGATTAGCACAAACTTAGTGGCCCCAAACATTACTAATTTATTGGAGTACCTGGTGGTGCAGTCAGTTGAGTGATGTACTCTTGGTTTCAGCTCAGGTTGTGATCTCAGGGGCTTGAGCTTCAGCACCATCTTGGGCTCCATGTTCAGTGTGGAGTCTGCTTAAGATTGTCTCTCTACCCCTCTCTGCTGTGCTCTCTCTCTCTCTTTCAAATAAAATAAAAGTTCTTAAAAAAGAATACTAATTTATTATCTTATGGTTCTGGAGGTCAAAAGTCCAAAATCAGTTTATTTGAGTAAGGTTGAGGTGTCAGCATGGGTGGTTCCTTTTGGAGGCTCTGAAGGCAGAATCCATTCCCTTGCCTTTTCTGGTCATTCTGGAGGGTGCTTGCATTCCTTGGCTCATGGCCCCTTCCTCCATCTTCAAAGCCAGCAATGGTGGGTTGAGTCCTGTTCATATCAAATCACTTGGGCACTAACTCTCCTGCTTCTGTTTTATAAGGATGCTTGTGACTACATTGGACCCACCTGGATAATCCAGAATAATCTCCCCATCTCAAGATATTTAATTTAACAACATCTACAGAGCCCCTTTTGCCATGTAAGATTCACAAGTTCCCAAGATTAGGATGTGGACATCTTTGGTGGCCATTACACTGCCTACCAAACTTCACTACGCTACAAATTTCAGTGGGCTCTAGGGGATGACAGTTTAGCAAGTAAGTATGATTTCTTTTAAAGCATCAAGTTTAGGGGTGCCTGGCTGGCTCAGTTGGTGGAACATGCAACTCTTGATCTCGGGGTTGTGAGTTCAAGCCCCATACTGGGTATAGGGATTACTTAAAAATATAATCTTCTAAAAAAATAAGGTATCAAGTTTATGGCACCTTCTGGGGACTCTTGAGTTACCTTTGCATACTGTTACGTTTCCCCATGTAGGGCCAGTCTTGTTTTACATATGAGGAAACAGAAGCCCAAAGAACAAAATGATTAACTCCAACAACCCTCCAGTGTGAGCAAGGCAGGACTAAGTCTGGAACATGGGCTCTTGATGCTCTGCTATTTCTCACCTTTCTCCAGTGCCTCTCTCAGGAGGTATACCCTAAAGAAATGTTGGAGTGAGTTCAGCACCATATTGGGTAGCGCTGGGTAGGGTGGGAGTTGAGGGTAGATAAAGGAAGGGAAATGACATCCTTTTCCATAGAAAGTAGATAAAGCAGCCACACAGCAGCTATATTCCCAGGCTCTGCTCTCCACTCTTATACAGACTTTTATTTTTCATGTATTTATTTTTAAAATATTTTATTTATTTATTTGAGAGAGAGAGAGTGAATGTGCCAGAGTGAATGAGTGGGGCTGGGGGGCAGAAGGCAGAGGGAAAGGGAGAAGCGACTCCCCACTGAACAGAGAGCCCAATGTGGGACTTGATCGCAGGACACTGGGATCATTACCTGAGCGGAAGGCAGGTACTTAACCAACTGAGTCGCCCAGGCACCCCTCTTACTTAGACTTTTAAAGAGTGTCTCCTTTCACAGTGCTTTCTTGACTTTAAGCTGGATGATGATACTAGGCATGATTCACTTTATGTGCATACAACCAGGTATTTGAGGTATTTCCTTGGTATAGCAATCAAGTAAAACATTTGAGAACTGGAATCCGTTTTGGGGTCAGACCCTGGGGGGGCTCATGCCCAGCTCTAGCATGAAGCACTGGTTATGTGACCACTGAATAGCACCAACATCATGAATTAGATGTAATAAGAAGCTAATCCACAGAAAGTGGTTAGCATGATGCAAGGGTGCATAAATGCTTACTGAATAATAACATATTATTATATAATAATAGCTTTATATGGTTATTACTATGTGTATTAACCATATATATTATTATCATATATTATATAACATATATAATACATATAATAACTATTATTATTATTAGGACATCAGTTGACCCTGCATGAGCTGGGCCCTGCTTCCTCCCCAGCCTCATCTCCTACCATTTTCTCTCCTTGTTGACTGTGTTCTGATCACAGCAGCCTTCTTTCTTATCCTTAAGTAGGCTGTGAGAGTCTTTGCATTTGCTGTTCTTTATTTTATTTTATATTTAAAAATTTTTTTTAAATTAAAATTTTTTTTTGCATTTGCTGTTCTTTTAACTTGGAACTCTTCCCCTAAATATTTAGAAAGCTACATGTATCTCATTATTCAGGTCTTAGCTCAAATATTGCATCCTAGAAAATTCTTCTTTGACTACCCCAGCCACTTCCAACTTCCCCAGTCACACCCTGCACAAGTGTCTTCTTTTATTCCCTTCCTTTTTGGTCATTATTAAGCTCTGAAATTACCTTCCTTTTCCCTTCCTGCCTTCCTCCTTCTCTGAAGATTTTAAGCTCTTTTCATTCAGCAGTGTAAGCATGTTCATTAGTTTATCTCCAGCACCTAGAACAGTGCCTGGAACATGACAGGAGTTCAATGTTAGTTGGCTAGCCTACCAACTGATAATAGACTACTATCAGAATATAGATCTTAGTTTAATGTATTAATTTGAGATTTTTGTTTTCTATAAGCATTGACTTCTTGGGATCCATGCCCCCCCTCATTAATTACACCTGTCTCTCTCTGAGTTTCTTCATCTCTTCTCAGCTCTTCCTCCTTTTTCTCTCATTCCTTCAGGGCCATAAAGTGGGCTTCTCCCTCCTTCCAAAGACTTTAAGAAATTCTAACAGAGGGGCACCTGGGTGGCTCAGTTGGTTAAGTGTCTGCCCTTGGCTCAGGTCATGATCTCGGAGTCCTGTGATTGAGGCCTTGCTCAGCGGGGATCCTGCTTCTCCCTCTGTCTCTGCCTCTACCTGCCACTCCCTCTGTTTGTTTTCTCTCTCTCTCTCTCAAATAAATAAATAAATAAGTAAATCTTGAAAAAATAAAATAAAAAATTCTAATAGATAAGCATGCAACAAGCACTCATAAATGTGTGTGACATGAATGGGGTCTTCTCCTACCTATTCATAAAAATCACTTGAAAGAAATGCAAATCAGTAACAATCAGGAAAGAACATAAGAATCCTGCCTTATGTCTTGGCAGACCTCTTCACTCCTCTCAGAATTAGGCCAGGGGCCAGCTGATCTGCCCGTGGAAAGGGGATCCACAATGGGTGGGGTGGGTTAGTGCCCTATTCTTAGGCTCTACCTCCTACGACTTAGGGCTTGGCAGAGCTATTGGGGGTTCCTGGGTCACAGTCAAGAACTGTCAATAAGAACAGGCAATATATCTTGGTGTCTCCTTTGAAAAGAGGAAGAGAAATCTTGTTGCTGCAGTCAAAGCACTTGGAACCATAGGACTTCAAAATTGGAAGGGTTTTCAGAAGTCATCTGATCCATTCTCCCATTTTCTTTTTTTTCCATTTTCTTTTATTTCTTTTCAGTGTTCCAAAACTCATTGTTTATGTACCACATCCAGTGCTCCATGTAAAACGTGTCCTCCATAATACCCACCACCAGGCTCACCCAACCCCCCATCCCCCTCCCCTCCAAAACCCTCAGTTTGATTCTCAGAGTCCACAGTCTCTCATGGTTTGTCTCCCCTTCTGATTTTCCCCATCTCGCTTCTCCTCTCCATCTTCCAATGTCCTCTGTGTTATTCCTTATGCTCCACAAGTAAGTGTATTCTCCCATTTTCAATTAAATTACTAGCTTATAATTACCGAGGAGTGGAACTGGGACTATAACTCAGGACTGACATCCATTGTCTTATTTGAGGAATGAAAAAAAAGATGGGGTATATAGGGCAATTTTCTCCATCATCATGTATGAAAACTCTCAGAGAATAAATATAAGGCTATGTAAATAGATATGCATACCATTCTTTATTTCATTTCATACACATATATATATATAAAATTCATAAAAATTTCAGCTTAATATAGCTGGAAAACAGAAAAATGTTTACATTTCTGATCTCAAAATTCTTACCCTCAAAATAAATCCTTATTGACCACATGGTAAATGATTTTTTTAGTTTAAATTCAATTAGCCAACATATAGTACATCATTAGCTTCAAACGGAGAGTTCAATAATTCATCATTTTCATATAACACCCAGTGCTCATCACATCACATGCCCTCCTTAATGCCCATCTCCAAGTTTCCCCATCCTCCTACCCACTCCCCTCCCGCAACCCTCAGTTTATTTCCTAGAATTAAGAGTCTCTCATGGTTTTTCTCCCTCTCTGATGACTTCTCATTCTGTTGATACCGCATTAATATTCTGGGTGCCTTTTCACTCCGGTAAACAGTATTTTTTAATGAGTGCTGGGTTATAAATTATAGTATACAAATTGGTACACATTTATACTTGGGGCTGCTATGGGACAGCCTAGAGCATCTTTCAGAAAGACAAACTATTGGCAATAATATCCATTCTTTCTCTTCACCCTTCTCTCTCCTCTCCTCTCTTCTGCCCCAAGTTTGCTCTTCCCACAAACATTTCTTTAGAGACGCAGGGAATGCAGTCTCCCTGGGCTATGTATCAGTGCTGCTCAGCACTAAATTTTAGCTACCTACAAATCTAAGCTCTTTAAGACCACCTTGAGTAATAAAACATTCGCTTTGCAAAGTTGCTATACATTTCTTTCCTTAGAAAACTGAACATTTCAAAAAAAGCTTTGAGACATAAATGTTTAAAAAGTCAGTCCCCTCTTTTTCAATCATGTTTTTATTTTCCAAGGGTGTGGAGTGTGGAAGTAGGATGGTATTGAATCTCCGCCTGGTATTAATTTTCAGAATTTTTAGTGTGTCATTCTGTGTGTGTGTGTGTGTGTGTGTGTGTGTGAGTGTGTGTTTCTCCCTTTGGAAAAACAAAAGATGGGTTTCCTTGCCCATCATGGAAAAAATGTAACATATAACTAAATCCCTTCCTGAGAGCACAGACAGCCAAAAGCAGGCAGCTTAGATCAGGGTGGTGAGGAAGTTTTGTCATTTCCAGAAGGAAGCATGAGTCATGGTGTACTACATTTTGGGAGGCCTGAATCAGAGCTGTCGAGGAAGTCAGTTCTCAGACAGTTTAACTTAGAACCACAATGTAATTTAACATAATGTCTTCAATATCTTGTCTTTCTCCAAGATGGCTAAAGACATAGATGTTCTGATTATTTGCCTTCAGAAACAGAGAGCAATTTAACGCTTGAAGAATTCCACTAATCTACTTCTGAGGCAACCAGCTCTGGAAATTATAATTAGTATATATCTTTTAGAAAGGAGAAAAGAGAATAAGTAAGAGAAGGAGAGAGGACACTGTTCTAAAATCTAATAAATGAAGAATGGTCAAGTTTAAATTATCTTGCTGGAAAGAATAAATTATTATGAATAACATTTTAACAAATAATAAAAATAAGCATTTTAACAAACATCCTTTTCCTCTTTGAGGCCAAAATGTACTTGAGAAAAAAAACCTTTCCACATATTCAAATTTCACATGCTCAAAGATTCTGACCTATTTTGCAAAGTCTTAATACTCAGAAAGGTTCCAGAATGCTAAGGAACACCCCATATAACCATCCAGAAGATGATCTTGGGTGGGGTTTGGGATAAGAAGAAATGCTGCTCTTTGGGGCTGGGGAAAGAGTGGTCTTGTGTTGGGGTGGGAACAAGCTGGAAAAGAAATGCAGGGATAGCAAGATGGGATACCTTTCCAAGACTGGTTTGGAGCCATGACTAAGAGGTTTGGAGTAAGACAAACAGAAATGTTTTAAATTAGAGGTGAAGAGCACAGAGAAATCTTGTTATATTATGGTTTCAGGGTCCTGATGATTCAGAGGCCCAATAATATTAACTATAACAAGCTTTGATAATCAAATAGATTGGTAGTGAATTCAGATAGATAATTTAGGATTCTGCCCTGCTCCCAATCTCCACCTTTAGCTCCTTGAGACCTGAGAGCTGAGAATGGCGCAACTTTAGTATGATCATTTCCTGTGGTTAGTTTCATTCTCAGCTAATCACTTAGGGGGATCCAGTTGCTGTTAGGCCTAGGAAAATTTGCTTGGGGACAGTTATTGCTTTTAGCATCCCTAGGAACATGTGTATAGATGGGAAAAGAAGAAAGAGGAACATATGTTGCACAGTCTAGTAATATAGGAGATACACACACACATACAGACACACACACACACACAACATAAGGCATGAGGCACTGAGATCTGTTTGGGGTGTGAAAGGATGGCAAGAACTCTAAACTTGATAGTAGAAAATCCGTCCTCCTAATCTTCTGTATGTAGGTTGTAGAGAGACATTATTAATATCAGGACTTATAAAACCTCTATAAAAGTTTTCCTCTGAGTCAGGCTTAACCTGGGTTAGAGGACCTGCCCTCAGGGTTTGAGGTGTGGCATTCTGTTGCATCAAACTTCCTAGAATTCAGCAGGTCACATGATCTTTGCCTCCTTCAGGATAATTTGGTACTGTCACAGAAAGTATGGTGGGACATGGGTACAGTGGAAAATCACAGGTTATATGGTCAGAAGGCCTGGCTTCAACTTTTCAGTTTATCCTTGCAAGCTGGGAACCTCTAAGGGTGGACTTCAGTGTCCTGATTCCTAGAACTAGGGATCTGGACACCAGGGTTGCAGTGAGGACCCAGTAAGTACTGAGTAGTGGTAAAGCCATAGCACCTTGAATGTTGCTGCATGATGGTGTGGTAAGTATACACAGTGAGGAAGCCCTTCTCCTTCTAATGTATGCTTCTTTTCTTCTTCCTGGTCTGAAATAAGTATTCCTCAAGTCTGTCCTCTACCTTCCTTACCTCCCACTACTGCCATGGTTTGGACCTTTTTCGCTTTGCACTTGAACTATTTTCAGAAGGCTTCTCCTTGACAACTCCCAACTTGATCCTTTGCTCTTACTGTTTTCATTTCCTGACACACTCTTCCCCCAGATGCCCACTTGGCTTGCTGCTCCCCCTGTGTACTTTTGGGCTAGCATCTCCTGATTTCCTTCACATTCCAGTCCCTGGTAGCCACAAATCTCTTTTCTGTTTCTATGAGTTGGACTATTCTTTTCCCCCACATATAAATGATACCACACAGTACTTAGCTATCTCTGTCTGGCTTATTTCACTTAAGGTAATATCCTCTAGTCCATCTACGTTGACACAAATGGCAGGATCTCTTTTTTTCTCATGATTGAATAATATTCGTGTGTGTGTGTATGTGTGTGTGTGTGTGTGTGTGTGTGTGTGTATCTTTTTTATCCATTCATCCATCAATGGACACAATTTGACTTCTTCTTTTCTGATTTGGATGCTATGTATTTCTTTTTCTTACCTATTTGCTCTGGCTAGGATTTCCAGTACTATGTTGAATAGCAATGATGAGACTGGACATCCTTGTCTTGTTCCCAGTCTTAGAGGTAGTGAGTATGATGTTAACGGTGGTCTTGTCATATATGCCTTTTATTATGTTGAGGCACATCATTCCTTCTATACTTAATTTGTTGAGAGCTTCTATTATGAGCTTCTATTATGAAAGTATGTTGAATTTTGTCAAATGTTTTTTTCCGTACCTTTTGAGGCAGTCGTATTTTAATCTTTCTTCCCCCCTTTTTTTTAAAGATTTTATTTATTTATTTGACACAGAGAGAGATATCACAAGTAGGCAGAGCAGCAGGCAGAGAGAGGGCGGGAAGCAGGCTCCCTGCTGAGCTGAGAGCCCAACGTGGGGCTCGATCCCAGGACCCTGAGATCATGAACTGAGCCTAAGGCAGAGGCTTAACCCACTGAGCCACCCAGGCAGGCACCCCATATTTTAATCTTTCATTCTGTTATTATGGTATGTCATATTGAATGATTTACATATGTTGAAACATTTTTGCATCCCAGGGATAAATTTCACTTGATCATGGTATATGGTCCTTTTAATGTACTGTTGAATTCACTTTGCTTATATTTTTGTTTAGGACTTTTGCACCTATACTCATCAAGGGTATTGGCCTATAACTTTCTTTTCCTGTAGTGCTCTTTCTGGTTTGGCTATCAGGGAAATGCTGGCCTTGTAAAATAACTTTGGGAGTGCTCCTTGTTTTTCAGTTTTTTGGGGAAGACTTTGAAAAGTATTCATATTAATTCTTCCTTAAGTTTTTGGTAGAATTTGCCATTCTATTCGAATTAATTCTTCCTTAAATGTTTGGTAGAATTTACCAGTAAAGTTACTTGCTGTGGGCTTTACTTTGTTGGGAGGTTTTTGATTTTGACTCAATCTCCTTACTCATTATTGGTCTAATTTTTCATGATTCAGTCTTGGAAAATCATATGTTTCTAGGAATTTATCTATTTCTTCTAGGTTGTCCAATTAGTTGACATGTAATTTTTCATAATAGTCTTTCACGATCCTTTGTATTTCTGTGGTATCGGTTGTAATTTCACCATTTTAATTTCCTTTTTTTAAAAAAGAGTCTATTTATTTATTTATTTTAGAGAGTGAGAGAGAACATGAGTGTTGGGGTGGGGGAGGAGCTGAAGTGTAGGGAAAGGAAGAAGGAAAGAATCTTGAGCAGACTCCATGCTGAGTGTGGAGCCCAGTGTGGGGCTTGATCTCATGACCCTGAGATCATGACCTGAGCTGAAACCAAGAGTCAAATGCTTAACCAACTGAGGCACCCAGGTGCCCCACTTTTTTCATTTCTGATTTTATATGTTTGACTCTTCTTTTTTTTTTTTCTGAAGTCCAACTGTGAACCAGAGCTAGTAACTTTGCTGATATCTTTAATGACAATCTTTACCAGGCAAAATGGCCAGGATCAGGGCCAGCCCCTGGCCTGTTCTGAGAATGTGTGCTCTCTCAGTGAGCCAAGGACTTATAAGCACACTTTGCCTCCAGTAGCACTCTTAAACATAGATAATTTGTATCCTGTTCCATAGAAAGACCTGCTTTGGCCTTTCTATAGCCCAGCCTTTCCTTATGTGATGATGATTCCATGAATCCAAGGAGATGTGTCCAACCAGAGGCTATGAGCCTTATTCTAAACAATGCCCTGGGTAGCTGGGACCCTGAGATTCCCCATTCAAATGATCCCAAGCTGGTTTCTAGAACCCATATGGTCCTCTTCCCTGGGTCTTTCTTCCCAAGTAGAGAGGCACTTCTCCTAACAATAGTGTCACAGATGGAGATAGGACATGGAATCTGGAATGTCTTGTGTCTATATATAGGTGTCTTCATGGTCCCTCATAGCATATAGTTGCATTAGAAATGAGTAGAGAGGGACTGGCCACAGGCCTAAGACCTCACTAGTCTTTTTGTCCCAAATGACACAAGTGTTAGAGATAGATCTATTTTTTCCATCCAAGGCTAAAAGTTGGGTTCATTGGAATTTCATGCCATTCATAAGAATCTGATCTAAATATTTGGTTTTGCTTCTCTCTGATCATAAATTAACAGGTCAGGTCATAAGGTTGTTTACTGCCCACAGATGGGCCAAGATAGTATGAGGGGCACATGAAGTCTTAGCAAAGATGGATATGATCTTATCAAGAGATCTCAGGAAGGTCAAATGCAATCTTGAGCAACATTGACTGAAGTGAGCCATAGCCAAGCTCCTACCTTGGTGAAAATTGCTTTCATGAGCATCCTTACACTAGGCTCCCAATCACTTTTCTTCTACCTTCTCAAGGGCAAAGCCTGTGTCTTAGTCTATACAGGATCCCTATGCTTTAGCATCAAGCCTGGATTTCAGCAAATAGGCAATAATTGCTCTTTGAACCCTACTGATTCTGCCTAGAAACTACTAAGTAGGACATTATCATATTCACCTTAGCAGAAAATGTATGTTTCCCAGCTCTTAGGTAAAAGAAAACAGAAACTGTGACCCTATTAAAAGAACCAGAGATGCCATTCCTAGAGGAATTGTCAAGCACAACAGGCATTTGACAGAATATATGGAAGGAAAATCAATCTTTATTCCAACATTAACAGATCTTTGTGATGGCTAAGCTACAGCAATACATTCAAGGAAGACTCCACAAAGTTTGTTCATTAAGCCATGGTTCTCAAATTTTAGGGTTCATCAGAATAACCTGGATGGCTTTCTAAAAACATGTATTCCTGGGCCTCTCTCCTAGAGTATCTAATTCAGTAGCCTAGTGTGTGATCTCAAAATTTACATTTCTAACAAGTTCCCAGGTAATGCTGGTGGTGCTGGCCTGGACATCACACCTTGAGAGCCATTGTTTTAAACAAAAGAAGAAAGATGCTTAAATTAGTAATAAAGACCTTAAAACAACCTATGTGAGATATAGAACAGTTCAGTAGATGACCTGAACCAAGATCATGAAAATAAAGGAAATCCAGATTAAACAAATCAGAGACATTAAACAAGGCTTAGGAGCCAACTTTAAAGAGGCTCCCACTGGTGAAAGACTGGACAATTTGAGCTTCAAGAAGGATAATAATTGCAATTGCAACCCATTAAATATGTTTAAATCCATTTGTTCTTAATATTTTAAAAAGTAAATTGGTCACCACCAGGGGAAAATAAAAAGAAAATAATCATACACTTATCTTGCCTTCCCTATATGAACTCTCTCACTGAGTAACAATTATAAATGAGAGGTAATGTCTCCTTTAAAAGGTACTATATAAAAGTAATAAAAATAAGAAATAACCAAATTAGAAAATCACCTCTTTACAGGCTCCAGTGAACTAGTGGATCCAGCCATTGAACATTGATGGTTGCTAATATAATAAGACAGACCATGAGATATTATATAATCTTACCAATGAAAGAACAGAGCACCACCTATATATATTGTCTTGCCAAAGAGATTGAATATGATTTTGATTAAGACTCTGGTTTCCACTGCCAATTTGCAGGAAGAACTGAGGACAGAAGAGTATTCTGAACTTCACTACGACTGCACATGCAACTGACAAAATCCAAGCTGGGGGAGAGTCTGTAGGTCAAATGTTCCCAGTTTCCCAATAGGTAAATAAGAAAAAGAAAACGATGGAGAAGGAAATTGTTAATTAAGACTTCAGTATTTTTAATGGGCAAGATTAGACTAAAGTAAGTAGAAATGTCCTTTGGGTGACAAAACTATAAAGAAAGGCAAGTCAAGATAGTGAGGTTGTTTTGTAGGGGAGGAGGGAGGTTGGGATTGAGGGAAGGGAATTGAGAAACTTCTAGGATGTCTGGTAAAATTTTCTTTCTTGACCTGGGTGATGATTACAAAGGCCTAACTCCATTGCGTGGTGGGATTTTTGTGTACCCTTGTTTCATTTTACAATAAAAAGTTTTTAAAAAAGTTAATCAACTACTATTGTAGACAAAACAAAAGAGTGAACTATTTGGGGCTATGTTCCATGTGAAAGTGCTTACTTTATAGAGACCAAGATACCTAAATATGTATATTTACAGACCTAGGTCTTCCTTGTCTTATGAGATAGGTAGGGGAAGATAACTTTGCAGGTGGTGGAGAGGGTAAATAGTAACCATCAGACCAAGCAGAGGCCTTCTTTCAGTTTAGTGTACTGTGGATTCTACTGAAAAAGGTTAGAGTGAAATATCCAAATTTAGTCTTTTATACTTACAAGAAAAAATACATAAATAAGACTTCAGAGGACCCAATATAGAGAGTTATAAAAGCAAAAGAAACACTTGGGCTTGTTTTTCCAACTTGAGAAAGAAAATGTTGAGTATTGGTTCTAGTTGCCATACTGTTACTGAGGGATATATATTCTTTGTTGAGCTCCACTCAACACCTGCTTTGGGAGGTCTGATCTGCCTCTGTGGCATTGAAGCTCTGAAAGTTTATCTGACTTTTCATGCTGCCCAACATGTTCAAGGCAAGTGGATCAGCCCCTTGGTCTGAATGGCTCTGAATCTGTGATTTTCAAAGAAAGAGAGAGATCCTCCCACCTTGCTATAACCACAGTGCTTAATACAGTCCAGACACATCACAGAAGCTAAGAGTTTGTCAGTCTGAAATAATTGCCCTTGACACTGGCCTCATTTCTACTTTCCATAGAAACTCTCTTGGAAATACTGTCAAAACTATGCTTACAGTATTATACTGCATAATTCATGTCCTAAAGTCATCTTGGTTTATAGCAGAAGGGTAAAAACTCAGTATTTAACCGTACAAATAAAAGAAAAACTTGGGGCGCCTGGGTGGATCAGTGGGTTAAAACCTCTGCCTTCAGCTCAGGTTATGATCCCAGGGTCCTGGGATTGAGCCCCCCATGGGGTTCTCTGCTTGGCAGGGAGCCTGCTGCCTCCTCTCTCTCTGCCTGCCTCTCTGCCTACTTGTGATCGCTGTCTATCCAATAAATAAATAAAATCTTTAAAAAAAAAGAAAAACTTAAATCCTCAGAATAAAATATGACGCACACTCCTGTGTTCTTTTCTGAAAGTGAAAGGCATAAATGGCCTTAAAATTGCAGCTAATGCTCATTGAAAAGCCAAGATGTGGCCAGGTAATTCCTAGAACATCTTACATATATTAACCCATTTAACCCTCATCACAACCCTATGAGGAAGGGACTATTAATTACCACGTTTCACAAGTGAGGAAACAGACGCACAGAGGATGTATAAACTGTCCAAGGTCACACATAAACCGTTGGCCCTCATCAGACTCTTCACGTGGCAGCCAGAGTGATTTTCTAAAAATAGAACACAAAGTATCGATGCCTTCCCACTACTTTTTAAAATTAACTTCTTTTATTTAAATTGAAGTAGATAGCATGTATTGTATCATTAATTTCAGGCATAGAGTTCAGGAGTTCATCAATTGCATGTAATAGCTGGTGCTCATTCCATCAAATGCCCTCCTTAATGCCCATCATTTAGTTACCCCATCCCCCCCACCTCCCCTCCAGCAACCCTCAGTTTGTTTCCTATAGTTAAGAGTCTCTTATGGTTTGTCTCCCTCTCTGATTTCATCTTATTTTATTTTTCCCTCTTTCCCGGTATGATCCTCTGTTTTGTTTCTTAAATTCCACATATGAGTGAAACCATATGATAATTGTCTTTCTCCAATTGATTTATTTTGCTCAGCATAATGCCTTCCAGTTCCATCCATGTTGATGTGAATGGTAAGATTTCATCCTTTTGATGACTGAGTAATATTTCATTGTACATATATATACCACATCTTCTTTATCCATTCATCTGTTGATGGACATCTGGGCTCTTTCCATAGTTTGGGTATTGTGGACATTGTTGCTATAAATACTGGGGTGCAGGTGCTCCTTCGGATCACTGTGTTTGTATCTTTGGTGTAAATACCTAGTAGTGCAATTGCTGGGTCATAGGGTAGCTCTATTTGTAACTTCTTGAGGAACCTCCATACTATTTTCCAGAGCGGATGTATCAGTTTGCATTCCCTCCAACAGTGTAAGAGGGTTCCCCTTTCTCCCCATCCTGGTCAACATTTGTTGCTTCCCACTACTTTTAAAGGCAAAGTTCAAACCAAAGCCATAAAATGGCTACAAACAGACCATCTGAAGGTTAACTTCTGCCTACCTCTCAGCTGCATTTTTCAGCCATCCCTGCCTCCTCACTCTCTTTCTTTGAGCAACTTCATTCATTTCCTTCAATGTGTCAATGCCTCCTGCCCCTCCATGCTTTCTAACTTGCTGATCCCTCTCCCTAGAACCTCTTTTCTCCATCTCTTTGCCTACCTAACATGTACTTTTTGGTGGATATTCTCACTACCTCACTGCAAACACATACTAGGTAAGGACCTTGTAGTGTGAACTCCCCTTATATAAATGATGCCCCTCAGCTGGTGTGACTTTCTTGTTTCCTTATATGTATTTCCTGCTAGATTGTAAATTCTGTGAGGTCAGGCACCTTGATTAACTTATTTATTGATGCCCCTCCAATATAGAGCTCCCTGTTCTGGTAAGTAGCAGGCACTTAATAAAAAGTGATTGGATTCTGTTTATTGTTATCAATGGGTTTTTGAGACCTAGGCCAGAAATGTTAAGTTTATGACACAAGTTTAATCTTGTGAAATCTATACTACATATTTGTTTCTGTCCAGATTCTACATTCAAGGTCAGGATAGACCAGCTTGAGAATCTTGGGAAGTGGTAGTAAGAACTGGAGTAGGGTTATAAATAAAAAAATACATAGTATAAGACAGAATGAAGTAATTGCTATAATTTTCTTCTCTGTGTGTATGGACAGGGTGGGCAGGAGTTGGAAATCATGTACATCAGAAGAGTGACATAAAAACCAATTCAATTTCTTTGCTGGTTATCAGTCTATTCAAGTTTTCTATTTCTTCTTCTTTCAGTTTTGGTAATTTATGTTTCTAGAAATGTACCCATTTCTTCTA
Organism: Martes martes; assembly: GCF_963455335.1. Lineage (NCBI taxonomy): Eukaryota > Metazoa > Chordata > Mammalia > Carnivora > Mustelidae > Martes > Martes martes. The sequence continues at coordinate 38,371,273 of NC_137897.1, read as the reverse complement.
GGTCGTCCAATTTGTTGGCATATAGTTTTTCATAATATTCTTTTATAATTGCTTGTAAAATAGTGGCATAAAACTAAGCACAAAAGAATGGTGAGGATTTTGATAAGAAGATGGTAGAAATAGCAAGCTAGAGTGAAGAAATAGCATAAACTAAGGCTTAGGGACAAGAAAAGGCATAACTAGTTTAGGGATGAACATTTTCCTTAGCATCTCAGCACAAGACAATGATCAAAGATGCAGATGAAGTGTGTATTAATGTGTAGAGGCGCTCACAGATGCCAACTCTGGATGACCTGTCTCAAGTGGGTTCTGGTGTTCTCAAAATCAGTCCTGGTTTTACCAGGAAAAAGCTTGTGTCAGCATTTCTAGCATCCTTCTCCATTAGAGAAAGACAACCTGATGGAAGAAACTTGAGAAATTTCTTTGGTGGAGCAGATTTCTTTAGTCTGAGGGATGCATGATTTCAGACAACCTTGGCCCAATATCACACAATCCTGGACTTATCAATTCCCTTTGTTTGGAATCTATCTTTTCCTTTGGCTGTGGTTTGGCCTCCCATGGAGGGCTGCCTAGAGGAAGAGAATATGCTCATCAGGGAGATTCAATAACCTCTGTTCCTATAATTCTGATTTCCAAAGGCACATTAACACATCCACTCTTGCACGTACTGCATTGATGAGAAACTGTCTTGGAGAGACAGATTCGCTTTTGGGATTGTTGAATCAGGTTTCTGAGCTTCCAGTGATGAGGGTCAGTCCTCAGGCTGTACCTATGATCCAAGACATTGAATAGAGGCACAGTGGTGTCATGGCTAGGAGTGCTGACCCTGGAGCTAGTAGCCCAGTTCCACCATTATGGTAGTAACTTCCTCCCATGTCTCAGTTTTCTCACCCATAAAATGTGGATAATGACAGAACCTACCACATAGGATTGTCATGGGGATTAAAAAAGTTAATGAAAATAAAACTCTTAAAAGAGAGTCTGGCATGCAGAAAGTTTTCAATAGTTTAAGCTATTTGAGGGGCGCCTGGGTGGCTCAGTGGGTTAAAGCCTCTGCCTTTGGTTTGGGTCATGATCTCAGGGTCCTGGGATCAAGCCCCGCATCGGGCTCTCTGCTCAGCAGGGAGCCTGCTTCCCCCTCTCTCTCTGCCTGCCTTTCTGCCTACTTGTGATCTCTCTCTGTCAAATAAATAAATAAAATCTTTAAAAAAATAGTTTAAGCTATCTGTATTCTTCAGTCAGTTAGAGAGACAGTCCAGTTAATAACGTCTCCTGTAATTCTCAGAGTCATTCTTTAAGGTATATGGTATATGACTATGAATATCTGTGTTACTCATGAATTTTTCTCAACCCAAGATATACAAAACCAAGGCTCACAGCAAGCAAAGAACAGTTATCACCCATCTTCCCAGAGGACAATCTCACTTAAAGAATGAAGGCACATGGGGTGCCCGGGTGGCTCAGTGGGTTAAGCCTCTGCCTTTGGCTCAGGTCATGATCTCAGGGTCCTGGGATCGAGCCCCGCATCGGGCTCTCTGGCTAGCAGGAAGCCTGCTTCCTCCTCTCTCTCTCTGCCTGCCTCTCTGACTACTTGTGATCTCTGTCTGTCAAATAAATAAATAAAATCTTTAAAAAAAAAGAATGAAGGCACAAATAAACACTTTGATATTAACAGAAACATATATTTTATATGGAGTGAAAAGCAAATTTTGCATAAATGTTTACTATAAAGCATAAAACTTTCAAGAAACTTCTTGCTTGCAGCATACCAATTCTAGGACTTACCTCCAGAGTCCTGGGGCTGTGAGCTTTGTCTCCTCTCTCATTGAAAGAATTTGATTCTGAGAAGGCAATTTTATTTCTAAGTCCTTTGGGACTGCCTCACTATAGTTCCCATGTCAGACAGGACAATTAAATATGAAACTGCGGCTTGCTCAGGGAATACTTCAGTACATTAACAAAATCAAAGTAGCATTAACGATAATAGAAAGATGGCCAGATCACTGAAAATTTCATAGAGGCCCCATCTATATATTATTATTAGCTGTTAGGATAAATATTTTAAGCCATCATGCCCTTGCCTTCTCGGAGTTAACAGGGTAAAATAGAAGGATATCTACACATAAGCATAATTATTGGAGTTGAGAAAGATGGGGGGCGGGGAGGAAAGACACATAACCACCAGCAGAAATAGGAGTCATCTAGCTCAAAACAACATGTGTAGGATTGATCCATGTTCTTTCTCTGAGTGATGCCATCTGGTTTGAGTGTCAAGGCTGGAGGAGGTGAGTAAGACTGGAATAACGAAGTAATGGCAGTGGGAAGCCTGGCCACCCCAGCATCTTGTTTGTGTTCTAACCATTCTTTTTTTTTTTCTCAGTGACCTTCCTTTTTCCTCCTGGATAACCAGGGTCCTCAAGCCTTCTCTTCCCTGTTCAGTTTATCAGAACTTTTTCTCAGCTGTGAAACTTACAATCTCACCCACATTAAAGAATATATGGCTAATAGGCCTGCCACAGCAACTTTGTCAAAAAGCTTACCTTAAAAAGTAATGATTTACTCTTGTATTTTGATAATTTCAAATTTACAGAAAAGTTGCAACAATATATCCTTTACTTGGACTCACCAATTGTTTCCATTCTGCCTCATTTGCTTTATCATTCTTCTCTCTCTCTTTCCATAAATATATAGCTTATTTGTTTTTTTTTAATTTTTTGAAACATTTGAGAGTAAGTTGGTGACATTAAGCCCCTTTCCCAAATACTTCAGTGTGCAAGAACACAGATATTTTCTTACATATCCACAGTATGGCAATCAGAATCAGGAAATTTAACACTGATGCAGTGCTATTATCTAATCCACACTCCACATTCAACTCTCACAATCGTCCCAATGTGCTTTATGGGTATTTTGTTTTTCCTAATCCAGAATTTTATTCAAGATCATGCATTGCATTTGGTTGTCATGTAAACTTAATCTCCCTTAAACTGGGACAATCTGTCAGCATTTCCTTGTCTTTTTTGGCTTTAACAATTTTGCAGAGCACAGACTAGTTATTTGGTAGAATGTCCTTCAATTTGGATCTGTCTGATGTTTCCCCATGATCAGATCCTCTGATAGGACCACCACAGAAATGTGGTTATGCCTTCCCAGTGCATCATATCGGAAGGCACATAACACGAGTCTGTCAAAATATTAGTGCTGTTAAATTTGATCCCTTTGTTTAAAAGGGTGTCTGCTGGGTTTCTCCATTGTACAATTATTAGTTTTCCATGATAATTAATTAAATGATGTGGGGAGATTCTTAGAAACTATGTAGATATGTAGAAACTATGTAGGTACATTCTTCATCCAACATCTGTTGATGATTTTCTAACTCCATTATGCTTTCTACATTTATTAGTTGACATTCTATTCTAAGGTAAAGCTTTTCCCTTTCCCCTAGTTATTTATATCAGTATAGACTTATAGAGTTTTATTATATTCATTGGACTATAATTTATTACTGTAATTACTTGTTTCAAATCTCAAATTATCCAAGATTTCAAAAGTGGAAGCACCACCAAGCTGGGTTCTGTGTCCTTTTGATAGGACCCTGCTATTCTTTGAGCACTTCCTTATTTTCTGGCACAAGATATTTCAGGATCATCTTATTCTTCTATGCCCCAGCCCTGGAATCACACATTTCCCCAAGGAACTCTGGTTCTTTTTAATGGTGGATAGGATTTAGAAAACAAGATATGGCATAAGACATATTCATTGTTATGGATGTGTCAGTGTTTCTAGGTACTCTCAGAGAAGAGAGCTAAGAAATATAGGCATGTATGTGGATACACGCATTCAGACACACACATGTATACATATATACATGTACAGAGAAGGTTGAAACTTTGGCTTAAGCCAAAAGACTGAAACATCAGCTCAAATTTCATTCTCTAATAAAGTGAATGGAAGACAGCACTGTAAGGAGCAAGATATATATCTCTTGGTGACTCTGAAATCATACTATGGTGATGAAGTTCTATGCCTGTGAATTCACCTGGGAGTGAACTTCAAAGTTTGTTCCCATTCACGTGTTTTGTTGTCATTATTGTTCATGTGGTTATTTATTTATTTTTATTTGAGGTTTTTATTTAAGTTCTAGTTATTTAACATTTATGGTAAAATTGGTTTCAGGTCGGGGTGCCTAGGTGGCTCAGTCGGTCGAGCTTCCAACTCTTGGTTTTAGCTCAGGTCATGATCTCAAGGTCATGGGATCAAGCCCCACATCGGCTCTATGTTCAGCATGGAGTCTGCTTGTCTCTCTCCCTCTGCTTCTCCCCCTGTTTCTCCCATATGTGCGCATGCACACACACACACACACACACACACACACACACACACTATCTCTCTCAAAAATAAATAAAATAAAATCTTTTAAAAAAAATTGGTTTCAGGTGTAGAATTGAGTGATTCATCACTTACATATAACACTCAGTGCTCATCAGAGTAAGTGCCCTCTTTAATACCCATCACCCATTTAGCTCATCTCCTGCCCACCTCCCTCTGTCAACCCTGTTTGTTCTCTATAATATCTCTTATTATTTGCTTCCTTCTCTCTTTTTTCCCCTACCCCATGTTTATCTGTTTTGTTTCTTAGATTCCACATTTGAGTGAAATCATATGGCATTTATCTTTCTCTGACTGACTTATTTTGTTTAACATAATACACTCTAGCTCCATCCACGTTGTTGCAAATGGCAAGATTTCATTCTTTTTGATGGCTGAATAATATTCCTGTGAGCACGCATGCATGCACGCGAGTGTGTGTGTACACCATATCTTCTTTATCTATTCATCAGTTGGACAGTTGGGCTCTTTCCATAGTTTGACTATTGTTGATAATGCTTCTATAAACATTGGGGTGCACGCGCTCCTTCAAGTCAGTATTTTTTTATCCTTTGGGTAAATACCTAGTAGTGCAATTGTTGGGCTGTAGGGTAGTTCTATTTTTAACTTTTTGAGGAAACGCCATACTGTTTTCCAGAGTGGCTCTACCACTTTGCGGATGGCATGATATTCTATGTAGAAAACCCAAAGGACTCCACCAAAAAATTACTGGAACTGATACATGAATTCAGCAAAGCCACAGGATATAAAATCAATGTACAGAAATCTGTATACCTTGGTTAACTGAATTTAAAGTAAAAAAAAAAAAAAAGAAATCTGTTGCATTTCTATGTTCCCATTCACTTGTACTCAGTCATCAAAATACTGTGCCAAAGGAGATAGAGAGATCAGAGGCTTTGAAAGAGTGGGAAGTTGACAATGAAGCAGGACAGACCTTTTGCCCCTGGGAAGGAGTTGTAGGTGAGCCTGGCAAATGGAAGCTTTCTCTTGGGATGTAGGAAGAAGAGAATAAAGGTCGGGGGCCTGTGAAACTCACAAAGTTTCAAGTTAGAAATGTGATCTGGGGATGCCTGTGTGGCTCAGTTAGTTAAGCTGCCTTCGGCTCAGGTCATAATCCCAGGATCCTGGGATCAAGTCCCACATCAGGCTCCCTGCTCAGCAGGAAGCTTGCTGAAAATGGGGAGGGACAGCATGGAACTGTTTTAGAAATAAGGCTGCACCCATCTTAGAGCAAAACTGCATATGAGTTTAGGAAGCCACCTGTTATTTCAGGTGAATGATCCATCCAGCCTCACTCTGTACAAATGAGATCATATATCTCATGAAATACAAAATCATATATCTTAGTATGTGTTCATTGTTAGTTTCCTTGACTACCTGAGGACAAGTGGTCACCATGTCTTACTCAACCCTGTGCCACTGTAGTACTCACAACCTTATAGTTATTCAATAAATGTCTGCTGAAAGTTTTTTTCTTTGACTTCCTTGGAACATTTAAAATGTCCTTAACTGGCTCTCATAAGTTTTGAGGCAACAATTGTCATTTAATTTTGTTATAAACCTTTAGTTTGGTTAATGACAATATATCTAGCAAAAAGAATGATTGTTTATAACATCTTAGACAGATGGACTGCCTTTGGAAAAAAAATGTACTGAGTGAGATAAATGTTAAGTTCTACACTCAAACCACCTTCCCACTTAACAATAGTCCAACTGTAGAGGGAGGCTGCCATGCTATGTTAGTGGAAGCTGCACCATGGAAGCCAATGTCTTCTGTCCTGTAGCTCATAACTGCATGATCATAAATAGATTCCATAACCTCTGGAACTCAATTTCTTTTTCTGTCAAATGGGAGTAATAATACCTGACTACTCTAACCTGAATGTGTCTCACCAAAATTCATATACTGAAATCCTAATGCCCAATTTGATAGCATTAGGAATTGGAAACTTTGGGAGCTGTATAGGTTGTGAGGATGGGGCCCTCATGAATGAGAGTAGTGCCTTATAAAGCTTTTATTTTTCAGTAATCCTACACTCAATGTGGGGCTCAAACTTACAACCCTGAGATCAAGAGTTACATGCTGTACTGATTGAGCTAGCCCAGTGCTCTGAGTGTAATGCCTTATGAAAGAGACCCCAAAGAGATCCCTAACCCCTTCCATGTGAAGACAGAGCAAAGAGAAGTTTGCTATGAAATAGGAAACATGGTCTCATCAAAATGTGACCATGCTGGAGCCTTGATCTTGGACTTACCAGTCTCCAGCATCATGAGGAATAAATCTCCATTGTTTATAAGCTACCCGGTCAGTGCTGTCTTGTCATAGCCACTTGACAGATTATAGTCACTGATTTATAGAGTAGTTATGAGAATTAAATGGGCTAATGTGGCATTTTCGCTCCCTCCCCCCACTGTAGTCACTACCACCGCCACCACTACCACATGTGGCTGCCTGGCCTTGACCCTTTGTTTTGGCTTTGTGGCCTGATGTGATGCTTAGACAGTTAAACAAGGCCCAGGTGGAAAAGCCTGGGGTAGAGACTCAGGCTGAGATCTTCCCTTCCCGGAGTTTTAGGAGTGCCCACCTTAATTCAGAAGTCTCTCCTGTTAGTCTTGGTCTTCTCATCTGCCCCTAACCTGGTTTCTTGCTACCCCCAATTGGACCCCAAGTTTGTACTAACCCCAAGAGCTCAGTGCCCCCTCTCCAGCACTGCCATAAGCAGCACAGCCTGCCCAAGCTTCAGTTCTCTGGTACATCATTGCATCCCCTAAACCTAGGACAAGGACTAATAGAACAAGATGGTGGAGGAGTAAGAGACCTAAATTTCATCTGGTCCCAGGAATTCAGCTAGATAGTTATCAAACTACTCTGAACACCCATGATCTCAACAGGAGATCAAAGAGAAGAAAAGCAGCAATTCTAGGAACAGAAAAGCGACTACCTTCTGGAAGGTAGGATGTGCAAAGAAATGAATCTGAGGTGATATACGGGAAGAGAGACTATGAGGGAGGTGGGGCAGCTCCCAGCAAGTGATAGAGCAGCGGAGCACAAAATCAGAACTTTTAGAAGTCTGCTCCACTGAGAGATCTTGCCCCAGTGGCTAAGCAGATGGTGGAGCCCTTGGGGAGAGAGTGTGGTCTCAGGTCCCTCAGGGTCACAGAAAGACCAGGGATGTCTGAGTGTGGCAGAGCTCCCAGGTATTGGAATGTGGAAGCTGGCTACAGAGACAGAGCTGAGGAGTGAGCTCTCAGCTCAGGGTTTCCATAAACCATGATCCCTGACGTATTCAGGCCACTGCTCTTTGAGCAGAGACCCCACAAGTGGCAGATCTGGGGAGACTCACCTTCCTCCTCTGGAAGGAGAGGCATGGGAGCACACTGCAGGAATCAGCTAGGTTTGGAGACTCCAAACAGGGCTGTGTGCCAGAGATAGAAATGCTCGGTCACAGGCTGGGTGAGCTCAGAGCCCTGCCAGAGACCAGGGAGACGGGAGTGATTGACTACTTTTCTCTGAGGATGCACTGAGGAGTGGGGCCCTGACCTCTTGGCTCCTCCAGGCCTGAGATTGGGAGGCTGCCATTTTCATTCTCTGCCTCCAAAGCTGTATGGGGAGCAAAAGCGCTCAGGGAACAAAAACTACTGGGAGCAAAACTGAGCAGATTGCTTAGCCTGGCCCCTGGCAAGGGCGGTGCAATTCCACCTTGGGCAAAGACATTTGAGAATCACTGCAACAGGCCCTTCCCACAGAAGATCACCAAGAACATCCAGCCAAAACCAAGTTTACTGATCAATGAGAATTGCGGAACTCCAGTGCTAAGGAAATGCAGCACATAGAATTCATGGCTTTTTCTCCATGATTCTTTAGTCTTTCAAAGTTAAAATTTTTTCTTATTGTGCTATGTTAGTCACCATAAAATACATTATTCGTTTTTGATGCAGTGTTCCAAGATTCATTGTTTATGTACAACACCCAGTGCTCCATAAATTTTCCTTAATTTTTTCTTTTTCTATTTTTTTGAATTTTTCCCTTTTCCTATTTTAATGTATTTTAACTATTTCATCTTATCAATACCTTTTTAAAAATCTTTTTTAATTTTCATTTTTAGTCATATTCTATCCATTCATTGTATTTAACCTTACTTTACATATAAGTTTTTCTTTAAAATTCTGGGATACAGGGGCTACTGTGTGGCTCAGTGGGTTAAAGCCTCTGCCTTCAGCTCAGGTCATGATCCCAGGGTCCTGGGATTGAGCCCCACATTGGGCTCTCTGCTCGGCAGGGAGCCTGCTTCCCCCTCTCTCTCTGCCTGCCTCTCTGCCTACTTGTGATCTTTGTCTACTAAATAAATAAATAAAATCTTTAAAAAAAATTTTAGGATACAATTTCTTCTAACAGACCAAAATTTACCCTAAATCTAGTGTATGGCTTTGTTCTAGTCTCCAGCCTGATCATATTCTCTCCTTTTTTTTTTCTTTTTTCAACCAACTTCTTATCTTATCAATTCCTTATTTAAAATCTTTTAAAATTTTCATCTTTACAGTCATATTCCATCCCTTCCTTGTGTTTATCCTTAGTTTTGTACATATATGTTTTCCTTTCTTTAAAATTTTGGGAGGCAGTTTCTTCTAACAGATCAAAATACATCCAAAATCAAGTGTGTGGCTCTGTTCTATTCACCAGCCTAATCATATATTTTTCTTTTTCCTTTCTTCTCCACCCCCCCCAAGTTTTGGGTTCTTCTGATTTGGTTAGTGTATATTTTTCTGGGATTGTTATTACCCTTTTAGCATTTTGTTCTCTCATTCATCTATTCTTCCCTGGGCAAAATGACAAAGCAGAAAAACTTACTCCCCCCAAAAAGAACAAGAGGCAGCTACTGACAGCTAGAGACCTAATCTATATAGACATTAGTAAGATGTCAGAACTAGAGTTCAGAATGACAATTGTAAAGATGCTAGCTGGGTTTGAAAAAGCATAGAAGATACCAGAGAATCCCTTTCTGAAGAAATAAAAGAACCAAAAATCTAACTAAGTTGAAATTAAAACAGTTATTAATGAGGTATAATAAAAAAATGGAGGCTCTTACTGCTAGGATAAATGAGGCAGAAGAGAGAATTAGTGATATAGAAGACCAAATGATGGAGAATAAAGAAGCTGAGAAAAAGAAAGATAAACAACTACTGGATCACAAGGGGAGAATTTAAGAGATAAGTGATGCCATAAAATGAAACAATATTAGAATAATTGGGATCCCAGAAGAAGAAGAAAGCGAGAGAGGGACAGAAGGTATATTGGAGCAAATTACAACAGATAGCTTCCCTAATCTGGGGAAGGAAACAAGCATCAAAATCCAGGAAGTGCAGAGAACCCCCCCTCAAAATCAATAAAAATAGGTCAACACACTGTCATCTAATAATAAAACTTACAAGTCTCAGAGACAAAGAGAAGATCCTGAAAGATGCTTGGGACAAGAGTTCTGTAACCTACAATGGTAGAAATATTAGGTTGGCAGCAGACTTATCCACAGAGACCTGGCAGGCCAGAAAGGACTGGCATGATATATTCAGAGCACTTAATGAGAAAAATATGCAGCCAAGAATACTATATCCAGATAGGCTGTCATTGAAAATAGAAGGAGAAATAAAAAACTTCCAGTACAAACAAAAACTAAAAGAATTTACAAACACCAAATCAACCCTACTGAAAATATTGAAAGGGGTGCTCTAAGCAAAGAAAGAGACTAAAAGTAACAGACCAGAAAGGAAGAGAGACAATATACAGTAACAGTCACCTTACAGGCAATACAATATCACTAAATTCATATCGTTCAATAGTTACCCTGAATGTAAATGGGCTAAATGTCCCAATCAAAAGACACAGGGTATCAGAATGGATAAAAAAACAAAACCCATCGATATGCTGTCTACCAGTAACTCATTTTAGACCCAAAGACACCTCCAGATTTAAAGTGAGGGTGTGGAAAACAATTTACCATGCTAATGGACATCAAAAGAAAGCTGGGATGGCAATCTTTATATCAGGTAAATTAGATTTCAAGCCAAAGACTATAATAAGAGATGAGGAAGGACACTATATCATACTTAAAGCGTCTGTCCAGCAAGAAGATCTAATAATTTCAAATATCTATGCCCCAACATGAGAACAACCAATTACGTAAACCAATTAATGACAAAATCAAAGAAACACATCAACAATAATACAGTAATAGTAGGGGACTTTAGCACCTCCCCTCACTGAAATGGAAAAATCATCTAAGCAAAAAAATCAACCAGGAAATAAAGGCTTTAAATGACACACTGGACCAGATGGACATCATAGATATATTCAGAACCTTCCATCCCAAAGCAACAGAATGCACATTATTCTCTAGTGCACATGGAACATTCTCCAGAATAGATCACGTTCTGGGTCACAAATCAGGTCTCAACCAGTACCAAAAGATTGGGATCATTTCCTGCATATTTTTAGAACACAATGCTTTGAAACTGGAACTCGACAACAAGAGGAAAGTTGGAAAGAACTCAAATACATGGAAGCTAAAGAGCATCTTGCTGAAGAATGAATGGGTCAACCAGAAAATTAAAGAAGAATTAAAAAAATTCATGGAAACAAGTGAAAATGAAAACACAACCGTTCAAAATCTTTGGGTTGCAGCAAAGGTGGTGCTGAGAGGGAAGTATATAGCAAAACATGCCTTTCTCAAGAAACAAGAAAGGTCTCAAATATACAACTTAATCCTACACCTAAAGGAGCTGGAGAAAGAACAGCAAAGAAAACCTAAACCCAGCAGGAGAAGATAAATAATAAAGATCAGAGCAGAAATCAATGAAATAGAAACCAAAAGAACAGTAGAACAGATCAATGAAAGTAGGAGCTGTTTCTTTGAAAAAATTAATAAGATTGAGAAATCCCTGGCCAGACTTATCAAAAAGAGAAAAGATCCAAATTAATAAAATCATGAATGAAAGAGGTGAGATCACAACTGACACCAAAGAAATACAAACAATTATAAAAACATTATGAGCAACTGTATGCCAGCAAATTTGACAATCTGGAAGAATTCCTAGAGTTGTATAAACTACCAAAACTGAACCGGGAAGAAATAGAAAACCTGAACAGACCCTTAACCAGTAAGGAGATTGAAGTAGTCATCAAAAATCTCTCAATAAAGAAGAGCCCAGGGCCAGATGTCTTCCCAGGGGAATTCTAGCAAACATTTAAAGAAGAATTAATACCTATTCTCCTGAAACTTTTCTAAAATATAGAAATGGAAGGAAAACCTCCAAACTCATTATGAGGCCAGCATTACCTTGATCCCAAAACCAGACAAAGACCCCATCAAAAAGGAGAATTACACACCAATTTCCCTGATGAACATGGATGCAAAAATTGTCACCAAAATACTAGCCAATGAGATCCAACAGTACATTAAAAGGATTATTCACCGTGACCAAGTGGGATTTATAACTGGGCTGCAAGGTTGGTTCAACATCCACAAATCAATCAGTGTGATACAATAAATTAATAAAAGAAAGAACAAGAACCATATGAGACTCTCAATAGATACTGAAAAAGCATTTGACAAAATACAACATTCTTTCTTGGTAAAAACACTTCACAGTGTAGGGATAGAGGGTACTTACCTCAATATCATCAAAGTCATCTGTGAAAAACCCACAGCGAATATCACTCTCAATGGGAAAAACTGAGAGCCTTTCTCCTAAGGTCAGGAACATGGCAGGGCTGTCCACTATCAACACTGCTATTCAACATAGTACTAGAAGTCCTAGTCTCAGCAATCAGACAACAAAAAGAAATAAAAGTCATTTGAATCAGCAAAGAAGAAGTCAAACTCTCACTCTTTGCAGATGATATAATACTTTATGTGGAAAAGCAAAAAGACTACACTCCAAAACTGTTCAAACTCATACAGGAATTCAGTAAAGTGTCAGGATATAAAATCGATGCACAGAAATTAGTCATATTTCTATACACCAACAACAAGACAAAAGAAAGAGAGATTAAGGAGTCGATCCCCTTTACAATTGCCCCCAAAACCATAAGATACCTAAGAATACATCTAACCAAACAGGAAAAGAATCCATACTCAGAAAACTATAGAGTACTCATGAAAGAAATTGAGGAAGACACAAATAAATGGAAAAAATAGTCCATGCTCATGGATTGGAAGAACAAATATTGTGAAAATATCTATGCTACCTAGAGCAATCTACACATTTAATGCAATCCCTATCAAAATCCCATCCATTTTTTTTCAAAGAAATGGAACAAATAATCCTAAAATTTATATGGAACCAGAAAAGACTCCAAATAACCAAAGAAATGTTGAAAAAACCAAAGTTGGTGGCATCACAATTCCACACTTCAAGCTCTATTACAAAGCTGTAATCATCAAGACAGTATGGTACTGGCACAAAAACAGACACATAGATCAGCGGAACAGAATAGAGAGCCCAGAAATGGACCCTGAACTCTATGGTCAACTACTCTTTGACAAAGCAGGAAAGAATGTCCAGTGGAAAAACATGTCCAATGGAAAGACAGTCTCTTCAACAAATGGTGTTGGGAAAATTGGACAGTCACATGCAGAAGAATGAAACTGGATCATTTCCTTACACCATACACGAAAATAGACTCAAAATGTATGAAAGACCTCAATGTGAGACAGGAATCCATCAAAATCCTTGAGAAGAACACAGGCAGTAACCTCTTTGACCTCAGCCACAGCAACTTCTTGCAAAGGCAAGGGAAGCAAGGGCAAAAATGAACTATTGGGACTTCATCAAGATCAAAAGCTTTTGCATAGCAAAGGAAACAGTCAACAAAACCAAAACTGACAGAATGGGAGAAGATATTTGCAAATGACATGTCAGATAAAGGGCTAGTATCTCTAAAATCTATAAAGAACTTATCAAACTCAACACCCAAAGAACACATAATTCAATCAAGAGATGGGCAGAAGACATGAACAGACATTTCTGCAAAGAAGACACACAAATGGCTAACAGACACATGAAAAAGTGCTCAACATAACTCAGCATCAGGGAAATACAAATCAAAACCACAGTGAGATACCACGTCACACCAGTCAGAATGGCTAAAATTAACCAGTAAGGAAACAACAGGTATTGGTGAGGATGCTGAGAGAGTGAACCCTCCTACACTGTTGGTGGGAATGCAAGATGGTGTAGCTACTCTGGAAGACAGTATGGAGGTTCCTCAAAAACTTGAAAATAGAGCTACTCTAAGACCCAGCAATCACACTACTTGGTATTTACCCTAACGATACAAATGTAGTCATCCAAAGGGGCACATGCACCCAAATGTCTATAGCAACAATGTCCACAATAACCGAACTATGGAAAGAACCTAGATGTCCATCAGTAGATGAATGGATAAAGAAGAAGTGGTATATATAGATGGTGGAATACTACGCAGCCATCAAAGAAATGGAATCTTGCCATTTGCAATGACATGGATGGAACTAGAGGGTATTATGCTAAGCAAAATAAGTCAATGAGGGACAATTATCATATGATCTCACTGATTTGAAGAATAAGAGAAACAAGGCAGAGGATCATAGGGGAAGGGAGGGAAAAATGAAACAAGACAAAACCAGAGAGGGAGACAAACTGTAAGAGACTCTTGGTCTCAGGAAATCAACTGAAGGTTGCTGGAGGGGAGGAGGGGAGGAGGGAAGGGGTGGAAGGGTGATGGGCATTGGGGAGGGTATGTGCTATGGTGAGTGCTGTGAATTGTATAAGACTGATGAATCACAGACCTGTACCCCTGAAATAAATAGTACATTAAATGATTTTTTAAAATGGTTAATATGTGCTGAAGGGACTGCATTCCTCTTTTATGTCCTCCAGGTTCAGACAGAAGGGGTGCTGAAGGCTACAGAAGGAAAAGGTAGGGGGTAGATTCTTAGAATGGGTTTGGCCATTGCAAAGGAAACTCTCGTGACTACAGATATCCCTAGGAATGTTGTAGTCTGTATTTTTCATTTTAGAGAGCATTAGTTTTCTAGTGCTGCCATTATAAAGTACCACAAACTAGGTAACTCAGAAAAAAAGAAATTTATTATCTCACAGTTCTGGAATCCAAAAGTCCAAAATCAAGTTATTGGCAGGGTGATGATCCCTCTGAAGGCTCTAGAAAAGGGTCTGTTCAAAGTTTTTCTCCTAGCTTCTGGTCACCTCTGGCATTCCTTTTCTTATAAAATGGCTATCTTCTTCCTTTGTCTTGTCACATTGTCTTTCTTCTGTGCATATCTGTCTCTGTGTCCAAATTTCCCCTATTTATAAGAACACTAGTCATATTGTATTAGGATCCGCCCTTGACTTACCATATACAAAGACCTAATTTTCAAAAAAGCTTACATTCTGAGGTACTAGAGGTTAGGACTTCAACATATCTTTGTTGGAGGATGCAATTCAACCTGTAACAGAGGGGAAATGACAAAGTCAAGTCTGATCCAGGTAGCTGGATATCTAAGGCATTTGGAGGTCTGTTCTATATGAAAGAAAGGTTGAATGAAAGGAGGCACACACAATAATAAGAAGCTTTCTATAGAGACGATTCCTGCTGTCAATGAAATGTGCTGTATTAAAAATGGCTGCAATTCTTTGGAAGTTCTTTCATTGAAAGGTGAGATCTATGTTCCCTCTCCTGAGACTTGGCTGAATTATGATGGCTTTGACTAATAGAATATGGTAGAAGTGATGTTCTGTGACTTCCAGATTTAGCCTTTAAGAGGACTGGCATTTTTTGCTTCCTTTCTCTTGAAGCCCTGAGCCATCATTTGAGAAATCTGACTACCCTAAGGTTCCCATGCTGTGAGGAAGCCCTTGCTAGCCACATGGAGACTCCATGTGGGAGGGAGATAGAGATAGAGGAGAAAGAGAGAGAGAGAGAGAGACCCGGCTAGTCTCTGACCATTTTATCCACCAGATGTACAAGTCATCCAAATCCAGATCCAAATCCAGACTTTGTAGAACAATGATGAGCTTCCCCTCTGTGCCCAGCCTGGATTCTTGTCCCAGCATGAGTTATAATAATTAATTGTTGTTTAAAGCCATTTAGTCTGGGTTAGTTTGTGAGGAAACAACAGAAAACTGGATCTCAGAACTGGAGATATTCAATCGATATGAAGGAAGAGATGGGGGTCCGGATGTTGCTTTTTGAGGAAAGGATCCTGGCAGTGTGAACAAGTGGGTGGAGTTTGTGTGTGGCCAAGCAACCACATTGTGGAGTCAGGGGAGATCTGCTGGTTTGGAAATGGAGGTGGAGGATGGAGTTGGGGGTGACATGAACACCCAGAAGCTCTCCCTGATCCTGTTGGGGAGCTTACTGGTAGCAAAAACATATTCCAGTTACTAGTGCCAAGCTTGTTTCTCATTGGCCCACAGACTGTAAGGCAAGTCTTCGCTTCCCAAAACTGTAAGGTTCTAGGTAGATGGACAGAGGGATGTCTGCTGGGGTGGGAAACAGAAGGGGGGTGGTTTCCTGGGACAGATGAGGGCTGCAGACATTACTCTTGCACTTGAGGGAAAATAGAAGGAAAGAGACACTGTCAGATCTAATAGTGCCCAGGATAGACATGCAGAGGAATGGTTCTATAGCCTGTCATTCAGGCTGTCTTTAATCTAGAACCCACCTGCTTTTCCTACATTGTTCCCCGGACTTGTCTTCATGCATGCTATGTTCTCTGTATGTGATACCCACTTCCTTACTTTGATGCTTTAACTCAAAATGAAATGTTTTTTTTTTTCTTTTTTCCCCCAGCATCACATGTCTGGGCCCTGGATTCCTACAAGAGGCCCTTGGAATGTCACATGAAAATTGTCTCTGATCCCTCAGTGTGGAGGTAACCATATATGCTCAGAACTCCTAAGATATGTTGCCTGTATACTGCACAGCTATGAAAGTCTTGCCTTGTCCTTCCTTATAGTCCAGAGAAGATCCCATTTTGCTTCTGAGACTACCCAAATGTTCACCATAATCCAATGTCAAATAACCCTCAACACATTTTATTGGGTTGGTGGTTGGAAGCAAATCCTAATGTTTATAAAGGCCATGATATTTTTAAAAAGGGAAATATTTTAGAATTCAAACAACTCACCCATGTCCATACAGCTAGGGAGGATGATTGTAGGATCCAAACCCAGGGCCTGGGGCTCCAGAGCCAGTGCTCTGAAACTCTACCATGTGCTGCACAGTGCAAGCTCACTATCTATCCATAAAATATCTTATTCTGACTATAGATGATTAAATTAGTTGAGCCAATTAAAAGCAATCAAGCCAATTATAAGCTACATCCAGTTAAACTTGACTTTCATTTATTTGTAAACTATGTGCAGGATGGGTGAGATGTCTCTGCCCTCTCAGATATCATACTCAAACATGTTGAACTATAGTTCTAATTTCTGGTGTGAAAAAACCTCATCTGACTCAACCTGTTTTTACTGCAGCTGTTCACAACTAGTCAGTCTCTAAAACTAGGCTGTATCAGTTTTTCCTCTTTGGAGACCCTCTATACTACCAGGTTTGAGATGCTTGGATCTACCTCAAGTCTCTCTGCATCACTGTTATTACTGAGGGGTATGGCTAGAAGCAAAAGATAGATCAGGTAGAGGCTTTAATCTTTCTGCAATACCCATCTAGGGTAGGAGTTCCAAGTCTGGGGGAAAGAGGGAAGGAAAGATTGAGGTAGACAGGAGAAAGTGCAGGTGAGAAGGCCAAAGAAATAGAAGCAAAAGGTGTAAAAAATGATTGAAGAAAGGAATTGAAAGAAAAAGAAAGATTAGAGATGGAGAAAAATGGAAATAGAAAGAAGTGGTGGGGGGGCGGATAAGAGAGAAAGTGCTTTGGAAATTAAATGAGAAGCTTAAAAATAAACCAACAGGCAACAACAACATTTGGAATCAACTGTGGTTTTATTATAGCTGTGTTGTCCAAATGTAACTGTCAATTTATTCACTATCTTGACTTCATTAGATAATGTCCTTGCATCATTCCAAAATAATTCCTTTTGAATGAAAGGATCCTCCCTATGAAATATTTCCATGTCTTTGGATTTGACTACTCTAGATACTTCCTATACATGGAATCATACAGTAGTTGTATTTCTTTGTCTAATTTATTCACTTATGATGACATCTTCAAGATTCATCTGTGTTTTAACATGTATCACCATTTCATTTTTTTCCTAAGGCTGCATGGTATTTCATTGTATGTATATACCATATTTTGTTTATCTATTCATCCAGTCATGTACTTTTGAGTTGTTTCCATTTTTTGGCTATTGTCAGTAATGCTGCTATGAATGAACATTGGAATACAGGATGGTGTTTTGTCTTAGTGAAGGAGTAATGTTTAAACTTGGGAAAGAGATGCAAAGTGGGCTTTTAGGATGATTTGGTTCTAGAACACTGAAGCCAAATTTGCTTGGGTAAATGAGCCATCTGTGGAATCCAGCCTGTTATGAGAGCTTCCTTCACATTTGGGTTTGGAAGCAAAATCCTAGTTAGTAATCAAGTTTTGGTTGGCCTCATTTTGCAAATATTTTGTTTCTATCTTTTGAGCTCCTTGAAAGGAAGACAGACAGGTGAGTGGAGGCAATATTCTTTTTTTTTTTTTAATTTTTAAATTTTTTTATAAACATATATATTTTTTTATCCCCAGGGGTACAGGTCTGTGAATCGCCAGGTTTACACCTTCACAGCACTCACCATAGCACATACCTTCCCCAATGTCCATAACCTCACCCCCCTCTCCCTACCCCCCTTCCCCCCAGCAACCCTCAGTTTGTTTTGTGAGATTCAGAGTCACTTATGGTTTGTTTCCCTCCCGATCCCATCTTGTTTCATTTAATCTTCTCCTACCTCCCTAACACCCCATGTTGCATCTCCACTTCCTCATATGAGGCAATATTCTTGAATGTCTAGCCCAACACCATCATAATATCTTTCCTTTGTCATACCCCATTATATCCCAAACTACAGGGTTTTTCTAGAGTAAGTTACTGCCCTTCTGGAAAGAAAAAGAAGATTTTGACATCTACTATAATATGCATACACACTCTATGTATCTACCACATCTTTTAGAGCCTGGGTCAATTCATTAGCACAGATTTTCTTGAAAATAATGGATCAAGCCTTGGCCTACCAATTTGAATTGTGTGTCTGCCAGATTTGAACATTGTTGTAGGGACGTGTTCTTAACCGGTGTGTGGTTTTTGTTCCTAGTGTTTCCCAGGATTTTGGTAATTTATTCGAAAGTAAGGTGGGCTGCTCATAATCTAGAAGTTTCCCTTGAGCTGCATTTTCAAATTTTATCCACATACAACAACTCAGAGTGGTTCTATTATAAGTTGAATTGCATCTCCCTTCTGCACATCACTGCAAATTCTTATGTTGAAGTTTTAACCCCCAGGGGACATCTGACTTTCATCTGACCAGAGCTCTCAGGAGTGCACAGTGCTTCAGGATTCTCAAAATGAGCTCGTATTAATACATTTATTGGAAACTCTAAGCCTGTGCCTTCTTTTTAAAATTTTATTTTAATATTCTGTGTGACAAACTGAGAAATATGCATAAAGAACTTCTGCTGCACTCTAATGTGTGATAGTTGTCTTGAGAAAAAGTACTTGTCTAATTGAGTTGTGACTGAACTAACTGCTTTTTTCATGGAGGACCATTTTTATTTGAACAAATAACTGACAGACAAATCACGGTTATTTGGACTTGGGTATTTGGCAGATATTTTTTGACAATGAACAAAGTGAGTCTGTTATTTCAAGGAAAACAACTGACAGTATTTGTTGCCAAAGCTAAAATTCCAACTTTCAAGAGAAAATTAAAATTTGGAATGCTTATATTCATCACCATGCCCTTGCCATCTTCCGAATACTTAAAGACATTTTCTGTGAGATTAATGTTGATATTAACAAATATGATTTTTAAAATTTTGTGTAATGAAATGTGTCAACATTTGGAATATCTGCATAACTTGGTGAACCAATATTTTCTAAATGACCAATTCATAGTTTATAAAATTATGCATGTGTAAAAAATGTATTCCAAGTGCAAGACATACCAACGAATTTTAATGTAATGGAGAATGAAAAACTCACTGAGATGGTCTCAGATTTCATGTTGCAACTAACCTTTAAGGAACTACAATTTCTCGCATTTTGGTGTAGTATCAAAGAAGGATATCCATAATGATCTAAAACAGCTATTAAAATATCCCCTCCCTTTTCCAACTACATGCCTGTGTAAGGTGGATTTTATTCATATATATACACTTCTATCAAAACAACATATTGCAACAGCTAGAATGCAGGAGCAAATATGAGAATCCATCTGTCTTCTATTAAGCCTGATAATAAAGAGATTTGAAAATGCAAAATAATGCCACTCCTCTCACTAATTTTCTTGGTTTGGAAAAAAAAGTCATTTTTCATGAAAATATTTTACTTGTGTTAAATTGTAATAAGTTTATTGTTGTTATTTCAAAAATGATTTGTAAATACATATTTAAAACCATCTAATTTTTTAAAAACATAGAATTTTTAAAAAAAGATTTTATTTATTTATTTGAGAGAGAGAGACTGAGAGAGAGCATGTGAGGGGAGAAGGTCAGAAGGAGAAGCAGACTCCCAGTGGAGCTGGGAGCCCGATGCGGTACTCGATCCCAGGACTCTGGGATCATGACCTGAGCCGAATGCCATTGCTTAACCAACTGAGCCACCCAGGCACCCCAAAAATCATCTAATTTTTAATATGGTAAGAGTCAATCAATCTAACCCACATAAGCCAAAGCTCACTGGGGTCCTAAATAATTTTTGAGAATGTAAAATGATTCTGGGCTCCAAAAATTTAATTTCACCTGTTAGCATAGGTGACACAGAGCAATGGTTCTCCAAGTAGGGTTAGGGAACTCTTTGTATCAGAATCATTTGGGTAGCTTGTTATAAAATGCAGATTCCTGGGACTTGTCCCAGATTGAATTGGGTTTCTTAAAGGGCCAGCTTGTATTTGTTTTCATGTATTGACATTTCCAAACAAAGCAACACTCAAATTTGGTAAGGTCTTAACCTTATTAAGTCACTTGCTAGTGTGGCCAGTTTTTCCAAGATCCTAGACAATCAAACTGAACACTATACCTATTCTACCAGAGATCCAAATCTCAGGAATTATGGCCACCCTTGTGCAAATGCAGCGATGAGAATTCCTTAGACAATATTTTCTGCAGAAATAACATATATAGAGAGAAGTTGACATATGGCAGTGGAATGCATTTGACCCATTTTCTCCAGATTGTTGTGGAGCCAAATATGTATTCTCCAGACTTTTCCTTCTTTCTGTTCCAATACTAAAGCCAACCACTGTGGTGGCCATTTGAGATGAGGCAGGGGAGGGGATGGGTTGTGCAATGAGGGCTGAGTTGAGCACAGAAGAGTGGATCTTGGGGACTAAGACATACAGAAGCCGAGCTAAGGAATGCGTTTTTCTGAAAAGCCACATCTGGACCCCTGGTTAACAATCCTGACTAATCTTTGGCCTCAGACAAGAGGCCAACCACAAAAAAAAAAAAAAAAAAAGGGAAAAAAAAGAAAACACAGAGAGTATGGAGATTTGTCCACTTCTTTGATTTGTTGAATATAGTAACGTGAATCCAAAGTGCTCAGCCATGTGCACAAGTGTGCGCATGGGCACTCAGATTGACGTGTTTAGAGGTGTTGGAAATTTCAATATTCAACTGGGAAACGTGTCTTCCTGTGTTATACTTTCTGGATAAAACCCAATCTTCTTTACAAATTCTCAAAACAGGCAACTCTGCAGGCCCTTTTACTTGGAATAGCTAAGCAATGGCATGGACTAGGGTCTGAAAGTTTGTTTTTTCATACATGGTACAGGATTTCTCTTCCCTTTTTAAAAAAATGACATTTGTGTTACTACACTGGGACAGTTTTTACAAAGTTAACCTGCTGATGTGTGATTCTATAACACTCAATCCACTTGTCATTTTCCTTCATCTTACTGATGGAGGCTTACGTTTATCTCCCATTCCTTCCTCAACCTTACATTCCTGTCCCTGCCCTACGCATCCGAAGTAGGTTTCATTCTGTTTCAAGATTCTTCTTTAAAATTTCTCCTGAGTTCTGCACAACATAAAACATATGCAGTTTTGTTGTTTTTATTTTTTCCATAAAGCAAAAAATCTGGCTGACAATTCACTTACGTGTTTTAGAAGTAAGAAATGCAGGCATGGAACATTGATTTGAGCAAAGAAGTCAAAGAAACAGTATCCAGAAAACTAGGTCCGTAGTGGCCAAAAATATTGAAAAGATGAATTAGACTTGTGTAAGCTTAGAATAAAAGTCAGTATAACTGGCTGCATTTGTGGGTTATTATCATAGCGCCTGTTTCTCCCTTATTACATTATCCCCTCTGTACTAGTGGGGCTGCTGGCCAGAGAATGATATGCATAGATTGCTTATGGCTCCCTTCTGCCTTCCCACCCATTTTACCCCCCTTCTGAGAGGTCTTGTGTGGCTAACCACCCCCTTCCCCACTTCAGAACTGCTCCTGAGCTCCAGAACATCTTTCCTTCTTCCTTCCAGATTAAACTTTTGTTTAAGGACAGTCTGCCCCAGGCCAGACATTTGGTATGTTTTACTCTATTTCTTTCTCATCACAATCCCACGAAGTAGCAGTTAGTAACCCCTTTTCACAAATAAGGAAAAGCGAGGTTATGACAACTAGTGAGTATCACAGCAAAGAATTCTGGGTGTTCATTCCCCTGGCCTGGCCTATCTCCACCTTTCCTTGTACCCTAGATGGACACCATGAGCTGGCATAATCCAGTGAGTAAGCTAGTGAGTGCTGAGTTCTCAAAGTGCTCCCCACAAGGGGGACTTAGAGGTCTTAGGAGCTGGGAGAGGTCTTAGAGCTGGGAAAGATGACTCTGCTGGACTTCCAGTGGAGTGGCATAAGGTAAGGGACATCTTTGGGGTTGAAAGGAACCTCTCTGGGAACCTGAAATTATACCACAGAGAAGAGGTTCCCAATCTGGAAATCCTTGGGCCATGGCTGGCAAATATTTTGTTTGACCCACATGGTGTTTTTAAAAACTAGGAGATCTTGGGATGCCTGGGTGGGTCAGTGGGTTAAAGCCTCTGCCTTTGGCTCAAGTCATGATCTCAGGGTCCTGGGATCAAGCCCCGCATCGAGCTCTCTGCTCAGCAGGGAGCCTGCTTCCCCCTCTCTCTCTGCCTGCCTCTCTGCCTACTTGTGATCTCTCTCTGTGTATGAAATAAATTAAAAAATCTTTAAAAAAATAAAAAATAAAAACTAGGAGATCCAACATAAAAAGCTAGATTTGTAGCTTCTCTTGAAAAATCGGATGATCTCACATCACTGTACCCTTAAGTGAAAACAATCTCCTAGAACTCCTGTCTGGAGAGACCCAAGCTCTCCTGTCATCACAAACCCTGCAGGTTTTCTGATCTATTTCACTTATTTCTGGGCTGCTATAGGCATCTGAATCCGAGGCATCTGAAGTACATAAGGTTCTCTTCTGCCCATGGGAGGGGCACCATCCCTAAAGGTTGAAGCTATAAAGAGACCTGAAGGCTGAAGTTCTGTTTCTTTTTCTTCCATTTTCCTTCAAGAAAGGAGACAATACGTACATGAACCTTCATATTCCAAGTCTGGGAAACTTCTGACAAAAATAAATTCCCCATGAAATAAAAAGTACCCCAGACTTGTGGGCAGGGCTCTGTAGTCTGATGAGGCTGTGTTCTCATTAAGAGTCAGACCTTTGTCTCAGTCATAATTAAGGTGGTGAGGCCAAGGAGAGCTGGCAGCCAGCTACATTTACCGCTACAATTTAGCCGAAAGGGTTGAAAAGTATCCAGGCCCACAAAAATGGCAACAAGCCCATAGAACTCACAGGGCCTTACCCGCTTTAATACGCATTCCCCCTCCTCTAGCTTGATCCTCTCAATACGCACTCATGGGGAAACTGACTCCCTCTGTTGATCCCTAACTAATCATAATGAATTTCCACTCAGGAGGCCACATATGAAAAGTCATAGAAATTTATATTGTAATAATCATAACTGTAATCATAGCTAAAATTCACAGAACTTTTAGTTTATAATTAAGGATTGTATGGGGCACCTGGGTAGCTCAGTCCAGTAAGTGTCTGCCTTCAGCTCAGGTCATGATCCCAGGGTCCCGAGATAGAGCCCCACATCGGGCTTCTTGCTCAATGAGGAGCCTGCTTCTCCCTCTCCCTCTCCCCCTGCTTGTGCTCTGTCTCTCTGTCAAATAAATAAAATCCTTAAAAAAAATAACCAGGCATTGTGCTAAGCTCTTCTAATGCCATATCTCATTTAATCCTTACAGCAATCTTAGAATTAGTTATGATTATAGTTCCCTTTCTACAGATGAACAAACTGAGACCAAAGAGGTTAAGCAATTTGCCAAAGGTCACACAGCTGAAAAGTCTTGGAGTCAGAATTCGGGGCCAGATATCAGGGATGGGTATCCTTCCCATGGGCAAAGAAGGTCTCCATCTACACTTAATTTTGGAAATCTTTAATTAAAAATCCACAATAACTCCATAAGACATGAAATCAGGCTAATTCTGTCTGCTTCCTCTTGGCAGCCAGTACATGATGCTTCTACCCTATTTTCCTTTGCACATGGTTGGTAATAGAGCCGCTAGAGTCCTAATCATGTCTTAGAAATTTCTTTGAGTACTTTTTGACTGAAGATCTCAAATGCTGTTCCCATTCTTTTGTTTAATACCACTTGTGCTCATTTTGGCTCAGTGCTCGATCTCAGTGATCAAAGACCTCAACCCACAGCAAGTACACTTTGTTTTATATGCACCACATTAGGAAGCCTTTTCAATCAGAGTTTGATATGTGCTGAGAATTTAGCAGTGAGTGGGAAAACTTGAGCAATCTGTTGGAAGTTCAGACAGTACCAGTGATTTCCCCTTTAACTGCAAACGCCTTAAACTTTCTATCTGTGGAATATGGAGCTTGCACGTGCCTGGATAATTTTGTGTCTTATAGAGACACATATATGGCTATTATTCTAACAGCTATCATTCTTCTGTTTTACTTGGGACTTCACACAAGGGAGCGCCCCATTCCCCTGTTCTCAGAAGGTTATTTGTTTCCCCAGAAGAAAAATATGGTGTGTGCTGAGTTTTGCTTAGGTGGTAGCAAAAAACAAAGATGCAAATGAAAGTTTTTAAAAATTTGAAGTGAGTGGGTTGCTCTAAAATGTCATAGAAATCAACTCAATTAGATCTTTGGCTGGAAAACATCAGAATGGATTAACACTGCTTAGGCTGGCTTCTTATAGCCTGAAACAATGTGACACAAAAAGTGTATTCAAAGGCACTAGTTGCAGGAAAATTGCTACCCAAAGCAGGGCTTGGGCAGGGTGAGTTTGGGGGATGGAGGAAAAAGAACCTTTTTGTATACGGGCCAGAAGTTAAAAGGGAGATAGTGATAAAACCAAGACAGCACTTTTCTTTATCAAAGCACAGACTTTACCTCTGAATTACCAAGCAGGTGCCCTGAGCAGGTGGTCGGTATATCCACTATCAATCTCTATTGAGATCAGCAAGGCGTGAGGGGAGTATGAACAGTGCCAGAAGGGCCAAGTCCCAGAGTGAGTTAAGGCATGCGGAAAGCACAAAGAACACAAAAAGGACTCATTTAGTCATACACAAAAGAAGAAGTGCAAGGAAGGGGGCTGCTCACTCAATATGAGCAGGTCACAGGATAAAAGCAAAATACTTCAACTTTTTTTGCCTTCACAATTGAGAAGAAGGATCCTCAACCTCTCAAATATATATATCCAACAATATATCAAGGAACAAAAGCTCAAGAGAATTAGATATTAGGAGCTCTTACCTAATAAAATGAATTTAAATTATACCCTGGACACTGAAAGAAGACTTTTGAAGGGCATGAGAGGCTCTTGAAGAAAGGGGTTGGGACTGCAAGTCCAGTTCTCTGGGAAACAGATTCTGGGTCAGAGACTTACATTAGGGTATGCCTTCAGGACCAACACTGCTGAAGGGCAGCAAAACAGGACAGAGGGAGAAATTGAATAGAAATTCAGTTACAACAAAGACCTGGGTTGGTCCCATGGTAGGTTCTGAATTGGGAGGGACTCGCAGACTTGTCGTACCTTGAGGCAAGAGATTTATAAAATCAGGTTTTTATAAATTCACTTCCACCCGTTGATGAATGTGTGTTTGTCCCCCTCAACTCCCAGGAGAGGGAGGTGACCTTGGGAGAAGAGTCTGTCTTTAGTAGAGGGCAATTCCTAGAGAGGGACTCAGCTACAAGTTGTCAATAGCCCAACTCCCAGTAGCTGGAAAAATGAGTTCCTTGGTCTTAAAGAGGTATCCAGCAGAGAACTATCATAGTATCACAATTTACAAAAGGAAGAGAAATTTAGATTCCAGAAACTATATCCTGCTAACCTTGATACTGCGCCTCAACCAAGTTTCAGCACAATTATCAAATAGATGGTCTTGGAGCCTTTAGAAAGGGAAGCGGTGGCCACCAAAAACCTAGGTAGGATCATTGGGAACAGTGTTATATGTATGAATTTATTAGTGTCCATCATGGGAACAGCCCTCCAGATGCCAGTTAATTTTGCCATTTTAAAAATTTTAAGTCAAATGCCTGGTTGAGCCCGTATGAGGCACATTTATCAAACCTGCACAAGACCTAGAGTTTGAAAGACAGCCAAAACCAAAAAACCTATAAAGTGTTTTTAAAACCCTGTCCAAAAAATCGACAAAATGAAATTTAGTAAGAACAAATGTAAAGTAACTTACTGAGATCCAAAACTGCATGAAGGAACAGATTTGACTTCATAGTAGTTCAAAATGAAAGATGACATAGATGGATTAGTTTGTTTTAATATAATTTAAATCAGCAGTGTGACATGATTGCCAAGAAGGCTAATTCAGTATTGGAATTCACTAAGAGAAATATGGTGTCCAAAACAACTGAAGTAAATCCCAATTTATCAGAAGCTCTATTAGAGAGAGTGCTCTATGAGAGATTAAACATGTGAGGGTTTTTTGTTTGTTTGTTTGTTTTGTTTTGTCTATAGAGAGAGGACTTATATGATCTTCCTAGTGAAGGCAGAGGCAAGAAACCTACCTCAGAAGGAGTGGTGGCTTTGGAATCTCTGAGAGAAAACTTTCTTATCATGGTAGAACTGAGTACCTTAGAAGGGGTGCCAGGTAGACTTTAAGGTGTTTCCTTATGATCCCAAACTTCTAGAATTCACACCTTTCTATAATCCCCTCCCCTCGAAGGTAGGCAAGATCTGTGACTTGCCTCTAACTAATAGAATGTGGCAAAGGTGATGGAATGCAACTTCTGTGATTATATTTGGTTACATAAAATTCCATCTTGCTAGCAGACTCACTCTCTTCCTCCATTTCTGACATTGGAGAAGAAAGTTGCCATGGTGTTAGGGTGCCTAGGGAGAAAGCCACATGACCAGGAACTGTGGGAAGTCTTGGAGCCAAGGGCAGCCTCTATTTGACAGCCAGCAAGAACTGAAGCCTTCAGTTATACAACCAAAAGGAAATGAATTCTGACAACAACTGGAGTGAGCTTGAAAGCAGATCTATTCGAAGTTGTGCCCCTGGATAATAGCTGAGCCCTGACCAACACCTTGAGCCTAACCTAACAGAGGACTCAGCTAAGCCATGCTCAGACTCCTGACTGACCTACCTAGACTACGCTATTTTAAGCTGCTAAATTTGTGGCAATTTGTTACTCAGCAATCAATAAATAATACAGAAGGGAATTTATGGTAAGGAGAAGCCCCTACCTACTACCTGTGAGAAACGAGAAGTCCCTTCTGGGGAAGGGGTGGCCATACTTGATTCAATCACTGTGGTCACAGAAGGTGATAGTCTGATTGATCAGGCCTGTATCATATAACTACCCTGAACATGGAGTCTCAGAGGGCAAGTTGCAGACCCTGTTTAATGCCTTTTCCCTCAGCCCAACTCTAGTTCACTGGTGGCTGTAGAAGATTTTCTAACAGGCTAACAGTTTTTCAACCTCAAATTCCTGAGCTTCTCTGCATTTTGGCCTGGGAGCTTGTTCAGCCTTCCAGTAGGGCAAACCAGAAATGCCGGATATGTCACACCACCTGAGGCAATCTCCAACTGGGGAGGGATGGAAGTCAACAGATAAATACTTCAGCTTCCCTCACCCTTGTTGGAACAATTGTGAGGCATGTTTGACACAATTCCTCCGAAGGTCACAGTGGGATTGAGCAAACTACCCTTTAGCACATACTCTATTGACTCTCCTCTCTTCCTGTCTCATGTGTTCTTCTGGGATCATCTCCCAGATTAACCACCTACACCCAAATCCTTGTTTCACAGCCTGCGTTTGGAGAAGCCCCAAGTAAGACAGAGGATCAAACCCACTTGTGTCACCCAAATTGATGGGAGGTGGTGTTAAGTAAAAACAGAGGAAATGCATTTAGAATAAGCCTGACTACCAGATTTCAAGGCCGGATGGATTTCAAGAATTTTGCCAACTTCATTGTTCTTATTTCACAGGGAATTTTAGCATCAGTCTCCTGTACTTCTAACCCTCACCATTGCCCTTACTGCAGAAGGCCACTGTCAACTAGAGAGGCCAAGTTAGAGTGTGGGATGGATTGGAGAAAGCCCAATCCTTCACCTAAGAAAAAAGTCAAAATACAAGCTGAGTAGACAGTAGCTCAATGGCATCATCTCTTTATCCCTAAAGGTAAAATTTACAAACAGGCGGCTCTCTGTAGTTGAGGGAAAAATGAACAAAATTTGTGTGAAAAAAGTGCTATTTTGTATACATACAGAATATCTTATTTTGATGCCAGTAACAAAATTTAGACAATATGTTCATGTTTCTTTGTTTTTAGAAAATAGTCCAATGAGATTTAGAATTTAATACTCAGAAGACTATATTGTTGATTACTAAGCATATTATGGCAGAAATAATATCCATTCTTGCATTCTTCTTACCTACCAGAACCCTGTATTAATGGAAGCAACAATGGGCTGGGCTAATATCTACCATCTCCTATAAAAAGGCACAGCCAATAAGTTTTAAGTAGAACTGTTCTGTGGTACTCCATGGAAAGCCCCATAAAAATGCTGAGTTAATTGGAAAGTGTGTTTTTTTTCCCTCTTCTCCTTTCCTAACTTTCTGATGCCTAGATTGTTGGAGCTCCAGAAACATCTTGGATGGTGAGAGAGTCTTAAAAATGGGAGCCATGTGTTAGGTTGGAGGAACAGAGAGAGTAAAAGGACCTCCGTGCCTGACATCTATAGACCAACTATATCAGTTCTAAAGAGGCTATCATCACACTTCCTTTATGTGGGAAGGAAATTTTTACTGTGTTTAGGACATTGTTATTTGGCTTCCAAGGTGCGTTCAATGAAACTTGATCCTAACTGATACATACATCCACACATAAAATCAGCTGAAAGTCTTGCTTAAAACTATCAAGAGGGAAGATGGTTAATCAATATCAGTGATGTGTATGTTTGCATAATGCAAGTATAGTTTCATAGTAAAAATAATTAGGATGTGGACAAATATATCCACAAACATAATCAAAGTTTCCTAACACCAGTGTTTGGAATTACGGTAGAATTCAACAGCAGAATATTCAGAAAGGGAAACTGTTATGGACTGAATGTTTGTGTCCCCTTCCAAATTCATATGTTGAAGCCCCAACCCCAATGTGATGGTATTAGGAGGTGGGGCCTTTGGGAGGTCTTTAGGTTTAGGTTTAGTTGGGGCCCTCATGGTGGGATTCATGCCTTTATAAAAAGAAACCAGAAAGCTAGTTCTTTATCTCTCCACCATGGAAGGACACAGCAACAAGGCAGCTATCAGCAAGCCAGGAAGGGACTTTCATGGGAACCAATCTGCCAGCACCTTGATCTTGGACTTCCTATTCTCCAGAACTGTGAGAAAATAAATGTCTGGGTTTTGGGGGGATTTATTTATTTTATTTGAGAGAGAGAGAGAGAGAGAGGGAAAGAGAGCATGCTTACACATGAGTGTGGAGAGGGGCAGAGGGAAAAGAAGAGGAAGAGAAGCAGACTCCCTGCTGAGTGTGGCGCCCAGTAATGGGGGCTCAACCCCATGACCCTGGGATCATGACCTGAGCCGAAATCAGAAGTCGGACGCTTAACTGACTGAGCTTCCCATGCACCCAAATAAATATCTGTTATTTAAGCCACCCCATCTGTGGTCAGGTATAGCACCCTGAGTTAAGACAAAAATATGTTTGCTTTCAATTCCCCCCACCTTGAGTATCCTAGACTTGTAGATATTACATAGTTAGAAGTAACTTTTTAAAAAAGATTTTTATTTATTTATTTGACAGACAGAGATCACAAGTAGGCAGAGAGGCGGGCAGAGAGAGGAGGAAGCAGGCTCCCTGCTGAGCAGAGAGCCCAATGAGGGGCTCGATCCCAGGACCCTGGGATCATGACCTGAGCTGAAGGCAGAGGCTTTAACCCACTGAGCCACCCAGGCACCAAGAAGTAAATTTTTTAAGCATCTATTTTAATTCCCTTACTTTAGAAATGAGAAAATCAAAGTTGTTCTCTACAGTCACTTTTTTACCAAGTTCTGCAAATCTTTCTTTGAATAAGGCAGATTTATCTTCTCTTTTTAATGTCTACTCCTAACATATCAGACCCGTTCTCACTGCTTCACTTTTGAGTTTCAATTACCTCCTCACTGAATCTCCCTGTGTACAGTCTCCCCTTCCTGCAGTTAATTCTATACCTTTCTACTGTGAGAATAATCCTCACAAAACCCTACTTTTGCCCAGCAACTTCCCTTTTAGAGCACCTCCAGTGGTCTTCAATGGTCTAATCAATCAACCATAGTCAGTCATACTTTTCCCTTGCTCTAAATTTTATTCTTTCACGTTTGACTGTGCCCAGAGAAAGCATTTACATCAATCTTTACTACTTCAATGGGCTCATTCATCAGTCCCAATAATGGATCCATCAGATTTAGCTGCCCCGTTGTACACTCAGGCATTGTTTGGATTTGGTAGTGCCAAACTACTAGCTAGTTCTAAAAAAGGATCACAATTGTTGGGAAGCTTTGTTTAATGGAGGGTCAGGTACTTGAGCTGGCTCTGGATGACTGGAACTGGGTGGTGGAAGAGCACAGCTGCCAGACAGAGCTTTGATTAGCCATGAAGGGACAAACAAGCAGGGGCAGGTTGAGACAGAAATAAAGGACAAAGAACAGAAGCAATGTATGCAAGGACTGCCAGTTCCAGAGGGAAATGGGATTCACTTGCCTTTGATCATGCTTTGCCTACTGGGTGCTTATTTCTTCTCTCTGACAATTCAAATTCTATGACATCCTTCCACCAAGATGAGTCAAGTTCCACTCCGCTCCCTATGAAAACTGCTTCAGTTTCTTAGTTCTTCTATTCCCTGCCTATCCACAGCATCTTTTGGCTGTTGGAGACATTTGAATTGGGATTTTATTTTATTTTTCATCTTATTATATAGCCTTGTTTGGCAGTATTATTGTTTGAGATATGCAAGGCCCATCTCTCCCAAATAGTCTCCAAATAATGGGGACTAGTGGTATATTGTCTTATATATATAGTTGTATCACAACAGGGCATGGCATATAGCAAGTACCAAAGAGATTGACTGAAACTATCTGAATGTAAAAAAACTGTATTTAACATATATAAATATACACAACTGAGAAAATTCTCTTCAATATAACAAATATTCTCTTCAATATAATAAAAGTAAATTTGATATGTGCAACAGTTTCCTAATAAAATTGAACATTTTGTAGGCATTAAAAATACAAACACCCAAATTCTTTAAATAGGCAGAAATTATATTTAACATTTTTCCCCACTGTTTGATTGGCAGGGACTTAGGGACTCTGATCACACAAAATTTCTCTTTCATGAAAATTTACTGTATATACATCAGCAGAGCAATTTCAACCTGAATGATTAATCAGATCATGAAAATAGCCTTGTTATGTAATTATGACAACTCAGTGGTCCTCATTAAAATCAGATCCTGCCTTTAATATACCTTTTATAACATCAACAATAGCATATTTTCTTTGCACTATTTAATACAACATCTGTGAAAGTATATTTCATGGACTGATGTTAATAGGCCTTATATTTAAAAAGAGGTTCCTTAGTCAAACAAGCTTGGGAAAGTTAAACAGATGTCTCTGTGCCTTTTATATATTAATGTGCATTTTGAGCCCACAAAAAGAACTAAGTTATGCAATGTTTCCCAAAGTATTTGAAACCATGACATGTTGGGCCCAGAGCTTCTGAGGTAAAAATATGGAGAAACACTAATTGATAGATTGCATAAAGGCTGCAAGATAAAGTGGAAGGAGTTTTGAACTTGCCTGAGTCTGTCTAGCCTAGATTACTATGCTGTGAAACATAAGCTAGCCATGGGGAGAAGCTACATGTAGAGGGATACCTAAACAAATCTAGCTATGCAAGTTATCCAAGAACAGACACCAGGCATGTAAGTAATGAAGTCATCTTAAACATCCCAGCTCTAGCAAATGCCATGCCAAGAAGAATCAAGGAACTCAACCAACAGGTAGAGCCATGTCAGCTTTTTCCAGCCATTTAATCTACTATAGCTAGGATCTTAGTTATTGTGGAGCCCCACTGCACCCTGTCTGAATTCCTGGCTCCAAATTTTGTGAGATGAATACAGTTGCTGTTTTGTGAAACTACTTAAGGTGTAAGATAATTTGGTATGCAGCAATAGATCACTAGCTAGGTTTGGTGAGATAAATAAAAGTATGAAGTTTAACTTCATATTTGGCATAAAATGGGTGCTCATTAACATTAGTTTCTTTCCCTTTTTTTCTCCCAAGGACTTCCATCATGTGGCACACATGCCCATGATTGATTCTATTCTTATGCACATCCTGATGTTGAAAGAAAATGAAGGTCATGACAGGAAAAAAGTCAAGATTCTAGATATCTAAAACACTGAAAACGTGTATATTTGTGGGGTGAATATTTGGGTGAAAGAAGGTCTGTTTTAAGATTGACCAACACTCAGTTATCCTAAACAAGGATTGTAAAGTATCCTCCTCTACTTTCTGGTATATTTACAGCGATTTTTAAATATGTCTGGATATTTTTTGACTCTTACCACATTGAGAGGTTGGATCTATATCCCCACCCCTTGAAAATGGGTGGGATTTTGTGACTGGGTTGACCTAGAGTATGGTAGAATTGGTGTTACATGACTTTCAATGTTAGGTCATAAAAGGTGATTCAGCATATACTTTGTGAGCTGGAATATTTGCTCTTGAAGCTTTCAGCAATCATTAAGCAGTCTGACAGTTACAAAGAAGTCCAAACTAGCCCATGTAGAGAGACTCTATGGAGAGGCCCAGAGACTCCATGAAGAATGAAAGATACCTTAACAGTCAGTCACTAGCTTCAATGCCATGTTTTTCCAAATTCTGTCAGTGTCTGACTGCAACCACATGAGAAATCCAGAGCCAAAACCATTCAAACTGGCTCTTCCCCAACTCTTCTCTAAATTCCCAACACACAGAAACCATAAGCAATAATAAAACAATTGTTTTTTTTTAAGTCACTAACTTCTGTGGTAGTATGGGGTAATTGCTAATTGAAACTATATTCATTCAAATACATTAGTAAAGTGTTAGACTGTGTTCAATTATGATCACCAGGTGGTGCCCATTTTCCTTGTTATGGGTGTGATTCTATTAAATTTGGTACTTTTTTTGTTAACCATTCAGCTATCTGTAGACAAATGATGCATTTATTCATGACCAAAAGGCCTCTATTTGTTAAGCTAACTCAAATTGCAAAAACAGTTCTTACTTATGAAATAAAAAGTTAAAGTTCATAATTTCTTTTTAAATTTTCAAACACTCCAATCATCATTACATCTTCCAGTGGGTGCATCCTTCCCTGGGTATTAAGACTTCCGGCAGAGCAGAATCCAGGGTTTGTGGAAATAAGAAAAAAATTGAAGATGGTGCTACTCACGCTTCCTTTCCTGGATTCTTGTTCAGGAGAATGTGAATAAAAGTACTGTTTTTACTGCTCTCTGTGCCATCTATTATCAGTCTACTCTGTATGGCTAGTGAGACATGAATATTTTAGAGTGGAAGAAATTTCAAGGAAGGGTGAACAAGCACTTAAGGGCTAATCTAACATAGGTCTTCTCTCATACTATTACATTGAAAACTGCATCGTTTCTCCATAACGCTAATCACTGTTTGGTTAACTTGGCATGAGCCCCAAGTCCACAGCCTTTTATAAGCTCAGATTTTTAATTGCTCCTGAGCCTTACTTCCAAATGTTTCTCTCTGCTTTCCACATGATTGAAAGTGAAAAGATTGGCTTGGTTCTTCACCTGTTTTCACAGAAAATCGTCTCACAACGGATTACCAAGAGTTCGGCAACTTTGCTGTAGGTCTTAAGGCCATGGAGGGTTGTTAAATCACAGAGTACAAGGTCTTCTTTCACTCCACTGGCTCTCACCCTCTTTCTCCTGTGTCTCTTCATCATCTTTCCTTTTTATGTACTGGTTTCTTACAAGTCCCGCCCAAGAACTCTCTTGGATTTTAATTTTAAAAAGTGTATTTTAAAAACTATAAACTAAACTACAAACTAAGAATTTTGGCATTTAGAAAGAAATAGCCTTGGGGGGGAGGAGTCAAGATGGCAGAGAAGTAGCAGGCTGAGACGACATCGTGTAGCAGGAGATCAGCTAGATAGCTTATCTAACCATTGTGAACACCTACAAATCCAACAGGAAATCGAAGAGAAGAAGAGCAACAATTCTAGAAACAGAAAATCGATCACTTTCTGAAAGGTAGAACCTGCGGAGAAGTGAATCCAAAGCGACGGGAAGATAGACCCTGGGGGGAGGGGCCGGCTCCCGGCAAGCAGCGGAGCAATGGAGCACAAAATCGGGACTTTTAAAAGTCGGCTCCACTGGGAGACATGGCTCCAGGGGCTAAACCAGGGGGAAACCCAGGCAGGGTCAGCATAACCCCAGGTCCTGCGGGGTCACGGAAGGACCGGGGGTGTCTGAGGGCATCGGAGCTAGCAGGTATTGGAGCGGGGAAGCTGGCTACAGCGACAGATCTGAGGACTGAGCTCTCAGCCTGGGTTTACCTTGTGCCGGTCACAGGCTGGGTGGGCTCGGAGCGCGGCCGGAGGCCACGGAGACGGAAGCGACCGGGCGCTTTTCTCCAGGTTCCAGCAATTGACTGCTTTCCTCAAGGCGCGACCGCAGGCCAGGGAGGCGGGGCAGTTGGGTGCTTTTCTCTGAGGGTGCACTGAGGAGCGGAACGCCAAGCTCTCGGCTCCTCCGGGCCAGAGATTGGGAGGCCGCCATCTTCATTCCTGTCCTCCAGAACTCTATGGAAAGCGCTCAGGGAACAAAAGCTCCCAAAAGCAAACCCCAGCGGATTACTTAGCCCAGCCCCTGGCAAGGGCGGTGCAATTCCGCCTGCGGCAAAGACACTTGAGAATCACTACAACAGGCCCCTCCCCCAGAAGATCAACAAGAAACCCATCCAAAACCAACTTCGCTCACCAAGAACAGCGGAATTCCACAGCAGGAGAAAGCAAATCTTATCTGGACAAAATGACAAGGCGGAAAAACTCACCTCAAAAAAAAGAACAAGAGGCCATTAGGCTAGAGACCTAATCAATACGGACATTGGTAACATGACAGATCTAGAGTTCAGAATGACAATTCTCAAGGTTCTAGCCGGGCTCGAAAAAGGCATAGAAGATATTAGAGAAACCCTCTCCGGAGAGATAAAAGCCCTTTCTGGAGAAATAAAAGAACTAAAATCTAACCAAGTTGAAATAAAAAAAACTATTAATGAGGTGCAATCAAAAATGGAAGCTCTCACTGCTAGGATAAATGAGGCAGAAGAAAGAATTAGTGACATAGAAGACCAAATGACAGAGAATAAAGAAGCTGAGCAAAAGAGAGACAAACAAATACTGGACCATGAGGAGAGAATTCGAGAGATAAGCAACACCATAAGATGACACAACATTAGAATAATTGGGATTCCAGAAGAAGAAGAAACAGAGAGGGGAGCAGAAGGTATATTGGAGACAATTATTGGAGAGAATTTCCCTAATATGGCAAAGGGAACAAACATCAAAATCCAGGAGATGCTAAGAACGCCCCTCAAAATCAATAAAAATAGGTCCACACCTCGTCACCTGATAGTAAAATTTACAAGTCTTAGTGACAAAGAGAAATCCTGAAAGCTGCCCGGGAAAAGAAGTCTGTAACATACAAGGGTAAAAACATTAGATTGGCAGCGGACCTATCCACAGAGACCTGGCAGGCCAGAAAGAACTGGCATGATATATTCAGAGCACTAAACGAGAAAAACATGCAGCCAAGAATACTATATCTGGCTAGGCTATCATTGAAAATAGAAGGAGAGATAAAGAGCTTCCAGGACAAACAAAAGCTGAAAGAATTTGCAAACACCAAACCAGCGCTACGGGAAATACTGAAAGGGGTCCTCTAAGCAAAGAGAGACCCTAAAAGTAGTAGATCAGAAAGAAACAGAGACAATATACAGGAACAGTCACCTTACAGACAATACAATGGCACTAAATTCATATCTCTCAATAGTTACCCTGAATGTTAATGGGCTAAATGCCCCAATCAAAAGACACAGGGTATCAGAATGGATAAAAAAACAAAACCCATCAATATGCTGCCTACAAGAAACTCATTTTAGACCCGAAGACACCTCCAGATTTAAAGTGAGGGGGTGGAAAACAATGTACGATGCTAATGGACATCAGAAGAAAGCTGGGGTGGCAATCCTTATATCAGATCAATTCGATTTTAAGCCAAAGACTATAATAAGAGATGAGGAAGGACACTATATCATACTCAAAGGGTCTGTCCAACAAGAAGACCTAACAATCTTAAATATCTATGCCCCTAACATGGGAGCAGCCAACTATATAAACCAATTAATAACAAAAACAAAGAAATACATCGACAGTAATACAATAATAGCAGGGGACTTTAACACTCCCCTCACTGAAATGGACAGATCATCTAAGCAAAAGATCAACAAGGAAATAAAGGCCTTAAATGACACACTGGACCAGATGGACATCACAGATATATTCAGAACATTCCATCCCAAAGCAACAGAATATACATTCTTCTCTAGTGCACATGGAACATTCTCCAGAATAGACCACATCCTGGGTCATAAATCAGGTCTCAATCGGTACCAAAAGATTGAGATCATTCCCTGCATATTTTCAGACCACAATGCTGTGAAGCTAGAACTCAATCACAAGAGGAAATTTGGAAAGAATGCAAATACATGGAGACTAAACAGCATCCTTCTAAAAAATGAATGGGTCAACCAGGAAATTAAAGAAGAATTGAAAAAAATCATGGAAACAAATGATAATGAAAACACAACAGTTCAAAATCTGTGGGACACAACAAAGGCAGTCCTGAGAGGAAAAGATATAGCAGTGCAAGCCTTTCTCAAGAAACAAGAAAGGTCTCAAATACACAACCTAACCCTACACCTAAAGGAGCTGGAGAGAGAACAACAAAGAAAGCCTAAACCCAGCAGGAGAAGAGAAATCAGAAAGATCAGAGCAGAAATCAATGAAATAGAAACTAAAAAAACAATAGAACAAATCAACAAAACTAGGAGCTGGTTCTTTGAAAGAATTAATAAGATTGACAAACCCCTGGCCAGACTTATCCAAAAGAAAAGAGAAAGGAGGGGCGCCTGGTTGGCTCAATGGTTTAGGCCTCTGCCTTCGGCTCGGGTAGTGATCTCGGGGTCCTGGGATTGAGCCCCGCGTTGGGCTCTCTGCTCTGCGGGGATCCTGCTTCCCCCTCTCTCTGCCTGCTTCTCTGCCTAATTGTGACCTCTCTCTCTGTGGAATAAATAAATAAAATCTTTAAAAAAAAAAGAAAGAAAAGAGAAAGGACGCAAATAAATAAAATCATGAATGAAGGAGGAGAGATCACAACCAACACCAAAGAAATACAAACAATTATAAGAACATACTACGAGCAACTCTACGCCAACAAATTTGACAATCTGGAAGAAATGGATACATTTCTAGAGACATATAAACTACCACCACTGAACCAGGAAGAAATAGATAACCTGAACAGACCCATAACCAGTAAGGAGATTGAAACAGTCATCAAAAATCTCCAAACAAACAAAAGTCCAGGACTAGACGGCTTCCCAGGGGAATTCTACCAAACATTTAAAGAAGAATTAATTCCCATTCTCCTGAAACTGTTCCAAAAAAAAAAAAAAGAAATGGAAGGAAAACTTCCAAACTCATTCTATGAGGCCAAGCATCACCTTGATCCCAAAACCAGACAAGGATCCCACCAAAAAAGAGAATTACAGACCAATATCTTTGATGAACACAGATGCGAAAATTCTCACCAAAATACTGGCCAATAGGATCCAACAGTACATTAAAAGGATTATTCACCACGACCAAGTGGGATTTATTCCAGGGCTGCAAGGTTGGTTCAACATCCACAAATCCATCAATGTCATACAATACATTAATAAAAGAAAGAGTAAGAACCATATGATACTCTCAATAGCTGCTAAAAAAGCATTTGACAAAGTGCAGCATCCCTTCCTGATTAAAACTCTTCAAAGTGTAGGGATAGAGGGCACATACTTCAATATTATCAAAGCCATCTATGAAAAACCCACCGCAAATATCATTCTCAATGGAGAAAAACTGAAAGCTTTTCCGCTAAGGTCAGGAACACGGCAGGGATGTCCGTTATCACCACTGCTGTTCAACATAGTACTAGAAGTCCTAGCCTCAGCAATCAGACAACAAAAAGAAATTAAAGGCATCCAAATTGGCAAAGAAGAAGTCAAACTATCACTCTTTGCAGATGATATGATACTATATGTGGAAAGCCCAAAAGGCTCCACTCCAAAACTTCTAGAACTTATGCAGGAATTCAGTAAAGTGTCAGGATATAAAGTCAATGTACAGAAATCAGTCGCATTTCTTTACACTAACAACAAGACAGAAGAAAGAGAAATCGAGGAGTCAGTCCCATTTACAATCGCACCCAAAACCATAAGATACCTAGGAATAAATCTAACCAAAGAGGCAAAGAATCTATACTCAGAAAACTATAAAGTACTCATGAAAGAAATTGAGGAAGACACAAAGAAATGGAAAAATGTTCCATGCTCATGGATTGGAAGAACAAATATTGTGAAAATGTCTATTCTACCTAAAGCAATCTACACATTTAATGCAATCCCTATCAAAATCCCATCCATTGGGCGCCTGGGTGGCTTAGTGGGTTAAGCCTCTGCTTTCGGCTCAGGTCATGATCTCAGGGTCCTGGGATCGAGTCCCGCATCGGGCTCTCTGCTCAGCGGGGAGCCTGTTCCTCCCCTCTCTCTCTGCCTGCCTCTCTGCCTACTTGCGATCTCTCTCTGTCAAATAAATAAATAAAATCTTTAAAAAAAAAAATCCCATCCATTTTTTTCAAAGAAATAGAACAAATAATCCTAAAATGTATATGGAACCAGAAAAGACCTCGAATAGCCAAAGGAATATTGAAAAAGAAAGCCAAAGTCGGTGGCATCACAATTCCAGACTTCAAGCTCTGTTACAAAGCTGTCATCATCAAGACAGTATGGTACTGGCATAAAAACAGACATATAGACCAATGGAACAGAAAAGAGAGCCCAGAAGTAGACCCTCAACTCTATGGTCAACTAATCTTCGACAAAGCAGGAAAGAATATCCAATGGAAAAAAGACAGCCTCTTCAACAAATGGTGCTGGGAATATTGGACAGCCACATGCAGAAAAATGAAATTGGACTATTTCCTTACACCACACATGAAAATAGACTCAAAATGGATGAAGGACCTCAATGTGAGAAAGGAATCTATCAAAATCCTTGAGGAGAATGCAGGCAGCAACCTCTTTGACCTCAACCGCAGCAACTTCTTCCTAGGAACATCGCCAAAGGCAAAGGAAGCAAGGGCAAAAATGAACTATTGGGATTTCATCAAGATCAAAAGCTTTTGCACAGCAAAGGAAACAGTTAACAAACCAAAAGACAACTGACAGAATGGGAGAAGATATTTGCAAACGACATATCAGATAAAGGGCTAGTATCCAAAATCTATAAAGAGCTTATCAAGCTCAATACCCAAAGAACAAATAATCCAGTTAAGAAATGGGCAGAGGACATGAACAGACATTTCTGCAAAGAAGACATCCAGATGGCCAACAGACACATGAAAAAATGCTCCACATCACTCAGCATCAAGGAAATACAAATCAAAACCACAATGAGATACCACCTCACACCAGTCAGAATGGCTAAAATTAACAAGTCAAGAAAGGACAGATGCTGGCGAGGATGCGGAGAGAGGGGAACCCTCCTACACTGCTGGTGGGAATGCAAGCTGGTGCAACCACTCTGGAAAACAGTGTGAAGGTTCCTCAAAAAACTGAAACTAGAGCTACCCTATGACCCAGCAATTGCACTACTGGGTATATATCCTAAAGATACAAACATGGTGCTCCGAAGGGGCACGTGCACCCGAATGTTTATAGCAGCAATGTCCACAATAGCCAAACTGTGGAAAGAGCCTAGATGTCCATCGACAGATGAATGGATAAAGAAGAAGTGGTATATATACACAATGGAATGCTATGCAGCCATCAAAAGACATGAAATCTTGCCATTTGCGACGACGTGGATGGAACTAGAGGGTATCATGCTTAGCGAAATAAGTCAATCAGAGAAAGACAACTGTCATATGATCTCTTTGATATGAGGAAGTGGAGATGCAATGCGGGGGGTGTTGGGGGGAGGTAGGGAAAGAAAAAATGAAAAGATGGGATTGGGAGGGAGACAAACCATAAAAGACTCAATCTCAAAAAACAGACTGAGGGTTGCTGTGGGGATGGGGGAAGGGAGAGGGTGGTGGGGAAATGGACATTGGGGAGGGTATGGGCTATGATGAGTGCTGTGAAATGTGTAAACCTGGCGATTCACAGACCTGTACCCTGGGGATAAAAATACATTATATATTTATTAAAATAAAATAAAATAAGTTAATGTTTTCCAAAAAAAAGAAAGAAATAGCCTTAAATACTTAAGCTAAAAAAGAAGAAAAGAAAAAAATAGATAAGCATCTAACTTAATAGAGGGTTCATAAAACCAATAGTAAATTCTTTGAAAAAACTAATATATGCACAAAGTTATGGCAAGATTGAGCAAGACAAAAAAAGCAAAACCACAAAAATACTAAGAATAACAGTAGATACAGATATTAAAAAGTACTTTGTCCATACATTAAAAATTTTAGGTAAATATACAAATTCCAGGAAAATATAAAATTGACTCAAGAAAAGGTAAAATGCCTACAATAGTAGTTTAAAAACTCCTTTCACAAAGAGGACAGAAGTACAACACAGTTTTGCAGGTTATTTCTATAAATGTACAAAGAACAAGCACACTTATATAACCAATTCCAGAGGAAAACAATCCAACCCTTGTTATGACACCAGCACAAGCTGAATATGAAAACCCAACTTAGACAGTATGAGAAAGGAGAATTATAGAGCTATTTCATTGATTAATGTAGATGCAAAATCCTAAATAAAATATTATCAAAGAGAACACCGTGATGTGTAATACAGGTAATATATCATGACAATATTGGGTTTATCCCAGCAATGGAAAGTTGGATTTAATAGAAAATCTAATAAAATTTTCACACTAACAGATTAAATGAAAAATTTTATAGTAATCTGAATATAAGCAAAAATTATTTAATGAAATAAAAAATTCTGGCTGAAAGATTATTAAATTAAGAATATTAAGGAGCTCTGGGCGCCTGGGTGGCTCAGTGGGTTAGGCCACTGCTTTCGGCTCAGGTCATGATCTCAGGGTCCTGGGATCGATTCCCGCATCGGGCTCTCTGCTCAGCGGGGAGCCTGCTTCCCTCTCTCTCTCTCTCTCTGCCTGCCTTTCTGCCTACTTGTGATCTCTCTCTGTCAAATAAGTAAATAAAATCTTTAAAAAAAAAAAAAGAATATTAAGGAGCTCTGGGTGCCTGAGTGGCTCAGCCAGCTGGGCATCTGACTCTTGATCTCAGTTCAGGTCTTGATCTCAGGGTCCTGAGTTCAAGCTCCATGATAAAAAAAAAAAAAGAGAGAGAGAGAGAGAATATTAAGGAACTCTATTAATCCAATAAAGGGCATCTAAAAAATTGAGAGCAAAATTGATACTTAATGTAAGAATGTTAAAAACATATCCTTAAAGAGCAGGAAGTAGACAATGGACTCCATTATCGGAAGTTCTATATTCAGAATTGTCATAACCAGTATAGTAAGGAAAGGAATTAAAGATATAAGGACTCAAGGGGCACCTGGGTGGCTCAGATGGTTAAGCATCTGCCTTTTGCTCAGGTCATGATCCCAGTGTCCTGGGATCAAGCCCTGCATCGGGCTCCCTGCTCAGGAGGAAGTCTGCTTTCCCTCTCCCACTCCCCCTACTTGTGTTCCTGCTCTCACTGTCATTCTATCAAATAAATAAAATCTTTAAAAAAAAGATACAAGGACTCAAAAACAAGGAATAGTAAATTGTTTTTTTAAAAAATGAGATTATTGTCTCTATAGAAAATCAAATTTATTAAGATGTGTAAAAAGTTTAGCAAGATGCAAGAAAGAATTAGTATTCAGGAACAAATTGCCCTCTACAATAATTTGTTAATGGATAAACAATATAAAAATATGTGAGATGTGACATCAAAAACATAAAAGAGGGGAGAGTAAAAGGGTAGAGTGATCCAGGTTAAGTTGTTATCAGCTTAAAATAAACTGTTACATCTGTAAAATGTGTTATGTAAGCTGCACGGGAACCAAAAAGGAAAAACCTACAGTAGATATACAAATGATAAAGAGAAGGGAACTAAAGCATATCACTATAAAAAAAATCAATTCACGTTGTTTCCTGTCTTGCTAATTTTGGCCATTCTAACTGGTGTAAGGTGGTATCTCAATGTGGTTTTGATTTGAATCTCCCTGATGGCTAGTGATGATGAACATTTTTTCATGTGTCTGATAGCCATTTGTATGTCTTCATTGGAGAAGTGTCTGTTCATATATCTTCTGCCCATTTTTTAATATGATTGTTTTGTGTGTGTTGAGTTTGAGGAGTTCTTTATAGATCCTGGATATCAACCTTTTGTCTGTACTGTCATTTGCAAATATCTTCTCCCATTCTGTGGGTTTCCTCTTTGTTTTGTTGACTGTTTCTTTTGCTGTGCAGAAGCTTTTGATCTTGATGAAGTCCCAAAAGTTCATTTTCTCTTTTGTTTCCTTCGCCTTTGGAGACATATCTTGAAAGAAGTTGCTGTGGCTGATATCAAAGAGGTTACTGCCTATGTTCTTCTCTAGGATTCTGATGGATTCCTGCCTCACGTTGAGGTCTTTTATCCATTTCGAGTTTATCTTTGTGTACGGTGTAAGAGAATGGTCGAGTTTCATTCTTCTACATATAGTTGTCCAGTTTTCCCAGCACCATTTATTGAAGAGACAGTCTTTTTTCCACTGGATATTTTTTCCTGTTTTGTCGAAGATTATTTGACCATAGAGTTGAGGGTCCATATCTGGGCTCTCTACTCTGTTCCACTGGTCTATGTGTCTGTTTTTATGCCAGCACCATGCTGTCTTGCTGTCTTGGTGATCACAGCTTTGTAGTAAAGCTTGAAATCAGGTAACATGATGCCGCCAGTTTTATTTTTGTTTTTCAACATTTCCTTAGCAATTCGGGGTCTCTTCTGATTCCATACAAATTTTAGGATTGTTTGCTCCAGCTCTTTGAAAAATACTGGTGGAATTTTGATCGGAATGGCATTAAAAGTATAGATTGCTCTGGGCATTATAGACATTTTAACAATGTTTATTCTTCCGATCCAAGAGCATGGAATGGTCTTCCATCTTTTTGTGTCATGTGTTGGAGAGGATGTGGAGAAAGGGGAACCCTCTTACACTGTTGGTGGGAATGCAAGTTGGTGCAGCCTCTTTGGAGAACAGTGTGGAGATTCCTCAAGAAGTTAAAAATAGAGCTTCCCTATGACCCTGCAATTGCACTACTGGGTATTTACCTCAAAGATACAGATGTAGTGAAAAGAAGGGCCATCTGTACCCCAATGTTTATAGTAGCAATGGCCACGGTCGCCAAACTGTGGAAAGAACCAAGATGCCCTTCAACGGATGAATGGATAAGGAAGATGTGGTCCATATACACTATGGAGTATTATGCCTCCATCAGGAAGGACGAATACCCAACTTTTGTAGCAACATGGACGGGACTGGAAGAGATTATGCTGAGTGAAATAAGTCAAGCAGAGAGAGTCAATTATCATATGGTTTCACTTATTTGTGGAGCATAACAAATAATATGGAGGACAAGGGTAGATGGAAAGGAGAAGGGAGTTGAGGGAAATTGGAAGGGGAGGTGAACCATGAGAGACTATGGACTCTGAAAAACAACCTGAGGGTTTTGAAGGGACAGGGGGTGGGAGGTTGGGGGAACCAGGTGTTGGGTATTAGGGAGGGCACAGATTGCATGGAGCACTGGGTGTGGTGAAAAAACAATGAATACTGTTACGCTGAAAAGAAATAAAAATTTTTAAAAAAAGAGTAAAAACAAAAAAAAATCAATTCACAAAAGAAGACACGAAGGAGGAAGAAAAGAAAAAGGAACTAAAAAGCAGCCAGAAAACAATTAGTAACATGGCATTATAAGTCCTTACCT
This sequence comes from Martes martes, assembly GCF_963455335.1. Classification (NCBI taxonomy): domain Eukaryota; kingdom Metazoa; phylum Chordata; class Mammalia; order Carnivora; family Mustelidae; genus Martes; species Martes martes. The sequence continues at coordinate 38,326,855 of NC_137897.1, read as the reverse complement.
ATCAATACTTACATTAAATGTATGTAAATGGATTAAATTCTCCAAACAAAAAACAAAACCCAACTATATACTGCCCAAAAGACACTTGTTTCAGCTTTAAGGACACATTTATTAACATATCTGAAGGGAGAAATAGATAGTAGTATAATATAATAATGGTATAGGACTTCAGTACCCCACTTTCAACAATGGTTGGATCCTCCAGAGTGAAAACTAACACAAAAACGCTGGACTTGAACTATACTTTAAATGAAAAGGACCTAACAGACACATACAGAACATTTCATCCAACAGGAACAAATACACATTCTTCTCAATCATAAGAAATATTCTCCAGGCTAGATCAAGTTATGTCACAAAGCAAGTCTTAACAAATTTAAGAAGATTAAAATCATACCAAGTGTCTTTCTGACCACAAAAATAGAAAACCAGAAATAAATAACTGGGGGAAAACTAGACAGTTCACAAAGATGTGGAAATTAAACAACACACTCCTAAGCAACCAATGGATCAGAGAAGAAATCAAAAGGGGAATAAAAAAAAAAATCTTGAAAGAAATGAACACGGAAACAGAACACACCAAAACTTACAGGATGTAGCAAAAGCAGTTCTAAGAAGAAGGGTTACAGTGATAAACACCTACATTAAGAAAAAAAGAAAGATCTCAAATCAATAACCCAACTTTACACCTCAAGGAACTAGAAAAAGAGGAATGAAACTAAGCCCAAAGTTAGCAGAAGGGAGGAAATAATAAAGATCAGGGCAGATATAAATGAAATGGAGACCAGAAGGACAATAAAAAAAGATTAAACAAAATGAAGAGCTGTTCTCTTAAAAAAGTAAACAAAATTGACAAAACTTTAGCTAGATTAAGAAAAAAGGGAGAGGTCTCCAGTATATAAAATCATAAATGAAAGAGGAGACATTACAACTAAAATAAGTGTGTGTCTATAATTAACCAAATCAAGTGTTTCTGGGCCATTAATTGGTTGTTATAAAGTTATGTTAGATTAGGCATCATTTTAGAAATGGTGCAGATGCAATGTAGCAAGAAGTTAGCACCTGTCATGTCAGTTGGGATCACTGGATGGGCCAAGGACCATGAAAAGGATAATCCTCCCTGTGAAAAGAAATACTAACTTCTCATTCTTTAACAATCCCCTAGGCCACTCCCAGGCCATTCCCAGAAACAGCTACCCAAACCCAGGCTAATACCCACATGTTTTTTTAAAAACCTTAGGTGAATCCATGCCAAAACCTACAACTACAAATACCATTCGAGGACAACCCATTCTGTGGAACTTACAACTTGTACACCTTGGAATTCTTGCCACTGACCACTCTCTTGATCAATAATGCTTTTATCCCCAGTAGCAGATCAGGCTTGCTTAAAGTTTCTACCTTGTAGATTTCCTTATTTAGGCACTTCTTTTTAATTCTGACACTATTAAATTTTAGCTAATTCTGAAGACTCTTTCTTCCTGACTTCATGTCATCATGCCATGATTTTTCTCCTACTTCCATGTAGGAGGTGAATCCTTCTCTATAGGCCCATTGATAAAGTTTCTCAAGACCCAGTTTGTTTGAGTCTTCTTTTCCTTCTCTCTCTATAACTCTTCTTATGAGACAAACTCATCTGTATCCACCAATGATTATTAAAAATAGTATAACGTCATCCCAACTCTCTCCTCTGAGATTCAAATCAGCACATCCAATGTCCTACTTAACACCTCCCCTTTCAAGTTTCAGAGACACCTCAGTTCAACAGGTTCAAGTCTGACTTTATGCTTTCTCTCCAATATCTGATCCTCTTTTGGTGTTCCTTATTTTAGTCTATAGCTTCACCCAATCGGACATGATAAACTCCCAAGACTCAATCTTTTATCCCATCTCTCTTACTCTTTATAGCCAATCCAGCAAACAAGCCCTGTCAATTTTCCCTCCTATCCATCTCTTCTGGCATCGCCTGGTCCAAGCTACAATCATTTCCAGCTTAGACGATTAAACTAGTCTTCTGAAAGGCCTCTTTGAGCCCAGTCTGTCTGCCTCCAATACATTCACCACCATCCATACAGAGTAATCACAAAATGAGAATCAGGGTATATAGTTCCTCTTTAAATAACCTGCATTGGCTACTCATTGTTCTGAGCCTAAAGATGCACAAATTAAAATGACATGCCTTTCAAGGGTGATTTGACGCTTCAGCTATGCTTTAAGGCACTCTCTCCCTCAGTCCTTGTAGTTTAGCCACACTAACCCTATTTCTGTGCCTTGAACGTGTCATAATAGTTTTGACACAGGACCTTCCCACAGCCCTGTCTGAAACTGTCTGAAACATTGTTTTCTTCTTCTACATACTTCAAAGTTCAGGTCAAACTTCATTTCCTGAGGGAAGCCAGGTAGAAATGCCTTTCTACCCACATCAGAGTACAGGCCAAAGGAGGGCTCCAGGGCAGGAAAGGAAAGCATTTGTAGAACCTTGTTTTCTCATTTTTCCCTACATCTGTTTTATATATTGGCAACTTGGTAGCTCTATTTTCCAAAACTCCCTGCATCTCCTCATATCCCCACAGGTCGCAGCTGTGTACCTGGGAAACACAGGTCTGTGGTTCAGCATCATGGCCAAATTCCGGCTGACAGCTGACTCAACTTTGAGAGATAAAGGGCAAAAAAAAAAAAAAAAATGCACCCTTTCCTAGTCCCCATTGATCTTGAGATCAAGGAGTTATTATTCTTATAGGCACTAAGGAGTAGATACCAAGAAGTTTCCTTTTTCAGCCCATGTGGACACAGATCTCCAATGGTTCAAGATTGGTTCTAAATTTAGAATTGTTAAAGTTGGAGTGTTTGCTTAGTCTGACAAATACACTATCCTCCTGAGTCCAATATTTAGAGTCTACATATTTTTCCCCTACTCAAAAATTGCTACAGGCTATGACTGCTGTTCAACTTGGGAATTCTAATAGTAACTCTTAACAAGTCATTCTGACTTTGACCCTCTTCACCCAAAGATATAACCAATGTGTTTTACTTTAGCAAGACTGACTTACCATTTTCCCCATACTGTTCTGTCTTACATAGCTCCTGGTTTCTTCCCGGAATTTAGTAGTGAAACTGCCATTTATGGGAACACATTTTGCTAATTGTGCCCCAATTTGGATGAGTCACAGGAGCCACATTGCTTCGTTGTGACTATACACTTGGCTGTCGCTGAACTGCCCCAAATGGGAAAATATAAATTCTAACAATCTACTCCAGAAATGGGAGACTGGGCTAACTTCTTAGAGTTGATAGGATGTTAGTTTTCAATCATTTAGGGTCCCCTATCCTGGCATTTTTTCCCAGCTTCCTGGGGATATGTAATTGACATCTAACACTGTGTAAGTTTAAGGTATACAATGTAGTGATTTTATACATGTATGTAGTGCAAAATGATTACCACAATAAGGTTAGTTAACACATCCATCACCTCACATAGTTACAATTTTTGTGTGTGTGGTAAGAACTTTTACATTCTGCTCCATTAGCAACTTTCAAATATATATTACAATATTGTTAGCTACAGTTACCATGTTCCATCATATCCCCAGAACTTAATCACCCTACAAGAAGTTTATACCACTTGATTACCTTTACCCATTTCCCCCACACCCCACTCCTCACATCTGGCAACCACCAGTCTGTTCTTTGGTTCTATGAGCTTGACTGTTTTTAGGTTCCACATATATGTGAGATCATACAGTACTTGTCTTTCTCTGTCTGATTTATTTCACATAGCATGATGCCCTCAAGTTTCAACCATGTTGTTGCAAATGGCAAGAATTCACTATTTTTTATGGCTGAATATAATATAAAAAAGATATATATCCTTTATCCATCCACGCACTGATGGATACTTAAGTTGTTCTCACGTCTTGGCTACTGTCAATCGTGCTGCTATGAATATGAAGTTGCAGATAGGTCTTCGATACATTGATCTCATTTCCTTTGAATATACACCCAGAAGTGGAATTGCTGGATAGTACGTGAGTTTGATTTTTAATGTTTCTAGCAACTTCCATACTGTTCTCCATAGTGGCTGCACCAGTGGGTATTCCCACCACAGAGTGTGAGGGTTTCCTTTTCTCTACACCCTCACAAGTGCTTGTTATGTCTTTTTGATATTAGCCATTATATCAGGTGTGAGGTGACCTCTCATTGTGGTTTTGATTTGTGTTTCCTTAACCATTAGTGATATTAAGCACATTTTCATGTACTTGCTGCCTGTTTGAATATCTTCTTGGTTGTGATGGTTTCCATTGTGTTTTTCAGTTAGGTCACTGTATTCCTCAGCTCTTGAATTTCTGTGTGACTTTTTATGGTTCCTATTTCTTTGTTGAACTTATTTTGTTCAGGGATCGTTTTCCTAATTTTGTTTGGTGTCTGTCTGTGTATTCTTGTAGTTCACTGAACTTCTTTACGAGGGTTATACTGAATTCCTTGGCAGTTTATAGGTCTCTATTTCTTTTGGGTCAGTTATTGGAGCTTTATTAGTATCTCTGGTGATGTCAGGTTTACCTCATTTTCATGATCCTTGATTCTTTGCATCTGAATAAGCAGTCTCCTCCTCTAGACATTACAGATTCACTTTGGCAGGGATGGTTCTTCACCAATCAGCTCAGCTTGGAGTTCTGAATGGGAAGGTGGAGCTTGATTTTGGGGTCTCTATTTGGGAGCCTGTTCTCCCAGGACGGGGGAGTGCTGCTGAATGGGTTCTGCTGTTGGCTGGGCTCTATATTCTAGCAAGAGAACTGGGTTTCCTGATCAGGCAGGACTGCTGTCTGTGCTCCATGATCAGGTAAGGGCAGTGGTTCCCCTGGTTGGACTCCTTGATCAGTCCTGACTACAGGTTTCATTCTGTAATTACTCCCTGTGGGATGGAGTCTCTGGCTGTCATCTCCAACTATATGGTGCTGCTGGCCGGACTTTGTTTGGCAGGGCTGTGGTCAGACAGGGACTTCGATTTTGCTTTTTGATTAGGCAGGGATGCAGGCTGTGTCCTGGAGCTGGGCTGAGCTGTAGGCTGTGCTTCATGATCACGTAGGCCACTGGTTGTGCTCTGTTGCTGATCAAGTTCACTGGCTGGACTTCCTGGTCTGGAGGGGCCTCCAGTTGTATCTTGCATTTGAGTGGGGCAAGAGACTTTGCTCCATGGTTCGGTGGGGTCACTTTCCAGGCTTTTTTGTTGGGAGGGACCACAGAGAATTCTTCGTGATTGGACTGTATCGCTGTGGCTGGGTGGTACTGTAGGCTGGATTCTGAGGCTGTTCAGTGTCACTGTGAAGGCTTCCTGGTTATGCAGAGCCAGAGGCTGTACTTCATTGTTTGGCAGGATTGCCAACTTCATTCCCTGCTTGGCCATGCTGTAGGATGGGCTCTGCAGCTGCCCAGATTCTCTGGTCAGGTGAAGCTACGCTCAAGCAGTTGGGCGGGGCTTCCAGTGTGCTCTCCTGCCTCTGTGGGTCTGAACCAGGCAGAACTGCCTACTGGGCTCCGTGGTCATACAGGGCCACCAGCTCAACTCTGTAGATGGGCAGAGTTGCTGGCTGGAATCCCTGCTCAAGCACAGCTGGGAAGAGGAATGTGGTCTTGCCAAGATCTGAGTACCGATACCTGTAACCCTTGATTTCCTTCTCCATTTCTGTCTGATCCTCAGTGGCCAAGCCCTGCAGATTTCCCTACTTGAACCTCCTGGGGAGCATTCCATAAAGCTGGGGAAGCTGGATGTCTGCCTTTGGCTCCCTTTTATCCAGTAGAGAAACTGTAGGCCCAGGAGACCCTCTTGGTGTGGCACTGTGCTGGTCTGGGGGAGGGGCAATGTGGTCAGAGCGCAGCTGCTTCTATTTCTCTTCTAATGCTATCCTTCTCAGTCTCTGTGATACAAAGCAATGCTTCAGCCTCACCCCTGGGTTCTGGGTTTTTCACAAAGATGTCTTGTCAATGGATAGTTGCTTGTTGGTTGCCTTGTGAAGGGTATGAAAGTTGAGATTGACCTATATTCCTGCCTTGATAACATCAATCCCTTTTTCCTTCCCTTTTTTTTTTAAGATTTATTTATTTTTTAAAGGGAGAGAGAGCACATGCACACAGTGAGTAGGGTGGTAGGGACAGAAGAAGAGGGAGAATCTTAAGCAGGCTTCTGAGATCATGATCTGAGCCAAACCCAAGAGTCAGATGCTCAAGCAACTGAGCCACCCAGGTGCCCCTCCCTTTTTCCTTCTTAATGAGAATATTCTGTTAACAAGAATTCAATCATCCTAAGAGTTTGGGCAGGGTTTGAATGGAATGAAAACTTTAGTGTCCACTCAGTGTAGCCTCTCATAATCTATGGATCATTCTACATGGGATGGTAAATTAGTTGCTTGGTTCACTGCTTCTGTAGTGCCTAAAGCACAAATTCAAATTTCCATTTTACAAGTGAAGTTACATCTTTTTGTTATATACCTCTTCATTCTCTTTCTTTTGAAGAAACTGATAGGTCTGTAGGTATCTGTAGTACAAATACATTGTGTAAAAGATGAAATGTAGTGGTCGCAAGAAGTAAGAGTTTTGGGGGAACTGTTGATGATTGAGAATCACTATGACCCATGGACTTTATTACTATCATGGCACTTGTGTCCTCCTGTGATGGAAGGGCTAGACTGGGATAAACCACAAGCTTGCTTGTCTATAGATGCTGAAGTACTGAGGCCAGATTTTCTCACAAACCCACAAAGATATTCCTGCAACTTGGCACTGCCTTGTGTATGGAAGGGAATTATCTGCTTCTTTTGGTCGATTGCAGTTTTTTCAGGGAGGGACCTACAGTCTAGAGCTTGAATCCTTAGGCCATACTCAAACTCAGCCTGAAAAGACATTACAGAATTGGAGAAAAGAAACTCTCCTAATTAAAATGTTAAAATCTCAAGAGCTTGGCATAAGAAAGGAGGGAATTATGGATGGCATAGTCTCAAGACTGGCTTTTCTGCTTGCCAGGTAATCATACACAGGTAAGGGTAATATAAATATGTTTTTCCTGAAAGGTAAGCTACAGTTACCAATGCCAGGGTAGAAAACAAGACTGGGATTGTTGTGACAAATAAAGAAATATAGGTAATAACAGCACCACTAAAACTAGAGATCATGCCAAGCTTCAGGTTATAGGGATTACTTTATATAAGGCCGGAAAGGGTGTATTATTACTTTAGATTCAAGTTCTGAGCACAGTTTTTCAAAGCTAGAAATAACATCCTTTGCAGAATTAAATTTCAACTTGGCAGTGAAGTCACTTTGTTTTCATGCTGATTCACCCAGAACATGACAAAGAAAGTACCAGTAAAAATGTTCATGAAGTTTTTGATAAAGCAGAAGACAGAGCAATTGGTTTTTGAGGCTTTTCTGAATGATTTCTCTAACTTCTTCTTGAATTTTCTGAATGATTTCTCTAACTTCTTCTTGAATTTGAATGGCTCTGAAGGTCAGGATAGACCAGTTACAGCTTTTCCAGGAAATGAGTAATAGTAGGACCAGGGGACTCATTTCTAGAAGCTAGGAGGAACATTTCATCCAGAATGTGTAGGTGGGGTTTTCCCTCACAAAAGTCTTCAGGGAGTTCCAGAGGCATGTGGAAACTTGAAATGGGAATAGCCAGCCTAACACAAGCTTGCCCTGGAGATTCTGCCAATTCTCTTAGCTCTTGCTTTGGTTTTCCCCACCCAGCATGACTGGTCCTTTCCTTTCCTTCTCATTCTTCTCTTATTTTCAGCTCATTGTCCAACATTCCTCCCTGCAAAATCCAAATCTTAATATATACCTGTGCAAAACCCTGGGAATTCTTGAATAAGCATCATTTAGAATTCTCTCTTCCTGGAAGACAAGAAGGGAGACTACTGCCAAATGCTGTTTGTAAGACTCCTGCCAAAGCTCCAGCCATGAAGAGCTCATAAGAATCAATGCTGGGCAAGGGATACATTCATAATTCTTTTGAAATTTGTGTTCTGTAGAGAGAGAAATTTCTAGTTTTAGTTTAGTTAAAATGCAGTTAAGTGGCTTCATTTCCTTCCTTCCTTCATGAAAAATGTATCATGTACCAATTGTATGTCCGTCATGGTGTTGGGAGATGTTATAGAAGACACAGTCACTGCCCATAAAGATTTTTATGGCATAGTGAAGAAGGTAAGTAAGAAATACAATAATTGTACTATAGTCCTGAAAAGACTATGAGAGATGTGTATTCAATCAGTATGCTGTGAATAGTTAGGGAAGGTTTCCAATTGTTCAGTGTTCCACTTTGTCATTAGGTTGTGTTATACAATATCGATGACATTGTTTCCAAGCAAACCTTGGGCTCAGAGGTCTCCATACAAGTGTAGAGCAAACTGATAGATCTTGCTCTGTCCAGAAAAGGGTAATGAGACAGCAGTGAGATCACAAGGAGGGGAGCTACTGGGATTTTCAAACTTGAGGAATTGCTGGTGTTGCTTAGTTTTAGAAAAGTTCAAGTTATCACCAAAAGCCACTTTCTAAAGCTTATTACACGGCAGCAGGATTCTGTAGGTAGAAGAATGATTCAGGCCAAGTTTTCCTTAGCATGTCCTTTCCTCTCTATGGTATCCCTAATTCTTCTTCTCCCTTCACCTGCTTTCTTCCCAATGTTCAGGAAAGAATTAGGAGGTTCAGTTCTTCTTTGTGTTATGTTTTATTGCTTACCCCTCACAGGGACACAGCATTTTAGTAAATATGTCTTCATTCAGAAGTCTAAGTCTGGGGGCACCTGGGTGGCTCAGTAGGTTAAGGGTCTGACTCTTGATTTTGGCTCAGGTCATGATCTTAGGGTTGTGAGATGGAGCCCTGCTTTGGGCTCTGTGCTGAGTATGGAGACTGCTTGAGATTCTCTCTCTCCCTCTCCCTCTGTCCCTTTCCTCTGCTCAGGCTCTCTCTCTCTCTCAAAAAAAAAAAAAAGAGTGTAAATCTATAATGGAATGTATTTGGAAATTAGGGGTGGTTAGGAGGGAACCCTTCTGGTGTCTAAAGGCTCACCCTTATAGACAAACACCTCTTCTGCCCATCTTACCCATTTCTTGAAAGAATAATCTTGAGTCTTCATGAGGCTAAGGGTAAAGTAGAAACCTACACCATACACCTTCAACTGCAGGTCAGATTCCATTAAGGTGAATTCCAGTGGCTGCCCACGTTCTTTAACTCTGTTGGAATGTAGTTGTGTTTAGTGTTAGGCAAACTGGGTAAACTTAGCACTAGTTTAGAAATAGTTGAAGGGCGCCTGGGTGGCTCAGTTGGTTAATCAACTGCTTTCAGCTCAGGTCACAATCCTGGAGTTCCAGGATCCAGTCCCACATGGGGCTCCCAGCTCCACGGGGAGCCTGCTTCTCCCTCTGACCTTCTCACCTCTCATGCTCTCTCTGTCTCTCTCTCAAATAAATAAATAAAAAATCTTTTAAAAAAAAAGAAATAGTTGATATAATGGGGCAGATGATCTCAAAAGTCTCCAACTCTAAAGTTCTATAAATTCTGTGAATTCTACCCCTATTAACTTCTACTTGTGACCTGGGGATAAGATTAAGAAAAGAAAATAAGAAACTAAAGTTTGTCCTTTTTCAACTAATTTTCTATGATAATGTAACACATGATAATGTTATAAAGTCTACCATAAAATGAACATATAAAATGTGAACTGAATCTCCCTGCCACCCCTGGTTTCTCTACCCAGAGTCAAATATCCTCTTGTAGATCTGCTCAGATATTTTTCTATGCCTACACAGACTCTTAGTCTTTTTAAGATAAGAATTTTTCCATTACGTAGTATTGCTAGAAATAGACAAAATGAACAATATATTTTGTATTTTAATGTATTTAACTTATTATTCTTTCTACTGTTTCTTCTGTTAAAATTCATTTGCTTAAAATGATTTTCTTAAAAAACACATACATATAAGAAGCATAGTATTCTTGGATCATTCACATAAACTGGAGAATTTTTGGAACATTTGATTTTTACTGGGAGTTGACTTCTCAAAACACACATTAACCTCAGATATATTTACACTCAATTAGAAGGAGCAAAGCCATGACAAGCTTGCATTGCTAGTCTGCCTTCAGGAAGGCAGTTTGTATTCAGTTTGTATTAATCAACCCATATTACTTTATAAAATATATAGTTTCAAAAATTGTATCAGTGAGCTTGGTGTGCCTTCTTGAAACTATTTGACATATTAGTAACTTCCTGACACGATGCTCTGTTGAAGGACCCACCCTAACTCTACTCTGTGTGTTATCAATGACATATTAGATAACCTTGGGAAAACATTACAGCATAGTTAATAGCAATTATCAGATAAGATCTGTGTGGTTTTTGTTTTGTTGATTTCTAAAGAGAGGAATCCCAGGGAAGTGATTGTTTAGCTTCCTGAAATGCCTTCTAGCAAGATTTTTTTAGCTTTATGGAAAGCCTAGACTCCAAGCTCTTTTTCTCTTTTTTAAAATTATTTTATGTTTTTTTGATGTGGTGTTCCAAGATTCATTGTTTACATATAACACCCAGTGCTCCATGCAATAAGTGCCCTCCTTAATACCCAACACCAGGCTCATCCATACCCCCACCCCCCTTTAAAACCCTCAGTTTGAGTTCACAGTCTCTCCAAGCTCTTCATTGTTGCTGAATGCTAAACTCTGTACCTCAGCCAGACCTCCTGCTGCCTCAATTGATCCCATTAACCAGATAGTTGCTAGGTTTCCACATCAACCTGAAATGACTCAGCCAGAGACCAGAATGGGGCATTTTGAGATGAAAACCCCAACCCCTGCATCAAGTTTTTATATCAGCAATAGGGTATGTCCCTGAAGATAGTGTGAAACAGCTTGTTCTAATGAACAGTGGTTTGTTGCTTTGCCTTTCAAAAACGCATATAGATGACAAGGGACAGAGTGGGTGCAATTGCGCCAATGCGCATGGGACTGTCGGCTGGGGAGATGGGGGTTTTCCTGAACCTACACATCCTCTAGTTGGCTCCAGATGGAAAGAAAATTCGGAACTTCTTTTTTCAGTATCAACAGGCAGACGATCAGCATTTGCTGAAACACGAGACACAAGAGCAGGGCTTGAACATTATGTGAAGTGAAGAGAGCTGCCTCTGTTTTGTTCCTAGGAGGATGCCGAGGGAAAGTTCCAGAAAAGATCCAGATTAGACTTGTGTAGACACTGAGCAGCTAGAGCTGCATACCTTATGTAAATGCCTCTCCCAGAGATACAAAAGGAAAAAAGGTAGGGAAAGACAGTGGATTAAGGGAAGCCTAAAGAAAGGTAGTGAAATTTTTGTGGGGTGGGGAATAGTCCTTAAAATTTCAAGTGACTGAAAATTTAGCATATTGACATATATTGGACCCAGGAAGGTTAGGGGCCAAGTCAACAGTTACGGAAAACTCCAACAAAAGTAAAAGTGGAAAATTTGTCTACAGCTTATTATTTTTTTAATAGACAAGGGAATTTGACCTATGATGGCTTCCATAAGCATGCCATATTAATGAAACAATAGCGTCTTAAGAAGCAAAATGACAAAATGGAAAGGTCATGGAAAGAAATCTAGGTACTAAGCACAAGATAATTAAGTTGGTGTATCCTGATTCTGAAGAAAATCTGGAATCGTGGTAGGGTAGACTGTTCCATTGACGGTCTCCAGTAAAACACACCTCACAGTATTCATGCCCTTGGGTAGTCTTCTTCCAAACTAACTCAGGGCTGGCCATCTGACTGGCTTTGGCCAATGGAATTTCAGCAAGCAAAATGACATAGAAGCTTGATAAGCCCTTTATGTTGGAATTTGTCCTTTTGGAATACTCCCTCTTGGAAGCATCGTTGTAAAGATACTTGGGCTAGACTATGAAATGAAGCGAGTAGTGAAGAGAGAGACCATAGATGGTGAGATGCTACTTTACATATTACTGCCGCAAGCAAACTCCCAGCTGAATGCAGATACTTGAGTGACCTCAGCTATATGACATAGAGCAAAAGAACATTCCACTTGCTACCAGCCAACCCACAGAGCTATGAAAATAATGAGTTGTCATTTTCAGACACTGAGTTTTGATGGTTTATTACGTAGCAATAGATATCTGAAACAAATAGTCATGTAAATGCCCTTATTTATCAAAGAGGAAACTGAGACAGAAAACCACCAAGGGGTTTGCCCAAAGCCTTACAAGTAGTTAGTGAAAGAATGGGGACTAGAATTTAGATATCTTGATAGCCAAACCGGTGCCTCCTCCTCCACATGACCCAAAACACTACTATTAATATCTAACCCTTAGTGAAGGATATCTGTGTGACAGGCACTATGGAAAGCATTTCACATTCAGGTACTACTGTTATCCTAATTTTATAAGCCAGGAAACCAAAACTTAGAGAATATTTTGCCTGAAGTCACACAGCAGGTAAGTAATAGAGCTGTGTTTCTAATCCCACACTCTGACTTCACTAACTTGTCTGAAGCACTGTATTATAAGAATAATGAATTATAGGTTAAGTATGAGTAAAATAAGCAGCTTATACAACAGCTGATTTAGTCCATATCTGTCTCATTCATCATTCATTTGAGTTAAAAAAAGAATTGATCTCCACTAACTACCATTGCTGAGGATTAAATCACCTGGCCCTTGATCCAGTTCAGAAGGTATGCATAGATATGGTCTGTCCCTTTGGGGATTTGGAGGCCAACATTAATACCTTGTCACTATTTAAATGCTTGGCAAAATTCTCTTTTTCTGTAGGTTCCTATATAACTTAAACCCATGCCTTTTTTTTTCGCAATAAAAGTATCCATATGGTATTTTCTCAGTTACGTTTGAATGATTGATACGTTATTTAGCAAGAACTGTTTGCTTCATAAGGAGCCTTAAAAATGCATATCTTTTATGTTTGAAAAAATGTTTTTGGCAACTGAAATAAATCATTTAAGTACTTCTTCTGTAAAGCCTTTCTTGGCAAACCCTGGTCATTAATGGCTCATGCCTTGATTCATTCTCTTTATTCAATATATATTAAAGCATTCTAGTGTGAATATACTAGCCACAAAGGGCATACAGATTAACAAAAATGGAGCCCTACTTTAAGAAGTCCAGAATAATAGCAGTATAAGTTGATATGTCCCATAACAAAGGTATAGGTTAAGCCCTCTTCATCATTCATTAAGCTAATTTTGCTTATGTGCTGACATCATGTCAGATAGAGAGCTAGGTGCCAAGTGAACCAATCAGACATAGCTCCCATCTTCAAGATCCCACAGTCCAACAGGGGAGGCAGTTCATAATTGGGTAAACACATTGAGAAAAATGATTGGAACAAAATGAGCAGGCTGCTGTCATACAAGAACGGTCTGGGGACAGAGAGCTGGAGAGGGAGTATTTGCTAAGAGAGGAAGATCAGGGAAGATCTCTGACATGGTAACATTTAAACAGCCAGACATGCAAAGGAAGGGAAGGAGAGAAGATACATCACAGAGGCTACTGAAAGTACAAAGGTACTGGGGTGGGGGCAGAGCTTGACACATACAAGGCATTAACAACAGGCTCATGTGACTGGATTATGGTGAGCTCAGGTACTGGGCAGGGCTAGAAGATGAGGAGAGCAGGTACCAGATCATATAGGCCTTGAAAACCATGGTAAGAATTTTACTTTTAGTGGAATGAGCTGTTGAGAAGGGGATGGTGTAATGCTGAGATCAAGGACTCTGGAGACATGCTGTCTAGGTTGATTTCTCATGCCAACAGCTTAGTGAATGTATTCTCTAGGGTAAGCAACTTAACCTTTCCATGCCTCATCTTGCTCATCTGTAAAATGAGAAGAAGAATAATACTTACTATCGTTAAGATATAACATATCAATAGATATAAAGGGCTTAGAAATGTACTTGACATTAAGCATTCAATCTGTGTTAGCAATTAAGAAGGAAGAGGCATGATCCGATTCACATTTTTTAAAGATCATTCTTTCCACAGTGTGAGGTTGAAAAGAGAAGGCTGAGAGAGAAAGAGGAGCGACCGAGCTTTGCTATTTGTTTAAATTGGGGAATGTGGAGGCTTGGACTCTTAACTGCTGTATTCTTGGGTTAGACCACATTGCCTCGCCAGCCATATGAGGCCACTTGATAGGTAGCTGAAAGGAGATCTACTCAGCGTGGTCAGAAATGGACCTCGGTTGTAATAGAATAAGCAAGACTCAATATCCATTAGGACAGTTGATGAAAACAGAAAGATCTCTGAGGTAGTAAATCATCCAGGTAGATAGGACTAGTATTGAGAATCAGAGTGATCCAGCATGAGACTGAGTTTCCCACGGACAAGCTGAGAATTTGGAAGAAACCAAGTTAGTTCAAGAATTTCTGAGTGTCTATCACATGTATGCCACAGTTGGACAGACAGTTGGCATAGGGGGGTATGGCATTCACCTGACGTACAGGAGAATCATCTTCCAGGTAGGTAACAGGAGTTTATCCCAAGGGCATTGACCTCTCAGGTGGGAAGTCCAGACAGAGGCTCAGTTCTAAACAACTAGCAATGGCAATTTTACCCATGCTGAAGTGTGACTTTCTTAAGAGCTGGGAAAATATCTTATTCACATTTTAAAAAATACTGGGTGTGGTGCATAAACAATGAATCTTGGAACACTTAAAAAAATTAAATTAAAAAAATACTAGCTTTATTGAGATACAATTCATAAACCATAAAGTTCAATATTTTAAGGTATGAAATTCAGTGTTTTTTAAAAAAAGATTCTATTTATTTATTTGACAGAGAGAGAGACAGCGAGAGAGGGAACACAAGCAGGGGGAGTGGGAGAGGGAGAAGCAGGCTTCCTGCTGAGCAGGGAGCCCCAATGTGGGGCTCGATCCCAGGACCCTGGGATCACAACCTGAGCCAAAGGCAGATGCTTAACAACTGAGCCACCCAGTCGCCCCTAAAATTCAGTGTTTTTTATGATTGTATGAAATCATACGATGTGTGCCATTTTGCATCTGGCTTCTTTCACCTAGCATAACGTTTTCAAGATTCATTCTTGTTGTAGCATGCATCAATATTTTATTCTTTTCTATGGCCAAATAAAATTACATTGTACTTTTAGGCCACATTTTCTTTATTCATTCTTCAGTTTATGGTTATTCAGGTTTTTTCCATTTTGGACTATGAATAATGCTGCTATGAACACACATGTACAAGTTTTTGTGAGGACATATGCTTTCTCTTCTCTTGAGGCTATACCTCAGAGTAGAATCTCTGGGTCATCTGATAACTACATATTTAATTATTTAAAGAACATCTGAACTATTTTCCCAAGTGCCTGTGCCATTTTATATTCCCTCTATTAGTGTATAAAAGTTCTAATTTCTCCACAACCTTGTCAACACTTATTCTTTTTTTTAAACCTTTCATTTTCTTTTTAAAGATTTTATTTATTTATTTGACAGAGAGAGAGAGATCACAAGTAGGCAGAGAGGCAGGCAGGGGGGTGGGGGTGAGGAAGCAGACTCCCTACCGAGCAGAAATTCTGATGTGGGGCTCGATCCCAGGACCCCGAGATTATGACCTGAGCCAAAGGCAGAGGCTTAACCTTCTGAGCCACCCAGGTGCCCTCAACACTTATTCTTGTCCATCTTTTTTTATTATAGCAATCCTAGTGAGTGTGAAGTAGTATCTCACTGTGTGTTGTTTTTTTTTCCCCAAAAAGTCTTCACATCACTTCATTCAAACTTTATCCAAAAATGTAGAAGTATTAAAAATGTGTAGTCCTGAGCTTCAGATGCTGACCTCTGATTTCATAAGCAAGTGGGGAAAAGAGGGTCAGGATAGAAATTCAGAGTTCCTCCCACTCCAAGAAGGCTAGGGCCTACACCACTGGCTCTTGGCAGGCAGGATGGGACACAGCTCAGCTTCCTCCTCTTCACTCTGTTCTTCACTCTCTTCTTCCCCAGAAATGTCATTGCTTATAGCAACAATCTCGTGCTAGCCTCTGATTTGCCCAGGGCCAGAACCTGACTACAGACGCAGGATTACAGGTGGCTGGAGTTGTAAATCATCCAAATTGAGCATGAGTTAGCAGGACAACTTGAGGTTGGCCACAGGGACTATCAATCTACTGGTGGTCATGGTTCTTGGCCACGACTTCTATCATTCTTTGCATCACATTATGCTCCTCTTTGGCCCCCTCGGTGAGGCAGAGCATGGTCAAAGCCAGCAAGTGTTCTGCATCACCCTCTTTCTCTACCTTGAAGGTGAAAGAATGGGTGTGGCTGGACACCTTGCAGCTGAAGGAAAAACTATCCACAATGACTAGAGCAGGGACTCGCAGACCACCCTCCACCAGCTCTCCTGATTCAAGAATGCTAAGGCAGCAGCTGTGCCGGTGGCCATGCTACAGTCTCACTGTGGTTTCGATTTATAGTTCCCTGATGACTAATGATGGTAAGCATGTGCTTGTTGGCCATTTGTATATCTTCCTTGGAGAAATGTCTATTCAATCCTTTGCATCTGTTTTAATTCATTTAATTGGTTTTGTGTGTTAAATTATAAGTGTTCTTTATTTACTCTGGGCACAAGTCCCTATCAGATATATTATTTGCAAATATTTTTTCCCCTTATGTGACTTGTATTTTCGTTTTCTTAATAGCATCTGTTGAAGCATGAAAGTTTTTAATTTTGATGAAGTCTAATTATTTTTTCTTTAATGCTTATGCTTTTGGTGTGATATCTAAGAAGACTTTGCCTTACTCAAGGTTTTTTTTCCCCTCCAGAGATTTTATTTATTTACTTGACAGACAGAGATCACAAGTAGGCAGAGAGGTAGACAGAGAGAGAGGAGGAAGCAGGCTCCCCACTGAGCAGAGAACCCGATGTGGGGCTCGATCCCAGGACCCTGGGATCATGACCTGAGCCGAAAGCAGAGGCTTTAACCCACTGAGTCACCCAGGTGCCCCTCAAGGTTTTACTCCTTTGTTTTCTTCCAAGAGTTTTATAGTTTTTGCTCTTACATTTAGGCCTATAATCCCTTTTGAATAGGTCTGTCTTTTTTTTTTTTTTTTTTTTTGCATGTGGATGTCTAGTTAACTCAGCACCATTTGTTGAAAAGACTATTCTGTCTCTCATTAAATTGTCTTGGCACTCATGTCAAAAATCAATTAACCATGAGATCATACTCATCTGTGATTTCTAATATACAACTTACAGCCCTGAACTTCGCAGTTTCCTAGTTCGAATTCCGACTTCCATCATATTTAACCTGACTTGATCTTTTAAGTCTGCCACTAGCGTACTATGCTGATCCTTTATACCACCAAGCTCTGGGACTCCCCACGTTTACTCCTCTCCATCCCCAAAGTTTTATGTCTCTCTCTGGTATATATGTGGACAAAAGGAGCAGAGATGGATGAACTCTGGTGGTGTAATAAGGTTTAAATATGGTTTTCAAGTGTAGCAAATGGGTGGAGGGCTAAGCAGGAAATAGTTATAGAATTAAAATAAAAATATGTACACCATGAATGATAGTAGTTGGAGACTTCACCAACCCATGTTTAATAATTGTGGTGGTAGTGTATTTGCTGAGAGATGAATTATTACTCTGAGTCCAATAACTTGGAACAAAGAGAGGCCTGAAGGGGCTGTACCACCAGGGACTGCTGAGAAGGGCAGGTGCAGAAATGGAGCCCCAAGTCCGGGTGGACTCTTAATCTTATTTTCATAGGATGCACAGTATATGGATGCAAAGACAAAACAACTCAAGAAAGCAATTATGTGAGGGGCCTCAAGGAACATGACTATCAATATATGTTCTAGTGAGGCATTAACTAGGGGCTGCAGGAAATGGGAAAGTTGACCTCAGTAATCCCAACTATCTTATTCACCATTGTTGTTATTTTCAGCATGTACTGTTTGCAGTATGTAATGATGGGAGAATGGTTAGCTTTTGCCGTACACATACAGCTTTTGCCATATATGTGTGTTTCTGTTATTATTGTTTCTTTTACTCACTGAAGTCTTGCTATCCCACAAATAATGGCTAGAAAAAATAGAAGATCAACAACATGGAAGATATGAACAACACTATAAGCCAGCTAGAAAAAGCATCTTTAGATCACTCCATGCAATGACAGTAGATGCCCATTCTTTTGAAGTGCACACAGAACACTCTCCAAGATAGACCATATGCATGGTCATATAAAGACTCAATAAACTTAAAAGGATCGAAGTCTAAAAAGTATGTTCTCACCACAAAGAAATTAAATTAGAAACCAAGAACAAAAATAATTTGTGAAACTCAAATGTTTGGAAATGAAGTAACACACTTTTAAATAACAAATGGATCAAAGAAGAAATCACAAAGGAAATCAGAAAATACTTTGAGATGAAAGAAAGTGAAGACACAATATACCAAAACTTAGAGGATGCAGTGAAGGACTGATTAAAGAGAAATTTATAGCTCTGAATACCTATATAAAAAGATCTCAGATCAGTAACTTAACCTTCCACCTCAAGGAACTAGAAAAAAAAAAGGCAAATTAAACCGGAAGAAAGCAGAAGCAAGGAAATAATAAAGATTAGAGACAACATTAATGGAATAGAAAATACAAAACCAATAAAGAAAATGAACAAGACCAAAAATTGGTTGTTAAAAGAGATCAACAAAATGGACAAGCTTTTAACCAGACTGAGCAAGGGAAAAAGAGAGAAGACTCAAATTACTAAACCAGGTATGAAAGAGAGAATGCTACTTCCAACTATCCAGAAATAAAAAAAATTATGAACAAATATTATGAACATCTGTATGCCAACACATTAGACAGCATCGATGAAATGGAAAAATTCCTAGAAAGACACAAATTATCAACACTGATTCAAGAAGAAATTGAAAAATTTGAGTAGAGGTGTCACAAGTAAAGAGATTGAATTAGTAGTTTTAAAATTTTACACAAAGAAAAACCCGTTCCCAGATAAACTTACTATTGTATTCTACCAAACATTTAAAGAAGAATTAATACTATTTCTTCACAAACTCTTCCAAAAAGTAGAAGGGAAGGGAACATTATCCAACTTATTTTATCAGGCTAATATTAACCTGATACCAAAACCAAGGATATGACAATAAAACAAACAGGTCACTATCCCTTATGAATATAGACACAAAAATCCTTAACAAAATACCAGCAAACTGGACCCAGCAACATATAAAAAGGATTAGATACCATGATGAAGTGGGGCTTGTCCCAGAAGCACAAGGTTGCTTTAACATCAATCAATGTAATATAACATACTGATCGAATAATGGACAAAACCACATGATCATTTCAATAAATGCAGAAAAAGTATTGGATAAAATACACCTCTTCATAATAACAAGTCTCAACAAACTAAAAGTAGAAGGGAACTTCCTCTTTCTCATAAAGGGCATCCTTAAAAATTCGCAGGTGACATCATACTTAATTAATACTGAATGCTTTCTCCTTAAGATCAGAAACAAAACAATGGTATCCACTCTTCCTACTTCCTTTCAACTTTGTACTTGAGGGTCTAGTCACAGCAATTAGATAAGAAAAAAAGAAATAAAAGGCATCTGGATTAGAAAGGAGGAAGTAAAACCATTTTGATTTTTACATGAACCAATCTTGTATATATAAAATCCTAAGGAATATATACACAAAAAACTATTAGAATAAAGAGGTTCAGTAAGGCTGCCAGGAACAATTTATACATAAATTAATTATATTTTCATATATTAACAATGAACCAAAAGAATATAACAAATAATTAAATACTTAGGAATAAATTTAACAAAAAAGTGTAAAGTTTACACTCTTTAAGCTATAAAATACTGTTGAAAGGAAGGAAAGAAAATGTAAATAAATGGAAAATCATCCTGTGTTCATAATTCAAAAAGCTAAATATCATTATATGGAGATACTCCCCAAGTTGATCTATAGATTTAATGCAATCCCCATGAAAATCCAAAGTGGTTTCTTTACAGAAATTTGTAAGTTAATCCTAAAATTCATTTGGAAATTCAAGGTCCCCATAATAGTCTAATCAATATTAAAAAAAGAACCAAGTTGAAGGCATCATTCTTTCTGATTTCAAAGCTTACCACAAAGATACAGTAATCAAAAGTGTAATATTGGCATGAAGACAGACACAGAGATCAATGGCATAGAGTTGGAGTCCATAAATAAAGCCTCACATTTATGGTCAATTGCTTTTCAAGAAAGGTACCAAGTTAATTCCATAGGGAAAGAACAGTCTTTAACAAATGGTGCCAAAACAACTGGATATTCACGTGAAAAATAAAAAAGATATTAGACTACTCCCTCACTCCATATACAAAAAATTAATTCAAAATGTATCATTAACTTAAATATAAGAACTAAAACTATAGAACACTTAGATGAAATATAGGAGTAACTCTTCATGAAATTGGGTTCAGCAAAGATTTCTTAGATATGATACCAAAAGCATGAGAACAGCAACAACAACGGATTAATTAGATGTCTTCAAAAGGAAAAACTTTTGTGCTTCAAAGAACACAAGCAAAAAAGTGAAAAGATAATTCACTGAATTGGAGAAAATATTTGCAAATCATATATCTAATGAGGGACTTGCACCCAGAATATATAAAGAATTATTATAATTCAATAATAAAAAGATGACCCAGTTTTTAAAAATGTGCACCAGGAAGATAGTTCTGATATTTCTTTTTTTTTTTTTTTAAGATTTTATTTATTTGACAGAGAGAGACACAGCAAGACAGGGAACACAAGCTGGGAGAGTGGGAGAAGGAGAAGCAGGCTACCTGCGGAGCAGGGAGTCCTATATGGGGCTCAATCCCATGACCTGAGCCGAAGGCAGACACTTAATGACTGAGCCACCCAGGTGCCTCAGTTCTGATATTTCTGATACATATTTCTGATACACATTTCTCCAAGAAGATATTTCATGCACAAGGATCTGAATACACATTTCTCCAAGAATGGCCAATCAACATATGAAAAAGGCTTAACATCATTCAACTTCAGGGAAATGCAAGTCAAAAGCACAGTGAGATACCAATTCACATTCACTGGGATGGCCATAATTAAACAGATGGACAAGAAGAAGTGTTGGTGAAGATGTGGAGAAAGTGGGACGGTCATGTACTGTTGGTGGGAATGTAAACTGTTTCAACTGCTTTGGAAAATGTCTTACAGTTTCTCAAAAGGTTAAACATAGAGCTACCACAGGCCCTGGCAATTCCACTCCACTTTATGCATTTATTTTCTTTAATAAATATACAAAGAATATCAGATCAATAAGTACTTTATAAATATTGTCATTTTCCATGACAATCTGTTAAGGTGGATACTATCATTATCCTTATATTACATACGAGAAAATTGAGATCCAATGTTAAATAACTTGCCTGAAGTCACACAACTGGTAAGTCATGAGGTTAGAATTTGAACCAAGGTATCTGACTCGAGTCCATACTTTTAACCATAAAGTTCATTGTCTCCATATAAAAATAAATATTTGAAATATTTGTGTAATATAAAAGTCTCTTTATACAAGACACAGTCTTCTTGACAGACTTCTTGATAGATTGTCCCTTGCACATAATAATAAACCACTGCTAAAAAGCTATTTAATTTTATCTTAGAGAAAAACAAAGCTAACATTAATATAGTGTTACTATGTGTCAAATGCTTAAAATTTTGTTCAAATTGTTACATAAACACTTCCAGATAGATTCTGTTACTGTCCCCATTTTGTAGAGGTCCAGAGGAGTTAAGCAATTTACCCAAGATCACGCAGCTAATAAATGTCAGACCTGGGATATAAACACAGTGTCCACGTTTTTAACCACTATGAAGTATGTCTCTTGATAAAATATGTTGGGCTTAAAGGAGTACTAATAATTTATACCCTTCTTTCCCATCTGAGCTTACAGGACTCAAAGGATGAGATAAAAATATCAGCTTTGTTATTGCTAAAGCTGTTTGGAGAATGAAGCTTAGGCGGGTTATCTGCTTGTGGTAGGCCTCTCCCATGGAAACTCAAAGCTCTCTGTAGGCAGATACGGGCGGGGAGGGGGGGTGGCGGAGGGGAGGGAGGAAGGAGGTACAGAGTTGCACCTGCCCAGTTTTTTCTCCCAATCTCACCCACTAGGTAACTCTGAGTACAGGCTGGACGGAACCAGGAGAGTGACCATAGGCAATCAGGAGAGATGGGAAATAAGTATCCTGCCTCCAGCCAAACTGTAGACAAGTTGTTCAAATGTAAACTAAAAATGTCCTTTAAAAAGAGTAAGCCATGGCATTTGGGAAGCTTTCTTTACTTAGAATTGAAGCAATACAGTGAAAAGAACCCTGGTTTAGGCATTAGGAGACCTGGTAGCCCAACCCAGCTCTACCTCTGTGACCATGGGCATTACATTTCATTTCATTCCTCTGAGCAAGTAATTAATTACTTCATCTAAAATTCTGCTAATAAAATATACTTCATGAGAACAGTTTAAAAACAAAACAAAGCAGGGGCACATGGGTGGTTCAGTCAGTTAGGCATCTGACTCTTGATTTCAGCTCAGACCATGATCTCAGGGTCATGAAATCAAGCCCCACATCCAGCTCCCTGCTGGGCAGGAAGTCCGCTTGGGATTCTCTTTCTTCCTCTCCCTCTGCACCCCCCCTCACCACCTGCACACACACTCTCTCAAATAAATAAATAAATCTTTAAAAAGAAAACCTAAACCCAACCCAAAACAAAATGAAACTCTCCATTTCCAAAAAATTAAGAAAATTCTTTCTTAAGTGATTTCCTTCCTCTGGATTTATTTTTCTAAGCTTACCAACCTATGCCATTAATTTCTATTATCATATATATTAAATGGAATTCATGGGGTCCTAGGTGTTTTTTCCTTCCTACTCCACTTCTTTTCTTATGCCCTGTTATTCTTCTTCCCATGCTTTCTGCTCGAGGAAACTGTTCATGTTGTCTCTTAGGTTTACTTCATATTTATATATTATAACCTCTTTCAATCTATACATTCTCCAATAAAGCAACAAAGGGAGGAGGAAGGAGGAGGGAAGGAAGAAAGGAGGAAGGAAAAGGAGGAAGGAAAGTGGGAAGGAAAGAGGGAAAAAAGGAAGGAGGGAAGGAGAGAGGGAAGGAAGGAAGGGAAAAAAGGAAAAAAATTAAAGATACTTTGCATTCATTTTAAAAAATGCTTTTTCTTCATTTTTTAAGTATAAAGTAAATTGTACTCATCATTTGTATATATTTATTTGTTTGTCTAATTATTTATTCAAAGTCTCTTTCTTGTCATCTAAACTATAAACTTCATGAGGGCAAAAATTTCAATGGTTTGTTCAATTTTGCATGCCTATAACTTGCCTGGTGTTGAGCATAAAAGTGAGTAGTTAAAAAATGTTCAATAATCATTTTAAAGAAACCCAAACTGTATGGATTTTTCACTGTAAAAAAGTGATGATCTTGGGGTGCCTGGGTGGCTCTGTTGCTTAAGCAACCAACTCTTGGTTTCAGCTCAGGTCATGATCTCATGGGTCATGGGATTGAGCCCCACAATTGGGCTCTGCCCTCAGTGGGGAGCCTGCTCAAGATTCTTTCCCTAGGCTCCTCCCCCGACTTGTTCTCTCTCTCTCTCTCAAATAAATAAATAAATAGATCTTTTAAAAAAGACTTTGGGAATTAAAAAAAAAAGTGATGGTCTTCATCAATTGTGAGAATATGATAATTTTTCTCATATTTTTTTCTAGGTGAGCATGCAACCTTTTCCCTCTGGCCCTAATGTAGCAAGTTGATTTAGTAAAATAAACAACCAACTCAACCAAAAAATACAAAACCATTGTTTTAAATGCATTGATTATTAAATTGATTGATCAGCATAGCAAGTCAGTTCATCAATAGTGCCATGGAACACAGAAGAGAGCTTAATGAAAATGTTTTATCCAAGCCCAGCAACACAACGAGGTCTAGTTACACATGGCCAGTGAATCTGTCTATTCAGGGGCATCCATAGACATTTGAAACAGAAGGAGCAATTTGGATCATCTTAACCTGGCAAAGATGAAAAAGATGCATCTTTTTGGTGTCCAGCTTTTTCAAACCTTACAGTTTATTCCTCTGAGATAGTCAGCATTTGTTATACTTGAGAAAACTACGAAAGGTAATAAAAAAACTAAGCACTGTCATTGTCTCTTTTTTCTCTCCATATAGGTGTAAACATCCCAAGAAGCTCTTGTATTGAAAAGGCTTGATACACATTTGGCAATTAACAACAGGTAAAGGAACTTCTTTTCCCCCTAATTTTTCTGGGGGCAAATATCCGTAGTTCCCTCTGGAACTTCCCCTCTGGAAGTTCCCTAAAACTGGCAGTTGCTATGGGCTGGGATTTTCAGTCCTGGCAGTATTTCCACATTTGTTCTATTAATAAGGCTGTTATTTTTTTGTTCTTGATGTTTGAGAGAGAGGTTAAGTCTTTAACTAACAAAGACATTTTTTCTCCCAAACTTCGAGCAGATTCTTTGCATCGTTTCTTTCCTTGCTGGTCCTTCTTGAAGTGTAAGCAATGCCTTACATAATGGTGCAAACATTTGGTCAAAGCTAAGGAACCCTTAGTTAAAGCCACATTTCCATACCTGTGATGATATCACAGCAAACCAATGCATCTCAAAACTTCCATAGGCATCAATAAGCCCCTTTTCCAGTTTTTCACCACCAGGGAGGAAAATGGATACGTGAGGAGGTGATAACTATGGTGGAAAGAAGACACAGAATGTGTGTGTGTGTGTGTGTGTGTGTGTGTGTGTGTACATGCTTCTGTAGTTGGGTAGTAGGTGCTCAATAGGAATCTGTTATTTTTCTTCTTATTCCTACCATCCTTATTATTGTTTTATTAGTCGCATGTGAAACAATGTCTTCTTTCTAAAAGAATACAGTAAAGCTGAAAGCCTTGGATCACGCAAGTCAAGGGTAATATTGGCCCTAGGCTACAGTGATTGATAGGTTGACTCCTTAATCCACCTCTTTTTTCTATGTCAATAACTAAGTATCTGCCAATATAATGGAGAAAATATGCAAGCAAATATGGTAAGTATTCCTCATGACAGCTGAGGACATCTGGGTCCTCCATCAAAATTCGACCTCAAACTCTTGGAGTTTGACCTGAAAACAGAAAAATGCAAAGTTTAGATTAGATGAATAATTGTATACTTGTTTCTAAAAAGTTCCAGGCTTAACAAACAATTGTTGCAAATATAGTCTAATCACCAGATTCTGCTTCATTTGTTCCTCATACAAGAGAAAGATGCTTTAAGCAATAGCTTTTTAAAATGTTTTCTCATCAAAAAAGAAAGCCCAGAAATGGCTTATTTATTAGCTTTCAGCCTACAGTGAAATCACAACTGAGGGAAGGAGAAAAGGCTAACTTTCTCTTCCATTAAAATGAGATACAAAATAGTTAAATGATGAACACTAAACTTACTTATTTTTTAATTTTTCTCTTCTATTTTTATAACTGATTCATGCTAGTTCATTCCTCTAATTAAGTGAAATAATGTAATTTCTCAGTCATAATATAAATAGCTAAAGCAAAAAAATAAGTAATTCATCTTTCCATGATCAGCTATTACCAGATAAGAGTAGGTTTAAAAATATGTGTATTAACACTTGAATAATAACAATAACAATAACAATAATAATAATAAATATAATCTCTTCTACAGTGTTAATTATAATGGAGACCAAATTGAATTTCATGTATTCTAGTCCTGCACATTGCACACAGCAGCTGTGCTGATTCTTTTAAAATTTATAGTAATAAAATTCCATCCTCAAGTTAGATGATCTTGCCCTGCATTTCATGAGTGCTCTGCTCTTGGGAATGGAAAGAAGTGTGCTGTTAAATATGGAAGTCTAGAATTGAGATAAAAATTATATTCTCAAATTTCCACTTATTTTGAGAGCTTTGATTGGGAGCTGGGCTATAACAGATTACAACAAAATATTTTCACTTAACTGTCTTCTTTCATTTATTTTTTAAAAAGGCATTACCCCAAATACATTGAGATTAAACAACATATGTTTAAATCACACATGAGTCAAAGAAACCTCAGAAAAATTTTAAAATATTTTTAATTAAATAAAAATGAAAACACAATTTATCAAAAATTGTGGGATGTGGCAAAAGCAGTGCTTCTTTTTTAATATATGTATTTAATATATGCACATATTAAAAAAAATCTAAAATCAGTAATCTAAATGTCCACCTGCTTCTCCCTCTCCAGCTCCCCTGTGCTTGTGTTCTCTCTCTTGCTATCTCTCTCTGTCATAAAAAAATAAATAAAGTTTATATGGAGAAGCAAAAGACCTAAAACATCTAACTCAATACTGAAGAACAAAGTTGGAGGGCTGCCATTACCCAACTTCAAAACTTACTATAGAACTGCAGAAATCAAGACAGTGTGGTATTGGCAAGAGAATATACAAATAGATCTATGGAACAGAATAAAGAGCCTAGGAATAGGTACATACAAATTGGGTCAACTGATATTGATAGAGGAACAGAGGCAATACAATGGAATGAAGATAGTCCTCAACAAATGGTTCTAGAATTGCACATCCACATGTAAAACAATGAATCTAGACGTAGCCCTTACATTGTTCCCAACAATTAACTCAAAATGCATTATAGACCTAAATGTAAAATGCAAAACTATAAAACTCCTAGAAGAGGAAACCTAGATTCTTAGAGGAAACATAAGAGAAAACCCAGATTACTTTGGGTATGTTGATGACTTTTTAGATATAACACCAAAGATAGGATCTGTGAAAGAAATTGTTGACAAGCTAAACTTTATTTAAAAAAAATGCTGGGGCACCTAGGTGGCTCAGTCAGTTAAGCCTCTGACTCTTGGTTTCAGCTCAGGTAATGATCTTGGAGTAGTGAGAACAAGCCCTGCATTGGGCTCTGTGCTCAGCAAGGTGTCTGTTTAAGATTTTCTCCCTCCCTCTCCCTCTGCCTCCCCACCTCAAATCAATCAATCAATCAATCTTTAAGAAAATAAGCTGAAGTTTATTAAAATTAAAAATTTCTGAGTGACATCACCAAGATGTTGACATAGGTTGTTCCTGACTTCCCTCCCTGTCACAAGAAGGAGAGATAACAAGTTTTCAAGAACAAGACACCACTGAGGGAATTATAGTACATGGTGGTGAGGTTGAAGCACAAGCCAGCATCACAGAAACCAAAACAGACTGTGTTAGAAGGGTAAAATGTGTGGCTATATATTGACCACATTTCCCCTCCCTCAGAGTAGTGCAGCACAGTGCATAGAGGTCCCTCCTAAGCCTCCAGTTTCTGTAGGAAAAGGGAACACAGGGGGACAACCAGCCTCCACCCCCAGCCTTGTGGGTTCTTAGCAATAGCTGCTATTCTGATCTTGTACCATAGGGATTGCAGGGAAATGTATGGGGCTCAACCACTGGGCATCTGACTGTGACAGAGAAAGGGGAAGGGGATTAAAACAACCAGCACATGGAACTTGGCCAAGTTCATATCTGCGGTGCCCAAAGTAGTAAGCCTAACTAGTGGCATTGCTCTTCTGCAGAACCAAGTCAGAGACACATTCTGACAAGGAACTTCATAGGATGAGATCTGCCAGATTTGGATCCTCAAATGAAGAGTTTTGCCCACACCCAAGTGAGAAGCTGAGTCACAGTCCCACCCTCTGTGGAGAGGGTCTTCTGGTTCTTCTGACCAGAAGAGCTGGTGACAACTCCTGGAAGCTGTGCAGTCCAGAATCACTCAAGCCAAGAAGTGGGCAGGAAGAGCTGATAGTTTGTAGAAGAAAGCCAGGGGCCTTGTTCAATCAGGAAGCATGGCGTATTGGTCAGCTTGAGTTGAGACAACAAACATAAAGCTTTACCAGCCTTAGAATGACTTCTCCCACTGCACCTGGGCAGGGAATCTAATTTATAGCCTTCTTCATCACTGAATAGAGCCTTCAGCCTGACTGACCAGGGAACCTAACCAGAGCATATGGGAAGCTTCATAATCCATTCAACAGGCTTATATACGGTAACACTTAAACAGAGAGCACAGCCAGTGGCTTCCTCTACCTGCAGAGCAAAACTGGTGGCCTCACCTGACCAGGGAATATAGTGAGGCCAGTAGCTCTGGCCTAATTTGGGTCCCCAAACAATAAGCTGTATAGGCCCTGAGTCTTATCCTACTGTGCTGCCAGTATAGGGAAACTAATTCATAACCCCATTATTGAATATAGTACCCAGTCCCAATCATCTAGTAAGCTTTACTGGAGAATCTAGGCAACTGTGAAGCTAATTCTACATCTTCACTTAGTTACAGAACCAAGTCAGGAGTCCTATCTAACTGTTCTCAGTCAGTGGCACACCCCATTTCTGTCCTCAGAGATCAAATACTTGTCTTGCTCACAGATAGGCCATAATAGCAGTCCCAAGGACATTACCAGAAGACACACCCAGAAACCCAAACTGAGCTAACTGGTGAACTGTCTCTGCCAAAGGAAACCTTTAAAGTCTGGGAGAGGATCCTGATTATTCAAGTGTACAGGTATCAATGTAAGGAATAAAGGATCATGAAAAACCAATTAAATATGACACCACCAAAGGAAACTAATAAAGCTCCAATGACTGCTCTTAAAGAAATGGAGATCTATGGACTCTCAGAGAATTCAGATTAATTCTCTTAAGGAAGTTTAGTGAACTAAAAGAAAAAACAAACATAGCTAAACAAAATTAGGAAAATGATGCATGAACAAGATAAGAAGTTCAACAAAGAAATAAATAGCGAACCATCAAAAAAAACACAGAAAAGTTTAAAAATGTAATAACTGAACTGAAAAATTCAATAGAGAGTTTCAGAAGTAGACTTGATTATGTAAAAGAGTCAGCAACCTGGAAGATACGACAGTGAAAATTACACAGAGGAGCAAAAATAAAAAAGAATGAAAATAGCCTACAGGAATTATGGATCAATATGAAAAGAAATAATATTTGTATTATGGGAATTCCAGAAAGAGAAGAGAAAAAGGAAGGGACAGAAAGTAATATATTTAAAGCAATAATGACTGGAAACAAGTCGATTCTCTAGAGGAAAAAATGGATATCCAGATCCATGAAGCCCAAAGGACCCAAAATAGGTTGAACCTGAATTTCAGGGGTGCACCAGGATACATTACAATTAAATTCAAAAGTCAAACACAAAGAAAGAATTTTAAGAAGAGCAAGAAAAAGAGAAGTTACATACAAGGGAACCCCCATGAGACTATTGGCAGATTTATTAATAGAAACCCTTCAGGCCAGGAGAGAATGCAATGACATATTCAAAATATTCAAAGAAAATAACTGTCAAGCAAGAATCCTATACCTGGTGAAGATGTCCTTCAGAAACAAAGAAAAGTTAAAGACTTTCTCAAATAAACAAAAGTTAAAAGAGTTTATTACCACCAGACCTGCCTTATAAGGAACAATAAAGGGAGTTCTTTGAATAGAAGTAAAAAAAATGTTAATTAACATTATAAGAACATTAAAAGGTAGGGCTAATCTCACTGGTAATGGTAGATATATAGTTATAGATTTTGCAATATGGTCATAGTGGTACATAATTCAACTTGCAACTCTAGTTTAAAAGTTTAAAAAAATGAATGTAGTAAAAATTACCATAACTATAATAATCTATCATTAGTTACACAATACAGAAAACATGTAAATTGCAACTGCAATAACCAAAATATGAGAAGTAAAAGAGTAAAATTTATTAATTTTTTTGAGTTGTTATCAGTTTAATAGCATGTTATAAGTTTAAGATATTTTGTTAGCCTCATTGTAAACACAAGGTAAAATCCTGTAGTAATTACACAAAAAAGTACAATAAAAACCACAGTAAACACAACAAAAGAATACAATAAAGCATACTGATACCAAAGGACATCAAAACAAAAAAGAGACACTAGGATAAGAAACAAGGAACAACAGATCTACAAAACAACCAGAAAACAATTAACAACATGGCAATAGTAAGTCCTTATTTATCAATAATTACTTTAAAAGTAAATGAATTAAATTCTCCAATTAAAAGACAGAATGGCTAACTGAATAAAAAAGTAAGATTCAATAATATCCTTCTTGCAAGAAGCCTACTTTAGCATTAAAGATACACATAGACCGAGAGTGAAAGGATAGAAAAAGACATTTCAAGCAAATGGCAACAACCTCCTACCCCCAAAAAGCAGAAGTAGCTATATTTCTATCAGACAAAATAGAATTTAGACTAAAAATTGTGAAAAGAGAAAAAAATATCATTATATAATGACAAAGAGGCCAATATATCAAGAAGACATAACAATTGCAAATATTTATGCACTTAACACTGGAACACCTAATTATATACAGCAAAAACCAACAGAGCTAAAGGGAGAAATAAATGGTAATACAGTAATAGCTGGAGACTTTAATACTTCACTCTCGACAATAGATAGATCGTCCAGGTAGATAACCAATAAGGAAACAGCAGATGAAAAACACTATAGATCAAAAGGGCCTAATAGACATACACAGAACATTTTAGCCAACAGTAGCAGAATATACATTCTTCCCAAGTGCACATGGAACATTTCATAGGTTAGGCCATATGTTAGAACACAAAATATATCTTGGGAAATTCAAGATTGAAATCATACCTAGTATCTTCTCTAAGCAAAATGGCATGAAACTAGATATCAAAAATAAGAGGAAAACTGGAAAATTTACAAACACATGGAAATTAAACAACACTCTCTTGAATAACCAATGGATCAAAGAAGAATTTAGAGTGGAAATAAAAAGTTTCTGTGGACAAATGAAAATGGAAACACAACATACTAGAACTTGTGGGATGTAGCAAATGCAGTTCTAAGAGAGAAGTTCACAGCAAAAAAATGCTTACATTAACAAGCAAGGAAGATCCTAAATAAGTAACCTAACTCTATGTCTTAAGGAACTAGAAAAAGAACAAACTGAGCCCAAAGTTAGCAGAAGAAAGGAAATAATAAAAATTAGGGCAGAAATAAATGATATAGAGAACAAATAGAAAACATGGAGCACTGGGTGTGGTACATAAACAATGAATTTTGGAACACTGAAAAAAAATAAAAGAAAAAGAAAACAATAGAAAAGAATAACCAAACTAAAAGTTTGTTCTTTGAAAAGATAAACAAAATCAACAAAGTTTTAGTTAAACTAAATAAATATAAAAGAGAAGGAGCCAAATCAACAAAATCGTAAATGAAAAAGGAGACATTATAACTGATACTATAGAAATAAGAGGCTGTTATGAACAACTATACACCAAAAACTGGACAACCTAAAAGAAATGAAAATATCCTTAAAAACATACAACTTACTGAATCAGGAAGAAATATAAAAGTCTGAATAGACCTATTACCTCCCAGTGAAGAAAATAATGGGACCAGATAGTTTCACTGGTGAATTTTGCCAAACATTTAAGAAGAATTGACACAAATTCTTCTCAAATTCATCCAAAACATCAAAGATAAGGGAATACTCCTAAATTCATTTTATGAGGCCAGATTATCCTGATACCAAAACCAGAAAAAGACACCACTAGAAAAGAAAACTATAGACCAATATCACTGATGAATATAGATGCAAAAATTCTCAAGAAAATACTAGCAAATCAAATTTAGCAGCACATTGGAAGGATCATATACCATGATCAAGTGAATTTATCCCTGGGATGCAAAGATGGTTCAACATATGCAAATCAGTCAAAGTGATACATCACATAAATAGAATGAAAGAAAAGAATTATATGATCATCTCAATAGATGCAGAAAAAAATATTTGGCAAAATTAAACATCCATTCATGATAAAAAAAACTCTTAACAGTTTAGGTGTAGAAAGAAAATATCTCAAAACATAAAGCCCATATATGACAAGTCCACAACTAACAACATACTCAATGGTGAAAAGTTGAAAGCTTTTCCTCTAACGAGAGGAACAAGACAAGAGTGCTAACTCTCACTACTGTTATTCAGTATAGATTGATTTAGCTAGAAGTCCTAGCTAGAAAAATTAGGCAAGAGAAAGAAATAAAAGATATTAGAATTAGAAAAGAAGAAGCAAAATTGTCTTTTTGCAGATGATATGATTTGACATATAGAAAATGTTATTGGAAAACTATTAGATGTCATCAATGAATTCAAAAATTTACAAGATACAAAATCAACATACAAAAATCAGTAACATTTCTGTACATTACCAGTGTATTATCTGAGAAAGAAATAAAGAAATCAGTCCCATTTATAATAGCATGAAAAATAGTAAAATACTTAAGAATAAATTTAACTAAGGAAGTAGAAGATCTCTACTCTGACAACTACAAGACACTAGTGAAAGAAGTTGAAGAAGACAAAAATAAATGGAAAAATATCCTGTGTTCATGAATTGGAAGAATTAGAATTGTTAAAATGTCAATACTACTAGAAACCATCTATAGATTCAGTGCAATCCCTATCCAGATTCCAATGGCATTTTTTACAGAAGCAGGAAAAAAAATCCTAAAATTTATAGGGAATCACAAAAGACCTTGAATATTCAAAGAAATACTGAGAAGAACTGACAGTATACACCACACTCTCTGATTTCAAGTTATACTGTAAAGCTACAATCAAAACAGTATGGTACTGGCCTAAAAACAGACAAATGGACAAGTGGAACAGAATAGAGAGCCCAGAAATAAGCCCAAGAATATACAGTCAACTAATACCTGACAAGGGAGCCAAGAATACTCAATGGAGAAAAGATGTTCTTTTCCACAAACGGTGCTGGGATAATTGGATATCACATGTAAAAGAATGAAATTGGAGCCATATCTGACACCACTCACAAAAAATAACATGAAATGGATTAAGTACTTAAATGTAAGACCCCAAACCATGAAACTTCTAGAAGAAAACATAGGAAAAAATCTCCTTGACATGGGTCTTAGTAATGATTTTTTGGGTATGACACCTAAAGCCCAAGCAATGTAAGCAAAAATAAATAAGCGGGACTACATCAGACTAAAAACTTCTACCCAGCAAAAGAAATTGTCAACAAAATGAAAATACAACCTAAAAAATAGGAAAAGAGTTTGCAAACCATATATCTGATAAGGAGTTAATATCCAAAATATATAAGAACTCAAAGTCATTGTGGTTTTGATTTGCCTTTCCCTGATGACTAGTGATGTTGAGCATCTTTTCATGTGTCTGTTGGCCATCTGTGTGTCTTCTTTGGAAGAATGTCTATCTGGGTCCTCTGCCTATTTTTTTTTCTGCCTATTTTTAATTGGATTATTTGTTTTTCTGGTGTTGAGTTGCATAAGTTCTTTATATATTTTGGATATTAACCCCTTATGGTTTGCAAATATTGTTTCCCATTCAGTAGGTTGTCTTTTTTATTTTGTTGATGGTTTCCTTTGCTATGCAAAAGCTTCTTATTCTGATGTAGTTCTAATTATTTGTTTTTGCTTTTGTTTCCCTTGCCTTAGGAGACATATCTGGAAAATGTTGCTATAGCTGATGTCAAAGATATTATTGCCTGTGCTCTCCTCTAGGGAATTTATGGTTTCAGGTCTCACATTTACATCTTTAACCCATTTTTAGTTTATTTTTGTGTGTGGTGTAAGAAAGTGGTTCACTATCCTTCTTTTGAATGTACCTTTCCAGTCTTCCTAGCATCATTTATTGAAAAGACTCTTTGACCATTTACAGATTCATTGATTATATATGCATGGGTTTATCCCTGGCCCCCATTCTGTTCCAATAATCTGTGTGTCTAGTTTATACAATTGGATATTACTCAGCCATAAAAAAGAATGAGATATTGCCATTCACAACAACCTGGATGGAGCTAGAGGCTAAGTGAAAGAAGTGCAGACAGAGAAAGACAAACATAATACAGTTTCACTTATATGTGGAATGTAAGAAGCAACAAATGAATAAATAAACGCAAAGCTGATTCAGAGCTATAAATGCAGAAAACAAACTGGTGATTGCCACAGGCAAGGAGAGGAGGGGTAAGCAAAATGGGAGAATGGGGAGTGGGAGATATAGGCTTCTAATTATGGAATAAATAAATCACTGGAATAAAAGGTACAGCGTAGGGAATATAGACAATGGTATTATACTAGTCTTGCATGGTGATGGATTGTAGCTACACTTGTGGTGAGCAGAGCATAATGTATAGAGTTGTTGAAACATGTTGTATATCTGAAACTAACGTGACATTATATGTCAACTCAAGTTAAAAAAATAACGCGTTGACTTGATAGCAAATAAAATAACATCAACAACAACAAGAAAAACACAATTTTAAAAATGGACAAAGTACCTGAATAGACGTTTGTCCAAAGAAGATATATGAAAGACCAACAGGTATAGGAAAAGATGCTCAATATCATTAGACATTAGGGAAATGCAAATTAAAACCACAATGAGAAATCATCTCATCTCAGTTAGAATGGCCATCACCAAAAAGATAAGAGATAACAAATGCTGCCATGGATGTGTAGAAAAGGGAACCCTTGTGAACTGTTGGTGGGAATGCAAACTGGTACAGCCACTGTGGAAAACAGTGTGGGAGATCATCAGAAAATTAAAAATAGAGCTACCATATGATTCAGCAATTCTACTTCTGGGAATATATCCAAAGGAAATAAAAACACAAACTCAAAAATGTATCTGCACCCTTATGTTCATCACAGCATTATTTACAATAACCAAGACATGGAAACAATCTAAGTGTCCATGGATGAATAAAGGGATAAAGAAATTGATTACACACACACACACACACACACACACACACACACACACAGTGGAATATTATTCAGCCACAACAATGAGAAAATCCTACCATGTGCAACAACATGGATGGAACTGGAAGGCATTATGCTAAGTGAAACAAGTTCGAGAAAGACAAATACTATATGATCTCTCTTATATGTGGAAAAAACAAAAACCCAAACACATAGAAAAAGAAATCAGAATTATAGTTACCAGAGGCAGAGGGGAAGTGGAGGAAGGTGGTCAAAAGGTATAAACTTCCAGTTGTAAGATAAGTAAGTACTAGGGATGTAACATGCAACATAATGACTATAGCTAACCCTACTGTGTGAATATATAGGACAGTTGTTATGAGAGTAAATCCTAAGAGTTCTCATCACAAGGAGAAAATATTTGCCTTTCCCCCCCTTTTTCTTTTATTGATACTAGAAGATAGGTGTTACCTGAAGCTGTCATGGTAATCATTTCACAATATATGTAAATCAAACCATCATGTCGTATGTCTTAAACTTATACAGCATTGTATGCCAATTCTTTCTCAATAAAACTGGAAAGAAAAGATACGTGTAATAAAATGTTTATAACAAGCTACTTACAAACTTCATTCAGAACAGTGTTATATCAGTGAATGGTATTCACACCCATTCTTTAATGTATGTAGTGAAGTGTAAAAAACTGTTTTTATTGAAGATTTTTTTAAATGAACATACTTTCAAATTGTGTTCAGCACAGTGTTATTTCAGTGAATAGAAGTGATCCCCACTCAGTAATGCATGTAGTGAAGTGTTAAAGAACACTTGGAATAAAGATGTTTCTAAGAAGCTAAAAACAAACATAAAAAATAAATTAAAAATTTCTGCTCTGCAAAAGATAATTCCAGAAAATGAGAAGACAAGCCACAGAGTAGGAGAAAATATTTTTAGAAAGATACTTCTGATAAAGGACTATTATCTAAAATGTACAATGATCTCTTAGAACCCAACAATAAAAAAAGCAATTAAAAATAGTAAAAGAGGTCGCCTGGGTGGTTCAGTGGGTTAAGCCTCTGCCTTCGGCTCAGGTCATGATCCCAGGGTCCTGGAATCGAGCCCCGCATCAGGCTCTCTGCTCAGCAGGGAGCCTGCTTCCCCCCTCTCTCTGCCTGTTTCTCTGCCTACTTGTGATCTCTCTCTCTGTCACATAAATAAATAAAAAAATCTTTAAAAAATAGTAAAAGATATTTATAGACACATCAAAAAGAATATGCAGATGGCAAAGAAGAGTATGAAAAAATACTCCACATCATATATCACCAGGGAAATGTAAATTAAAGCCACAATGGAGATACTACTACCTATGTCTAAGAATGTACAAAATGGGGATCACTGATAACACTAAATGCTGGCGAGGATGTGGAGCAGCAGGAACACTTATTCATTACTGGTGAGAATGTAAAGTGGTACAGCCACTTTGGAAGACAGTTTGGTGGCTTCTTATAAAACTAAATATTTTCTTAACTATATAATCTGGCAACTGCACTCCTTGATACTTACCCAAAGGAACTGAAAACTTATGTTCTCACAAAAACCTTCACACAGATGTTTGTAGCAGCTTTGTTTGTAATTGCCAAAAGTTGGAAGCAACCAAGACCTCCTTTTGTCCTAAGGAATATATCATTAGTATTTCAAACTTAGTGTGTGGTGTTAGTATTCCTTTAGTACTAACTTAATGCTTTAGAAAAGGATAATGAGCTAATGTGTTTAGTCTTTTAGAGAAACTCAATGCAAAATTATGTAACAAACCTAATATAAAGTGCATTGCATCTTGCTGGACTGAATAGTGTATCCCAAATTCCTGTGTTAAAGCCCTCAACATTCAGGGGTGGTATTGGAGGTGGAGACTTTGGAAGGTAATTAGGTTTAGATGAGATCAGCAAGCCAACCAAGAAGACAGTCATCTACAAGCCAGATAAAGGGCCCTCACTAGCCCCTGAGCATACTGGCACCTTGATCTTGGACTCTTAACCTCCAGAACTGTGAGAAAATAAGTTCTTGTTGTTTAAGCTACCCCATCAATTGTATTGCTTTATGGCAACCTGAGGACACTAAAACCTGTCATCAACTCTCCTTGACTACTGAGCCTCCCAATGCATTTTGGACCTCCTGAACCTTTTACTTAAGGAGAGTGCACCACACTACACTACCTGGTTATCTAGGACTATTTGCCATACTCTGAAGTTCTGTCTAACAAACTCAGATTTATTACATTTTATTTCATCCATTCATCCTGTTATTCATTCATTTTAGATGATTTATTGAGGGCTTGCTATGGACTGGGACCCAGGGTAAGTGGTGGTAAACAGAGGTGAACCAAATTTATGTACTTCCTGCCTTTATGGAGCTCTCAATCCCATCAGGAGACAGTAAATTAATAAACAGATATGTAACCATAAATTATGAATTAGGAAGAAGGAAACCAAGAAGGCCTCACCATGGCACTGATATTTTAGCTTATTTCTGAAGGATGAGGATGAATCATCTATGTAAACAGCCAGAGGAACGCATAACAGTTAGAAGGACAGGTATATGAAGTTTTCTAAAGGGAAAATGACCTTGAACTGAAAGTTTGGTGGAACACTGTCATGTACCACCTAGATCCCCCTTCACTGAAGGACTTATTGTCCCCATTGCTGGGAATACTAAGGACAGACAACTTTCAGTGCCAGCACCTTCAGGTGCCATGCCACTAAGGTCCCATCTTTTCCAGTGATCAGCTCATGTGGCCATATTATTTCAAAGGGGAAAGATCTGAAAGGCCATTTCTAGCCCCAGGGCTCCATGTAGGATCAGTCAAGTCTGTCACTGTGCCAGCACTATTGCACTATTTCCCCAATTGCCTACTCCTCTTTCTTCCATTCCCTTCATAAGGGTTGGTCCCAAGGGCTCTCCCTAATAAACATCCTGTAAACTCCATCTCACAGTGTACTTCTTGGGCAATTCAAACTACAGTACCCATTATGGCTAGACCAGAGTGACTTCAGGTGAATCAAGAGCAAAACTGAAGAGTCAGCTGATGCCAGATTTGGTGCATGATGTTTGATTTTATTTGTAGTGTACTGGAGACTTCTGAAAATCTTCAAATAAGGCAAACCACAATGCCTTACTCCAATCATTAAAAGACACCAGGAAGACCTAAACCAGGTGACATTTGACAAAATAACTGATTAATACTTTTCAAATAAGTCAAGGTCATGAAAGATAAGGAAAGAGTGAGGAATTTTTATAGATGGGAGGAGATTAAGCAGAAACAACAATTTAATGTCATGTGAGATCCTGCATAGGATCCTGAAAGAGAAAAGAACAGAGGGAAAACTACTAAAATTAGACTAAGGCATGTATTTCAGTTAATAGTATTGTACCAATGTGAATTTCCTGGTTTTAATAAGTG
The DNA here is from genome assembly GCF_963455335.1 of Martes martes. Classification (NCBI taxonomy): domain Eukaryota; kingdom Metazoa; phylum Chordata; class Mammalia; order Carnivora; family Mustelidae; genus Martes; species Martes martes. The sequence goes on along the minus strand of NC_137897.1, from coordinate 38,288,500 downwards.
TACTAAGGTTATATAAAATGCTAACATCAGGGAAACCTGAGTGAGGGACTAAGGGAGCTCTCTTGTACTATTTGCACAACTTTTCTATAAGCCTAATTTAGTTAAAGTTAAAAAAGATAAAGCAAGTGTTATTCAAGTTGCTGTGTGGAGAATGAGTTGCAGGGAAAGTGAAAGTGAGAGAAGATAGACCAGTTAACAGAATATCGTAATAGCAGTGATGATGAATGGCAGCAGTTGCTCTGACTACAGAAGATGGCGGAGGGGGATTTAAGAAGAAAAAAGAAGTCAACCACAACAACCACACCTCATCTTTTCTATGGCAGACTTCTAGTCTGAAGCAGGTATAAAGTGAGAGAGAAATAGAGTTCACTGCTAAATCGAGTTTGGAGATTTGACTCAAACTAGACTGAACAATCCAATTTCTTTCTTTTATGAAGGAAAATATTAATTAATTAATTTGAGAGAGAGAGGAGAGAGCATGAGTGAGGAAGGTGGGAAGGGGTAGAGGGAGAGAATCTCCTGTAGACTCCCCGCTGAGCCCAGAGCCTGACCTGGGGCTCAATCCCACGACCCTGAGATCACAATCTGAACTGAAGCCAGGAGTCAGACATTTAACTGACTGAGCCACCCAGGTGCCCCTGAACGATATAATTTCTGAATGTAGACTGTCCCATAAAGTGTTTCCAAATGCAGACTGTCCCATAAAGTGTTTCCAAATGTAGACTGTCCCATAAAGCATCTTGAGGTCTGTCCAGTCATGATCAAGAGTCTTGGAGTGCTAGAAGTTTTTAGGTTTAGGAAATAGGGGCAAGGCACTTGCATGAAAGTTTTCAATGGAATGTATTACACATATAAAGGATATATTCAATGTACATATATAGCTAAATGATAATTACAAAGTAAAATTCTGTTTACACACTACCGAGCTTAAGAGAACCTTGGCTCTCAAACCTTGTGATCAGAATCAACTGGAAAGCTAATAGAGAAGAAAGAAGTTCAAGTTCATGGAGGTAGGATAGGACTCAGACTTTTACCAAGTTTTCCTCCTGATTTTGAAAAAGATTGAAATTTAAGAACTGCTGAGCTAGAACATTACCGATATTTTTTAAGGCTTCTGTATACCACTCCCTAGTCACACCCCACTCCTTCCAGAATAATGCTCATTATTCATTACAGTTTTTCATTTGTACTCATTCAGGTATCCCTAAAAATTATTTTGCTTAGTTCTGCCCATTTTCAAGCTTTATATAATTATTAACACAGTATATATTTTCTTCTGTGACTTCCTTTTTGTCACATTACATTCTTGAAATTCATCCATTTTGATACATGATACCATTCATTTGTGGTTATTGGTACATAGTATTCCACTGTGTAAATATGTCACAATTAATTATCCATTGTACTGGTATTGAATATTTAAGTTGTGTTAAGTAACTACATATTGAAAACTTCACTGGTTGCTCAGGAAGTGTTAGGATCTAATAAAGGGTAACATTTCTGCCCTCCATTACTCTCTTGCTGTCCTCTCCTCAACTACAGTTTTGGTCTCCAACTGCTTCTAAGGAATGATAAGGAGCCCTTTTCATCCAAGGGCAAGTGGAAGTTGAGTGGAGAACCTGAACTATCATCCCTATCCAACAGTAATGAGGTGACACTCCCACTCACTGGAATGGTATCAGAAGATACATATTTATTTTCATTTGGGCACATTCCTCTTATACTTAATTATTTGTTAATCTCTTATATCTGTCCCCAACACTAGAATGTAAGCTCTATGAAGGTTAAAAACTTTATACTGCTTATTGATGAATTCTTAGATCCTACAACTTGCCTGGCAAAAGTAACCCTACGTCCATATTGATTGAATGAATGAATGAATGAATGAGTGAACAGATGAATGAATAAGATAATATTATTCCATTTTTATTGGGTGTCTATAAGTCACTCATTGTGCATAGAATATTATTCAAAAGGTCTTTGAATGCAAATGTAAGTTTTGCAAGTTATGGAATTGTCCAGATTTGGGACAATACAAATAGGAAACAGCTTTCTTCTACTTTACTCTTCATTCTCCTCCCACCTGTGGCTTCTCTAAGGAAAGAATGGAGAAAAGAGAGCTTGGAGTTGGTATTGTTTATGTTTCTCTTGACTGTTGAATACCCTCTTATCTTGGAAGGCATCCAAACCCTAAGTCTTCTATGAAGTGCAGTGGGGGAAGATACCTCAGTATACCTTCCTTCAGATGTAGGTAATAAGCTTTCTGGCAGACTTCTCTTAATAATACCCCTTCATCTCCTGCTTCCAGGGGACTTCCCATAATCTCTATTCTTGTGGGACCTTTTTGCCCCAACAGGTAGCCTTTTGGGTGGAGTCTTTTTGAGGATCCCCTTCAAGGCAAGGACTTGACCTTGCTTACCAAGAGATGGCAGTATAGTTTGACCCAATACCGACCCTTCTTTCCATACCATGCCATCATGAGCTACTCTACCAGCATCAATACTCCTGTGTACCCTAAACTTCAGAGGACACATATGGGGTGTATCAGTTATCTATTGTTGCATACAAACTTAGTAGGCTAAAACACTTCAAAACTTAGTAGATTAAGACAACAACCTCTTTATTTGTTCAAAATTCTGTTGACTCAGTAATTTGGGATGGGCTCAGATGGATGATTTTCTACTGGTTTGCCTTGTGCTGACACATATAGCTGCGGTCATCTGGTGGCTTGATCTGGGCTGGATGGTCTAAGGTAACCTCACTCACATGTCTGACAGTTGGTTTTGGGTGTTGGCTGGGCCACATATCTCCAAGTGAGCACTCAGCCTCCAGCAGGCCATCCCAGGCTTCCTTATATAAAGCATTCCAAGAGGGAAAGCCCCAAAGCACAAGCACTTTCTTAGCCTCTGCTTCTGCCCCAAAGCACAAACACTTTCTAAGCCTCTGCTTCTGTCATACTTGCTGATTTCTCATGGCTGAAAGCAAGTCACATGATCAAGCCCCAAGTTATTGTGGGAGGTCTCTACAAAAACACATTTGGGGGCTATTATTGTGGTAACATGGGGTTTACCTAAAATTAGCGATGTTCTGGAACTGACAGTTTATTGCACACATTCCTTCACAACTTTACATTGGTGACTTCAAGCTTGATGGGAATATTTACACCACAGAAATCAGCAAATGCTACAAATCAGGGCTTCCTCCACCTCCACCCCATTTCCAGAGAGCAGGTTGTTAAACACTTACTAGTGTGCCACTGACTAAAACACTCAAGAGGCAGCATTAGGCATATCTGTGAGAATATTTGACTCTTCTTTTAGGAAGCCGTCCCTCATCAGGTGCTTAAGACTCCAAATTTGACTGGACAGGAGAAAACCCCTATCCTTCCCTAGAGGAGGGGGAAAATGCTAGATTCATCTTTTCTGTAAATCCCCTTCAAATATCACATTAGTGACTATCTAGCCTCCTCATATAGTCTAGAAATTGGTAATACAGTGAATAATTGAAGGACCAGTTAGTCTACATTTTAGCAAATCTTGGGGGACTATGCCTAGTGGAGGACTTGTCCTCAACTTTGGACAAAATCATTCCATATTCTTTATGTATCCTGTTACACAAACTTTTCCTGAGCTGGATACATATATATGATTTATCTCTATATAAATAATCCATATTGAAAGATATGTAGTCCTTCCATCCTAGAGATCCTAAATCTTATCCTTGAAACAAGCCAGAGCACCAGAGAGTCATAAATCTACATGTTGGCACTATGCCATTGACCTACACAGATGGATACGTTATTTTAAAAAATTAAAACCAAGAGTTAACCATTCTATTTCCTCTCAGAACACATTGAAGAATGTTGCTCGCTGCCTCACCTGGGGCCTCTTGCCTGGTTACCCACAGGAAATGATGCCCTTGGTGCTCAGCACCACTGGCTTCTGCTGAGCTCTGGAAACATTTTATCTCACAAACACTGTAATATTTGTAATAGGTCAAGTTTTTCATTTGGTTCTGGTCAGTAAAAAGTACAGAAATGCTTTCCCTTCTCTAGCAATTGTTCAGGGCATGATGGTTTACATTTCCTATGTCAATGTTCCTTCCAGACTTAATGCTTTTTTCCTTTCCTACTTTCCCCTCCTTAACCTCAATTTCTTCACTCATTTTATTCTCTTATCTTGTTTTATCACTCTGAGTTTATAAAGGACAACATTTTTTTCCTTACAACAAAAAAGATGTTAATAAATAAATAATCAAAAGACTATTCTCCTCAGAATGTGGTCCATAGATCATCAGCATCATCATCATCTGGGAGTGTGTTAGAAACACAGACTCTCAGACCCCACTCCAGAGCTACTGAATTAAAATCTACATTTAATAAAATCCCCTGGTGATTCATATACACAAAAAAGTTTGAAAAGTGCTGTGCTAAGGTACTGCCTTTATCTGGTACCTTGGAATCCTCCGAATAAACTACATTATCTTCACATCCATGGGTGCATATTTCATACCCATGAATTTCTGTTTGCCTCTTCATACTCAGGGTTTCCTGTCTTCATAGTGTAAAGACCCTGCTAAGTCTTTAGGATCATATTCCTAGGGTGGTGTGGTGGCTCAGTCAGTTAAGCATCTTGGTTTTGGCTTAGGTCATGATCTCATGGGTCATGGGATTGAGCCCCACAGGGGGTCCATGCTTACTGGGGAGTCTGATTAGAGATTCTCTCCCTCTGATCTTCCCCACACTCACACACTCTCTCCCTTTCTCAAATAAATAAATAAATCTTTTTTTAAAAATTTTTTTTAAGGATTTTATTTATTTATTTGACAGAGAGAGATCACAAGCAGATGAAGAGGCAGGCAGAGAGGGAAGAGGAAGCAGGCTCCCTGCCGAGCAGAGAGCCCGATGCGGGGCTCGATCCCAGGACCCTGGGATCATGACCTGAGCCAAAGGCAGAGGCTTTAACCCACTGAGCCACCCAGGTGCCCCCCACCTTTTTTTTTTAAAAAGACCACATTTCTAGGAGTTCTGAACAGAATCCTGGGAACGTTGTACAATCTTTTGGGTAGGTGGCACAGGTTGCTTTGCTACCAAGAGTGTGCTGCTTTGGCCATAAAATTTTTTGTTAACAACTTTCTAAAGGCTGTCCCTCAAGCCACACAGATTTAAAATGGTAAATAATAATGGAGGACAAGAGAAATACAAAGTACAGCCACAGAGCAAAAAATCAATTTTAAAATGTGAAGCAATGAGGTAGAAAGATGCAGAAAAACTGTTCTAGGTAAGAAAGACCATGAAATAGAAAGTTCTTACAGTAGGAACCTGATGTGAATTGACATCACATTTATTCCTGAATCCTCACTCCATGAATTACAATTTCTAAGTGACATGTCTGAATGATGTGATGCTGTTTTTGACAATAAGTGGTGGGAATATCAATCTTATAACTTTTATAAGATCCAATTTTGGGGGGATTGGAAACAGTAGTTAATTTCTTACTACCAATCTCCATTGTTTTCATTCTTTGTAAAGCAATTCCACCTTTAAAAATGCAAGCCCAGGGCGCCTGGGTGGCTCAGTGGGTTAAAGCCTCTGCCTTTGGCTCAGGTCATGGTCCCAGGGTCCTGGGATCGAGCCCCACATCAGGCTCTCTGCTCCATGGGGAGCCTGTTTCCTCCTCTCTCTGACTGCCTCTCTGCCTACTTGTGATCTCTGTCTGTCAAATAAATAAATAAAATCTTTTTAAAAAATGCAAGCCCAAATTTAATTTCAGTGCCATTTTTCTCTGAACCTCTGTTCCTGTCTTATGGGGGCACATTTCTTTTTCTCTCTTTGGAACTGCATTAAATACCTATAGGACTGAAGAATGAATAAAAGCTTCTTCCCCTCTTCTAAATTTTAGGCAGATATCTCTAGTAGACCCTTCTTCTGTGAAGCACACTTCTGGTCAAACCACTGGAAGAATGACCCTGAAGTTCAGAATTTTGTCCCTGTGAGCAGCATCTTGTTGTACCCATGTTGAAGGGGTCACATATTTATGAAACCAACAAATAACTCTAATATATTTGTTAAGTGTCTACTATGGGCCAGGTACTGCAGTGCTGCAGATGGAGTGCTGCAGATGGAGGAGCAAACAAAACACTCCCTGGCCAAATACCCACATTCTCAACTGCTATTTTAGGAGATTTTTTATAATGAAGAACAAAAGACCAAGTTCTGTTTTCTGGAGTGAATGAGATTTTGAAGAAAGTACTTCATTCCAAATAGGATCTGATTTTTCTCCAGGGCTTTGAGGAGGATTCCAAAGCTTGAGAGCATCTTTGTCACAATGCTGACATGCTCCGTTACCTGGTCATCCATGCCTGCCTAACCAGATGGAAACCTAACAGGGGAAACACCAATCTCTTCAAAAAGGATGTGGAAGAGCATCTAGAGTAAGAGAATAGTCTTGAAGATCCATGGCAAGAGAATATTGCAGGCAAGTAGTAATGATTTTAGTACTCCTTTACATGTGGAAAGCCCTATCCTAAGTTCTTATTTAAAAAGACTGACATACAAGCCCATTACATTGACCTAAACCACAATTAGCAGAGATAGAGGTGTCATAGTGTTCTGTTATTATGAGTCAATATGCAACTGGAAGGTGAATTGTGAAGCCATCATATGTCTTATGCTTTCAGAAGAAACTCTAGAAATGTAGGGACCTGGGGGCTAGCCTGATAATAGTTCAGTAAAGATTGTCACCTGAGGCCACAAGGGGCTCCAAGGAAGAACGGACAAGAGAGCCAGAGCCATCCAGGGTTACTAAGATTCAAAATGTCAGGAGGGATGTATAAGGCTGGCATAGTCCAAAGGGTCCAGAGACCAATCATGGGAGTTGGAATACAGTGCTAGGAATCTAAAACAGCAGTGTAGGGGCTGAGGATGAGGATCTAAGCTGATGACTGGAAATAGTTGCTGGAGGTTGTGGCTGGCTTTGATGATCTTCAAGAATCTGAAATTATAGGGACAAGAACATAACTGGACTTCAAGCTTATTGGGAAATGTGACCCTGATATGGATGAATTGTGTCCCCCACAAATTCATGTTGCTGATCCAAGCCCCTATGTGACTGTATTTAGAGTAAGGAAATAATTAAGGTTAAATAAGTTCCTGAGGGTGGAGCCCTGATCTAGTGGGATTAGTGTTCTTTTTTTTTTAATTTAATTTTATTGTTTCAGTGTTCCAAGATTCATTGTTTATGCACCACACCCAGCGCTCCATGCAATATGTGCCCTTCATAATACCCATCACCAGGCTCACCCAACCCCCATCCCCCTCCCCTCCAAAACCCTCAGTTTGTTTCTCAGAGTCCACAGCCTCTCACAGTTTGTCTCCCCCTCCGATATCCCCCATTCAGTTTTCCTTTCCTTCTCCTAATGTCCTCCATGTTATTCTTTATGCTCCACAAGTAAGTGAAACCATATGATAATTGACTCTCTCTGCTTGGATTATTCATTCAGCATAATCTCCTCCAGTCCCATCCATGCTGATACAAAAGTTGGGTGTTCATCCTTTCTGATGGAGGCATAATATTCCATTGTATATATGGAACATATCTTCTTTATCCATTTGTCTATTGAAGGGCATCTTGGCTCTATCCACAGTTTGTTGATTGTGGTCATTGCTGCTATGAACATTGGGGTACAGATGGCCCTTCTTTTCACTATGTCTGTATCTTTGGGGTAAATACTCAGTAATGCAATTACAGGGTCATAGGGTAACTCTATTTTTAATTTCCTAGGGAATCTCCACACTGTTCTCCAAAGTGGCTGCACCCATTTGCATTCCCACCAACAGTGTGAGAGGGTTCCCCTTTCTCCACATGCTCTTCAAACTTGTTGTTTACTGTCTTGTTAATTTTGGCCATTCTAACTGGTATAAGGTGGTATCTCAAGGTAGTTTTGATTCGAATCTCCCTGATGGCTAACGATGATAAACATTTTTTCATGTGTCTGTTAGACATTTGTATGTCTTCTTTGGAGAAGTGTCTGTTCATGTCTTCTGCCCGTTTTTTTGGATGTGATTATCTGCTTTGTGTGTGTTGAGTTTGAGGAGTTCTTTATAGATCTTGGATATCAGCCCTTTGTCCGTAGTGTCATTTGTGAATATCTTCTCCCATTCCATGGGTTGCCTCTTTGTTTTGTTGAGTGTTTCCTTTGCTGTGCAGAAGCTTTTGATCTTGATGAAGTCCCAAAAGTTCATTTTTGCTTTTGTTTCCTTTGCCGTTGGAGACATGTCTTGAAAGAAGTTGCTGTGGCTGATGTCAAAGAGGTTACTGCCAATGGTCTCCTCTAGGATTTTGATAGATTCCTGCCTCACGTTGAGGTCTTTTATCCATTTCGAGTTTAATCTTTGTGTATGGTGTAAGAGAATGGTCGAGTTTCATTCTTCTATACGTAGCTGTCCAATTTTCCCAGCACCATTTATTGAAGAGACTGTCTTTTTTCCACTGTATATTTTTTCCTGCTTTGTCAAGGAGTATTTGACCAAGGAGTTGTGGTTCCATATCTGGACTCTCTACTCTGCTCCACTGGTCTATGTGTCTGTTTTTGTACCAGTACCATGCTGTGTTGGTGATCACAGCTTTGTAGCAAAGCTTGAAATCAGGCAACATGATGCTCCCAGTTTTGTTTTTCTTTTTCAACATTTCCTTAGCAATTTGGGGTCTTTTCTGGTTCCATACAAATTTTAGGATTGTTTATTCCAGCACTTTGAAAAATGCCAGTGGAATTTTATCAGGTTGGCATTAACATATAGATTGCTCCGGGCAGTATAGACATTTTAACAATGTTTATTCTTCCATGAGCATGGAATGCTTTTCCATCTTTTTGTATCATCTTCAGTTTCTTTCATGAGTGTTCTGTAGTTCCTTGAGTACAGGTCTTTTACCTCTTTGGTTAGGTTTATTCCAAGGTATCTTATGGCTATTGGTGCTATAGTAAATGGAGTCGATCCTCTAATTTACCTTTCTATATTTTCATTGTTAGTGTATAAGAAAGCAACTGTTTTCTGTACATTGATTTTGTATCCTGCCATGTTACTGAATTGCTGTATGACTTCTAGTAGTTTGAGGGTGGAGTCTTTTGGGTTTTCCATATAAAGTATCATGTCATCTGTGAAGAGAGAGAGTTTGACTTCTTCATTGCCAATTTGAATACCTTTTGTTTCTTTTTGTTTTCTAATTGCTATTGCTGGGACTTCTAGTACTATTTGAACAACAGTGGCAAGAGTGGGCATCCTTGTTGTGTTCCGGATCTCAAAGGGAAGGCTGTCAGCTTTTCCCCATTGAGAATGATATTCCCTGTGGGTTTTTCATACATAGATTTTATGAAGTTGAGGGATGTTCCCTCTATCCCTATACTTTGAAGCATTTTAATTAGGAACGAATGCTGTATCTTGTCAAATGCCTTTTCTGCATCAATTGAGAGGACCATGTGGTTCTTCTCTCTTCTCTTATTGATTTGTTCTATCACATTGATTGATTTGTGAATGTTGAACCACCCTTGTATCCCAGGGATAAATCCCACCTGGTCATGGTGGATAACCTTTTTAATGTACTGTTGGATCCTATTAGCTAGGATCTTGTTGAGAATCTTGGCATCCATATTCATCAGTGATATTGGTCTGAAATCCTCCTTTTTAATGGGGTCTTTGCTTGGTTTGGGGGTAATGCTGGGTAATGCTGGCTTCATAGAAAGAGCCTGGAAGTTTTCCTTCTGTTTCTATTTTTTGAAACAGCTTCAGGAGAATAGGTATTATTTCTTCTTTGAATGTTTGGTAGAATTCCCCAGGGAATCCATCAGGTCCTGGACTCTTGTTTTTTGGGGGGTTTTTTTGATCAATCTCGTTACTAGATATTGGTCAATTCAGGTTGTCAATTTCTTCCTGTTTCAGTCTTGGAAGTTTATAGGTTTCCAGGAAGGCATCCATTTCTTCTAGGTTGCTTAACTTATTGGTTTATAACTGTTGATAATAATTTCTGATGGTTGTGATTAGTGTTCTTATAAGCAGAGACACTGGAGAGCTCGTTCTTTCCTCTTTGCCATGTGAAAACACAGCAAAATAGCAGCCATCTGCAAATCAGGAAGAGAGCCCTCACTATGAGCTGAGTCAAACAGCACCTTGATCTTGGACTTCTGGCCTCTAGAACCATGAGAAATAGGTATCTGTTGTTTAAGTACCCAGGTTGTGGTTTTTTGTCATGGCAGCCTGAGCTGACTAATACAGACCCCGTTACAAATAAAATCAAAATGCCTATTTATAACCAACATAAACATAAAGAGTGTAGTAGTAGAGGAAGATCAGAGATGGAATAGAATGGAAAATCTAGAAATAGATCCAATCACAGATAACACAAAAGAGGCATCCAAAATATTGCAGTTCAGATAAGTGGTTGGTAATTTAGAAAAATAATAACTTAGAAGTGCATTTCCCAGAATTCACCAAAATAAATTATACGGGCGCCTGGGTGGCTCAGTGGGTAAAGCCTCGGCTTGGGTCATGGTCCCGAGTCCTGGGATCAAGCCCCGCATCGGGCTCTCTGCTCAGCGGGGAGCCTGCTTCCCTTCCTCTCTCTCTGCCTGCCTCTCTGCCTACTTGTGATCTCTGTCTGTCAAGTGAATAGATAGAATCTTTAGAAAAAAAATAAATTATAAACATATTGGCAAGTTAAGTTGAAGTATTGATTTGAATATTTTTCAGGTTTCAGGAGAGGGTTAACTTTAAAAACTTTAAGGCATTAGAAGGAAGCACAAAAGGAAATATAGATTTAATCACATAAACACCAAGACCATTATTTTGAAAAACAAAATTAAACAGCAAGCCACATACCAAGAAGAATGTTTCAGATAATGACTTTCAGGGACATTAGTTTTAAAACAAAAAGTAGAAATTGGCCAAAATACAAAACATATAGATATCAACAGAAAATTGGGAAAAAGAAAATTCACACAAAAATTCACTGCTTTTAGGGGCGCCTGGGTGGCTCATTGGGTTAAGCATCTGACTTGATTTCAGCTCAGGTGACAACCTCAGGTTTGTCATATGGAGCTCTGTGTAGGGCTCTATGCTGGGCGAATTTGCTTGAGATTCTCTGTCTCCCTTTGCCCCTATTCCTCTCTAAATATAAATAAATAAATAAATAAATAAAATCTTCTAAAAATTCACTACTTTAGAAAATACAAATAAGCTGAAATGTTCAATCTTGGTTGAAATTAAAGATATGCAAATAAATTCAAATAGAATATTCACACAGAAACCTGCACACAATACCTACGGTAGCTTCACGCATAACTGCCAAAACATGAAAGCAACCAAAATGTCCTTCAGTAGGTGAATGTATGCAATAAACTATGGTGCATCCAGGCAATGGAATATTATTCAGTGCTAAAAAGAAATGATCAGTCAACCAAGATGCCCTTCAATGGACGAATGGATAAGGAAGATGTGGTCCATACACACTATGGAGTATTATGCCTCCATCAGAAAGGATGAATACCCAACTTTTGTATCAACATGGACAGGACTGAAAGAAATTATGCCGAGTGAAATAAGTCAAACAGAGAGAGTCAATTATCATATGGTTTCACTTGTTTGTGGAGCATAACAAATAACATGGAGGACATAGGGAGATGGAGAGGAGAAGGGAGTTGAGGGAAATTGGAAGGGGAGATGAACCATGAGAGACTATGGACTCTGAAAAACAATCTGAGGGTTTTGAAGGGGCGGGGGGGGTGGGAGGTTGGGGGAGCCTGCTGGTGGGTATTATGGGGGGCACATATTGCATGGAGCACTGGGTGTGGTGCATAAACAATGAATTCTGTTATGCTGAAAAGAAATTAAAAAAAAGAAATAAAAAAAATCACACACACAAAAAAGAAATGATCAGTCAAGCCATGAAAAGACATGGAGGAAACTTAAATACAAAATACATGCTACTAATGAAGCCAATCTGTAAAGACTATATACTGTGTGATTCCAGCTCTATGACATTCTAGAAAAGGCAAAACTAGGAAGACAGTAAAAGATTAGTGGTTGCCAGGGACTGGAGAGAGGGAGGGATGAATAGGCAGAGTACAGAGGATTTTTAGGACAGTGAAACTACTCTTTATGATTCTCTAGTGGTGGATACATGTCATTATACATTTGTCCAAATCCATAGAATGTACACAAAATCAAGAATGACCCTCTCATGTAAACTGTAACTCTGGGTGATAATGACATGTTAATGTAGATTCATCAACTGTGACAAATGCACCACTCTGATGTGGGATGTTGACAGTGGGGGAAGCCATGCATGGTGGGGGCAGCAGGTGCATAGAAAATTGTCCTCTTCACTTTGCAGTGAACCTACAACTGTTCTTAAAAAAAAATAAAGCCTTTAAAAAGTATTTTTAAATCAAATACCATAGAATACTAAATGATACCATGTTTTATCTACTAAATAGGCCAAAAGCATTGTGATTAAGATAATCAAGGACTGAAGGAAGTCTGAGGAGAATGTGGCAGTTCTGGAATGTACTTGAGGCTGGAGTCTTGTCATTTGATTACAGTACTTTTAGAAAGCAATTTGACAAGACAGGTCAATTGCCATACAAGTGTCTATTCTATTAGGAATTTATCCTAAGGAAATGACTGAAAAAGAAAGTAAATGCTACGTAGGTGAAAAAACTTGACACAATTTGTCTAATGTTGAAAAATAGGGAGCAATAGAGCCATTTAATGGTAGAGGCACACTTAAAGAAATTTAAAGAAAATGATATAGTCATTTTATTGAATATTGTCTAGCATTAAGAATTATAATACTGAAAAAGATATTTGCATGACAAGATATGTAGAAGATGAGTAAAAGTTCCCCACTTTGCACATAACCCTTTATTGCAACTCTGTAAAAGTGTATGGCTACGAACAGAGACTGGAAACGAGTACACAGAATTGAAAAGCATTATTGTAGGGTGGTGAGATTTTAGATGTATTTTTCTTTGTCATTTTGCCAAATTTTCTGCAATGCTTTTATATTGTCTTTAAGTGAAAAGGAGAAAATATGACACAATCTGCTTCATTGATACTATATTGCTAGCATTCTAGTCTATATAAAGAAGAAACCACCAGGAAATGAAGAAAGGAAAAATAGTTGCAGTAAGAAATTCTTATTGACAAAAACATCCAAAGGGAACATAAATATTTAGATACCACAGAATACACATGAAAACATATTTCAATGTTTAGGTTCATAAATTGTATCCACAGAACAAAATGGTACTAACATTATTCCTTTCCAATAAAAAGGAATCTTTTAGTGTTTCCTTTCTTTTACTTCTGAGTTTGGAATGAGCTAAATTCTGGATTTAAATGAAATAGTGCAATGCTTAACACAAAGTAGGCAGCCAATAAATGTCAATTTCCTTCCTTCCTATGAAATATAAGATACTCTAATATAAAAGTAATTTTATAGCCCTAAAGAAACAATAGTTCAGGAATCAAAGCTAACCTCATCTCACATTCATTACTAGTGTAAGCTCTTTTAGTTTTAATACTTCAAAAAGAAAAAAAAAACACCCCAACTCTAAAAATGGAAACGGTTTTCTTGTATTTTAGTCTTTAGAGAATGAGACATACTACAATTTTAAAGAGACTATCAGGTATTTTAGTAATGTTCCTGAGAGACTGAATATTCAATCCAATATTACACCTTCTCTGCACTGGGTACACTATGTAAGAAAGAACAAGCATAATTTAGTGTTACTATTTTATTTTTCTTAGTGGAAATAGTGGGGATTGGATATTGTTGCTAGAATATCCGGAATTTTTAATAGACATTACAGGAAACCTGGGGCTTTCTGGGCAGCATTTATGAATTTCAAGGGGACAGAAATAATCCATTTTTCTGGGAAACACTCACTTAGGTGGGATGGGCTCTTCTTAATGATGTGTTAATGAGGTGGCTGCAAAGGCCTGATGCTGATTGCCCAAGTGGGAAGGGCTGCGGCCTCCCAGTGCTCCCCCCATTTCGTCTTTTATTCAGGAGAACGCTGCTGCCCATTGCCTACCCTGTACGTTCTCCCCTTCCTCTCCCTTTGGGGTCTGACCTCTGTGTGTGTACGTACACAGCCTGACATATACACAAGACTCCTCCCTGTTCCAGGGGCCAATCAACCAAAGCTGGAGTGTGGCCTCTTACCTGGTTTTAGCATTTTGTTATTCCGTATCCAAAACTCCCTCCATTTGTTGTGTGCAATTAAAGTACTTGTGATCTCTAATGACAAAAACTGGACACTAGTTCATGTGTTCTCAGTTACTAAAGGATTAATTTGGTTAACGGAAACTGGACCTTTTTTCCATTCTCTAATCATCCTGCATCCTGCCCCAGGTCTAATATTTGAGCGTAGAGAGCAGCCCTTCCATCTGCTCTGCTCTCAAATGTTGCAGACGTCGAGAAGGTAGCATTTGGGGAGTAACTTTTTGTTTGCTAACTTTTACTTAGATTTAATTTCAAAAGCCAAGAATAGTGTAAGGATCTCTCCTGTGTTCTTTAGTCAAATTAACCAATTGCTTACATTTTGCCCCATCTGTTTTATTCTCTCACTTTTTCTATGTGCATGGGCATATATATATATATATTTTCTGAACAGAATACTCTCAAATGAAAGTAAGCTGGCAACATCAAGCCCCTTTACCAAATACTTCAGTGTACATTTCCTAAGATCAAGGACATTCTCTTAAACAACCACAGGACCACAATCAAAATCCCCCTTCTCCTCTTCCTCCTCCTCCTGCTTCTTTTCTCTGTCCCACCCTCTCTTTGGGTATCATTTTGGGCTTATAAATTTTTTAATTTATTTCCTGTTACAATAAAACACAACAGTTTTTGTATTCATGCTCACATTGCCAAATTGCATGATCCTACAATATATTTAACCAAACGGATAGTATTAACAGTAAACCTACTGAGTAAAGTTTAAGATTTTTTTTTTACAGCTCTTTTCATCTTAAGAATATATGCCACTAAATATATTTATATAGAGTATCAGAGTCAGAGAACCACGTTCAAAAGTTGCTTGAAATAATTTATAATTCTCTTTTTTCTCTGTGTGGATATATTATCAATTTGATATACAGCAAGGTTCATCTGTCTCTGCTTGTGGACAATATTAGGATTTTTTTTGCTTTTTTTGATTTAATTTTATTTTTGAATGTGTAAAATATTAACATATTTCAAAAATGAGAACTACACAGAAAGATATCCATGGAGAAGTCTCAGTTCCATCTTGATACACTTATGTCCATTCATACCTCCATAATAGCAATTTTTATACTTTGGTCTTCCTATATTTCTTTTTTTTTGCAAATATTAAACATCTATATATAACTATATATATATACACATATAGTTTAGAAGTTTATGTATATGTCTACATACACATATAAGTTTATATCTATTTTTTATATTGATATATATATTCAAGATATACAATGTAAATAATGTTTATGTGTGTAGACACACACATATTGTTATACATATGTGCATGGAAGTTATCCGCCCCCCTTTTAAAAGATTTATTTGAAAGAGAGAAGGAGAGAGAAACCCGAACAGACTCCTTGCTTGATGTGGAGCCTGATGTGGAGTTCCATCTCATGACCCTGAGATCACACCTGAGCTAAAAGCAAGAGTCCCATGCTTAAATGACTGTGCCACCCAGGCACCCCTTTCCCCTTCTTTCACACACAAAATGTAGCATACTATACACTCTTCTATACCTTGATTTTTTAAAAAAGATTTTATTTATTTATGTGACAGACAGAGATCACAAGTAGGCAGAGAAGCAGGCAGAGAGAGAGGGGTAAGTAGGCTGAGCAGAGAGTCCTATGCAGGGCTCGATCCCAGGACCCTGGGATCATGACCTGAGCCGAAGGCAGAAGCTTTAATCCACTGAGCAACCCAGGCACCCCTATACCTTGATTTTTTTTTTTTAACTTACCACATCTTGGAAAGTACTCAGTTTCAATTCATAGAGCTTGTCATTCTTTCTTTATGGCTGTGTAGTACTCCATTGTGTGGCTAGTTTATGCAACCAGTCTACTTTAACAGAGCTGCATTCTTTTCAGCCTATTGTTTTAAATAATGCATGATTAATAAACTTAAGTATATATTGTTTTAATCTTGTGGAGACATATCTTCGGTACTGCTGAGTAAGAGTGTGGACAAGTTTAATTTCATTAGATATTGCCAAAATCCCACCAAAGTGTTTGTGCATTTTGCACTTCCTGCCATCAGTGATGAGTGCCTATGCTTCTGCACAGCCTTATAACAGAGTGTTTTGTCAAGCATTTCATCTTTGCCAATTTAATAAGCGTAAAGTATCTTTAAGTAGTAGTGATTGATATTTCTGAGTGATTTTAAGCATATTTTCATAGGTTTAAGGGCCATTTTACTTTTCTCCCTGCAATTACTCTGTCACATATTTTTCTCATTTTTCTGTTGGGCTTTTGGTATTTTCCTCTCAATTTTCAAAAAGTTTACATATTCATTTATTTTCCTATTTTTATTTTATTGTAGTAAGAATACTTAACATGAGATCTCACCTTCTAACAAAATTTTAAGTGTACAAAATATTGTTGACTGTAGGTATAATATTGTACAGGAGATCTTTAGAACTTATGCATCTTGCTTAACTGAAATTTTATACCTGTTGCTTACTAACTCCTTATTTCCCCAGTCTCTGGCAACCACCATTTTTATTCTTTGATTTTATGAATTTGACTATTTTAGGTACCTCAAATAAGTGGAATCAGGCAGATTTTCTGTAACTGATTATTTCACTTAACATGACATTCTCAAGTTTCACCCATGTTGTCACATATTGTGGAATTTCCTTATTTTTAAAGGTCGAATAATAGTCCATTATCTGTACATACCATATATATTTTTTCAAATCTCTCTGTTTTTATTTTTTTTAAGATTTTATTTGTTTATTTGACAGACAGAGATCACAAGTAGGCAGAGAGGCAGGCAGAGAGACAGAGGGGGAAGAAGGCTTCCTGCTGAGCAGAGAGCCCGATATGGGGCTCGATCCCAAGACCCTGGAATCCTGACCTGAGCTGAAGGCAGAGGCTTTAAACCACTGAGCCACCCAGGTGCCCCTGTACATACCATATTTTTTAATCCACTTATCTGTTGATTGACTTTTAGGTTGTTTCCTCATCTTGGTTATTGTAAACAATGTTTTAATGAATAGAGGAATGCTAATATCTCTTTGAGATTCTGATGTCATTTTTTTTTTGGATAAATACCGAGAAATGGGATTGCTGGATCATATGGTAGCTCTATTTTTAATTTTTTAAGGAAACTTCTTACTATTTTCCAAAAAGACTCTGCTATTTTGCATTTCTACCAACAGTGTGCAAGGGTTTTGATTTCTCTGCATACTTGACAACATTTGTTGCCTTTTGTTTTTTTTAAATAATAGGTTATTAACTCCTTATCAGATACATGGTTTGTAAATATTTTCTTCCATTTTGCAGGTTGTCTTTTCACTCTGTTGATTGTTTCCTTTTCTGTGAAGAAGATAGAGTTTTTTATTTATTTGGTTTGATTCGTTGTTTTTTTGCCTGTGCTTTTTGTGTTGTATACATGAAATCATTGTCAAGCCAATGTCATGAAACTTTTCACCTGTTTTTTCTTCCAGAAGTTATACAGTTTTGGGGTCTTACATTTAGGCCTGTAATCTATTTGAGCTGATTTTTGTTTATCGTATAAGATAAAGGTTTAATTTCATCATTTTGCATGTGGATATCTTGCTTTCCCAGCGTCATTTGTTGAAGAGACTATATTCTCTTCATTGTGTATTCTTGGCTCTCTTGTCAAAGATGAGTTGACTGTATATGTGGAAATTTATTTCTGGGCTCCTTATTTGGTTTTATTGGTTGATATGTCTGTCTTTATGCCAGTCTCATACATACTCTCTTGATTATTATAGCTTGGTAATTTATTGTAAAAACAGGAAACTTGATGCCTCCATCTTTGTTCTTCCTTCTCAAGGTTGACTTGGCTATAAGTGTTTGACCTTCTTAAAGTTTATTTCCAAGTACTTTATGCTCTTTAGTGCTATCATAAATGGGTCATTTCCCAATTTCTTTTCCAGATAATTCACTGTTGGTGTGTAGAAATGCGACTAATCTTTGAATGTTGATTTTGTATCCTGAAACTTTACTAGAATTCATTTGCTAAATATATTTAGCAATAAATATATAATATAATATGTAATATATATAATATAATATATAATATAAATATATAAATATTATATTATAACAAGAACTGTTATAACCGTTTTTTAAAACAGAGTCTTTAGGGTGTTCTTTATAAAAGATCATACCACTTGCCAACAGGGGCAATTTTATTTCTTCCTTTCTGATTTGGATGTCTCTTATTTCCTTTTCTTGCCTAATGGCACTAATTAGGACTTCCAGTACTTGTTGAATGGAAGTGGAGAGAATGTGCGTCCCTGCTGTCCTCTAATTTTTTGACAGCTCTTTACATAGCAAGGAGATTAGCCCTTCACCCATGATAAAAGATGTAAATATTTTTTATTTCATTTTGTCGTTTTCTTTACTTATTGTCATTTTCTTATGTTTTTTTAAGAATATTTTATTTTCACTTTTATGTGGTAGAATTTATCAATCTTTTCATTTCATTGCTTCTTGATTTTAAGTCATACGTCAAGAAGTTTCTCCACTTCTGTATTATGAAGGAATTCACCCATACTTTATTTTAGTACTTATATCATTCCTGTGTTTTGTTTAAAAAATACATTTTCAATTTGATCCTCAAAATCTCTATCTAGAGGCGCGTGGGTGGCTCAGTGGGTTAAAGCCTCTGCCTTCGGCTCAGGTCATGATCTCAGGGTCCTGGGATCGAGCCCCGCATCGGGCTCTCTGCTCAGCAGGGAGCCTGCTTCTCTTCCTCTCTCTCTCTGCCTGCCTCTCTGCCTACTTGTGATCTCTGTCAAATAAATAAAATCTTTTAAAAAAATTAAAAAAAATCTCTATCTAAATGAACACTCCTTTAATAGTTATCTGATTTCCTGAGTTCTTCAGAAGCAGACCCTAAGTGGAGGATTCATGCACATGTGATTTATGTAATAAGTGCTCCCAAAGAAACTAGGAAGGAAGTGGGGGAAGCAGGACAGAGAAGGAGAAGAAGCCAGGGCAGGGTGCAATTTCAGTCCAGTTTCTAAGGAGGGTAGGTCCAACCTGATCCCTCAAGGAAACTGCAGTGAGTTATACCTCCAGGGTGTCCTGACTTGAGGCAAGGAAGCTGAGCTTTCATATTGCCACATCCATCAGTCACTGACTTAAAGCTCTCCCAGGCAATGAGAGCAGTCACCAGAAGAGTCTCAGAGGTAGTCTTTTGAAGCAAACACACACCAAAATCTGGAAAGGAGTGTGTAGAAACAGTAAGAGAAATCTGAAGGGATATGAGTGAGTACCAGCAATGTTTTCACTATAGCTGATAAAACCTAAAAAACAGAAAGGGCAAGGTTGGTGGTGAGAGGGAAGGAGAGAAAAAACCCAAAGAAAGAATAATTTTTTGTTTCTGCAATTCTGTAATTGTTACATTTTCAGAGCCTTCCCCAAGAGGCTGTCTGCATATTCATCCACTCACTGACCATCTGGAAATTTGAGAGCAGACTGCTGACCCGAACTGGGGGCCCCTCCCAGCCAGAGGACCCTATGAATACACATCTACATTTTCAGTTAGATGGACCCATGAAGTCTCCTATCCAGTCATTGGAGGGTCTCCAAATGAGAGCTCTTCCAGCACCCTCTCTCCTTATATTCTGTCATTCCAATCCTTTTTAGTGGTTAAGAGACCAAGCTGGGAAGCCAGATCTTGGGAAATCAACTCAGTCACTTATTAGACACATGACTTTAAACAAGATTCTACCTGCCCTCAATGTCAGTTTATTCATATGAAAAAGAGAGATAACAACTACATTGCAGTTAGTGTAATAATTACATAAAATAAATATATAAAACCCTTGTTATGGTGTCTGACACACATTATTATTATCATTCATTATTCTCATTCCACCTGGATATTTCTCACACTGCTGACTTTCCCCTAATTCTTTCCTCAAAGACCCTCATTTTACTGTAAATAATACCCCTTATATTCACAACCACTTCACAGAGCACTATCTCCTGGCTCTCTCCAGAGCACAACATCTCTCCTGAAACTCCTAAGCTTCTTCTATGGAAAAGGCTGATTCTTCTACCCCCACTTATTGCATGTTGTCAATTGATCATGTCTCCTAGCATCCCAATACAACTGGAGATTATTACTCCTACTTCTTGGGGCAAGAAAGCCTCCTTCATTAAGATTTATGCCAACTGTATAAACTTCTATCCTTTTTGTTTTATCTTTGAACCTCTTACTTGTTCCTCTGTATTCATTAAAAGCCTGGATACCTGCTCTTTGTTTTCTTCTCCTCCCCATGTCTTGTCTTCATGCTCAGCAGCTTCTCTATCCATAAGAAGCCATCCAGCATCCTGGCCTCATGGCTGCTTTTTAAAAATATCTTCAACACCAACAGTCTTCACCTGTCACTACCCCAGTGACCCACTTTGATTGTCATACCCTAGACTTGATATCACTTGGAACAGCTCTGCCTCCAAACTCATATTCTACTGTACCATTATAGATCTTATCCTTTTATCCTTCCAGTCTTTTCTCTCCCTTCAGCTCTTTAGCCTCACACACAGAGACATCAAAGCCATTTTATTTCTAGTCCATCAGCCTTGTTTCTCATCATTCTAAACCTGACCCCACTACACTCAACCACTGTATCATTGAACTCAGAACCAAGCCCATCATTTTTTCACCATGTCTCTCCTATAGTTTTCAAATTCAGATCAAGCTTGCCATCTTCCTTTGTTGCTCCCACATCTGGGCTGCTGAATGCTATTGCAGAAAAATCACATTTTTAAATGGATTAAGACCACCACAGATTTATGATTTCTAGTCTCTCCTAGAGCTTAAGCACCCCTTATTAGTTTGTTACCTTATTTATGACTACTTTCTTCTCCTATTTTGCTGACTGGTTGCTCCACTAACCTCAAATACTCTATCACTTCAGTGCAGATGACCTTACCTCTCATTTCACCCAGACTATCAAGACCATCAGGTATCAAACTTCTGTAATTTCCCCCCATACTTACGACTCATTTATAACTGCACCTACTTTCAGGTTTGGTCTTTCATGCTAAAGAAGGAGAAAGTAGGCTGTGGAGGCTGTCCCTTATCCTGATAAAGGCAATTCCCTCCAGATCCCCCACATCTACAACAGATTCAAAGTATTATTCTGCTCATTACTTCTTTCCTCTCTATTTTCAACTTACCTCCTTTCTGTGGTACTTCTCTGTGGCTTCTAAATCTTCTAATGTCACTATATCTTCTTCTTGCACTAACCTTACATTTTCCCTCCTTTTCACAGCCAAGATCCTCCAAAATAATATTCTATACTTCTGCTGCCCCCACTTTCTCACTTCCTGTATATGCTTCAACCTGCCTTAGGCAGGATTCAGCCTTCACATTTTGTTCAGACTGATTTTCCCAAGGTCACCAGTGGCCTTATAACTGCCAAATCCATTGACTTTTTCCAAAATTATGTCATGAACTCTGCAACATGAAACACCACTTGTATTATAACTCTCTCTTCCCAGGGCTTCTACTGTATCACTCTTCTCTTGTTCACTTAGTTTCCATTATCCTTCCTTTATTAAATTATTTTCACAGACTCTCCTTCCCTTATACTTCCTTAATATTGGTGAAACCAAGGATTTTCCTTTCTTCTCTCTATATGCTCTTCCCAAAAGATCTCACCACAGCTAGGGCTTCAGCTACTATCTTCATGTATACTCGTCCCAAATATGCATCTCCATTGAGGCCTCTTTCCTAATCTCTAGAACATATATCTAATTCCTTATAAATGATCACTCTAAACTCATCATGCTCAAAATACAACTCATGCTTTATCTTAAAATATTCTTTTCTACAGATTCAATATAATCCCTAAAAAAATGCCAGTGTCTTTTTTTGTAGAAATGGAAAAGCCAATATTCAAATATATATGATATTGTAAGGGACCCCAAATAGCCAAAACAATCTAGAAAATGAACAAAGTTGGAAGACTCACATTTCCCCATATCAAACATTACTGCAAAGCTATAATAATCAAAACAGTGTGATACATATAAACCTATAGAATAGAATTGAGAGTCCGGAGATAAACCCATACATATATGGTGAGTTGATTTTCAACAAGGTTTCCAAGACCATTCAATGGAAAAGTAAGTCTTTTCAACAAATGGTTCTGGGATAACTGGATACTGCATGTAAAAGAATGAAGTTGGACCCATACCTCTCACCATCTACAAAAGTTAACTCAAAATGAATCAAAGACCTGAAACTACAAGTTAAAACCATAAAGCTTCTATAATAAAATATAGGTGTAAATCTTTATGACTTAGGATTTACACAGTGGATTCTTAGATATGACATTAAAAGCATGAGCAACAACAGAAAAAACAGATAAATTGGACTTTTTCAAAATTAAAAACTTTTGTGCATCAAAGCATACTACCAAGAGAGTGAAAAGAAAACCCCAGAATTGGAGAACGTATTTACAAATCATATATATGATTAGGGTCTGGTGTTTAGAACATGTAAAGAACTGAAACTCAAGACTATAGGACAGATATCCCAATTGAAAAATGGGCAAAGGACTTTAATAGACATTTCTCCAAAGAAGATATACAACTTGCTAATAAGCACATGAAAAAAATGTTCAACACCCTAGTCATTAGAAAAATGCAAATCAAAATCACAATGAGATATAAACTCACACCATTAGGATGGCTATAATTAGAAAAAGGAAAACAACAAGTGTTGGTGATGATATAGAGAAATTGGAACTCTCACACATTGCTGGTAGAAATGTAAAATTATGCAGTCACTATGGAAAACATTTTGGTAGTTCTTTCAAATGTTAAGCAGAGTTACCAAATGATTCAGTGATTCTTCTCCTAGGTGTACACCCAAAAGAATTGAAAACAAATGTCTGAAAATACAGGTACACACATGTTTATAGTATCACTATTCACAATAGCCAAAAGATGAAAACAAAAATTCATTAAAGAATGAATGGATAACTAAATTGTGGTATATACATACCACGAAATATTAGTCATTAAAAGAAATGAAATACTGATACATGCTACAATGTGGATGAATCTCAAAAATATTATGTTAGGTGAAAAAAAAGCCTGACATAAAAGTTCACACACTGTATGATTCCATTTATATGAAATATCCCAAACAGATAAATCCATAGAGACAAAACACAGATTGGTGGTTTACAGACTCTGGGGGACAAGGGAATGGCAATAAACTGCTTAATGGGCATAAGATTTTAGTTTGGAGAGATGGAAATGTTTTGGATTTAGATAGAGGTGGTGGTTGCAGTGTTGTAAATGTATTAAATGTTACTGAATTGCTCACTTAAAAATGGTTAATTTTGTGTTATGTGCATTTCACCTCAGTAAATATTTTAAAAATCTGCCTTTTCTCCTATACTTCTCCCCCTAAGCTTAATTCATCCATTCATCCAAGTAAGAAATCTGGAAATAATTCTGAATATTTCATGTCCTTCATTGCAAACATCCTATTAATGAGGCAGTCCAGTTTGCTCTATATTCATTGAATTTCTTGAAATTTTTTCCTGTACTCCAACTACTAGCAGTACCTTATTTTATACCATATACTAATGTAATGGTGCCCCAACTGGATTTATTTCCTTCAAACTTCTACCCTTTAAACCTCACTCCCCATCACACAGCAGCAAGAATTATGTAGGAAAGTTATTCTCAAATCTTTGAGTGCATTCTAACTATGTAGAGTATTTATTAAAACATGGATTGCCAAGCTCTATGCCCAGAGTTTCTGATTTGGTAGGTCTGATTCAGTGGAGCCCTAGAATGTCCATTTCTAATAAGTGTTTATGTATGCTTATATTTCTAGCCTAAAGGACTACAGTTTGAGAAATACTAATATATGATCTTATTTTGATTGATTACTTTCCAGTTTGAAATCCTCTTGCCCTTATCCTAAGACAATCCAAGGGTCTGGCCCCTGTGCATCTCTCAAACTTTAATTTTGTCTATGGCCCTTCTGTACCATACCTATGTTAACAGACAACTTCAGCACCTTTCCTTCCATGAAGTTATATCATTTAGGGCTCCTTGTAAACAACTGCAACTCTGCAACTGACTTGGATTTATTTAGGAAAAAAAAGAAATTTATTTGAAGTGCATCACAGAAATAATAGGAAGTTTGGAGTACCAGATTCAGAAATAGACGACATCAGGACAGATCAGAAAGCTAGGGAGCAGGAATTAGAATATGGCCATCTGGCCCAGGAGGTAGTTTTGGAATAAGTGAGCTATATCTGTTTTTCCATCCTCGAATTTCTCAAGATGCAGAATCCATGGAGAAAACCTGTGTTACTGCTTAGGTTATATACAGATCTCTTGGTCAAGAAAGGCAGTCACTGAGACTCATAGTCATACTGACATAGTATACAGTGGAGAAAGGCAATTCCTTGGAAAGAAACCAAACTATTACCAGATTAGAGTGAATGAAAACTCAGGGGACAGAAAACCAAAAATAACCCCTACCATTTCCTTCTTTGTGCCATATTATACATTGTGTAAACTTCCATATTACTTAGGACTTCTAGTATTTTTGTGTATGTCTTTCCACCCTACTAAACAATGAGTCCCTTGTCAACAGGGACCATGTTTCTTTTTTATTTCTAGAATGTAGCATAACATGTGGCCTTAAGCAGGTGCCCAACAAAATGTTTGTTGAAGGCATAAAGAAATGAGCAAAGAAATGAATCAAATGGACCCACGACACAGCTGAATTACAGATGAGAGAGGAAACCAAGCACCAAAATGAGAAGAGGAGAGGAGTACAGTGGATTGGGTGGTTCATCAGAAGCTGGAAACACATAGAAAAAGGACAGAAGTCACCTTAAGCAAGAGGATATTTGCTGTTTCCTCCCAAGACCAGAGATGTTCAGCAAGAAAAAGAATAGAATTTTTTTAACAGCTTAACTGAAGCATAACCAACTTACAGTGAATTTCACATATTTAAAGTATACCATCAATTTCATGTTTTGACACATATATAAGCCTATGAAACAATCACCACAATGAAGATAACTAGCATGTCCATCACCCTGAAAGGTTTCCTCATGGCCCTTTATAATCCCTCCCTCAAATCCCTCCCAGTACATCCCATCCAGGGTATTTTCTTTCACTATTGATTACTTTACATTTTCTAGTAATCTACATAAATCTAGTCGTAGAGTATGTTTTCTTTTTTGTCTCACTTCTTTTACTCAGTGTAATTATTTTGAGATTCATTCATGCTGCTGTCTGTACTAACAGTTCAGTCTATTTTATTGCTGAGTAGTATTCCAATGTACTGATATATCACAATTCATATATCTATTCATTTGTTGAACATTTGAGATCTTTCCAATTAGGGGCTACTACAAATAAAGTTGTTGGTAGAATTCATCTGCAAGTCTTGGTATAAACATATGCATTCCTTTGTCTTAGATAAATAACAAAGCATGAAATGGCAGATCATATGATGGGTATATATTTACTTAAAAAACACCTCAAGAATTTCATTTCTGCCATGACAACATCAGGGGCTTCGTGGATATACTTCTCAGTTAAACTGGTGAAAATTATTTTGAAAACAACCATTTAAATCTGAAAACTGTTCTCTGGACATATAACAAGTGGAGAAATATTATTCAAGAAAATCAAGAAAATCTACAGGGACGCCTGGGTGGCTCAGTGGGTTAAGCCTCTGCTTTTGGCCTGGGTCATGGTCTTGAGGTCCTGGGATTGAGCCCCGTATCGGGCTCTCTGCTCTGCAGGGATCCTGCTTCCCCCCATCTCTCTCTCTCTGCCTCTCTGCCTATGTGTGATCTCTCTCTCTCTGTCAAATAAATAAATAAAATCCTAAAAACAAAGAAAATCTACAAAAACTTAGTAAGAACTGTGAGACTCTGTGTATTTGAACCAAAGCCTATGCCTTTCCACCCTCCCTCCCAGATCAGTGAGGTGGAAACTATGGTTCAGACTTGCACATACATGGATCTCTCTCTCTCTAACCCTTAGTTGAGGGCTATCTTCCCAAGAGGGACAGGATGTCAACATTTCTCATCTTGCCTCAAGCTACATTGCTGCTGAGGTAAAGGATAGAAAAACATATCATGCAAACATCCACAAGAAATTGAGTGACAATATTAATATCAGAAAAAAATAGACTTTAAAACAACAACAAAATTCCTACAGGTAAAAAGCACATTTTATAATGATAAAAAGATCAATTCAGCTGAAAGATATAACAAGTATAAATATATGTGCACCTAAAAACAGAATCCCAAAATACCTGAAGCAAAAATTGACAGAATTAAAGGGAGGCTTCAATAAACTACTTTCAACAATGGATGGAACAACTAGGCAGATAATAAACAAAAAAATAGATGATTGAACAACCCTATAATTGCTACAGCTTTGTAATATAACTTGAATTCTGGAATTTTTATAGCTCCAGCTTTGCTTTTCCTTTTCAAAATTGCTTTTTGCAATTCAGGGTCTTTTCCATACCATACAAAAGTTTAGGACTTTTTGTTCTAATTCTGTGAAAAACTGAGCTGTTGGTATTTTGATAGGGATTGCATTAAATCTGTAGATCGCTTTGGGTAGTATAGACATTTGAACAAAATTGACATACATATACACAATGGAATATTATTCAGCCACAAAAAAGAATGAAATCTTTTTTTAATCATTTTATTAAGTTATAATGTATTATTAGAAGAATGAAATCTTGCCATTTGCAGTGACATGGATAAAGCTAGAGAGTGTAATGCTAAGAGAAATAAGTTAGCCAAAGAAAGACAAATGCCATATGATTTTACTCATATGCGGAATTTAAGAAATGAACCAAATGAGCAAAGGAAAAAAAAAAAAGAGACAGAGAGGCAAACCAAGACACAGACTCTTAACTATAGAGAACAAAACTGATGGTTATCAGAGGGGAGGTGGGTGAGGGGATAGGTGAGATAGGTGATGAGGATTAAGGAGGGCACTTGGCATGATGACCACTGGGTGTTGTATGGAATTGTTGAATCACTATATTCTACACTGAAACTAATATAACACTGTATATTAACTATACTGGAATTTTAAAAATTTTAAAAGAACACTCTAAACCAACTATATTAATAGATATTTGTAGAAAACTCCATCTCAAAACAGCAGAATACATATTCTTCTCGTGTGCTTATGGAATATTTTCCAGAATAGCTGTAAAAAAACCCTACTTCCGGGAACCTGGGTGGCTCAGTGGGTTAAGGCCTCTGCTTTCGGCTCAGGTCATGATCCCAGGGTCCTGGGATCGAGTCCCGCATCAGGCTCTCTGCTCGGCGGGGAGCCTGCTTCCTCCTCTCTCTCTGTCTGCCTCTCTGCCTGCTTGTGATCTCTGTCTGTCAAATAAATAAATAAATAAATAAAAAATATTTTTAAAAAACCCTACTTCCATTTAAAAGGATAGAAGCAATACGAAGTATGTTCTCAAACCCCAGTGAAATAAAATTAAAAAACCAATAAGAGAAAGGAAAACTTGCAAAAATATGCAAATTAAAAAAACACACACAAATAACTAATAGGTCATGGAAGAAATCACAGAGAAAGTTAAAAAATAATTTAACATGAATGAAAATTAATAACCTTCCATGTTAAGACACTGAGAAAAAAAGAACAAACTAAAGTGAGCAGAAGAAAGGAAATAATCATTAGAGCAGAAATTAGTGAAACAGACTCTTAGGTAGAATTTAAGAAATAATACAGATGAACATATAGGAGAAGGAAAAGAAAAAAAGAGAGAGAAAGGGAAACAAATCATAGAAGACTCTTAAAGGTAGAAAACAAACTGAGGGTTTATGGAGGTGAGCGGGGGATGGGCTAGATGGGTGATGTATATTAAGGAGGGCATTTGTTATGATGAGCACTAGGTGTTGTGTGTAAGTGATAAATCACCGAATTCTACTCCTGAAACCAATATTGCACTATATGTTAACTAACTAGAATTTAAATAAAAATTTGAAGAAAAGAAAGAAATTAATGAAATAGAAAATATAAGAAGGAAAGAAAATCAATGAAACCAAAGCCTGGATGTTGGAAAAGAATGAGCTTTAATAAAGTTAATAAAATTAACAGATTTTTAGAAGATTGACCACAAAAAAGAAGACTCAAGTTACTAGAGTCTGAAATGAAAAAAAGGACATTACTACTGATTTATAGGCACAAAAAAGGATTATAAATACAAAGAACAATTGTGTGAAAATAAATTAGACAACACAACTTAAATGAAATGGATAAATTCCCCCCAAAATAATAAACTACCAAATGTGACTAAAGAAAAAACAATCTTAGAAGAAGAAGGAGGAGGAGGAGGAGGAGGAGGAGGAGGAGGAGGAGGAGGAGGAGAAGGGGGGAAGGGGAGGGGGAGGAAGAGGAGGAGGAAGGAGGAGGAGGAAGAAGAATGGGGGAAGAGGAGGAGAAAGAATACTTCTCAACTCATTCTATGAGGCCAGTGTTACTTTGGTACCAAAACTGGAAGAATATATCACCAAAAAACTGCAGACCAATATATCTTATGAATATAGATGCAAAAACATACAACAAAATAGCAGCAAACCAAACTCAGCTACATATAAGAAGGACTATACAACATAACCAAATGGGATACCAAAGGGCAGTGTTGATTTAAAACCCCCCAAAAATGAATCAATATCATATGTC
This sequence comes from Martes martes, assembly GCF_963455335.1. NCBI lineage: Eukaryota > Metazoa > Chordata > Mammalia > Carnivora > Mustelidae > Martes > Martes martes. Next base: position 38,259,510 of record NC_137897.1, on the reverse strand, counting down.
ATATCAATAGAAAAAGAACAAATCACCTCAATAGAAGCAGAAAAAGCATTTGATAAAATTTAACACCCATTAGAAATAGAAGGGAATTTACTCTGATAAAAGTCATCTATTAAAAAAAAAAACAATGAGATACCGCTTTACATCTACTGGAATGGCTGTTATCAAAAAGTAAAAAAAAATAGCTAGTGTTGACTAGAAAGTGGATCAGTTGGGCCCTTCATACACTAATGGTTCAGAATGTAAAATGATGCAGCAACTCTGAAAAACAGTCTGGCAGTTCCTCAAACAGTTAAATATGCATTTACCATACCCAGAAATTCCATTCCTAAGTACATACCCAAAAGCAGTAAAAACATACATCCACACGAAAACCTGTTCACAAACATTATTTATAATGACTAGTAGGAGGAAATAATCTAAAAGTCCATCAACAGATAAATGGATGAACACAACATGGTATAATATATTATGGTAGTGGTGTGAAATATTATTTGGTTACAAAAAAGAAATGAAGTACTGATACATGATACACAAGATGGATAAACCTTGGAAACTTTATGCTAAGTGAAAGTAGGCAGTCCCAAAAGACATGTAAGTGTCTATTTAAATGAAATATCTAGAAAGGCAAATCTACAAATATAGAAGGTAGATTAGTAGTTGCCTAAGGTTGGGGGTGACCGTGGGGGGAGAGGGTAGTAGGTAAAATGTATAGAGTTTCTTTTTGAGGTGACAAAAATGTTCTAAAATTGTGGTGATGTTTGCACATATCTGTGAATGTTCTAAAAACCAGTGAATTTTAACTTTATTTTGTTAATTTTTAACAAATTTTACTTATTTATTTGAGAGAGAGAGGGAGCACAAACAGAGGGAGAAGCAGGCTCCCTGCTGAACAAGGAGCCTGATGCGGGATTTGATCCCAGGATCCTGAGATCATTACCTGAGCTGAAGGCAGACGCTTAACTGACTGAACCACCCAGGCACCCAAATTGTAACTTTAAATGGGTGAACTGTATGGTACATGAATTATATTTCAATAAATCTTTTATTAATAGGTACATCAAAAGCAGCTGCTCTTTCAAAAAATGAGAAAAACTGTCAACTTTTTTTTTTTTTAATGGATGTACTATTTTATACTCCCACCAACAGTGTATGAGAGTCCTAGTTAACTTGACAACCTTGACAATGCTTGGTATGGTCAGGTTTTTTAGTTACTGTTAATTTTAGTAGTATCTCATTGGGTTTAAAATTTCCTTTTCCTAATGACTGAAGATATTTGAGAGTTCTTTATATATTCTATATATAAGTACTTTTTTAGATTTGTAATTTTTTCCCAGTCTTTGGTTTGTCTTTTCATTTTCTTAGTGTTGTCTTTAGAAGTATAGCAGAAGTTTTGGGGCACCTGGGTGCCTCAATCAGTTAAACATCTGCCTTTGGCTCAGGTCATGATTCTGGAGTCCTGGGATTGAGGTTCCCCCCCCCCCCGCCCCAGGCTCTCTGCTCAGTGGGGAGTCTGCTTCTCCCTCTCCCTCTGCCCCTCCCCCTGCTCCTTCTCTTTCTCACTCTCTCTCTCTCTCAAATAAGTAAATAAAATCTTTAAAAAAAGAAGTGTAGCAGAAGTTTTTACTCTGATGAAGTCCAGATTTATCAAAAAATTTGTAATGAATAGTGTTTTGGTGTTGTATCTAAGACATCTTTGTCTAACTCAAGGTTATGAAGATCTTTTTTAGGCATTCTATAGTTTTATGTTTTATGTATAGGTCTATGATTCACTTTAAAGTAATTTTTGTACATACTGAAAGCTATGGATAAAATTTTCCTTTTTCAAAATATGGATATGCACAATGTGTTGAGACGGTTATCATTTCTCCATTGCATGGCCTTTTACATCTTTGTAAAAGTCAATTGTCCATATATGTGTGGGCCTTTTTCTAGATTGGTATTTTGTTCTTTCAGTCTATTTGTGTATTTTTATACTAATACCACATTGTATTGGTTACTACAGTTTTATAATACATCTTGAATTTGTGTATATTTTTTAACTTTGGTTTTCTTTTTCAAAATTGTTTCAGCTATTCTGGGGCCTTTATATAGCCATATGAACTTTATCTTTTTTATTTTTTTTTAAATTTATTTGACAGAGAGAGAGACATCACAAGTAGGCAGAGAGGCAGGCAGGGGGGAGGGAGAAGCAGGCTCCCTACAGAGCGGAGAGCCCGATGCGGGGCTCAATCCCAGGACACTGAGATCATGACCTGAGCCAAAGGCAGAGACTTAACCCACTGAGCCACCCAGGCGCCCCAAATTTTATCTTTTTTAAGCTTTTAGTTAAATTCCAGTTAGTTAGCATACAGTATAATATTAGTTTCAGGCATACAATATAGTAGATTCAATACTTCCATACCACACCCAGCACTCATCACAGCAAGTGCCCTCCTTATTTCCCATGGCCTATTTCACCCATAGCCCCCCCCCCATCTCCCCTCTTTAACCATCAGTTTGTTTTCTGTAGTTAAAAGTCTCTTTCTTGGTTTGCTGCTCTCTCTCTCTCTCTCTTTCTCTCTCTCTCTCTTTTCCATTTGCTCATTTGTTTTGTTTCTTAAATTCCACATATGAGTAAAATAATATGGTATTTGTCTTTCTCTGACTGACTTACTTCATTTAGTGTGATACTCTCTAGTTTCATCCATGTTGTTGCAAATGGCAAGATGTCATTCTCTTTTATGGGTGAATGATATTCCATTGTATATATACGTACACCACTCTTCTTTATCCATTCAGCAGTTGATGGACCTTGGGCTGTTTCCATAATTTAGCTATTGTAGATAATGGTGCTACAAACATCAGGGTGCATATATCCCTTCAAATCAGTATGTTTGTATCCTTTGCACAAATACCTAATAGTGCAATTGCTGGATCATAGGGGTAATTCTATATCTAACATTCTGAGGAATATCCATACTGTTTTGCAGAGTATCTGCACCAGTTTGCAGTGCAACCAACACCCACCAACAGTGCAAGAGGGTTTCACTTTCTCTGCATCCTTACCAACATCTGTTTTTTTCTTGTGTTGTTGATTTTAGCTATTATGACAGGTATGAGGTGATATCTTGTAGTTTTGATTTCTATTTCCCTGATGATCAGTGATCTTTTCAGGTGTCTTTTGGGCATCTGGATATCTTCTTTGGAAAAATGTCTATTCATGTCTTCTGCCCATTTTTAATTGGATTATTCATTTTGGGGGGTGTTCAGTTTTGTAAGTTTTTTATATTTTTTGGATACAAATCCTTTATCAGACATGCCATTTTAAAATATCTTTTCCCATTCTGTAGGTTGCTTTTTAGTTTTGTTGATTGTTTCCTTTGCTGTGCACACGTTTTTATTTTGATGAAGTCTCAATAGTTTACTTTTGCTTTTGTTTCCCTTGCCTCAGGAGACATGTCTAGAAAGAAGTTGTTGTGGCCAAGGTCAAAGAGATTATTGCTTGTGTTTTCTCTAGTATTTTTATGGTTTTAAGTATCACATGTAGGTTTTTCATCTATTTTGAATTTGTTTTTGTGTATGGTGTAAGAAAGTGGTCCAACTTCATTCTTCTGCATGTGGCTGTCCAGTTTTCCCAACACCATTTGTTGAAGAGACTGTCTTATTCCCATTGTATATTCCTTCCTGCTTTGTTGAAGATTAATTGACCATGGAGTTGTGGGTTCATTTCTGGGCTTTCCACTGTGTTCTATTGCTCTATGTGTCTATTTCTTTGCCAGTACCATAATGTTTTGATTACCTACAGCTTTGTAATATAACCTGAAGTCTCCTTTTCTTTTTCAAGGGTGCTTTGGTTATTCAGGGTCTTTTGTGAGTCCATGGACACTTTAGGATTATTTGTTCTAGTTCTGTGAAAAATGCTGTTGGCAGTTTGATAGGGATCATATTAAATATGTAGATTTTTTTGGTTAGTATAGACATTTTAACAGTATTTGTTCTGGGGCGCCTGGGTGGCTCAGTGGGTTAAGGCCTCTGCCTTCGGCTCAGGTCATGATCCCAAGGTTCTGGGATCGAGCCCTGCATCGGGCTCTCTGCTCCGCGGGGAGCCTGCTTCCTCCTCTCTCTCTGCCTGCCTCTCTACCTACTTGTGATCTGTCTGTCAAATGAATAAATAAAATCTTAAAAAAAAAAACCAGTATTGTTCTTCCAATCCATGAGCATGGAATGTCTTTCCATTTCTTTGTGCCATCCTCAATCTTTCATCAGTGTACTGTTTTCAGAGTATAGGTCTTTCACCTCTCTGGTTAGGTTTATTCGTAGGTATCTTATTGTTTTTGGTGTAATTGTAAATGGGAGTGATTCCTTCATTTCTCTTACTGCTGCTTCATTATTGGTGTATACAGATAAAACGGATTTCTGTACGTTGATTTTGTATCCTGCAACTTTACTGAATTCATGTATCAGTCCTTGCAGTTCTTTGGTGGAGTCTTTCATGTTTTCTCTCTAGATAGCATCATGAAAAATGATAAATAACAATGGTGTGGTAAGAGTGGACATCCCTGTCTTTTTCTTGACCATAGAGGAAAATCTCTTGGTTTCACCACTGAGGATGATATTAGCTATTAGTTTTTCATACATGGCCTTTATTATGTTGAAGTATGTTCCTTCTAAACTGACTTTCTTGAGGTTTTTTTTTAAACCATGAATGGTGTACTTTGTCAAATGCTTTTTCTGCATCTACTGAAATGATCATATGGTTCTTATCCTTTCTTTTTTAAAAGATTTTATTTATTTATTAGAGAGAGAGGCAGTGAGAGAAGGAATACAAGCAGAGGGAGTGGGAGAGGGAGAAGCAGGCTTTCCGCCGAGCAGGGAGTCTGATGTGGGGCTCAATCCCAAGACCCTGGGATCATGACCCAAGCCAAAGGCAGATGCTTAGCCAACTGAGCCACCCAGGTGCCCCATCCTTTCTTTTCTTAATGTGGATATCACATGGATTGATTTGGGAATATTGAACCACCCTTTTAACCCAGGAATAAATCTCTTGTCATGATGAATGATTTTTTAATGTATTATTGGATGTAGGTGACTAGCATTTTATTGAGAATTTTTGCATTCATGTTCATCAGGTATACTGGTCTGTAGTTCTCTTTTTTATGGAATGTTTATCTGGTTTTGGTATCAGGGTAATGCTGGCCTTGTAGAATGAATTCAGAATTTTCCTTCATCTTTTATTTTTTAGAATAATTTGAGCAGAATAGGTAATAGGTCTTCTTTAAATCTTTGGTAGAATTTGCCTAGGAAAGCATTGGGTCCTAGACTTTTGTTTTTTGGAGTTTTAAAAATTACTGATTCAATGTTTTTTTGCTAGTCATCAGTCTGTTAAAGTTTTCTATTTCTTCCTGTTTCAGTTTTGGTAATTTATATGTTTCTAGGAATTTATCCATTTCCTCTAGGTTAATGTGTTGTCATATGGCTTTTCATAATATCCTTTCTCTTTTTTTAAAAGATTTTATTTATTTGAGAGAGAGCATGAGTAGGGGAGGTAGGGCAGAGGGAGAGGGAGAAGCAGACTTCCTGCTGAGCAGGGAGCCTGAAGAGGGACTCAATGCCAGGACCCTGGGATTGTGACCTTAGCTGAAGACAGTCACTTAAGAGACTCAGCCACCCAGACGCTCCAATAATATTTGCTTGCAATTATTTGTATTTCTGTGGTATTGGTCGTGATTTCTCCTTTCCTCTTTCATTTGTAATTTTATTTATCTGGGTCCTTTCTCTTTTCTTTTTGATAAGTCTGGCTAGAGGTTTGTCAATTTTTTTTTTAGAGGTTTGTCAATTTTATTAAGTTTTTCAAAGAACCAGCTCCTGGTTTCAATGATCTGGTGTTGTTTGTTTGTTTATTTGTTTGTTTCTACCTCATTTATGTCTGCTTTAATCTTTATTATTTCCTTCCTATATCTGGCTTTAGGCTTCACTTATTGTTCTTTTTGTAGCTCCCTTAGGTGAAAAGTTAAGTTGTTTATTTGAGATTTTTCTTGCTTCTTGAGGTAGGCCTGTATTACTATACATATCCCTCTTAGGACCTCTTTCGCCTCATCCCAAAGGTTTTGGACTATTGTGCATTCATTTTCATTTGTTTCCATGTATATTTTTTTAATTTCTTCTTTGATTTCTGGTTGACCCATTCACTGTTTAGTAGCATGTTGTTTAACCTCCACGTATTTGTGATCTTTCCAGATTTTTTCTTGTGGTTGATTTATAAAGTTTTCTGGTCAGAAAAGGTGCATGGTATGACTTTAATCTTTTTGTGTTTGTTGAGGCCTGTTTTATGACCTAATATGTGAACTATTCTGGAGGATGTCCATGTGCACTTGAAAAGAATGTATATTCTGCTGTTTTAGGGTGTAATGTTCTGACTCTATCTGTTAAGTCCATCTGGCCCCGTGTGTCATTCAAAGCCATTGTTTCCTTGTTGATTTTCTGTTTAGATGATGTGTCCATTGATGTAAGTGGGGTGTTAAAGTTCCCTACTATTATTTTATTATTAACAATTAGTTCCTTGATGTTTATTATTAATTGTTTCATATATTTGGGTGCTCCCTATGTTGGGTGCATAAATATTTACAATTGTTCAATTTTGTTGGATTGGCCCCTTTATGATGATATAGTGCCCTTTTTGGTCTCTTGTCACAGTTTTAGTATTTTTTGCTTGTTTATTTGTTTGTTTGTTTTTAAAGATTTTATTTTTTAAATGTTCTCTATACCTACTGTGGGGCTCAAACTCACAACTCTGAAATTAAGAGTCACATGTTCCACTGACTGAAACAGTCAGGTGCCCCCAGTTTTAGTTTTAATGTCTAGTTTCTCCATACAAATATTGCTACTCTGGCTTTCTTTTGACATTCATTTGCACGAGACATGTTTCTCCATTACCTCACTTTCAGTCTGCAGGTGTCTTTAGGTCTAAAATGAGTCTCTTCTAGGAAACATATGGGTGGATCTTTTTTTTTTTTCCCTACTCTGACATCCTGTCTTGGGATTGGAGTATTTATTCCAATTACATTCCAAGTAATTATTGCTAGATATGTATTTATTTATTTTATCACTTATTTATTGCTTCTGGAGGTTTTCTGTTAATTTTTTTTGTCTTTGTGAATTTTGGTCTTTTCTTTGCACTCAAAGAGTCCCGTTTAATATATCTTGCAGGGCTGGTTTAATGATCACAAGCTCCTTTAGATTTTGTTTGTCTGGGAAACTCTTTATCTTTCCTATTCTGAATGAGAGTCTTACTGTATAGAGTATTCTTGGCTGTAGATTTTTCCCATTCAGCACTTTGACTATATCATGCCACTTTCTTCTGTCTTGCCAAGTTTCTGTTGAGAAATCTCCAGTTAGCCTTGTGGTTCTTCCCTTGTAAGTTAAGGGCTTCTTTTGTTTTGCTGCTTTTAAGACTTTTTCTTTATCACCATATAGTGCAAATTTAATTACAATATGTCTTGGTGTTGGCCTGCTTTTGTTGACTTTAATGGGATTTCTCTGGGCCTCCTGGATCTGGGTGTCTGTTTTCTTTTCCAGATTAAGAAAGTTTTTTGGCTATTATGTCTTCAAATAAACCTTCTTCCCCCTTTTCTCTCTCTTCCTCTGGGATTCCTGTAATATGAGTGTTATTACATGTGATGGAGTCACTGAATTCCCTAAGTATATTCTTCTGTTGCATAATTTTTGTTTCTTTTTTTTCAGCTTCATTATTTTCCATTACTTTGTCTTCTAGATCACTAATTCATTCCTCTGCTTCTTTCAGCCTGCTGTTCATTACATCAAGCCTGTTTCCAATCTCATTTATTGCATACTTCATTTCTGATTGATACACTTTTAACTCTCTCATCTCTGTGGTAAGGGTCTCACTGATGTCTTCTGTTCTTTTCTCAAGCCCAGTATGTATCCTTATGATTATTGCTTTCAATACTCCATCAGGCATGTTACTTATATCTCTTTTGCTTAGATCTCTGGCCATGGCCTTATCTTGTTCTTTCATTTGGAATGAATTCCTTTGTCTTCACATTTTGTATATGCCTCTGCCTTCTTCTCTGTGTTAGAAAAGTCAGTTATGTCTCCTGCTCTTGAAAGTAATATCCTTATGAATAAGACATCATGTAGTGCCCAGGAACTGGTGCTTCAGGGAGTGTCTCTAGTGTGTGCTGCCTGTGCTCTACTGTTGTGTTTTGGCTGCTCTATCCTTCAGGCCTGTTGTCTACAGAGGTTTCTCCTTGTCTGCTATGGGAAATATTTGGTCCCTGGCCTGAATGTGGTGAGTTCTAGCTAGAAGTGCTCTGGTCTGCTTATGAATGGAAACCTGATACTACCTCTACCAGAAGTGAGGGTGTGCAGAACTCTCTGGTAGGATGACATGGTGTGGTCAATTGTGCTGGTCTTCTGGGGGAGGGGCCCATAGAACTAGGACTAAGGCAAGCATGACTAAGGGCAGTCCCACCAGACTGGGTTGAGGCTCAGTATAAGCAAGTTAGGCAGTCAGTTTCAGCACTGTGATACTTTGCATAGGTGGCTCTGTGTTTATGTTGAGGAGTTGGGGAGGGAAATGGCACCAGTGATCTCCTTTGTTCTGGTAGGGGGGTCTCCATGAATGCTGTCTTTCAGAAATGCGCTGAAGAAGAGCAAATAAACTTCTCCCTGTGTGTGAAAAGCACTCTTCAACCAATGTTTCCATGCTGTCTGTCCCTGGGCTGTTTTCCTGCCTTTTCTCCAGAAGTAACAGTACCCTCTGGGCTCCACCCCAGCCAGGCCCACTAACCTTTAAAACTCCAGGCTTCATGTCCCAGTGGTTGCAAGAACTCATGAAATGGCCTTCAACAGATGAATGGATAAAGAAGATGTGGTTCACACATACAATGGAATATTACTGAGCCATCAGAAAAGATGAATACCCACCATTTGCATCAAAATGGATGGAACTGGAGGGGATTATGTTAAGTGAAATAAATCAAGCAGAGAAAGACAGTTATCATATGGTTTCAATCATATGTGGAACATAAGGAATAGAGCAGAGGACCACAAGGGATGGGAGGGAAAACTGAATGAAATCAGAGAGGGAGACAAACAATGAGAGACTCTGGACTCTGGGAAACAAACTGAGGGTTACAGAAGGGAGGTTGGGGATAGGGTAATTGGGTGATAGGTATTAAGGAGGACATGTGTTGTAATGGGCACTGGGTGTTGTATGCAACTAATGAGTCATTGACACTGCAACAAAAACTTATGATGTACTATATGCTGGCTAACTGAACAGAATGAAAAAAAAATAAGAAAAAAAGAGAACTCATGAAATTCAGCCTCTCTTGTTTTCCAAATGAATGCCTTTGGGGAAACATTTTTCTTGTGCATTCCCTTGTGTACTCTTCTCTCTCTTACCCTTCTCTGAGACTGCAGCTCCTTCCCCTCCACAGCACCTATGATCCGTTACTCCCCTAAGACCCATCTTCACTCTTCCTACCTTCTTTGATGTGGTTTCTTCTCTGCCTTTAGTCACACAGTTTGTTCTGTCAGTCTTTACTTCTACTTCTGGGGTATTTAGGATGATCTGATGGTTATCTAGTTGCATTCATGGGATGAGGTGAGCCTTGGGTCCTCCTACTCTGCTGCCGTCTTCTTAATCCTACACGAATTTTAGAACCAGCTTGGCAGTTTCTACAAAAATGCTTTCTGAGATTTTGAATGTGATTGCATTGAACCTATACATAAATTCGAGGTCATTCTAATAACATTGAGTCTTCTGATCCATGAGTACAGTATGTCTTTTGATTTATTAAGCTTTCTCTAATTTCTCTTGGTAATGTTTCATATATTTCAGTGTACAAATGTTGCATCTATTTTGTCACTTTTACTTTTAGAGATTTTATTTATTTATTTGGCAGAGAGAGAGAGAGAGAAAGGGAGTACTCAAGCAGGGGGAACAGCAGGCAGAGGGAGAAGCAGGATCCCCACTGAGCTGGGAGCCTGTTATAGGACTTGATCTCAGAACCCTGGGATCAGGATCTGAGCTGAAGGCAGAAGCTTAACTGAGCCACTCAGGGGTCCCTATTTTGTCACTTTCGTCCCTAAGTATTTTCTGTATCCTATTGTGAATGGTTTTGTTTTATTTTTTAAATTTCTTTTCAACGTAACAGTATTCATTGTTTTTGCACCACACCCAGTGCTCCATGCAATACATGCCCTCCTTAATACCCACCACTTGGTTCCCCCAACCTCCCACCCCCTGCCCCTTCAAAACCCTCAGGTTGTTTTTCAGAGTCCATAGTCTGTCATGGTTCACCTCCCCTTCGAATTTCCCTCAACTCCCTTCTCCTCTCCATCGCCCCATGTCCTCCATGTTATTTGTGATGCTCCACAAATAAATGAAACCATAAGTTTCAATTTCTTCTTTTAAAGATTTTATTTATTTATTTATTTGAAAGAGACTGTGTGTGTGTGTGTGTGTGTGTGTACAAGTGGGGGGAGGGGCAGAGGGAGAGGAAGAGTGAGAGACCTCAAGCAGATTCTGTGCTGAGAGCCTGACATGCCACCTGATCCCATGACCCTGAAATAACAACCTGAGTTGAAATCAAGATTGGATGCTTAACCAACTGAGCTACCCAGGTGTCCCTTAAATTTCACTTTCTGATTTTTGTTGCTAGTTTATAGAAATGCAGTTGATTTTTGTATATTAATATTAAATCCTGCTACCTTGCTAATGTTACTTATTCATTCTTGCAGCTTTTTTACTTCATAGGATTTTATTCATAGATGATCCTATTATTTGCAAATATAATTTGACTTTTCAATATGGATGCTCTGTTTTAAGGTAAATACATGTTTAGAACTGTTGTGTTCTCTTGAGGAAATGACCCACTTATCATTATGAGCTTACTGTATTTATCCCTGGTAATATTATTTTCTCTGAAATCTACTTTGTGTGATATCAATATATTCACTTCAGCTTCATTTTGATTAATGCTATCATGGTATATCCTTATACATTTTTTAAAAAATTTTAAGCTATTTGTAGGTAGAACATAGATGGATCTTGATTTTTTAAATCTAATCTGACCACTTATGATTTTTTAATTGGAGTGTTTGGATCATTAATATATTTCATTTGATTATTGATATATTGTACTTAAGTCAAACATCTTGTTATTTGTTTTATTCTATCTGTTCTTCGTTCACTTCTCCTTTTTGCCTTCTTTTAAGTTGAGTATTTTTATGAGTCTACATTATCTCCTTTGTTGAATTATTGACTATAATGTTTTCTTTTGTTATTTTAGCAGCTGGTTTAGGTTGTATAATATACATCCTTATGTTATACTACTCTATCTTCAAGTGATTTTATAATACTTCACATGTAGTGTAACAACCTTTCTGTTACATCTGTTACATGTTTCTTTTTTTAAGATTTTATTTATTTATTTGACAGAGAGCAACACAGTGAGAGAGGGAACACAAGCAGAGGGAGTGGGAGAGGGAGAAGCAGCCTTCCCGCCGAGCAGAGATCCTGATACGGGGCTCGATCCCAGGACCCTGGGAGCATGACCTGAGTGGAGGGTAGATGCTTAACAACTGAGCCACCCAGGCGATCCACATAAGTTACATGTTTCTTTATTCCTTCTGGTCTTTGTGCTCTCTTTGGCATCTATTTTATTTTAACATATGTTATAAACCCTACAGTATATTATCATTATTCTTGCTTTAAACCAGTTTTGGGTAAACTACAGCTCATGAGTCAAGTCCGGACCACCATCTGTTTTTGTAAATAAAGCTTTATTGGAAAATAGTTACATTTACTCATTTGGATATTGTTTATGGCTGCTTTCATGCAACAACAGCAAAACTGAGTAGTTGTGACAGAGACCACATAACCAACACAGTGTAAAATACGTTGAATCTGGCCCTGTACAGAAAAATTTTCCAATTCCTGCTTTAGACAATCAATAATGTCTTAAAAGGTTTTAAGTAATGAGAACTTCTTTTTTTTAAAAAATAAACATATAATGTATTTTTATCCCCAGGGGTACAGGTCTGTGAATCGCCAGGTTTACACATTTCACAGCACTCATCATAGCACATACCCTCCCCAATGTCCATATCCCCACCACCCTCTCCCGTCCCCCCTCCCCCCAGCAACCCTCAGTCTGTTTTTTGAGATTGAGTCTTTTATGGTTTGTCTCCCTCCCAATCCCATCTTTTCATTTTTTCTTTCACTACCTCCCCCCAACACCCCCCGCATTGCATCTCCACTTCCTCATATCAAAGAGATCATATGATAGTTGTCTTTCTCCGATTGACTTATTTCGCTAAGCGTGATACCCTCTAGTTCCATCCACGTCGTCGCAAATGGCAAGATTTCATGTCTTTTGATGGCTGCATAGTATTCCATTGTGTATATATACCACTTCTTCTTTATCCATTCATCTGTCAATGGACATCTAGGCTCTTTCCACAGTTTGGCTATTGTGGACATTGCTGCTATGAACATTCGGGTGCACGTGCCCATTCGGAGCACCACGTTTGTATCTTTAGGATATATACCCAGTAGTGCAATTGCTGGGTCATAAGGTAGCTCTACTTTCAGTTTTTTGAGGAACCTCCACACTGTTTTCCAGAGTGGTTGCACCAGCTTGCATTCCCACCAGCAGTGTAGGAGGGTTCCCCTCTCTCCGCATCCTCACCAGCATCTGTCATTTCTTGACTTGTTAATTTTAACCATTCTGACTGATGTGAGGTGGTATCTCATTGTGGTTTTGATTTCTATTTCCCTGATGCCGAGTGATGTGGAGCATTTTTTCATGTGTCTGTTGGCCATCTGGATGTCTTCTTTGCAGAAATGTCTGTTCATGTCCTCTGCCCATTTCTTGACTGGATTATTTGTTCTTTGGGTGTTGAGTTTGATAAGCTCTTTATAGATTTTGGATACTAGCCCTTTATCTGATATGTCGTTTGCAAATATCTTCTCCCATTCTGTCAGTTGTCTTTTGGTTTGTTAACTGTTTCCTTTGCTGTGCAAAAGCTTTTGATCTTGATGAAATCCCAATAGTTCATTTTTGCCCTTGCTTCCTTTGCCTTTGGCGATGTTCCTAGGAAGAAGTTGCTGCGGTTGAGGTCAAAGAGGTTGCTGCCTGCATTCTCCTCAAGGATTTCGATAGATTCCTTTCTCACATTGAGGTCCTTCATCCATTTTGAGTCTATTTTCATGTGTGGTGTAAGGAAATAGTCCAATTTCATTTTTCTGCATGTGGCTGTCCAATATTCCCAGCACCATTTGTTGAAGAGGCTGTCTTTTTTCCATTGGATATTCTTTCCTGCTTTGTCGAAGATTAGTTGACTATAGAGTTGAGGGTCTATTTCTGGGCTCTCTTTTCTGTTCCATTGGTCTATATGTCTGTTTTTATGCCAGTACCATACTGTCTTGATGATGACAGCTTTGTAACAGAGCTTGAAGTCTGGAATTGTGATGCCACCGACTTTGGTTTTCTTTTTCAATATTCCTTTGGCTATTCGAGGTCTTTTCTGGTTCCATATACATTTTAGGATTATTTGTTCTATTTCTTTGAAAAAAATGGATGGGATTTTGATAGGGATTGCATTAAATGTGTAGATTGCTTTAGGTAGAATAGACATTTTCACAATATTTGTTCTTCCAATCCATGAGCATGGAACATTTTTCCATTTCTTTGTGTCTTCCTCAATTTCTTTCATGAGTACTTTATAGTTTTCTGAGTATAGATTCTTTGCCTCTTTGGTTAGATTTATTCCTGGGTATCTTATGGTTTTGGGTGCGATTGTAAATGGGACTGACTCCTCGATTTCTCTTTCTTCTGTCTTGTTGTTAGTGTAAAGAAATGCGACTGATTTCTGTGTATTGACTTTATATCCTGACACTTTACTGAGTTCCTGCATAAGTTCTAGCAGTTTTGGAGTGGAGCCTTTTGGGTTTTCCACATATAGTATCATATCATCTGCAAAGAGTGATAGTTTGACTTCTTCTTTGCCAATTTGGATGCCTTTAATTTCTTTTTGTTGTCTGATTGCTGAGGCTAGGACTTCTAGTACTATGTTGAACAGCAGTGGTGATAACGGACATCCCTGCTGTGTTCCTGACCTTAGCGGAAAAGCTTTCAGTTTTTCTCCATTGAGAATGATATTTGCGGTGGGTTTTTCATAGATGGCTTTGATAATATTGAGGTATGTGCCTTCTATCTCTACACTTCGAAGAGTTTTAATCAGGAAGGGATGCTGCACTTTGTCAAATGCTTTTTTAGCATCTATTGAGAGTATCATATGGTTCTTACTCTTTCTTTTATTAATGTATTGTATCACATTGATGGATTTGCGGATGTTGAACCAACCTTGCAGCCCTGGAATAAATCCCACTTGGTCGTGGTGAATAATCCTTTGAATGTACTGTTGGATCCTATTGGCCAGTATTTTGGTGAGAATTTTCGCATCTGTGTTCATCAAGGATATTGGTCTGTAATTCTCTTTTTTGATGGGATCCTTGTCTGGTTTTGGGATCAAGGTGCTGCTGGCCTCATAGAATGAGTTTGGAAGTTTTCCTTCCATTTCTATTTTTTGGAACAGTTTCAGGAGAATAGGAATTAATTCTTCTTTAAATGTTTGGTAGAATTCCCCTGGGAAGCCGTCTGGTCCTGGACTTTTGTTTGTTTGGAGATTTTTGATGACTGTTTCAATCTCCTTACTGGTTATGGGTCTGTTCAGGTTATCTATTTCTTCCTGGTTCAGTTGTGGTAGTTTATATGTCTCTAGGAATGCATCCATTTCTTCCAGATTGTCAAATTTGTTGGTGTAGAGTTGCTCGTAGTATGTTCTTATAATTGTTTGTATTTCTTTGGTGTTGGTTGTGATCTCTCCTCCTTCATTCATGATTTTATTTATTTGCATCCTTTCTCTTTTCTTTTTGATGAGTCTGGCCAGGGGTTTGTCAATCTTATTAATTCTTTCAAAGAACCAGCTTCTAGTTTCATTGATTTGTTCTATTGTTTTTTAGTTTCTATTTCATTGATTTCTGCTCTGATCGTTCTGATTTCTCTTCTCCTGCTGGGTTTAGGCTTTCTTTGTTGTTCTCTCTCCAGCTCCTTTAGGTGTAGGGTTAGGTTGTGTATTTGAGACCTTTCTTGTTTCTTGAGAAAGGCTTGCACTGCTATACCTTTTCCTCTCAGGACTGCCTTTGTTGTGTCCCACAGATTTTGAACTGTTGTGTTTTCATTATCATTTGTTTCCATGAATTTTTTCAATTCTTCTTTAATTTCCTGGTTGACCCATTCATTTTTTAGAAGGATGCTGTTAGGTCTCCATGTATTTGCGTTCTTTCCAAATTTCCTCTTGTGATTGAGTTCTAGCTTCACAGCATTGTGGTCTGAAAATATGCAGGGAATGATCTCAATCTTTTGGTACCGATTGAGACCTGATTTATGACCCAGGATGTGGTCTATTCTGGAGAATGTTCCATGTGCACTAGAGAAGAATGTATATTCTGTTGCTTTGGGATGGAATGTTCTGAATATATCTGTGATGTCCATCTGGTCCAGTGTGTCATTTAAGGCCTTTATTTCCTTGTTGATCTTTTGCTTAGATGATCTGTCCATTTCAGTGAGGGGAGTGTTAACGTCCCCTGCTATTATTGTATTACTGTCGATGTATTTCTTTGTTTTTGTTATTAATTGGTTTATATAGTTGGCTGCTCCCATGTTAGGGGCATAGATATTTAAGATTGTTAGGTCTTCTTGTTGGACAGACCCTTTGAGTATGATATAGTGTCCTTCCTCATCTCTTATTATAGTCTTTGGCTTAAAATCGAATTGATCTGATATAAGGATTGCCACCCCAGCTTTCTTCTGATGTCCATTAGCATGGTAAATTGTTTTCCACCCCCTCACTTTAAATCTGGAGGTGTCTTCGGGTCTAAAATGAGTTTCTTGTAGGCAGCATATTGATGGGTTTTGTTTTTTTATCCATTCTGATACCCTGTGTCTTTTGATTGGGGCATTTAGCCCATTAACATTCAGGGTAACTATTGAGAGATATGAATTTAGTGCCATTGTATTGCCTGTAAGGTGACTGTTATTGTATATTGTCTCTGTTTCTTTCTGATCTACTACTTTTAGGGTCTCTCTTTGCTTAGAAGACCCCTTTCAGATCTTTCTAGCTCAGCTCAGCTCTTGACAGAAACATGCAAAACCTCTTAAGACCTGGGCTCAGGGTGCGCCTGGATGGCTTAGTGTGTTAAAGCCTCTGCTTCGGCTCTGGTCATGATCCCAGGGTCCTGGGATCGAGCCCCACATTGGGCTTTCTGCTCGATAGGGAGCCTGCTTCCCCCTCCCCCACCTGCCTCTCTGCCTACTTGTGGTCCCTGTCTGTCAAATAAATAAATAAAATCTTAAAAAAAAAAAAAAGACCTGGGCTCAGAATTGATCCAGCATCCCTTCTGCCCACATTGGCCAAAGCAAGACAGGACTGAGCCTAGAATTAAAGGCCATGGAAAGTGTGAGGAAAGGAAGGATGAGAATTAATGCCAATGATTCAATCTACCATAGGTGGAATAGGGGAAAATTTCCTGCCCAGAGGTGGTTAGACAACCTCTTGGCTCAGCCCAGCATCCTCAATTCAGGTGGCTATTGATGCTTCTGGGCCATATGTACAGATGTGTTGTTGTCCTAGAGAGCTGCCCATGAGTGACAGAACCCTGATGACCAAGCTTATATTAGGTCACTTACCTAAAAATTTAACGAGTATTTTTTGAGCACCTACTTTGTGACAGAAACTGTCACTGAGAATGACACAAAAACTGTGAGAAGCATAGTTGCTGCCCTGTGGAACTTAAACAAAATTTAAATGTAAAAAAATCAAAATACAATAATTCCAAGTGCTATAAAGGTAACAATGTGCTGAATCAGAGACTAAATGAAAAGCTTCATTAGATTAGGTGGTTCTGAGCAGCACTATCTGTTATGAGCTGTTTTAAGCATAGCCAGAACTCCTCCAGAGAGACTGATGAGGGTACAAATAATATGCCCCTGGTGGGTATTTGCAATTTCTAAGATGGATATGGAGACAGATTATCTATCATGGAAAGATGCAGAACTTTGAATAGGATGCAGGGGTTCACTTTGTTTTAAGGGAAAAATTCACCTTTTCTTATTTTTAGTAGCTGCATTAAAACTGCTTATCAGGGGGTGCCTAGGTGGCTCAGTAGATTAAGCATCTGCTTTTGGCTCCGGTCATGATCTCAGGGTCCTGGAATCCAGGTCTGCATTGGGCTTCCTGTTCAGTGGAGAGTCTGCTTCTCCCTCTACCTCTGTTTCTCCCCTAATGTTTCTCTCTCCCTCAAATAAATAAGTAAATAAAATCTTTTTTAAAAAAAAGAATTGCTTATCCTAATATATGCAAGAGATCCCTTTTCTCTAAGAGAAGTCTCCAGGGGGAACCAAACAACGAATTATGTTTGTAGAGAAGAATGCTCCCTGTCTTTGAGTAAGGGGGATCCAACTTCTTAAAAATTTTTTTTTAAAAATTTATTTACTTGAGAGAGAGACAGAGAGAGATGGCGACAGAGAGAGAGAGAGAGAGAATGAGAGAGCAAGCATGAGTGGGGAGGAGAGGGAGAAGCAGGCTCCCCACTGAGCAGGGAGCCCAGCATAGGGCTTGATCCCAGGACCCTGGGATCATGACCTAAGCCAAAGGCAGATGCTTAACTGACTGAACCACCCAGACACCCCTTTAAAAAAATATTTATTTATTTGATGGAGAGAGACAGAGAAAGTGACAGAGATAGCGAGAGAGAGCATGAGCAGGGAGGAGAGGAAGACCAACTTTTTTAAATTAATGGATATTTTGGGCTTCATATTTACTGGGCAATCAAAGCACCTCTCAATGGCTGTCAAGGGCAACCATAATGAGAAGAAGAGAGTGGGAGATAAAGAGAGAGGGAGAGATAGAGGATGTGTGGGCGGGAAGTAAAAAAGTCTGGGAAGAGACTGAGAAGAAGATCCTGACCAGGGAGAGAAGTTAAAAAGTGGGGCCAATGCCTAGGAGATGCAGAGAGAGAGAGAGCTGGCTGAAAGGATGACATCCCAGGACCCATTTTTGGATCTGAGACTTTGCTATCTAACTGTCTAGGTTTTGGGAAGGAAAATATGTGCAGACAACTCTTGGACTTTCCCAATTTGTAGCTGAAACAATGGTGCCATGTAAATATTACACCTGGCACAGATAAGGTGGAGAAATCACAAATTCAGAGTAATTTACTAGTCTGTAAATATCCTTTGAGAATCTAGATCAATGACTTCAATCCTGTTAAAAATTTCTTGATTCACTTTCTGTTATATATCAAGCAGCAGGGCCCTTTCTGTAGAAATCACATCGAGATTTGGTTGTCACTCTAAGATTTTTTTAAAAAATCACTTATTTGCAAAATTTCACTGGGCCTTCATTTCCTCATTTGTAAAATGAATGGGGCAGGGCAGGTGTATGTGGAAGGTTGTATTGCCTGTGCTTTGAGGGGGATGGACAGAATGACCATCAAACCTGATGTTCTTACATTCTCATGAGTTTGCTGCAGACCAGATGGAAGCAAATAGTGTAGCTTCCCTTTCCATCATGATTAGTTTGAATAAAACTAGGTATTTTTATGAATGATATTATTGTGCTTTCTTCCCCTTTAAGGACAAGGTATAATTTTTAAAACCCAAGTCAGTGTTAAAGTGTTCTCTGTTCTCTTTCTATCTATGCCCAGCTCCATTAGTCCAGGCTGCCCCAGTCTCTCAGCTCAGCTGAATGGTTACCTCTTATTTTCTGTTCTCCATCCCCTTTGTCTGCGATCAAATCAGGGATCCTTCCATTCTACAGCCTGATCCTTGCTGCTGTTTTTCATATTACATGCTCATTATTTCAGCTGTATTTTCAATGCTCTCTCATTACCTCTCTTATGTGTCCACCCACATCTCCACCTACAGTGTCTATAATGTGCTTTCTATCTACTGTAGCTTAATAAAAGGGAAATTATGCTAATTTTATTCAAACTTTAGAAAAGTAAAACCTGTACCATTATTATTCTGCCCCCTTTCCCTTTTATTTATTCATTTCAAAAGAAAAAGTGTCTAATCATCTGAGAAAATTGTACTTGCACAATGTTAACCACTTTCCTATTTAATTAAGTAGATTTTTCCAATTGAGTTTGGATGAATTAAGAAAGCCAGTCTTCTGAGTAGCCAGGTTCTGATGCAATTAGGGGCTGGGTCCAAGGCAACTTCAGTGTCAGCTAATACTTTTAGTGCCTGGGAGGTAGCCTGGAAGCTCTGCTGCATGTGCTGTATTGGGGGTGAGGGGCGCAATTTCTGGAGACAAAAGTCCAAGGCTTTATACATAATCAAGATCTTGGAGTCAAGCAGGCTACTTCCACATTAATACAGCAAGGGATCTTTGCTTGCAAATGCCTACAGGTGGAAAGTTTATCTTAATGTCTAGAAGAAGAATTTCTTCGTAAGCCTAGACCAGCTTTGTTGAAAAAGATCCTTGGATAAGGATACAGAGAGGGAGAACAGAGTTTCCAAGGCCCAGAGTCCTCTGAGGAGGAGAAGGTAACTAAGCACTGTTTGGGCAAAATTTGGGGAAGGAGAGATAGCCAGTGGCTGAAATCTCAAAAAAGAAGCTTAGAGCAGAGGTAAGTCTGTTTGGGAGTATTCACATGAAATACTGTATGTCGTCCAAACTAATTCTTCCCTGTGGCCCCACAAAATCGTCCATAAAATGTAGAATATATTTGGTATGATTGACTTGTGGAGATTGGTTAAGTGGCTAAGACTGCATTAAGTTCAGCTCAGGGAAAGATCATATTCAAGACTCCTGGATGAAAGCTACATCTGACATCTGGGTTTTACAAAGATTTATTTTTCCTTCCCAGGAAATGTGTTTTATCATTGTCAAGGAACTTTAAGCGTCTTGATGCATGGATAATGTTGTGTTGGGAGTTGTATAATTGAGTCAGATTCACATAGATTCTGTCTACATGTTGCTAGAACAAACAAGTGACTATGTTCCACTATGAGAAAAAGTACATCACATCGGCTACATAACTTAGCACATAATTGAAAATACATGCATATTTAACTGAAATTTTTACATTTTCACAAATTACATAAAATTTTCAAGTCACCTTTGTTTTTCTAAACACATTTAGATCTCAGACTATCTAATCCAAACCTTTTGTTTTCTAGATGAAAAATATAAAGGTTGAGAGATTCGTCCAAAAGCAAGCAGTTAGCTATTGGTGAAACAGGGTTAGACTTTGAGATCCTTTGACTCAGATATCCTCTTAATTTGTGTAAATATATGCAGTCAACCATTGGGTAGAAAACAAATTTACAAATGGGATTTAAATGAACTGAACTTTATAAGCCAGGATAAGGGAGAGAGAGAGAGAGAGAGAGAAAGGGTAGGAGAAAGAAAGATTTTAAAGATTTTGCATATTTCTACCCCCATTTCAGTCAGAGAGTAGGGCATATAATCAGCATAAAATGCGGGGTTAGAAATTGTTTTCTCTTTGCCTGTCTCAGGTGCTGCTGACATCTCATGATGGAAGCATCTTAGCCCACTGAGTCATCATATCTTTAAAGATATATATTTTTTATAAATAACAGGATCACTGAAATCACAGCAACACTTCATTTGATTTTAAAATGTAAAAACAATGACAAACTCTAATTGCTGGAGGAAAAGCTGTCTGTATCATTGAATTTGGTGAGTCAGTCCCATTGCAGCTTCTTAATAGAAAGTGAATGAAGGAATGAATTACTTTTTTATAGACAAAAACTATCAAATATCAGGAAGAGTTTAGAAAATAATACAACATACATCAAAATACCTGCCACTCAGAACTCAGACTTAACAGTTATTTTGCCATATTAGCTACAGAACTTTTTTTAAGGTAAGGTTAGGAGACTAGCATTCCATCACTAAAGCTTTCTTCCTATCTCCCCCACTTTCTGGAGGTAATTACTATCCTTGAATTCGTATATAACTTTTCCATGACGTTTCAGGCTTTCACTACCTACATAACCATAAACCAGAATTGATGTTTATATTTGAAATATGTGGTGGGTATTAGGGAGGGCACAGATTGCATGGAGCACTGGGTGTGGTGAAAAAACAATGAATACTGTTACGCTGAAAATAAATAAAAAATTGAAAAAAAAAAAGATAAAAAATAAAGAATACAAAAAAAAAGAAAAAAAAAAAAAGAAATATGTGGTTATAGATTGACTTATGTTCCCCCCAAATTCATATGTTGAAGTCTTATTCCCCAGTCCCTCAGAATGTAACCTTACTTGGAAGTAGTGTTGTTGAGGATGTAATTAGTTAAAATGAGGTCATACTAAAGTAGGATGAGTTCCTAATCCAGTATGACTGGTATCCTTGCAAAAAATAGAAATTTGGATACAGACACACCTTTTTCAGCTGCACTGAGAAACGGTAACACATAATATTGTGTAAGTTTAAGGTGTGCAGTGTGAAGATTTCATATTCCTGTATGTTGTAAAATGTTTATCACAATATGGATAGTTAATACATCTTTTCCCTCACATAATTACCATTGTGTTGTTATTATGATGAGAACACTTGAGACTTACTCTCAGCAAACTCTTTCTTTCTTTCTTTCTTTCTTTCTTTCTTTCTTTCTTTCTTCTTTCTTTTTTGTTTCAGGAGTAGAATTTAGTGATTTATCATTTACATACAACACCCAGTGCTTATCCCAACAAATGCCCTCCATAATGCTCATCACCCATTTAGCCCATCCCTCCTTCCACCTCCTCTCCAGCAACCCTCAATGTGTTCCTTATAGTTAAGAGTCTTTTATGGTTCACCTCCCTCTCTGTTTTTATCTTATTTTTTTTCCTTCCCTTCCTCTATGTTCATCTGTTTTGGTTCTTAAATTCCACATATGAGTGAAATCATATATTTATCTTTCTCTAACTGACTTATTTCACTTAGCATAATACACCTTAATTCCATCCATGTTGTTGCAAAAGGCAAGATTTCATTCTCTTTGATTGCCAAGTAATATTCCATTGTGTGTATATACCACATCTTCTTTAGCCATTCATCAGTCAGTGGACATTTGGGCTCTTTCCATTATTTGGCTATTGTTGATAGTGCTGCTATAAACACTGGGGTGCGTGTACCCCTTCAAATCAGCAATTCTGTATCATTTGGATAAATATGTAGTAGTGCAATTGCTGGGTCAGGGTAGTTCTATTTTTAACTTTTTGAGGAATCTCCATAATGTTTTCCAGAGTTGCTGCACCAGTTTGCATTCCCACCAACAGTGCAAAAGAGTTCCCCTTTCTCCATATCCTTGCCAACATCTGTTGTTTCCTGAGTTGCTAATTTTAGTCATTTTGACAAGAGTGAGGTGGTATCTCATTGTGGTTTTGATTTGTTTTTCCCTGATGGTGAGTGATGTTGACCATCTTTTCATGTGTCTGTTGGCCACCTGGTTATCTTCTTTGGAAAATTATCTATTCATGTCCTCTGCCCATTTCTTAAGTGGATTGTTTGGCTTTTGGGTGTTGAGTTTGATAAGTTCTTTATAGACTTTTGATAATAGCCCTTTGTCTGATATGTCATTTGCAAATATCTTCTCCTATTCTGAAGGTTGCCTTTTAGTTTTGTTGTTTCGTCTGTTGTGGAAAGTTTTTATCTTGATGAAGTCCCAATTTTCATTTTTGCTTTTGTTTCCCTTGCATTCAGAGATGTGTCTAGTAAAAAGTTGCTGCCGTTTTCTCTTCTAAGATTTTGATGATTTCCTGTCTTACATTTAGGTTTTTCATCCATTTGGAATTTATTTCTGTGTATAGTGTAAGAATTTTGTGTATGGTGTAAGAATTTCATTCTTCCACATGACACTGTCCAGTTTTCCCACAATTTGTTGAAGAGACTGTCTTTTTCCTACTGGATATTCTTTCCTGCTTTGTCAAAGATTAATTGCCCATAAAGTGTGGGCCAGTTTCTGGGTTTTCTATTCTGCTCCCTTGATCTATGTGTCTGTTTTTGTGCTAGTACCATACTATCTTGATGACTACAGCTTTGTAATACAGCTTGAAGTCCAGAATTGTGATGTCTTTTTCTTTGCTGTTCTTTTTCAACATTAATTTGTTCATTCAGGGTATTTCTGATTTCATACAAATTTTAGAATTGTATGTTCCATCTCTGCAAATAATGCTGGCATTATTTTGATAGGGATTACAATAGATATCTAGATAGTTTTGGGTAATATAGACAGTTTAAAAATATTTGTTCTTCCAACTCATAAGCATGGAAAATCTATTTTTTATGTCTCCTTCAAATTCTTTCATAAGTGTTCTATAGTTTTCCATGCACAGATTTTTACCTCTTTGGTTTATTTAATTCTTAGATGTCTTATGGTTTTTGGTGCAGTTGTAAATGGATCAATTTCTTGATTTCTCTTTCTGCTGCTTCTTTATTGGTGTGTAGAAATGCAACAGATCTGCATTTCTGGTGTGTCACATTGATTGCTTTGTGGATACTGAACCACTCCTGCAGCCCAGGAATAAATCCCACTTGACTGTGGTGAATAATCCTTTAAGTGTAGTGTTTGATTCAATTAGCTAGTATCTTTTTGAGAATTTTTGCATCCATGTTCATCAGAGGTATTGGTCTGTAATTCTTTTTAGCGAAGTCTTTGTCTGGTTTTGGAATCAAGGTAAAGCTGGCCTCAGAGAATGAGTTTGGAAGTTTTTCTGTCATTTCTATTTTTTGGAACAGCTTCAGAAAAATAAGTATTAGTTCTTCCTTAAATGTTTGGTGGAATTCCCCTGGGAAGCCATCTGGCCCTGGACTCTTGTTTGTTGGGAAATTGTTGATTACTGCTTCAATTTCTTTGCTGGTTATGGGTCTGTTCAAATTTTCTATTTCTTCCCATTTCAGTTTCGGTGCTTTATATGTTTCTAGGAATTTATCCATTTCTTCCAGATTGCACAGTTTGTTGGCGTATAATTGCTCATGATATTCTTTTACCATTGTTTGTATTTTTGTAGTGTTGGTTGTGATCTCTTTTTCATTCATGGTTTTATTTATTTGGGTACTTTCTCTTTTCTTTTTTATAAGTCTGCTTAGGGGTTTATCAATTTTGTTAATTCTTTCAAAAAAAGAGCTCCTAGTTTCATTGATATGTTCTACTATTTTTTGACTTTTATATTTATTTCTGTTCTAATCTTAATTATTTTCCTTCTTCTACTAGTTTTAGGCTTTATTTGCTGTTCTTTCTCTACCTCTTTTGGGTGTAAGTTTAGGTTGTATATTTGAGACTTTCTTGCTACTCAAGGAAGGTCTGTATTCCTTTATACTTCCCTTATAAGCACCTTTGCTTCATCCCAAAGGTTTTGGACTGTCATGTTTTCATTTTTATTTTTAAGTTTCTTCTTTAATTTTCCCAGTTAATCCATTCATTCTTTTTTTTTTTTTTTTTTTTTTTTTTTTTTTTTAAAGATTTTATTTATTTATTTGACAGACAGAGATCACAAGTAGGCAGAGAGGCAGACAGAGAGAGGAGGAAGCAGGCACCCCGCTGAGCAGAGAGCCAGATGTGGGGCTCGATCCCAGGACCCTGGGATCATGACCTGAGCTGAAGGCAGAGGCTTTAACCCACTGAGCCACCCAGGTGCCCCAATCCATTCATTCTTTAATAGGATGTTCTTTAACCTCCATGTATTTGTGGTCTTTCAAATTTTTTCTTATGGTTGACTTCAAGTTTTATAGCATTGTGGTCTGAAAATATGCATGGCATGATCTCAGTCTTTTCATACTGGGTGAGGCCTGATTTGTGATCCTGTATGTGATCTTTTCTAGAGAATGTTTCATGTGAACTCAAAAAGAATGTGTATTCTGTTGCTTTAGAATGAAACGTTTTGAATATACCTGTTAAGTCCTCTTGTACAGTCCAAAACCATTATTTCCTCATTGATCTTCTGCTTAGATGATCTGTCTGTTACTGTGAGTGGGGTATTAAAGTCTCCTACTATTATTGTATTGTTATCAATGAGTTTCTTTATGTTTGTTATTAATTGATTTATGTATTTGGGTGCTCCCAAGTTAAGGGCATAAATATTTATAATTGTTAGATCTTCTTGTTGGATAGACCATTTTATTATGATATAGTGCCCTTCTTCCTTTCTAATTACAGTCTTTGGTTTAAAATCTAGCTTGTCTGATACAAGTATGGCTACTCCAGCTTCCTTTTGATGTCCATTAGCATGATATATGGTTCTCCACCTCATCAATTCCAATCTTCAGATGTCTTTAGGTCTAAAATGAGTCTCTTGTATGCAGCATATTGATGGGTCCTATTTTTTTTAATCCGTTCTGATATCCTATGTCTTTTGATTGGAACATTTAATCCATTTACATTCAGAGTAATTATTGATAGATATAAATTTAGTGCCCTTGTATTACCTCTAAAGTCACTGTTCTTATATATTGTCTCTGTTCCTTTCTAGCTTGTTTCTTTTTCAGTCTCTGTTTCCTGCTCAAAGGACCCCCTTTAATATTTCTTGTAGAACTGGGTTAGTGTTCACAAACTCCTTTAGTTTTTGCTTGTGTTGGAAACTCTTTATCTCTTCTTCTATTCTAAATGACAGCCCTGCCAGATATAGTATTCTTGGTTACATATCTTTCTCATTCAGTGTGTTGAATATCAGCATGTCACTCCCTTCTGGCCTGCCATGTTTCCATGGACAGGTCTGCTGTTAACCTTATGTTTCTCTTTGTAAGTTAACAACCTTTTGTCCTTAGCTGCTTTTAGAATTCTCTCTTTATCTTTATATTTTGCAAATTTCACTATGATATGTCTTGATGGTGACCTGTTTTGTTGATTTTCATGGGAATTCTCTGTGCCACTTGGATTTGAGTGCCTGTTTCTTTCCCCAGATTAGGGAAGTTCTCAACTATAATTTGTTCAAATAAACCTTCTACCCCTTTTTCTCACTCTTTTTTTTTCTGGGACTCCTAAGATATGGATATTATTGTGCCTTGTAGAATCACTGGGTCCCCCAAGCCTATATTCATGATCTAATAGTTTTCTTTCCCTCTTCTTTTCACCTAGATTATTTTCCATAATTTTATCTTCCATAACACCTATTTGTTCCTCTGCTTCTCCCATCCTCATTGTGATTACATTGAGTCAATTTTACATCTCAGTTATAACATTTTTTATTTTGGCCTGATTAGATTTAGTTCATTCATTTCTTCAGCCAGGGTTTCTCTGGTGTCTTCTATACTTCTTTCAAGCCTAGTATTCTTGTGACTGTTGTTCTAAATTTTTGTTTAGATATATTGCTTACATCTGTTGAACAAATGCCTGGCCGTGATTTCTTGAGCTTTCCTTAGGGAAGAATTCCTTCATCTTGTCATTATGTTTAAGTTTCTGTCTTTTATGCATTATGAAAGCTTGTTATGTTTCCTGCTCTTGAGAGTAATACTATATTAAGAAGGGATCATACACTGTCCAGAGCATGGTCCTTCAGGAAGTGTTTTTTTTTTTTTAAAGATTTTATTTATTTATTTGACAGACAGAGAGCACAAGCAGGCAGAGAGGCAGGCAGAGAGAGAGGAGGAAGCAGGCTTCCCGCCGAGCAGAGAGCCCGATATGGGGCTCGATCCCAGGACCCTGGGATCATGACCTGAGCCGAAGGCAGAGGCTTTAACCCACTGAGCCACCCAGGCGCCCCAGGAAGTGTTTCTGATATATGCTGTGTGCACTCTGCTGGTGTGTATTGGTTGTTCTTTCCCACAGGTCAGTCCTCTGCAGAGTTCCTGCTTGCTTGTGGTGGGGAGTGTTTGGACCTCTAACTAGGTGTGCTTTGATTTGCTTACTAAGCCTGATTTTTTAAAAAAGCCTGATCCAAGAAAAGAGAAAGGGAAAAGGAACAAACAACCAACCAAAGAAAAAACTATAAGCCTTAGTGAAATAAGTTAATCAGAGAAAGACAATTATCATATGATCTCCCTGATATGAGGAAGTTGAGAGGCAACATGGGGGGTTTGGTGGGTAGGAAAGGAATAAATGAAACAAGATGGGCTCAGGAGGGAGAAAAACCATAAGAGACTCTTAATCTCACAAAACAAACTGAGGGTTGCCAGGGGGAGGGAGATAGGGAGAGGGTGGTTGGGTTATGGACATTGGGGAAGGTATGTGCTACGGTGAGTGCTGTGAAGTGTAAACCTGGCAATTCACAGACCTGTACCGCTAGGGCTAATAATACATTATATATTAATTTTAAAAAAACTATAAGCCTGATTCCAAAGGAAAAGAAAGAAAGAAAGAAAAAAGAAAAGGAAAAAAATAAAAAAGAAAGAAACAAACTGGCAAATGAACAAAAAACTGTAAGCCTGATTCCAATGAAAAAAGAAAAAAAATATACATATAACATTGATTGATTGATTAAATAAATAAATAAATAAATAGAAGGTTTGGTCCTTATTCCACTAGAGCTGAAGCTGATGCATTGGGGCACTCTGTGATCAGTAGACTTGGTACATGTGGGGGCTTGTGTTAGTCTTCTCAGGGAGAGGCCTGCTGTACCAGCTCACAGTCAGACTCGCCTTGGTGAAGATGCCCCTGCTGGGCACAGAGGGTTGGGGTTTGGTGTAAGTGACTCCAGCCTCCACTGGAGGCTCTATATTTCTCTTTCGTGTCCCACCATGCTGGAGGGAATGGTAGTAAAGGATGGCATCACCCCACCCTCTTGTCCCCAAGGAAAGGAACCCATGGCTGCTGCTGTTCAGGAGGCCCTTGCAGAAAAGCAATCTCCTTTTCTGTATCCCAGGGTTTTGCCAGATCTCTGCCCTCAATCTGTCTGTGTCCAGCTGTGGCCATGTCCTGTGCCACAGTTCCCCTGTGTTTTATCTCTGGCCGATGGCTGGGATTCAATTCTCCAAATCTTAAAGGACCCAGGAAGGCACAGAACCCCCTGCCCCCACTCCTCCCTTGGAAGAGAGCACTGCAAGGCTGTGTCCAGCATCATTCTATCCCAGAAAAGTAGTTGTACATCTGCATAGGTGCCTGGAATCTATGCTGAAGCACAGCAAAAAGCTTCGACCAGGTTACCTGCCCTCTGTGCACACCTCTGTCCCTTGCTATTGAATGGCTGCTTAATGGTGCCTTGTGGGTCCTTTATCTTGAAGAGACAAAATACCCTCTTCCAAATGTACTCCAGGAAGGGGAACAATCCAGGGGATCCCCACACCATAGCACCTTGCTTGAACCATTTTTGCTGCTCTCTCTTTGGCTCTCTTTCTCTCTCCCTGACTTTGCTCCACAAAAAGGGATCCCTCCCCTTTGCAGCATGGCAGCTTTTCTCTCCCCGAATTCATGGCTCCAAACCTCCCATCTGCCACATTCTCTCCCTCCAACTGTGCAGACTGTTTTCTTAAACCTCAGATCAATTTCCTAGTTGTTCAAAATGATTTGATGTTGATCTGGTTATGTTTGAGGGACAAGGCAATCTCATGGTCCTCCTACAATTCCACCATCTTGGCTCTTCCCCAAAAGCCTCTTAACAACTTTCAAGTATACAATACAGTTTTGTTAACTGTAGTCACCATGCTTACAGTACATTGCCAGAACTTACCCCTCTTATAACTGGAAATTTGTACCCTTTGATCAACATCTCTTCATTTCCCCCATTCTGTCTCCTCACAGCTCCTGGCAAACACTCTTTGACTCTCTGGTTCTCTGAGTTTGGCTTTGTTAGATTCCACATGTAGGTGAGATCTTACAGTATTTGTCCTTCTCTGTATGATTTCACTTACCATAATGCCCTCACAGTTCAATCATGCTGTTGAAAATGATGGGATTTTTTATGGCATAAAAATATTCCATTACATATATATTTTTGTATGTGTAATATACTTACTTTTTATCCATTCATCCATCAGTGGATGCTTAGGTTATTTTCATATCTTGGCTATTGTGAATAATGCTGCAATGAACATAGGAGTACAGATATTTCTCTGAGATACTGATATAATTTTCTTTGGATATATACTCAGAAAGGGAATTTCTGTATTAATTGGTAGTTCTATGATTATTTTTTTTAGGAAACTCCATACTGTTTTACTCAATGGCTGTACAGATTTACATTTCCACAAACAGTGTAGAAGGCTTCCCTGTTTTCCACACCCTTGTCAATGTTCATTATATCATGTTGTTTTTATATAGTCATCCTAACAGTTATAAGGTGATATCTCATTGTGACTTTGATTTGCATTTCCCTGTTGATTAGTAATGTTGAGCAACTTTTCATGTATCTTTTGGGTATTTGTATGTCTACTTTGGGAAAATGTCTACTTAGGTCCTTTGTCCACTTTTAAATTGAATTATCTGTTATTGTTTGTTTTTATTCTTGACTTTTATGAATTCCTTATACATTTTGGATATGAGCTCCTTTCAGGTATATAATTTCCAAATATTTTCTCCTATTCTGTTGGCTGCCTTTTCACTGTTGATTATTTCTTTTTTTGTGCAAAAGTTTTTTAGTTTGGTATCTTCCCACTGGTTTGTTTTTGCTTTTGTTGCTTGTGCTTTTGATGTCATGCCCAAAGATCTTTGTCAAAACCAATGTCAAGGGGCCTTTTCCATGTTTTCTGACTGAGTTTTATAGTTTCAGGTCTTATGTTTAAGGCTTCAATCCATTTCAGGTGGACTTTATGTTTGGTGTAAAATAAAGGTACAATCTCATTCTTTTGTGTGTAGTTATCCTGTTTTCCCAACATCATTTATTGAATAGACTGTTCCTTCCTCATTGTGTAGTTGGTACCCTTGTCAAAGATTCATTGGCTGTATATGTACTGGTTTATTTCTGGGCTCTTTATTCTATTCTATTGGTCTATGTGTCTGTTTTTATACCAGCATACTGTTTTGATTACTATAGCTTTGTAATATAGTTTGAAATAAGGAAGTGTGATGCCTCTAGCTTTGTTCTTTTGTCTCAAGACTGATTTGGCTATTTGAGGTCTTTTGTGGTTCCATATGAATTTTGAGATAATTTTTCTATTTATGTGGAAAATGCCACTGGAATTTTGATAGAGATTGCATTGAATCTGTAGATCACTTTGGGTATTATGGATATTTTAACAATATTAATTTTTCTAATCATTGAACATGAGATATTTTTCCATTTGTGTCTTCTATTTCTTTCATCAAAGTCTTATAGTTTTCAGTACAAAGATCTTTCACTTCTTTGATTAAATTTATTTCCAAGTATTTTATTCTTTTCAATGCAATTTTAAATGGTATTGCTTTTTTAATCTCTTTTCAGATAACTTATTGTTAGTGTATAGAAACACAACTGATTTTTGTATGTTAATTTTGTATCCTGCAACTTTACTAAACTCTTTTATTAGTTCTAACTTTTTTGGTGTGGTTTTTAGTGTTTTCTATATATAAGATTATGTCATCTACTAACAGAGACAATTTAACTTCTTCCTTTCAGGTTTTGATGCCTTTTATTTCTTTTTCTTGTGTAATTGCTCTGGTTAAGACTTCTGGTACTATGTTGAATAGAAGCAGTGAAAGTGAGAAACCTTGTCTTATTTCTGATTTTAGAGGAAAAGCTTTCAGTTTTTTATTATTGAATATAATGGTAACTGTGGGCTTGTCATACATGGCCTTTATTTGGTTGAAGCTACTTGCTCTGGTAATGAGGATTAATTCAAATTTAGAGGTCCAGGGGCACCTGGGTGGCTCAGTGGGTTAAAGCTTCTGCCTTCAGCTCAGGTCATGATCCCAGAGTCCTGGGATGGAGCCCCACATCGGGCTCTCTGCTCAGCAGGGAGCCTGCTTCCTCCTCTCTCTCTCTCTCTCTGCCTGCCTCTCTGCCTACTTGTGATCTCTATCTGTCAAATAAATAAATAAAATCTTAAAAAAAATTTAGAGGTCCAGTGTCCCCAGTTTCATCAGGTCTTCCCATACATCCCTATTCCAATTTTCAGGATCTCATTCCCTTTCAATCAATGCCCTCAATTTAATGGTAGACACCCTGGGAGGTTGTGAATTCAATTCATGTTGTAATTTTGCAACTCACAGAGAAAGCTAGCATGCTGGAGACCCAGGGAGGTTGCAGTTGGAGTTCAAAGGCAGTCTGATGGCAGAATTCCTTTCAGCTCAGGAGAGTCTTTGTTCTAATAAGGTCTTCAAATGATTGGATGAGGTCCACCCACCTACGGAGAGTAATCTGTTACTCAAAGTCCATCAATTTAAATGTTAAGCTCATTCAAAAAACACTTTTATAGAAACATGCAGAATAACATTTGACTAAATATCTGGGGATAATGGCTCAGCCATTAGTTTTATGGCTGAACAATTAGCTAATCATATAGTTAGCCATGTAACTAACCATCACATTGCCTTTTTTAGTTTGCAGTAGACTTGAATTATTTTTTATTTATCTGTGTTCTCTTTTAGTTCTCTGAGCATCTTTAGATCAATTATTTTGAATTCTTTATTGGGCAATTCCCAGATCTCCATTTCTTTGTGATCAGTTACTGGAAGTTTACTATGATCCTCTGGTGGTGTCGTGTTTTCCTAATTCTTCATGATCCTTATAGTTTTACACAGATATCTACACATTTGGAGAAGCAGTCACTTTCTCCAGATTTTATGGATTGATTTCATTAAGGGGAGACTTTAACATGTGGGTGAGGCATGCAGAAGTATGCTGTGACTCTGGTTCTGGTGGTATAGGGCACCAAGTGTAGGAGCATGTGGCAGCATCAGATCTGGGGGAATGTGATAGCTTATCAGCTCAGACCACTGACAACAACATGGTCCTTGGCAAACCCTGCAGGGAATACACAGAGGTTACAAGAGTTGTTGGGGTCTTCAGCAACACCTCCAGGTCCAGTAGCTAGGGACTGGGGCAAGCAGTAGTAGTAGAGTTGGTGGTATGCACATATTTGGCTGCAGATGCCTGTAAGTGTCAGGGTCCAGTTGCAAACACATGTGTTGTGAGGGGTTCCAGGGGAGGCAGCAAGGCATAGGGCCAACTAGAGATACACTGATGCTGCAGAGGCATTGGTTATCGGCATGCTCTCCCATTGCTGCAGATTTCCCTCTGAGTGTGCTCACAGCAGTGGAGGCTGGTCATGATGTCAGCCCAGCAGCATGGGGATATACAACCGAAGGGTCTAGCCTTGAGCACACATATAGCAGTGTGGTTCAGCCACAAGGGTCTAGGCTGGTGCCTTGCTCTTAAGCAGCTGCAGAAGTTTGAACTGCCTACTAGTGTAGTTCCTGCACTCTGGCAGGTTCAGGAGATGGGTGGGATGGAGTGAGGTGGGACTCAGGCAGCCTGCACCAGGGAATGCAAATACTAGTGAGGCAAAAGCCAGTGTAATCTGCAGGGTGTTCTGTGGCAGCAGAATTGTGTCTTCTATTTTCTGGAAAAGATTGTGTATAATTGGTGTTAACTCTTTGAAGTTTTTATTCAAATTCCAGTTGGTTAACATACAGTGTAATATTTCCTTCAGGTGTACAATATAGTGATTCAACACTTCCATACAACACCCAGTGCTCATCACAAGTGCACTCCTTAATCCCCATCCCCTGTTTCACCCATCCCCCCCATGCACCTTCTCCCTGGTATTAATTCTTTAAATGTTTGGTAGAATTCTTCAGTGAAAACATTTGAGCCAAGATACTTCTCTGGGGCAGAAGGGTTAAAATTAAAAATTCAATTTTTAAAAATTATTACAGGACTGTTCAGATGATCTATTTTGTATTGGTTGAGTTTAGATAATTTGTGGCTTTTGAGAAATTGGTCCATTTCATCTAAGTTGTTGAATTTATGTGCATAAAATTGTAATACAGGTATACCTTGTTTTATTGTGCTTCACACTTTATTGTGTTTCACAGATACTGTATTCTTACAAATTGAAGGCTTGTGGCAATCCTGTGTTGAGCAAGTTTATTGGCAGCATTTGCTCAGTTCATGTTTCTGTGTCACATTTTGATAATTCTTACAATATTTCAAACTTTTTCATTATTATTACACTTGTTATGGTGATCTATGGTCAATGATCTGTGATGTTACTATTGTAATTGTTCTGGAATGCCATGAATCACACACATATAATATGACAAATTTAATAAATAAATGTGTGTGTTCTGACTACTCCACCGACCAGCCATTCCCCATATCTTTCTCTCTCCTCAGGCATCCCTATTCTTTGAAACACAATTCAATAAATGGTGCTGGGAAAACTGGACAGCTATATGTAGAAGAATGAAACTTGACCATTCTCTTACACCGTACACAAAGATAAACTCGAAATGGATAAAAGACCTCAACGTGAGACAGGAATCCATCAGAATCCTCGAGGAGAACATAGGGAGTAACCTCTTTGATATCAGCCATAGCAACTTCTTTCAAGATATGTCTCCAAAGGCGAAGGAAATCAAGCCAGTTAATAACACTATAGTGGCTTCTAGATGTTCAAGTGAAAGGAAGAGTTACATGTCTCCTTCAAATGGAAAGCTAGAAATAATTCAGCTTAGTGAGGAAGGCATGTTGAAACCTGAGGTAGACCAAAAGCTGATCTCTTGTGCCAAATAGCCAAGTTGTGAATGCAAAGGAAGTGTTCTTGAAGGAAATTAAAAGTGCTCCTCCAGTGAACACACAAATGATAAGAAAGTGAAACAGGCTTCTTGCTGATCTGGAGAAAGTATTAGTGATTTGGATAGAAGATCAAATTAGCCATGACATTCTGTCAAGCCAACACCTAATTCAGAGCAAGGCCTTAGCTCTCTTCAATTCCATGAAAGCTAAGAGAGGTGAGGAAGCTGCAGAAGAAGAGTTTGAAGCTAGCAGAGGTTGGTTCATGAGATTTAAGGAAAGAAGCCATCTCCATAACATAAAATACAAGATGAAACAGCAGGTGCTGATGTAGAAGCTGCAGCAAGGTGTACAGAAGATCTAGCTAAGATAGTGAAAGTGGCTACACTAAACAACAGGTTTTCAATGTCAATGAAATAGCCTTATATTGGAAGAAGGTGTAATCTAGGACTATCATAGTTACAGAAGAGGAATCAATGTTTGGCTTCAGAGCTTCAAAGGGCAGGCTGACTCTCTTATTAGGAGCTAATGGCAGTTGGTGACTTTAAGTTGAAGCCAGTGTTCATTTACCATTCCCAAAATCTCATGGCCCTTAAGAATGATGTTAAATCTACTGTGCATGTGTTCTATAAATGGAACAACAAAGCCTGGATGACAGCACATCTGTTTACAACATGGTTTACTGAATATTTTAAGCTCACTTTTGGGACCTACTCGGAAAAAAAGATTCCTTTAAAAATATTATTGTTTATGGGACGCCTGGGTGGCTCAGTTGGTTAAGCAGCTGCCTTCAGCTCAGGTCATGATCCCAGCGTCCTGGGATCGAGTCCCACATCGGGCCCCTTGCTCGGCAAGGAGCCTGCTTCACCCTCTGCCTCTGCCTGCCACTCTGTCTGCCTGTGCGTGCTCTCTCTCTCTCTCTAATAAATAAAGTCTTTAAAAAAAAATTTATAAAAAAAAAAAATAAAATAAAAATATTATTGTTTATTGACAATGCACCTGGTTACCCAAGAGCTCTGATGGAGATATACAACAAGATTAATGTTGCTTTCATGAATGCTAAAACAAAATCCATTCTGCAGCCCATGAATCAAAGAGTCATTTTGACTTTCAAACATTATTTAAGAAATACATTGCATAAGGCTATAGCTGCCATGAATAGTGCTTCCACTGGGCAAAGTATATTGAAAAACTTCTGGAAAGGATTCACCATTCTAGATGTCATTAAGATCATTTGTGATTCATGGGAAGTGGTCAAAATATCAACAAGAACACAAGTTTGGAAGACGTTGATTCCAGACCTCATGGATGAGTTGAAGGGGCTCAAGACTTCAGTAGAGGAAGTAACTGCAGATGTGATGAAAACAGCAAGAGAACCAGAATTAAAAGTGGAGCCTAAAGATGTGACTGAAATGTTGCAATGCCATGGATGACATTTAATGGATGAGGAGTTGCTTCTGATGGATGAACAAAGGAAGTGGTTTCTTGAGATAGAAACTACTCCTAGTGAAGATGCTGTGACACTTTTTAAAATGACAACAAAGGATTTAGAATACCATATAAACTTAGTTGATACAGTAGTGTCAGGGTTTGAGAAGATTGACTCCAATTTTGAAAGGAGTTCTACTAATGGGTGAAATAATATCAAACACCATTGCGCACCTCAGAGAAATCATTTGTGAAAGGAAGAGTCAATTGATGTGGCAAACTTTATTATTGTCTTATTTTAAGAAATTGCCACAGCCATCTCAACCTTCAGCAACCACCACTCTGATGAGTCAGCAACCATCAACATTGAGGCAAGACCCTCCACCAAGCAAAAAAGATCATGACTTACTGGAAGCTCAGGTGTTGGCATTTTTAGCAGTAAAGTATTTCTAAGTTAAGTTATGTACATTTTTTTAAAGACATAATGCTTTTTTTAAAAGATCTTATTTATTTATTTGTCAGAGAAAGAGAGAGTGAGAGAGCAAGCACTAGCAGAGGGAGGTGCAGGCAGAAGGAGGAGTAGGCTCCCTGCTGAGCAAGAAGCCTGATGCCGGACTCTATTCCAGGACCATGGGTTCATGACCAGAGCTGAAGGCAGATGCTTAACTGACTGAGCCACCCAGGAGTCCCTAGACATAATGCTATTACCCACTTAGTAGACTACAGTATAATGTAAACATGACTTTTATATGCACTGGAGAACCAAAAATTTATTTGATTTTCTTTATTGTCATATTTGTCTTAATGTGGTGGTCTAGAACCCACGGTATCTCTGAGGTGTGCCTGTATTACCTTATTATCCTTATTAATGGCTGCTAGTGATATCCAGTTTTATTCCTGTTTTTGGTAATGGGGTCTTCTCTCTTTATATTTGTAACTCCTGTTAGAGATTTGCCAACCTTATTGATCTTTCAAATAAACAGCTTTTTGTTTCATTGACTTTTTGCTCTTTTGTTTTGTTTTCAATTTCATTGAGTTCTGCTATCTGCATTACTATTGTCTTCCTTCTACTTATTTTGCTTTACTTTGCTCTTCTTTTTTCTAGTTTTTTGAAGTAGGAACGTTCATTATCAATTTGAGACCTTACCTCCTTTCTAAGGTAAGCACCTATAAATTTCCCTTTCAACACTGCTTTAGTTGCATCGTACATATTTTGATATGTTGTATTTTCACTTAATTCTATGTATTTTTAAATTTCCCTTGAGATTTCCTCTTTTACCCATGGAGTATTAGAAAGTGTTTTGTTTAATATCCAAGTGTTTAGAGATTTTCTTGTTATTTTTTGGTTATGGCTTTTTAGTGTGATTCCATTATGGTCAAAGAACATACACTGCATGATTGCAATTTTAAAAAATTTAAGGTTTGTTTGGTGACTCAGAATGTGGTTTATCTTAATAAGTATTTTATAGGCACTTGAAAAGAATGTATGTCCAACTGTTGTGGGGTGGAGTATTCTATAAATGTGAACTGGATCCTATTGGTTGGTCATAGTATTGAGTTCTATATTGTTGCTTATTTTCATTTAGCTTTTTTATCAGTTGTTAAGAAATGGGTTTTGATGTCTCTAGCTACAATTGCAGTTTTTTGTACTTATCCATTCAGTGCTACCAATGTTTGTCTCATACATTGTAGTGAATATTCGTTGTTTATTTCTAGTATTGATTATTTTTTTCTTTAATTTCTGCCCAGTCTCATCAGAGGTCTGCAAATTTTGTCTTTTTAAAAGACCATCTTTTGGTTTTCTTGATCTCTGTATTTTTTCTATTTCATTATTTTTCTTATTTTTCTTTTCTCCTTTTGTAAAATTTATTTTTGTTTATCTTACTTATTTTGTTTATCTTACTGAGATCAAGTTTCGGGCTTCTATTTTAATATATGAGTTTACAGGTCTACATTTTACTCCACATGCTGTTTCACTTTGTTTATTGTTTGTTTTTGTGTTGTTGGGGGTTTGGGGTAACAGCTTTGTTGAGATATAAGTCATATACCATATTATTCACATATTTTAAAGTATACAAGTCAATGTTTTTTAGTATAGTCACTGACATGTGTAACCATCACTGCAGTCAACTTTAGAACATGTTTATGATCTCAAAAAGAAATTCTATACTCTTTAACTATCACCTCTACCTCTATAGCCTCCAGCCCTAGGCAACCACTAATCTACTTTCTGTCTCATTAGATATGCCTGTTTGGGAGGTTTCATATAAATGAAGTATAAATGGTCATTTATGACTGCTTTCTTTTATTTAGCATGTTTTCAAGGTTCATCAATGGTGTAGCATGTATCAGTACATTTTTATGATCTAATAATATTCTATTGTATAGGTATACTACATTATGTTTATCTATTATTCATCTATGTGGGTTGTTTCTACTTTTTGACTCTTACAAACAATGCTACTATGAACATTCATATATGTTTTTGTGAGGAAATATATTTTAATTTCTCTTGAGTACATACCTAGGAATAAAATTGCCAAGTAAAATAGCAACTTTGTGTTTAACTTTTTGAGGAACTGCCAGGCTGTTTTCCAAAGTAGCTGTACCATTTTACATTCTCACCAGCAGTGTATGAGAGGTCCAATTTTTCCACCTCCTCACTAACACTTGTTATTTTCCATATGAAAAAATTATACCTTTCCTAATGAGTGTGAAGTTGTACCTCATTGTGGTTTAGATTTGGATTACCCTGAGGACTAGTGATGTTGAGCATGTGTTTGTCAGTCATTCGTGTATCTTCTTTGGAAGATTATCTACTCAGATCTTTTGCCCATTTTAAAATTCAATTATTTTGCTTTTCATTGTTCAATTGTAAATCTTCCATATATTCTAGATACAAGTTCTGTATGAGATATATTATTAGCAAATATTTTGTGGTTTGTCTTTTCACTTGCTTGATGGTGTTCTTTGAAGCAAAAAAGAAGCCTTTTTTAATTTTGATGAAGTCCATTTATCTACTTTTTCCTTTGGTTTCTTGTGCTTTTGATGTCAGATCTAAGAAGGTTTTGTAAATCCAAGGTCATGAAGATTTACCCCCACCTTTTTTTCTAGGAAGTTTATGGTTTTAGGTCTCAAATTTACAACATGATCCATTTTGAATTAATATTTAAATATGGTATAAAAAGAGGTCTAAATTCACTCTTTTGCATGTGGATATTCATTTGTCCCCACACTGTCCATTAAAAAGATTATTCTTTCCTGAATAGTCTTGGCACCCTTGTCAAAATAAGGTGATTATAGATATATTGGATTATTTCTGGACTTTAAATTTGATTCCATTGTTCTTTATGTCTATCCTTATGTCAACACCACTGTCTTGATTACTGTAGCTTTCTGGTAGCTTTTGAAATTAGGAAATGTGATTTTTGTTCTTCTTTGTTCCAATTTTGTTCTTTATCAAGAGTGCTTTGGCAATTTTTGGTCCCTTGATTTTCCATATGAATTTTTGGATGAGTTTCTCAATTTGTACAAAGAAGCCTGTTGAGATTCAACAGAAATTGAATTTAATTTGTATATCAGTTTGTAGAGGATTGACATCTTGGTAATAATAGGCATTTTAATCCATGAAGATAGAATGTCTTTCCATTATTTAGAACTTTAAAAAATTCTTTCAACCATATTTTATAGTTTTGGGGTATAACTTTTTAAAAAAAGTTTATTATGTTCAATTAGCTCAATCAACTTTTATATTTCTTTTGTTAAAATAATTTTTGATGCTACTATAAAGGAAGTTGTGTTTTAATTTTATTTCTGGATTTTCCACTACAAATATATAGAAACACAATTAATTTTTTATATTGATCTTGTATCCTGCAACATGTTGAACTTGTTATTAGCTTTAATAATTTTTTAGTGAATTCCTTTTCTACTTATAAAATCATGTCATCTGTAAATAAAGAGAGTTTTACTTCCTCCTTTCCAATCTGGATGTCTATTGTCATTTTACTGATGAAATGTCCTGACTAGAATCTTCAGTACAATGTTTGTTTGTAGATGCCCTTTATCACATTAAGGAAGTTCCCTTCTATTCCTGGGTCGCTGAGTGTTTTTATCATGAAAGAGTATTGTAATTTATCAATTTCTTTTTTCTCAGTCTATTCAGTTAATCATATGATTTTGGCTTTTATTCTATTGATATGGTATTATATTAATTGATTTTAAGATAGTAAGCCAACTATGTATTCCTGGGATAAGTCCCAGTTGGTCATGGTGTATAGTTCTTTCATTTATTGATAGAATCTGTCAGTTAATATTTTGCTGAGGATTTTTACATTCATATTCATAATAAACATTGGTCTATGGTTTTCTATTTTTTAAATATTGTCTCAGTCTAGTTTTGGTATCAGGCAAATACTGGCCTAATAGAATGATTTAGGAAGAGTTTATAAAAAATTGGCATTAACTGATTTAAGCTACTGTGCGTTAGGGTTTTCTGTCGCTCAGCTAAACTGAATCCTAATGTGTGTTTATTTACCTTCTTGAGTATCTGTAACTTCATTCTAAAATGGCCAATGTTAGAAACAAGACCCAGGAAACTTTTTTAGGTCTTCATCCTTCTTCAATAGAACCCTTGGTGGCAAGACTTTGGAGCCCTCTTATTCATGATATTCATTGGATTATGGATTGGTTAAGAGCAGAAAATATCTATAACCAAAAATTTGAAATAATGTCTCCAAAGACATATGAACAATGTTAGGTTATCTTGCTATCCTCCCTTTCCCCTGAGTCTTCACCTCTTTTTTCTTGACTAGATCCTGGTTTAACTCAGGCTGGTCCTGGAGTATATCCAGAATGCTGACAATTTAGGACCAAGGTTTTATCAGGCCCAGTTGAAGCATAAAGTGATGCGTTCAGGATTTAAGGTTCCACATCTGGCTCTGTCACTTATAAGCCGGATAATCCTGAGCAAGTTCCTTAAACTCCCTAAACCTGTTTTCTCATTTGTTAAGAGAAAATGGGTGGCAATAATGCCTAAGTCATACAGTTGTTGTGAGAATTAAATTATAAGTAAACATAAGTTAGGTGTCTGTCACATAGTAGGTGCTCAATAAATTATAGTCAATAATAGTAGTAATTGAAATAATAGCACTTGGACCTACCCCAATTTTGACTAATTTCCTGCTAGATACATGTTGCAGCATTCATCAGAGGGCAGTCTTCTTTCTTCCAAATGTAGTCTCTTTGACAATAATGACAATAAAGATAATAATTCTACCTCCAGGGATACTGAGTCATGTTATTTACCTGGCTTTGCAGCACTTAGTATTTGAAGTAAAGCAGACTTATTTTAGGTGAACATTAATTGCCATATCACCCAACTTCCAAAACCGAGCTTACAAAAGGAAAAGGTAACTTATAAAGCAAGTGGGAGGTAAAGAACTGCTTGAACATCAAATACTTTTTACAACACCATATTTTTATTAATTAAGTGCAAATGGATCAAAAAATACCACATGGATTGATTTCCTTTTAATACATAGAGGTTTAATAATTAAAGGACAGTCTTTGTAAAATCTGTTTGTTGTTCTGCCAAAACCTAAACATTTGCAAGGTGGTATGCAGTATCTAGATTCTCTAAAACACATAATTCTCATCCAATATTAACCTAGCCCTTTAGAAAATGCTATAACTTCGTGAGTGTTCTCTCAAATGTGTAAAGAAAAGGTTTCCAAAACACAAAAGGAAATAAGTCTATTTGATAGTGCTTTGAAATTCCAATTCAAAAAATAAATTTCTTAATAATATCTCACACTAGGACTATTAAGACTTTCCAAGTGGCAGCTCTCATGT
This sequence comes from Martes martes, assembly GCF_963455335.1. Taxonomy (NCBI): domain Eukaryota; kingdom Metazoa; phylum Chordata; class Mammalia; order Carnivora; family Mustelidae; genus Martes; species Martes martes. The sequence continues at coordinate 38,218,558 of NC_137897.1, read as the reverse complement.
TAAGCAATTTAAATGCGTATTTCAATTAATCCTCACAACATCCTTGAGAAACAAGTACTATCATTATCTCTACTTTCAAGATGTGGAAATGGAGGCTTAGAGAGATTAGGTAAATTGTAAGAGCCAGGTCTTGAATGGAGGTCAGCAAAGCCTCAGCTCTTAATCACTAGAGCCTCTACTAAATGTGATTGTTTCATTTTGATGGAGAAGTTATTTTGCACCAGCTTTCATGTAGAAAGGCCAAATGAGACTAGTCCTGTCTATGTTATCTGTCTATGAAAATTCCCTTGACTGCAAGCTGGTGTTCTCCATTAAGCCATGCAGTTGGGGAGGTCTGCCTTGTGTCTTCCACGTGTCTCCAAGTTCTCTAACCCCCTTATCTTATCCCCTCCCCCATTATTTAGGTCAAGTCAATGAATGAGAGATTTGCCAAATTTGCCAAATTATCTGAAAACCTGATTGACTTAACCATTTACATTTATAAGAATTCAAATTGGTTGGGTGGTTGTAGAAGCTTTTGGAGATTTTTGTGCAGTTTAGATTACTGACACAAAGATTTAATTGAGTCTAGTTTTAGTTTTTCTGCAGCTATTTTACCATTGCCTTTCATCATGGATAAAGTTTAATGTATTCTAGAATTTACAATACTATAGATATATATGACTTTTCAAATTGAGGATTATTTGTATATTTCAAATTACAAGTGTTGTATATATCTCAAATATCAAGCATTTCAGAAGCAAAGTAGAGGGATTTGCTTATCTGACATATTTTAAATTCATCTCCTAGTATTTTGTGATTACTTTAATTTATAGATTTTTTAAAACTGACTTCATAAAGTGAATATTTTCTTGAGAAATGGAGTTTCTCAGTTCATATTAAGAACTGAGAAGTGTCTGGGATTTCACTTTCCTTGTAATCTAACAATTTAGCCTGCTACAGTTTCATGGATGCCAGTAGAAGACACAAGACTCCTAGGTCAGAAGTGAAGGACGATTTATTACTCAAAGAAACAGCAGTAGCTAGGATACCAGCATTTTTATGCAGGTTTCCTAAGCCCCATTTCCCACAAGGTGATGGGTAGAGGGCCAGGTGATACCCCCATACACAGTGGGTTGCTTTACAGAAGAATTCTGAGCTTAGAGAACCCCAATCTTCTTAAATGTAAAATAAACATTCCTGCCCTTTGTTAGGAGAGAGACACTGTCCACTACACAAATAACCTTGAAAAGATAGTCCAGAACAAAAGACAGTCTCATCTTGCTTATAACATGCTTATCTGGCTTACAGGATGTGCAGAAACATGAGAGACCCATGGAAAATTGTCTCCTAAAAGGCAGTTAAAAAGTGCTCATTTTCTGAATTGTGAATCGCATAAGAAAATGAGGTTCAGGGATGCCTGGGTGGCTCAGTGGGTTAAGCGACTGCCTTCAGCTCAGGTCATGATCCCAGCGTCCTGGGATGGAGTCCCGCATCAGGCTCCTTGCTCAGCAGGGAGCCTGTTTCTCCCTCTCCTTGTTGCTCCCCCTGTTTGGGCTCTCTCTCTCATTCTCTCTCTGACAAATAAATTTTAAAAATCTTAAAAAAAAAAAAAAGAAAATGAGGTTCAACTGAGTCAGACTGGCAAGTCTACTACAAAATTGCTGTGGTAAAATTGCTATAGCAAATTCAAAGTGAAACCTAAGCTAAACTATATTAACCAAAATAAAACTTTAAAAAATCTTCAGTGGCTGGTGAACTGTCTTATTCAACATAGATTTCTGCAAATTTTGTACTAGTAGAAAGAAACAATTTTTTGGTGAATCAATAATACTGCAATTGGCAATTTGTCATGTTGGCCATTGTGTAAGTTGCATTCATTTTTGGCAAATAAATACTACTTTGAATTGGCCTGTTTCCTAGGTCCACATTCAAAGTCCTATTCCCTATTAGATCTAATCACAACTAGCTATAAGCTAAGGTGCTAACAAAAAAGAACATAGTTTATTCCTTTTCCAACAATGTCTGCATTTTAACAGAAAACTTGACAAATTGGCAAGTTTGACAATTTGACAAAATGACTCTGGCAATTTCTGGGAGTAACTAACCTATATTTTTAAATTTTCTAGCTTTTGATGTATGCAGAATCATAACACATGGGATACAGTTTTTCAACCTGATTGGAGTCTCTAGTTTATTGACTTTTCCATCTCAGACCTAAGGCCCCATTCTGCTACTTTGTCACTCCTTGTCTGGTTTAGCTCCTTCCATTCATTATTATGTACATTCTCTTATGTACTTTGCCTCTCTACTTGTTACTCCAAATGGTGAGCATTAAAAATTCCAAACATTGGGGCGCCTGGGTGGCTCAGTGGGTTAAAGCCTCTGCCTTCGGCTCAGGTCATGATCTTAGGGTCCTGGGATCAAGCCCCGCATCGGGCTCTCTTCTCATCAGGGAGCCTGCTTCCTCCTCTCTCTGCCTGCCTCTCTGCCTACTTGTGATCTCTGTGTCAAATAAATAAATAAAATCTTAAAAAAAAATCCCAAACATTTGCCTGCTTTGTGCTGTGTTCATGCAGCTGAGCTTTGCTAGAGAATTACACCACCAGACAAATTGGTATGCCTATAAATTGATGAATACCAACCCCAAATGAGCACTTAATATCATTTGGCATTCTTACCGAAAATCATACATTTCTTTCCTAAAATGGCTTTCCCACTGCCCACAAGGATATTTCACATTTTATTCACTCTTCAAATTTCCTCTGCCTCCTCTTCCTTAAAAGGACTGTATTATGATTTTTGTGGACCCTAGACACTTTTGCTTTCATGGCTTTCACTTCTGCTTTTTTGTTAAAAAAAAAAACCCTAAAATTATGTTTTACCACTCAGCTGGTATAAAGACAAATATAATCCAAGCTTGATTCATTATAATATATTCATTATTATTATATTCATTTTTTCTTCCAATTTCAAGAGAAATTAAAATTAAAAATTTTAATGGGCCCTTAAAGGTATGGTGGGTCCTAGGCAGGCACTGTGACTAATTACCATGTCTAATGGATACGTCAACTTCATTCCCCAGGATTTCTTCTTCTGATGACCTTGCTTTTTACTTTATTTAGAAAATAGGTCAAAGATTCCTCATCTTGCCATCCAAACCTTGGGAGAGAAACCTGGGCAGGAGATGTGGAATGGGAGCTGTCTCTGTGTAGCAGGGATTCTCAAACTTGGCACCAGTGAGAATTTGGGGCAGATGATTCTTTGTGGTGGGGGACTGTCCTGTACATTGTAGGATGTAAAATAGCATCCCTGGTCTCTGTCCTCCACATACCAGTAGCATCTCCGCAGTCATGGCAAGCAAAAATGTCTTATGATATTGCCAAATGTCCCCTGAGAAGCAACATACCCCCTGGTTGAGAAGCACTGCTGTATAGGTTTAGGTTAAAACCATGGCAGCAGATGAATTATCCTTGGGAATGTGTTTAGAATAATAAAAGAAAATAATAGTGAATTCTAACTTGGAAGGGACTAGCAAAAGAAAAGAAACCACTAGAGAGTACTGCCCTGATTATAAACTGGGGTGGACCTAGAGGGTTTAGTTAGAAAGATTCAAATGCTACAACCTCTTAGTGACATAGCTGAGCAAGGGATTCATAGAACCACCTACTGAGGCTATCTCAAAGATGGCAAACTCCTCACCAACAGGATGATCCAATGCATCCCTGTCTAAAAACGAAGAGTTAATGTGGACAGCCTCAGAATTTGCATAAGTCTCTGAGGTTTTGAGATAGTTCTCATCATTATAAACAGGGATACTACAAAGATAATACAAAGCCATGGGACTGGTTCAGTTTTTTAAATTGAAGATCAGATCTATGACCTCTTGGGCCACATGGAGTTCTGTCAGACGCAACCTTCCCTGACAATTCTGTTTCCTCACAGGTGTTACTCCACAGTAACGCCCCCGACACACACACACACACACACACACACACACACACACACACACACAACTTCATTTCGGCATCTGCTTCTTAGAGAATCCAACTAATACAAGAGTATAGCTTAATTCTTCTTTCCACAATATGGAAAATATATAAAATTTATATTATCCTCAGTTTCCACATCAGTTTGTGTCTATAATCTTGTTTATATACATGAATACATGCTAAAGAGAATGTATACAGAATACAGAATTTTTAAGACCTATAGCACAAGTATGCTTTCAAAAGGAGGAACTGTAGCCTTTCATTTCCATATTTTACTTTTTACCATGTTATTCTTTTTCCACATGAAGAATGTTTATTTAACCTCACTTTTGTTTAATTCTCCTCATGAGATAACTAAACCCACTGCTGACATTCAAAGAAGACTGTGCTTGCAGTGGCTGAACCAGATTCTATGGTCCTTCTAGGGTCACAATGCCCTTTCCCTTGAGAAGGCCTAATTTATCAGTGGTACCACAAACAGGATGATCTGTGCTTGTGGTCCTCAGGTATACCCCTATACATTGTGGAAAGGTTGGATTCGTGAAGCCCATCTATGGCCAGAACTGAAAACTGGCCAGGGCCACAGCAGTACAGTGTATTCTGCTATGTTTTGCATAGCCAAGAGAATCTTTCAACATGTTCCCTGCAAATCCTTGAAATACTTGGGAATCCTGTGGTTATCAATCTTATAGTTGTAAATACCAACAAGCATGTTAATCAAAGGGTGCTCTGTCTGGTAAACTGCCTTGAATTTCATTGACAATTGTTAAAATACTGTTTCAGTTGCGCAGTAGACAGAATTCTAAGATGGCCTCCATGTTTGCCCTGTATAATCCCCTCCTTTTGAGTGCAAGTAGAACTGGTGACTTGCTTCCAACCAACAAAATATGGCAAAAATGATGAGATCTCTCTTCTATAATTACCTTGCAATTTATATATAAGCCTCTGAACAGACTTGCTTTCCATTCCCCTGATGACCTTGAAGAAGAAAGCTGCCATGAGTCCTATAGCCACAAAGAAATGAACCCTTCCAACAACTTAAGGGAACTTGGAAGCATAACCTTCCCCAGTCAAACCTTTGATGAGAACACAGTTGGGCTGACACCTTGATTGTAGCCTTGTTAGACCCTGAACAGAAGACCCAGTGACCAGACTCCTGACTTGTGGGAGCTGTAAGATAATAAATGAACATTGTTTTAAGCTTCTAAATTTGTGGTCGTTTGTTCCACAGCAGTCGAAAACTAGTACAAACTGTTTATTTTAAATTTGTCTATCTTTTTTCTTTCTTACCTCTGTCAGTGTTTATTGGAGATTGAAAAATCTTGTTTTTTGTCTGTTTCAGAATAAACCTTTAACATTTTTGTGGAAAGGCATACAATTTTAATATATCTTTTCTTTAAACTAGCAACAAAGGCTGCAAAATATTCAAGCCCTTAACTATTATGAAACTGTTTTTAGTCAAGTCCAGAAGCTGATTAATCAGAATAAATTTGGCCTTATTCATATTTCACACTGACATTCAGTTTGGCCTTCATCTCCTGAATGTTTCATTTGCATTCAATGATGAAAAACAAGATAAAAAAACAAATGAAAAAGAACAAAAAAAATCTAAGCAATATAAAGTAGACTTTGGCAAATGGCTGATTTCCATCCAAACCATCAAACATTTGGGTAGTGTATTTTCACTGAATTGACTATTAAATGATACTTCTTAAAGGAAGAAAGGACAATTGAAATGTTTCAAACATTTAAAATGATTGTACCAGTGATTATTATGTAAGTAACTGAATTTGGTATTGTAGTACTACAGAGAAGAAAATCAATTGCAAGAGAAATGTTTTTGTGCTGGTTTCATTGTTTGTATCCCTCAAGGGAAGGCTAGCATAACTTATTTTAAACACAGAAATATTTTCTAGAGTGACCTTTTGGCATGTTTATTTTATTATTCTAGATAATGTGTAATAAACACATTTTACTATTTCTTTACATAATATAAAGCACTCTTTTTTTCTATTGTTTGAAAGGAAAATTATCCAAATTTCATTTGAAAGAGCAAGTATGATCTTTCAGTAAGCAGTAGAAAGGAACATGATAGAATGTGTAGGTCACACTAAAGAGGTTTAATATGAATTATAAATGTCCTGCAACATCTTTATAAGTCTACATGAGTGAATGACTTATCTCCTTAGTATGCCTTTTTTCTTTCCTTTTTTTTTAATAGAAAGTAGATGGCTAACTATATTCACTTATAGAAAGCATCTCAACATGCCTATAATTATAAGATTCTTGGGGAGTGAGTGTGTATCAGTTTACATCATCTTTTTATAGTACTTGAGATGTATCTTTCCTTATCAAGAAAAGCACATATGCTTTAGAAAACTTTTTCAAAGTAAAAGAAAACTGCAGAGCAAGGAAACTATTGCACCCAAGAATGGCTAAAAATACAAACTATTTTAGAAATACTCTAAGGTGGTAGGGTTGGGAAACCAAGAAATGGAGGAAATGCTGTTACATAGTGAAGACCTCTAAAATGATAGAGAAGTTTGAAGATTCTGAAGATAATCTAGAAGAGAGAAGATGGTAAAGCAGAAGAAAGTAATATAAATGATTTTTTTAAAAATTAAAAAAGTTATGTTTTTGTTTTAAACTGGAGAAGAAATTAACAAATTATTTATATCAGCGATATCCTCCTTCAATGACCAATTTAGATTTAGAGATACTTTAATTTAACATGTGCCCCAATTTGTGGCCATCCAGAACTTTTGAACAACTAAATTTGGGGAATGGCCCCCTTCCAAGTCCAGTTTTTCCAACTTAGAAGGAAGAAATTCACCCTCCTAGCCTTTCCTGAAGCTAAGCTGTAAACACCTGTCTTGGACAGCCAATGAAGTGCACCATATGAAATTTCAGTTTAAAGGAGACAAACATGAGCAGAAATGGTGGAAACAATTCTCTGAAAAAGATAATGGCAGAGGTAATGGCTCTCAGGGACAATGACAGCAACAGTTCATCGTTCTTTGCAAGGGGCAATCTGTGGTATCTTGCCCAGTGGTAACAACAGTGGGGGCCTTTCTGGAGCCATCTTGAAGTGCCATTTTACTATTTTTCCTGCCCATATATCTTCAAGCCTAGGTATCTGGTCCTCTCTGAGGGATACTGAAACATCTCATATTTGTTAAATATCAGTTTGCTGCTTAACAAACTATGTTTAATTCTCATGTTTGGAACCAAGAAATCTGACTATACGGTATGGATCCCTTTCCAAACAGAACAGCTATGAAACCCTAGGTACAGGTGACTGCATCCACAGAGAACATTTCTAAAATTTTTGTTCCAATTTTACTACATCCAGAATCAGAAGAAATAGTGCCCTGGGGAATTTCTTTGCAATTAAGTAATTAACTTAAAAAATGGGAAATTAAAACACCTGCCCATGAGTATACTAGGACAAGATAAAAGGAACACTAAGTTTTGTTTTGTTAGATGTAAGAAAATCTATTTTTTTAAATAATCATATATAATCTAGTAGAAATAAGAAATGCCAGAGGTATAAATGAAACCAGAACTGTAGAATGTTGATAATTGCTGATACTTTATGTATTTGAAATTTTTCTTGGGGCATCTGGGTGTCTCAGTCAGTTAAGCATCAAACTCTTGATTTCAGCTCAGGGCATGATCTTAGGTTCATAAGATTGAGCCCTGTTTCAGGCTCCATGCTGGACATGGAGCCTGCTTAAGATCCTCTCTTTCCTTCTCTATTTCCCCTCGCTCTCTAAAAAAAAAAAAATTCTTAATGAAAAGTTTAAAATAGGGGCGCCTGGGTGGCTCAGTGGGTTAAAGCCGCTGCCTTCGGCTCAGGTCATGATCCCAGCGTCCTGGGATCGAGCCCCGCATCGGGCTCTCTGCTCAGCAGGGAGCCTGCTTCCTCCCTTCTCCTCTGCCTGCCTCTCTGCCTACTTGTGATCTGTCTGTCAAATAAATAAATAAAATCTTTAAAAAAAAAAAAAAGAAAAGTTTAAAATAAACGATGATAAAATATAAAATATAAAATAAATTATATATAGATTAAATTATATAAAATATAAAATAAAAGTTTAAAATAAACGATGAGTTAACATCAGTTGGGAAAATATATGCTTCCTTTTTATCTTTAAAATGAAGAAGAGAGGCAAGACTACCCACTGTTTAGAGATTTGGATATCAGTGCTTGCCCAGCGATAGAAATTAGAAATTTTTGTAAAAATAAGGGTTAAGGATAGACTTATATTTGATGCATCTACTTTTTAGGCCATTTTGACCTAGGTTTTTCAGGAATAACACATTCAGTCAGTCCACAAATTTTTTTTTCTGTTTCATTTGGAGATAATTGACATACATCATTGTATAAATTTAAGGGATACAGCATGATATATGATATATAGCATGATGGCTTGATTTATATATATTGTGAAATGATCACCACAATAGGTTCAGCTAACATACAGATTCTCATATAGATACTATAAAAGGAAAAGAAAGAAAAAATTGTCTTTGTGATAAGAACACTTAGGATTTACTCTTGTAACAACTGTCATATATATCACACATCAATGTTAGTTATAGTTATCATGTTGTACATTACATCCTTAGTACTTATCTTATAACTGGAAGTTTGTACCTTTTGACCCCCTTCCCCCAATTTCCCCACTGCCCACCTCCCATTTCTGGTAACCACAACCACAAGTCTGATCTCTTTTTCTATGACTTTTCTTTTTAGATTCCACATGGAAGTGAGATCATACAGTATTTGTCTTTGTTTCTCTGACTTATTTCACTTAGCATAGTGCTTTCAAGTTCCATCCATGTTCTTGTGTAGGATTTCCTCATTTTTTTATGGCTGGATAATATTCTACTGTATATCACAAATGTTTCTATTAGTGCCTGCCACATGTTGGCATTGTTCTAGATACATAGGGATACATCAAGAAATAAAACAAAAGAACCTTGCCCTTAACTGAAGTTCTTCTATATTTTATTACATAAAATCTATGTCAAAGCTTTTTATACATATCTTTAGCCCATAAGCCTAATTACCTAATTTACACATTTTAAGATTGTCTCCTATTTCTATGGTTTAGAACTGTAAGATTTCATTGTTGAAAAGAAGCTTAGATTTCATAAAATACTACTCTTCATTTTATTATAAATGATATAATATTTTAGCTTTGTAGAGACTTTTGTAAGTTACAACATACCTTCCTGAGACCCAGAGAGGTTAAATGACTTGTCGAATTTATATTGCCTATTAGTAGCTGAACAAAGACCTCTACAGTTTGCATGTTGGTACTCTTTCTGCTATACCAAAATTTGCTTGCTTAAATGCAGCAGTTGTTGACTGGAAGGATTTTAACCTAAAGATTCTATTATTTATACATCCTGAATCTCTTTTTCTTGAGTCCACTGCTCTCTGTCCCTTTTCTTCTCCCTCTCTCATGGGCTCTAACTCTATCCTACAAATGACTAAGATATGCCTTTCTCTTTGTCACTGACATCTTCATATGCTGCCATTCCTTAACCATTGTTTAGTTAGGCTCTCCTAATTCAGGGCCTTTAATCTTCTCTGATAAAATTCTCTCTTCATTATTGTAAATAATCTGTCAAGGCACTTTAGTCCATCTTTCACTTACCTACACATTTCAGATGTCTAGGTACCCAACAACAAACAAAGAATGGGAACCCCAGGATTAACATTTCTACTGTTGTATTAAACGACTTTCAGGTTCTATCCTACTTCTTAGCTCCATAGAATATGTCCCCATCTCATGCAGCCCTAAATGGCATTCTATTTCTGTCTTCACTGTATTGTACATACTCATGAGGATATGTTCATCTCATCACTTAGTGTCTTAGCTCCCTTAGAAAACATTGGAGTTTCAGGCTCTATCACAAGTGCTTCTAAGTGTTGGTTTTTAACAATCTACCTATTCAGCCACTGTTAATCCCCTGATATCTCTCTCTTCCTCTCTCCCCTCCCCTTTCTTCTCTCTCTTTCTTTCTTTCTCTCTCTCTCTCTCTCACACACACACACACACTCAATATGAATTATTCAGGTTATCTATTGCTGTGCAAAAAAACCACACAAAACCATAGTAGCTTGAAGCAATTTTTTGTTCTCTCTCATTGTCCTGTGGGTTGACTGAGTTCAGCTAGGTGGTTTTGAATTCTCTCAGATTGTTGAAGTCAGATGGTGCCTGGAGTCATCAGAAAGCGCAACTGGGCTGGATGTCCAAGATGGCTTCTTTAATCACATGTCTAGTTCATCAGCTGGGATGCCTGAAACAGCTAGGGGCTTGCCAGGCATTTATCCGTCCAGACAGCCTCTTCACGTGGACACCTGAGCTACCTCAAAGCATTGTGATATTGAGGTAAGAAGACTTCTTATATCACAGCTGGCATCCTCACAGTGAGTGCTCCAAGGGACCCAAGTGGAAGTTGTGAGGCTTTCTTTGAATTCAAAAGAAAGGGACTACGAAAAGGTATTAATACCATGAGGTGCGTTTCATTGCAGTGGGGCATCTTTGCTGACTAGCTACCACAGGAAGGGAAGTGGAACCCACAGCTAAAAGGCAAGTTAACTCTTAGTCCACCTGGCTGGCAGGACTTTATTTTTTAAACAAATATAATTGCCTAAAATACAGCCCTCATTTTTTGGGTAAGCATAGTAGATCCAAAGTTCCTTTTAATTAAATAAAAGAGAAAAAAAGAAAAACTTTGAACTTAGATGACTTGCATCTCTTTAAACTCTATTTAATCTTCTATTTCTTGGGGCATGTGATAATAACGCCGACTTTGTTCTGTCAGTGGCTGGAGGCAGACTTGCCACCATTCTAGGACTGACAAGCCAAAACAGGTGAGCCCATCTTTCATGATTCACTTTGGTAGAAGTGATGACTGCAGAGCTCTGGGCTTGTGAACTCCCCGTTCCCTTCCACAGACACAGGCTCACTGGCAGCCTGAAGCATACCCTGCATCCTTTCAGAAATGGCGTATTGAACACGTGCAAAGAGACATCCAAACGCTTTGCTTTCCAATGAGAGACATTTGGTGAAGTCTTTGGCAGCTTGCTGGCTGGCAAAGTCATCTGGCTGGCACGCTCCTGCATCGAGTCATGGCACTGCCACCTCTACTCTGGAGAGTTTCAAAATTTCAATTTGCACACCCTGTGAGATGTGAGTCATTCAGCGCACAAAGGAGGAGGAGGAGGAGGCGGCCATCTGCTAGTCATGAGCAGATGACAAATACCCTGCACTGCGAATTTCCATCCTCATTTCACAATATTTAAGTAAACACATTTTGTAACCATTTTTTTTTCAGAGTTCCTTAGTGCTTAAAATGGAATTTTTTTTTGGTAAACAATATATAAAAGCCACCTTCTCTCCTCTAAACAATTGTATTACTAAAGTGACACTGAAGGCAACCACAGCAAAGTGCTGTCTGTCAAATGACCAGAGCAAAAAGAATACACATCTGAATTGAATGGTTAAGCCCCATGCTATTTCAGACATACATAGTGGCTAAGTTTCCAGGTCTGTGAGCAGCCATTCCATTATGCACAGCTCCACGCTGACCTCTACTGTCTGCTTGCAAGAATCCTCAAAATATCTCCCATGAAAGACAAAGAGTTTCCAGATAGCATCTAAATAAATTTTCTGTATGCTATGTTATGGAAAGGAAGGAAATTGAAGAAGAAAAGATAGATGCTTTACCCTTAAATGATGAGAGATGGATTACATCTATAAAATAACTGGGAACTAATGCAAGATCTAATTTGGTGTTAGTTTCAAGCTGCAATGCAGCTCAAAGTGGAATTTATTAATTTCTTCCCCAACTTTATCTAAAGAAGCTAACAATACCAACAACAACAAGAGTAGTAAAATAGAAATTGACAATGAATCTTGGAACACTGAAAAAAAAAGAAAAAGAAAATTGAGATTAAGGAGAAAATGCATGCCAATGTGCTAAACCTAAAGGTCAGTGTTTAAAGGTGTTTCAGATTTGGCCCTGGGCATCCTAAAAGCCAGAAGAAGAAAAAAAAAGTAGGACAGATTGCCTAGACCTTGCTGTTATGAAGAAGAGAGACTATCATTCCTCCAGTGGAATCATTACTCTTGGTGTTTAATTCTGAATGAAATTCCAATGGGGCTTTTGTGGCATATCCCGGGTGCAGGAAGGGCTAGCATGCTCCTTAGAATTTGTGTTGGTACTGCAGGAGCAGACGTAGTAGGGCTGCTTCAACTTTTATGAGAAAGAAAAGGGTATGCCATTGCGAAGATGAAAGACATTCTGCTGATAAGCAGAGAAAGTGAGAAACAGACCTGCTGGCAGCCAGACCATGATGTTCTCAACTAACATAAACAATGCTGGGACAAGTCCACTCCATGATCATATTTGGAACAAGATTAAGATAACGCCATTCAGCAATCACAGAAATGACTAAACATCCTCCTTCCCTGACTAACACGAGTGACTGCTGTTCTGTTCCTTTACCAATGACAACTGCCTTGTTTGCTTTATATGAAAACTATCAACGTACCAAAACACTGAATCCCCTCTTTCTTGAAAGCATCCGATCCAGAACGGACCCTGCTGCCCTAATCCCTCCCGAGAATTACTCAAAGTAAACCCAATCCCAATAAGATGCCCCTGCCCACTCTCCCCTTCCAAGATGCTCCAGGATTCATCTGGTACGTGTTCTCTCTTGTTGCAATTAGCTCAAGTGAGTAGTGTGTTCCTGGAGGTTTGGTTGGTGGGTCTTAAGAGCACTGAGCACTACATAGTTAAGGTGAATCTAGGAAAGCCTAAACTTAGTATTTTTGTTAGTATTTTTGTTCTCTCTCCTGTTCAAGGACAGAATACACAGTGTCTAATGGAGGAGAAGAAGGCCCTTTCCTTTAGACAACCTCCTCTAAATGTTCCTCTCCTGGTCTAGGCTTTCAATATGAGGTCACTTGCAGATAGTTGAAGATCATACTCTCTTTGAAAGTCTGGGAGAATGAGCTGGTATTGGGTTCCTGGTTGAGAGCAAATCAATGTGCTTTGGGTAATCCCTGATGAATCGCTGACCTCTGTGAATATTTTTCGATTGTAGCAGACATTGTCATTTTTCTGCCTAAGAACATCTTATTTTTTTCTACTTTTTCTATGAATTCTTCTCCTAGCTTCAGTGTCCTTTGGCTCCTAACAGCCCATACCAAACCTGGACACAGAGAAGTGGAAATGCCTTGGAGTTTATGTTAGCCACCACCCTTTTTACCCCAAGGCCCTTAGCCAATGGCTAGAATGGGAAAGCTCAGCTTTCTTCAAGTTATGTCAACTCTCAGGTTTAATTTACTCTCCAGATTTCCTTGAAGGATCAACTTGAGGCTGGGACCTTGGCTTGCTTAGCTTCTTTCCCATCCCTGCCTTGTTTCTCCACTGTCTCCCCTGGGGACTCTTCCTTAATAAATTAGTTGCACAGAATCCTCATCTCAAGCTTTGCTTCTGCAGAACTCAACCAATGACATTCATCTAGCCCTCACTATATCCCTACCAAGTAGGAATTATATTCTGATTTTTCAGATGAAGAAAGAAATGCTCAGAGATGTTATGAGACCAGCTCAAGGTCACACAGCTGGTTAGCTGTGGTCTAGACCTAAAATCTTCATCTCTATCATCTACAAAGTTAAGGTGCCCCCTTTTTACCATGCCTCATTGCCTCTCCTTTGAGGCTCTGTATTGGACCTTACCTCCCATCTGTGGGCATACAGAGAGAAGGTTTTGATGCATTGGCAGAAAGCAAAGACCCCAATGTTCTCTGCCAAGTATCTGATGTTTAATAGAATGTTAATACTGCCATCTGGGGCATAGTTTGTTTGTTTGGTCCAAAGTATGTGGACATTCCTCCTCTGACCTCTGACAGATCACCCCATGCAGCTTATGGTAGATAATCATTCCTCCCCCATATCCCCCATAATCTACCAACCCTCCTAGCCTTCATGAGATAAACATCAAAGTCACAGCCCCAGGAGAATGCATGGCTAGCATCCTCTTCATCATGCAGAAGGGTCACTACTGATTCCTGGGTGGCCTTTCCTACCTGTCATGTGAGAAAAACAGCAGTCACCCTTAAGAACATCCCTTATACCAGTGACTTCCATTGTAAGGATGCCTTTTCAAATTAGGGTTTACTTGTGGAAGGAATACTACTCACTACATCAAAACCTCTCACTGCTGAAGTTGCTCTTGGTCTTGGACTTGCTCTCACCTCTCACAGACACTACTGAAGGAAAAGGGTGAGGGATGGCAGCATCTGTCTCCCACATTCCATTGCCAGCATCACCCAGGAGGGGTAGATGTTGGCAAAAGCTAGGAGGTGGGAAAGTTCACAGAATCTCAGAGCTAGAGGGAGTTTTAATTCTGACTAATTCAGGAGCAGGCACTCCCTCAACAGTAGCCTAGCCATGGGACTGTGTTGCTATAACCAAATATGTTCACTGGCAATGAAGCTTGCCCGTGGGCTTCACAGGGAGATTTTCCTCTCCCTATGCCAAGAAGTGCCCCTCACTGACCACTAGGTAAAGTCTAAACAAACAGGAAAGTTACAGAACACAACGAATGTGTGGGTGTGCACACACATACACACTCACACACACTAGGATAGAATGGGTTGGAAAACATAAATAAGGGTGTGATGCATTTCCACTTCCCTGAGCCTTACTCTTAACCACCACACTATTTTAATACCTCTCTAGGATTTTCATCAAAAGAGCCCATTTCTCTTTATGGAAAGATTCAGGGTTGGTTCTATTGAGGAGCAGAAGACTAAGCATAGTGTAATTTGAGAAGCATCAGGGTCTGCACCAGTGCCTGAAACTTCATCCTTAGCTCCAATCTTTCAGGTAAAGGTTCTGCTTCCAGAAAGTTCTGATTAACATGAGGAGGGCAATATACAAACCCATAGTGATCGACACTCAGAGTCCTATGAGAATTCATTTACCAGGTTAGCAAACATAAAGCCAGATCCAGAGAAACAATAGTGATTCGTGGTTGGGGACAGAAGAAGGTTTATATTGGGGGAGGACCCTGGTCAGAAAGTGGGGGAGAGCAACATGAGAGTTCAAAGACTAGATGGAGGACAGATGGCAACACCATTGGACTTCCTACATGGTAGGGCCCTTACTGTACCTCCTCTCCAGGCAGCATCTGTAGAGCCATGAAAAGTTTAAGAGAATGTCCTGTGGCCAAAACTGTGCAACCTGACCTGGAATCATACGTGAAGGAACACAAACTGCCCCCCCTTCCGGAAGCAACAGAAACATCTCTCCTCCCGGACCTCTCAAGTTTCTCTTCACTCTGGGAGTCCTTGGTTGGATCTCAAGGCCAAACCACAGGTGGCCCTTTCTGTGCAGCACAAGGCTGCCGGTCACTCTTCAACCAGCCTTCTCCAAATTCATTAGCCCTCATGCCTCTGCTGTTTAGCTCCAAAAGCAAAAGACCAACCCAAATTATTTTTTTAGCCCAAATTTATTGCACAGAAAATTTGATGTGAAGTCTATGGTTTAGGCTTAGCCTTGGCAAACAAAGATTCATGGATAACGCTGTCTCTAGTCCCGTTTGTTACATTTATCACTCTCTGAAAATACAAAATAGATGATCTGGCTCTCACCCCTGGGAAGCAAGACTTAGTGAGTCCCCAAAGCATTAAACCATGAAATCTGGGTGGGGCAGGGGAGAAGGGGAGAGCAGTCTACAGAAACTTACTTCTTCATCTTCCTAAGAAACATGAACAGAAAATGAGTTTTTACGAATGTAGACAGCAAAGGACTCAAGAATTTGGGCTAGGTGACACAGAATTAAGGAGCCCAAAAGAAAGGGTGTGTGTGTGTGTGTGTGTGTGTGTGTGCATGCGTGCACTACACTATTAGAGCACTGCAATCAATATTAGTCAGAAAATCTACCACAGCTGTGGCTGTAGACTTGATTTGCTCATTTCTTCTCTCTGGCCTCAGTTTCCACATTCTTAACAAGGAGGTAATGCCTGCCCCATCAACCTCAAAATTAAATGGAATAACCCCCTTTAACCCTTGAAACATACCAGTGCTTCTGTAAGTAAATGTAAGGCAACATTACTAGGAAATCTCTGGGAATAAGTGACTAATTGGCTGAAGGAAAAAAAACTCCAAAAAATTAAAAGCAATTTTAGTTCCATTGCAACAGGTAATAATGTGAACAACAAATATTTATTGAGTACTTACTTTGTACCAGGCATTTCACTGAGTGCTATATAATCATTACCTTATTTAATATTCACAAATCACTGAGGTAAAAACTATTGCCATCTCCAGTTTACATATTTAGAAATTGAAGCAGAGAGAGATTAAGTGACATGTCCAATATCGCATAGCTAAAGAGTATTAGAACCAGGATTTAAACTGATGCTTCCAGATCACAAACTGTTTCTTCCCAGATCCTTAAGTCATCTACAAGTATCTATAGGAGTAAGAAAGCTAGTTAATAATAACAATAAAAACAATTATTATCCTTATATGATATTATATAGTGCTACGTGCTTCATTCATTATCTTGTTAACATGCTAGCATAAACTATAAGCACAGCAAGGTATATAATTCTGGGGGAGGGTTGTATCTGGCTCTGCCACTTACTAAGAATGTGGCCTTGGGCAAGTGAATTAGCCTGTGCCTCTGTTTCCTAATCTGCAAAATGAAGAAAAAAATGGTACCTACTTCCTATGGTTATAATGAATTAAATGAGTTAATATTTGCAAAGCCCTTAGAAGAGTGCCTGGAATGTAGTCAATGCTATGTGTGTTAAATAACTAAACTAATAAATAAATAAATAAATAAATAAATAATAAATAAATAATACTCAATTCCTATTTAAGAATTATATGGGTGGTTAGTTTATATCCATGTGTCACTTGTAGAAAGAATGTAGAATTCTCTAGGAAGAAAGAGTATGTGTGGAGCTGATTACAGAGAGCTCTGCATGTCATGTGTTGACTTGAAGTCCAGCCTCATAGTCTCCTCCTCTTCCTTTCCTGCAGACCCAGCAATGGCCTCTGCTCATTGGTTCCCTCCAGGGCCATGTACCAGAGAAGGCTGCTCTCCGCTCTCCTGTTCTCTAAACTATACAACACCAGCCACTGTTGAGTCAACCTTCATCACAGTTGCTGTCTATTCCCTGCCAAAGTCCACCTCTGTTCTGAATAGGGAGCTAGAACAAGCCCTGTGTATAGGGCCCCTCAGAGCCTTAAAAGGCTGAAGAGACAGCAAAGGGGGTGTGTTGGAAATGACTGAGGAGGTGTCTTCAATCAGTTAGGGCTCAGGAAAGAGCAAAAGAAAATAAACCACAATGGTTGCTACCACTAGACAGGGACAACTGAGGGACAGTCAGGGAAATGAGAAACCAACAGAGACAGGAGGTACCACCAAAGGGATAATGGACCAGAAGAAAACCACAGAAAAACCACTCCCAAATGTTTCTGAAATCCCTTTCTGCATGTACATACACATCACTCTTTCATATAGAAGTCCCTGTAAAGTCACCAAATCCCCCCAAAGAGGGGGAACATCCAGATTGCCTGGAGACTCATTAGTTGAAGGCCATGTCCACACTCAGGAGTTGCCAAGAACATTCCTGCAAAGTGCGCCTCTCAAAAGCTTCTTCCAGTACAAGTTCCCCAACATACCCACTCTAATGGAAGGGAAAGTAAACACTCTGACAAAATATTATTTAAAATAAAATTTTACCTACACACACACACACCCACACACACACACACACACACACACTCTATCACCACCAAAAGTCAACAAAAGCCAGATGGGAGCCTTTAAAAAGGTGCTTCCCCAACTTCTCAGACTCTCTGCTGCCCTCCTTAAGATGAGTTCTGGTGAATTTCACTTCCATCTCCCTATCCAGAGCTCTCTCCTTGAGCTTCATGCCTCAGTGCTCAGAAGGAGCCTGCTTGCTGCCCAGGGATTGACCTCCACCTTGAAACTACTTTCTCTGAACTGTTCCTATCCCAGAACTTTCCATCATATCCAGCCTTGGTGAGGAGCCCTGGTCTATCACACAGTCCGCCATTCTTTCTCAGCCAGGCTCTTCCTGCTCCAAAAGATGATGGCTATTTACTAAATGAAACAAGTTAGGGAAAATTTGACATGGCCTGTTGGGTTCCCCTTATAGAGGCCTTGCATTGAAAGCTGGGACCTCTGGAAATGCCATCAACTTTATCTCAAGGGATATGTCAAAGGATAACTGGGATGGATTGCTGCTATCCTTCCTCAGCCTGTAGCTGCTGTCCAAGCTTCAGATCCTGTTTGTTATCTGAGGACAGGGACGAGGTCTCGCTTTGGTATCTTTTGCGATTTGTTTTCTTTTGGTTTCGCCTAGGGCTAGGCTCACAAAAGGCATCTTCTTCCCTGATAATCTAAGACATAACAAATAGCATAAATTGGATTGTTTGGTGTTTATCTTTCATATAAGAATAGAAGCTATATTACATATAGCACGAGAATGAACTGCATACTCTTGACATTCCAGCTATTTAGCTAATGCTAATAGAAGGGGTTCTTTCCATCCTTCTCAGCTTTGAATTTTGTCTTGAACACTTAAATACCTAAGTGACTTCACAACCATCAACTTCAGTTTCCTCATCTATTAAATGGGAGTTTAAAATATCCACATTATTGGATAAGTGAAGATTAAAAAGTACTTGCACATAGTAAGTGTTCAATAAATAATTGTCATATCCTCAGCCTTTAATGTCATGCCTGGACTCTTGTTGGCATTCCATAATGCTTGACACAGAAGGAACCTAGAGATGCCTATGAAGGTTTGTCAGACCCTCACCAGAGTTATGCCACATGGGCAGTATGCCAGCCTGTTTCTAACAGAGAATGTGCCTACATTGCCCTCAATGACGTGACTACTTTTCTGTTCCCCAGTGAAGCCATTGTCCAGAGCCAGAGGCAGGAGCTAGAGTATTTCTCCACTCTGATTTCCAGGAAAGGTGAACAACATCAGGAGTAATTAGCAGAAGCCAGGGAAGAGGTCTTTGGGATCCACCTGCAGAAGATTCATCTTGAAAAAGAAAGACCTGTTTCCATAATAGCTTCTGCTTTATAAATGCCTTTTCAAATGACTTCCATTTGACTGAGGAAAACCTTACAGCTTTCAGTTTTTTTCTTCAGGCTTATGACCTCTCACCTACTTTGAATGATTCACTCAGGCTATTCATTGCCCCGGAATGTTGGCTTTGGCAAAGGACTGCAAGTCTCTTAAAATAAACACAACTGGGCTTTCATCTCACAGTGATCACTGCTGGCTGCATATTTCACACACTGTATGGCAGGATATGTTAAATTAAAATCATAGTCTCCCAAGTGAAATCCAGGGCCTGGTTAAGCCACGCGAGAATTACTCATGCATTTACTTCCAATGAAGTGTATGAGTAAGATCTTCAGCCATTAAGTCTTCCAGGTAATAGTCTCATCTCCTCCCAATTATCCTAATCCACAGTAAATTAAACCCATCCAGAAGAATGTCATTTGGAAAGGAAGGCGTCAAGGCCAACACCCTGTCAAATATGTAGGTCCTGAAGAGGTGAGTTTGTGTTATGCTCTCAGTTCTTTCAAATTTTATCTTAAATCTTGCTAAGTCAGTATACCCAACCCATATGGATTAACAACATATTTAGCATTATGTTAAATATTCCGAGTAGTTCAAAGAAATATTTGACACCAAGCCTTCAGGAGCTTAAAGTCTTGTGGGTGATCAATAAGATTAATATGCAAAAAAATAGTAACAAAGGCCAGGTGCAAGGCAGTAGTGAAGTGGAGGAAGTGAAGGCCTTTCTCCAAGAGGACTCTGGGGCCTGACTTCCCCCAGCTGTGTGATTGCAGAATAAACCTTTGATTTATAGTATCTTGGTTTCCTCACCTATACAATGAAGGGTATTACACTAACTTCACAGAGTGGTGATCATGAGTAAATAAGATAAAGAAGATAAAATGTGCAACATCACCTATTATGGCCTATGAGAAAACAAGCAGAACAGCTTAAGAAGTAAGTCCAGGGGTCCCTGGGTGTCTCAGTTGGTTAAGTGGTGGACTCTTGATTTCAGCTCAGGTCATGATCTCAGGGTCATGAGATAAAGGCCTGCGATGGCTCCATGCTAGGCATAGCCTGCTTCTATCTCTCTCCCTCTCCCTTAGCCCCTCCCCCCACTCTCTCTCTTTCTCTCTCTCTCTCTCTAAAAAGAAAGAAAGAAGTCCAATGAAGGTTACTTGTTGGGTGGCTCATTCAGTTAATCATCTGCCTTTGGCTCAGGTGTTGATCCCAGGGTCCTGGAATTGAGCCCCACGTCAGGCTCATTCCTCAGTGAGGAGTTTGCTTCTCCCTCTCTCTCTGACCCTCTACCCTGCTTGTGCCCTCAATCTCTCTCTCTCTCTGTCTTGAATAAATAGATAAAATCTTTTTATAAAAAAAGTTTGTTATCTGGGGTTGCCTTTATTTTTATTTATTAATTTATTACCTAGAGTTGCCTTTATTTTTTATTTTATTTTCTTTTTTTGGAGAGAGAGCTCACATGAGCAGGGCGGGGGGAGTGTCAGAGGGAGAGGGAGAGAGAGAATCTTAAGCAGGCTCCATACCCAGTGCAGAGCCCAGTACAGGGCTCTATCTCATGACTGTAATATCTGAGCCAGAATAAGGAGTTGGTTGCTTAACCAACTGAGCCACCTAGACACCCTATCAGGGTTTGCCTTTAAATGGTAGTGAACAGATAAACTCCCAGGCTCTAAACTTCTTGAGGACCAAGACCATTTCTTTTTTACTTTAAATATAGTTCAGACCTTGCTTAGTATCTGGTACATAGTAAGTGCTTCATATATTTTTGTTAAATCAATGAATTAATTCTGAAGTATAGTTAGACTACATTTGTTTTCAATATAGTAGCAAGAGAGGCCCTACCTTTCAGGCCTCCCACAGTTTCCTTCTCATTTATATTCTTTAGAGAACTTAAAAGGTAAAACTCTGATGCCTTTAAGAGCTTTTGCCCTGTCTGCTCCCTTGAGTTATTGCTAATAGCACATCCCTGGGCACCATTAAAAGGTTTCTCTGGGCCTAGCCAGAACAAAGTCACAGAAAAGAGTTTCCCTTAACCTGAAAAACCCCATATAGGAAGAGATTATGAAAGGCCCTTTGTGCTTCAGTTTAACATAGTGGCTGAAACAAGACTGAAAATGCATCTGGCTTCACGTGGCTGAAGATATTCATCTCACAGTATACAGACTAGATGAATAGGAGTCCCAGTCTTCGAGGATGCTCATTGCACTCAGCTCATGGGCACATGCCCAGGCAAGCTATAGAGAGAGGGACATTTGCCCATCATGCATGAAAGTCACTATTCTGCTTAAGAAAACAACATCAAAATATTTATAGGGTTAAAACTGCTATTTTTCCTTCTCCTAAATGGAATGTGCTTCTATTTCCTCTGGGCCATTATAAAGGGAAACAGATACACACTGTTTAGGAAATGACAGGCTTTAGAGAAACAGGAAAACATAAAATACCTTAGAACAGAATGATTTTCCCATAAGGAAGCATTACCTTCACCAAGCAAAACACAAAGCAGCGAGATCTTTCCCCAGAGACTGGCAAGCAAAAATGAAGGTCCCTCTGGGGTGACATCATGTTATGACCATCTTGAAGATGAGAGAGCTCACAGTACAAACAGACATTTGTGAGGCACACTATGGTAGGAACAGAGATTTAGAGAAGCGTGTTTATCTCCCCCACTTTCCTACTTATGTGCATCTTACACCTGTCTCTGTACATATGGGGTTGATATTGCTCTTGTTTATTGGGTTTGGGGACTTATGTCCCTGTGTGTGTATTTGTTTGTCCCATTTCTGCAATGAGGCTATAAGATCGTACATTTTTTCTTCTTCCTTTAAATTTCCACAGTATTTTCCTATGCCTAGTACTGTTCACAAAAGTATTGTAAGAATGACCTAGGGGAACAATCATAGCAGTCAGGATCCCAACAGGAAACAGAATCCAACTCATAAGATTCAAATGAAGAAACTTTAATGAAGGGACCACCTACTGCCCTATGAGAACAACTAAGGGATATCGAGGCACCCAGAGATTAGCACAGCAGGAAGTCCTTACCATCTGTAGGCCTGAAGGGAATATGGGAAAGAAATAGAACTCTGTTGGGGCTGACACATGGAGAAGAGAGGGGCCATCCAGTGGGAGCTGTGGTCACATACCTGTCATATACCTCTGTGTGTTCTCATTCTGTCCTCCTATCTCAAACTGCATCTCCCATTCACCAAACCCAACCAGAGCTTGGGGTTAGAGAGTTTAGTGATGCAGTCCATGGGGAGCCTCCTCTCAGATCAAAGAGCATGACAGAGAAGGGTAGAGAATAGAATGGGTGCTGGAACAGAGGAGTGATAACAGAGAATAACTCCACACCAGAGACTTCAGGGCTTTCTCTGTCCAGACACACTCACCATTGTGTTCTGACTATAGCAGGGCTCAAAATCTATTCTAGAGCAGTCATCAAAGATAAGCAAGAGACAAGAGAAAGAGTCCACAGAATACTGGTGTCTGTGTAGCTGTTTGTTGTTTCTTTTAATCTTCTCTGCCAGTCTTTGTTTTTCTAACTCTTCCTTCCTCGGCTAGAACTGTTTTTGGATATTTGTACTGCTCCTCAGCCCTCACTCCCTCTGAGAATGACCCCATACTATGGACAGATTGGTCAAACTTCTGGACTTCACCTTTGTCTCTAACAATATGAAACATGGATCAGATGTCCTCAGATTTTTTCCAACTGTAAAATAAAGCAAAAAAGAAAGATCTATCAGCCCTTGCGTACTAAGACTGCTAAAGGAAGGAAAAGGGGAAAACAGGGAGGGAGAGATGAAAATAAATGATGTTGAAAGGGAAGAAAGAATAAACAGGGATAGCTGAAGTAATTGTTTGGAAATTGTGTATTTTTATGGTGCTTTTAAATCTCTGGTAATAGTGAAACTCTTCAGGGTGTGTATGTGGGAGTGGGGAGGGGGAGGGAGTACTCATTAAGCAAATTGAAGCCATTACATTTCAAGTCTACTTTTCCCAGCAATCCAGAATTACTTTTAAAGCAATTAAACCTTCGAAATTGCATGAGATCAGTTATGGTTTAGTGAAGATTTTGTATTCATTACTGATCATATCATCCACTGGCCAAAGAAGGAAGGCAGCCTTTACATTTCTGAGAGCCTGGATATCTATTTATTTTACAAGCAATAAAATGAAAGGGAGTCAGTCAAGCAATTACTCTCTAGTAGTCAAAAATAGAGTAATTGGGCAAGGGGAGATTTAAGCATAATTATCTAAAGTTCCTTTAAATCACTTCACGATTTGCAGAACAGCTTGAAGACATATCCAAGCTCGTTTGTATGATGCTGCTAGACTATTACTGTTCTCTCCTATGAATCCCTGAATTCCTTCAACATCCCATTGCCAGGGAAACTCTGGGCATTTATAAGGAGTCATCTTGTATAATTACCATACTCATCTTCCTTCACTGCTGCTAGATTACGTTAGGAGACACTTGTTAAGAGCCTCCAGAGTATCTGATACATTCACAGTAACATTCCTCTCACTGTATGGCAATTACTTGCTCAACCTGCTGACATCTCCATCACACTGTGGGCCCCCTAAGGGCAGGACTATATCAGTCTTGCTCACCATTATGCATAATGTCTGGTACATAGCACAATAAGTGCTCAAAATATTTTGTGAATAAATGGAATGAATGAGTATTTTTGCCTTCTCTCCTAGGGCTTAAGTCTCTTGAGTTCAAGAATCCAGGTACTCTAACCAAGTTTCCTTTATTCATTGAAGTTCACTAGCTCAAGCCTGTCAATAAAGAAACAAGTATTTTGTATAGCTAATACAGAGGTGTTCCCTCTGTATTTGTTTCTAGCTCCATACTAGACTAGAATAGTGAGCAAAACAAGAGAAGGTCACTGTCTTCATGCAGTATGCATAGAGTTTTATGTGACAGATATTAAGAAGACAATCATACAAATAAAAGCATGATAAATGCAAAGTAAACTATTAAACTGGGAAGATTTAGACAGTTATGTAATGCCAAGTGATATGTGGTTATAAAGATCTAGGAATCTTTATGTTCTAATGGTGGAACAGCGGACTGGTACGTTCTGGAGAGACCTAGAAGTATATGATCAAAGTAACTGTACTTATGCCAGGTGGGCCAGCAATTCCCAAATAAATTGTTGTATGGGGACAAAGGATATGGGTAAACAGACATACACATAATCATTTCAATATTACTTGTGGTAGTGAAGAGTTAGTTGCAAACTAGCCTCTAACTAGAAGGAAGGATAGGAAAAATGTAATAGATATAGTCCATGGAGATGCCCAATAGTTGGAAACAAAGGACTAGATCAGGGGTCAACAAACTATGGCCCATGTTCTCGCCTCCTGTTTGTTTGGGGGTTTTTGTAAATAAAATTTTATTGGAACATGTGCATTTGTTTATGCATTGTCTATGGCTGTTTTCACACTGGAGCAGCAGAGTTGGGGTATAACAGAGAATATATGGCCTGCAAAGTTGAAAATATTTAATATCTGACCCTTTACAGAAAATGTTTGCTGATCTCTGGACTGTATACACATATAGAGTTATGGACAGATCTTAAAAACATACTGCTGAGTTTAAAACCAAAAAGCAGAATGATATACCTCACTGGTTTTCAAACTTGACTACATACTGGGATCATCTGGGGTAACTTTTTTTAAGTAGGCTCTATCCCCAGTGTAGAGCCCAACATGGGGCTTGAATTCACAACTCTGAGATCAAGATCTGAGCTGAGATCAAGAGTCAGACACTCAATAAAGTTAGCCACTCAGGTATCCCTCATCTGGGGTAATTTAAAACTTATGACGCCTGGTTCTTACCCCCAACAAATTCTGATTTTTCTATATGGGATACAAATTGGGCATCAGATTAAAGTAACACTGGTGATTGCAAAATACAGCCAAGTTTGAGAACCCATCAGGGGTGTGTATGTGTGTGTGTGTGTATGTGTGCATATGACACAATATTTTTTTATTGTGCACAAAACATGAACATAAAACAAATACACATAGGGAGAGAACACTTGATGAACTAAAAGTACATATTAAACACATCAGAATATTTCCCTATGGAGGGAGAAGAAGAATGGAAATTACATATATATAGGTACACATATGTAGACATATACATATATGCATACATACATACAGAGATGGACTTTGCATGAACCAATGATGTTGACATGCAATGGACAAAGAAATAAAAGTCAACCCTCTTCAAGAGAAGTCCAAAAATAAGTGCTAACAATCGCATTTGTTAAATAGTGCATATATTTAGCTATTTACTGAATATCTCCTCAAAGGCAAATTTGATTCAATTAGCCTAAAGTTGACCTCATTGCCTATCCCTTCAAATCTGTGCCTAAAGAAGCTCTTCTGAAATGATGGAATAAAGACCTTCAGAAGTCTGGGGCGCCTGGGTGGCTCAGTGGGTTAAAGCCTCTGCCTTCAGCTCAGGTCATGATCCCAGGGTCCTGGGATCGAGCCCTGCATTGGGCTCTCTGCTCAGCGGGAGCCTGCTTCCTCCTCTCTCTGTCTCTGCCTGCCTCTCTGTCTACTTGTGATCTCTGTCTGTCAAATAAATAAATAAAATCTTTTTTTTAAAAAAAAAGACCTTCAGAAATCTATTCCTCCATAAAAGCAATGACAATATTGGAAAAAATGCCAAAATTAATTCCTTCAGAACTCCGGAAATTAATTCAAAATTTGCAACGATTCAAAGACAATTTATTTCAGAGAAAATGGCTGAATATCAGAGAGAACAATGAGTTTTATGGCATTTTAATTTGACTTATACCCATCCTTATTTCCCCAGCTTTTCAGTAGTCTTTGAAAACCAACAGCCTCAAAATCACAGTAGTTGTGAAAACTGTCAACCTAGCAGCAACTGGAAGGGGCAGAACAGATTTGGAGCTCCCCTAAAACATCCACCCCCAGGGAGTTATCACTATTTGACTTGGCTGGCAACTCTCTAAAAAACTTCCAACCACTGAATTTGTTTTCATTTGACGTGACTCAACTCAGTCAGCAAGGAAAACTGTAACCCCAAAAAGTTTGTCAAAAACAATCAGTGGCAACTATTTAACAGCATGGTTGCTGGAGGCTGTGTTACCAATTAGGGCTACAATCAAGGGTATAGCCAATAAGTTAAAAGGATGATCTGGCAAATGAGATGTCTACAGGGGGCCTTGAAAACCTCTGACATATTTCCAGGGATCCAGAAACCCCATGCATATGCAGGGTTGCACACATGCTCAGGAAAGCCTTGAAAAGACCCTAATCTCTTACCTCTGTCTGAACTTGAAGCTGTATAAAAGCGGGAAGTAAAGGCTCAGGCAGAGTTTTAAATTGATAGAACATTGAAGTTGTGCCTCAGCACCCACACACAGCACTTTGGCAAAGGGTGGAAGACTTACTGGTTCAATTATTTATGGAAATCTCTGTCCAAACATGGGCTGACTACTAAGCTAACTGAACAAAGATTTCAGTCATAGTACACAACAAATAATACAGACTTTATATAATTGATTCGGGAGTCATTAAACAAAAAAACAACAAAAATAATAATACACTTTGGGGAAGGAAGGATCTGATTTCCAGAGTTTCCACATTATAGTTATTTAAAATATCTAATTTTGGCAAAAAATTTATGACACACAAATAAACAGGAAAGCAAAGCTCATGTACAAAAGAAGAAAGCAATCAATAAAAACTGTCATTGAGGAAATCCATATATTGGACCTATGCATGAAGACTTTAAATCTGTTTACATATCTACATAAGCATATATATATATAGATATATATATATACACACACACACACACACATATATATGTATAATACACACACATACACACAGAAGCTTATATATACGTGTGTGTGTGTGTGTGTGTGTGTGTGTATTCAGAGGCTAAAGGAAGCCATATCTAAAGAGCAAAATGAAAGTATGAGAATAATGTCTTGCCAAATAGAGAATATGAATAATAGGGACAGAGGTTACAACAACAACAACAAAAAACTGTACAGAAATTTTGGAGTTCAAAACTATAACTGAAAATGAAAAATTTACTAGAAGTGGCTCAACAGCAGATTTGTGTAAGCAGAAGAAAACAAAATGAGTGAACTTGAAGATGGGTCATTGAGATTATCCAGTCTGAAGAACAGAAAGAAAAAAGAATGAGGAAAAATGAACAGAGTCTCAGGGACTTCTGAAACATCAAATACATCAAAGTACACGTAATGGGAGCCCCAAAAAGAGAGGAAGAAAAGGATAAAGAAGATTTGCAGAAACAGTGGTCAGAAACTTGACAATTTGATTAAAAAAATCCCACATTAATCTACACATCTATAAACTCAACCAACTTCAAGTAAGATAAACTCAAAGGGATCCATACTTAGACACATTGTAATCAATTAAAATACAAAGAAAAATATAGTATCTTGAAAACAGCAAAAAAGATAAAAAAGATGTAATTTGTAATATAGGAAGGAATCTCCATTAGACTAATAGCTATTTTCTTACAGAAACCCTAGAAACCAGAAGACAGTAGGATAACACATTCAAAGTATTCCCCCCAAAAATGACTGTCAATGAAGAATTCCAATTCCAGGAAAACTATTCTTTAACAATGAAGGAGAAATAAAGACATTTGCAATAAATAAAAATTAAGAGAAATGTTGCCACCAGACTTTCCCTGGAAGAAATACTAAAAAGAGCTCTTCAGGGTGAAATAAAAGGACACTGGACAACTTAAGTTGACAAGATGAAATAAAAAGCACTGGAAAGGGTAACTGTATAGATAAATATGAAAGATTATAAATATATTTGTGTTTATAAATATTTTTTCTTACATGAGTCTTAAAAAACAATTGTATAAATCAATAATTGTGGAAATTTATTGATGAGATCATAATATATAAAGATATAACTTATATGACAAGAATACACAAAGAAGGGGAAGAAATGGAGGTATGTTGGAACAATTTTTTCTATATTATTGAAATTAAATTTGGCATCATCCCAAATGAAATTTGGGATTGTAATCATTGTAATCCCCAGGGCAAGCACTAAGAAAATAACTCAAAACTACATAGCAAATAAAACAAGGGAACTGAAATGATACACTAGAAAATAATCAATTTAACACCAAAAAGAAAACAGTAATAGAGTAATACAGGAACATAAAATTCACAAGTTATATTAAAAAGCAAATAGAAAAAAGGCAAAGATGTTTCCTCTAAGCACCCCTTTTCAACATCATACTGGAAGTTCTCGCTAATGTAATAAGACAAGAAAAGGAAATTAAAGGTATACAGAGTGGGAAGGAAGAATTAAAACTGTCTTTGTTTGCAGAAGACATGATTTGCTTATTAGAAAATCCCAAAGAATCACATGCACACACACAAAAATTCCTAGAACAAATAAAAGATTATAGAAGGTAGCAAGATGCAAACTTAATATATAGAAGTGAACTGACTTTTCTGTATGCCAGCAATGAGCAATTAGAATTTAAAATTAGAAACACACCATTAATATTAGCACCAAAAAAAGAGGTAATTAGGTATAAATCTAACAAAATATGTACAAGATCTGTATGGGGAAGACTACAAAACTCTGACAAATAAAATCAAAGAAGTACTAAGTAAATGTAGAGATATTCTATATTCATGGGTAGGAAAACTCGATATTGTCAAGATGTCCATTCTTTCCAATTTAATACTTAGCTTTAATGAAACCTCAGTCAAAATCTTAGCAAGTTATTTTGTGGATATCTACCAATTAAATCTAAAATTGATGCAAAAAGGCAAAAGACCCAGAATAAACAGCAAAATATTAAAGAACAAAATTGGAGAACTGACACTACTTAACTTCAAGACACACTAATTAAGTCAGTGTAGTATGGTGAAAGAATATTCATATAAATCAATAAAAAAGAATAGAAAGCCCAGAAATAGACTCACATAAATATAGTCATCTGATCTTTGACAAAGGAGCAAAGGCGATACAGTGGAACAAAGATAGTCTTTTCCACAAATAGGGAATAGGGAACTGGACATCCACATGCCAAAACAAAAGAAAACAAAACAAAAAACACAAATCTAGACATTGACCTTATACTCTTCACAAAATTAACTCAAAATGGATCACAAGCCTAAATGTAAAACACAAAATTAAAACTTCTAGAGAATAGCATAAAAGAAATTCTAGATGACCCTGGGCTTGGTGATGACTTTTTAGATATAACACAGAGGCACCATCAGTGAAAGAAATAATTGATAAACCAGACTTCATTAGAATTAAAAACTTCTGCTCTGTGAAAGATACTGTCAAGAGAATGGAAAGACAAGCCAAAGCCTGGAAGGAAATATTTGCAAAAGATATATCTGATAAAGGACTATTACCTAAAATATACAAAGAACACTTAAAACTCAACAATGAAACAACAAAAGCCTGATTAAAAAATGGGCAAGATATCTGAACAGACATTTTACCAAAGAAGATTTGCCTTTGGCAAATAAGCATATGAAAAGATACTCCACATCACATGTCCTTAGGGAATTACAAATTAAAACAATGAGATACTACTATATACCCATTAGAACGGCACACACCAGAACACTGACAATACTAAATGCTGGTGAAGATGAGGAATACAACGTCTGTGGGTGACAGAGAACATGTGGAAACTCTCTGTACTCCTCACTCAATTTTGTGGTGAAGCTAAAATTCTAGAGACAAAGAAGGACATTTTACAAAGGTAAAAGGGGGAGTATAAATAAGAGTAAGACAGACGTAACAATTACAAACATGCATGCAACTAACAACATAATTCAAAATACACGTAGCAAAAACTAACAGAATTGAAGGAGAAATAGGCGATTCAACAGTAATAGTTGGAGACTCCAATACTCCATTTTAATAACAGAATAACTAGATAGAAGGTCAATAAGAAGATCGAAGACTTGAACTATGCTCTAAACCAACTAGACCTAACAGATACCTATTGGACATCCTGACCAACAATAGGAAAATACATATTCTTTTCAAATTTTCATGGAATAATCTCTAGGATAGACCCCTGTTAGACCACCAAATAAGGTCTTTATTTTAAATAAACGTAATATGATTAAAATAATGCAAAGTGTGTTCTTCAACCACAATGGAATGAAATTAGAGATGACTAACAGAAGGAAATTTGGGAAATGCAAAAATATGTGAAATTTAAACACCACATTCCTAAATAACCAACAGGTCAAAGAAGAAATCATGAGGGAAATTAGACAATACTTTGAAATGAATGGAAAACAAAAATACATCATACAAAAACTTGAGATAAAGAGCTAAACAGTGCCTAGAGAGAAATTTACGGTTGTAAATACCTATTTTAAAAAACAAGGAAGATCTCAAATCAATAAACTAAACTTGCACTAGAAAAAGAGTGAACTAAACACAAATCAAGCAGAAGGGAAATGATAAAGATTAGACCAGACATAAATGAAACGAATAGGAAAACAGTAGAGAGGTCTAAGTAGACAAATGGAAGTGTAGGAAGGCGAAAACTAGAAACCTGCCACCCCAAAGAGCTGAAGTTTGCTAATTTACACTGAAATCTGAAACACCATTTTTACAAGCCAAGAGCAGACTGAATCTTTTTTTTAAGCAACTACGTGTACACAGGTTTTCTATTATCAGTGCGTGTTCTTCTTACCACATACTATATAGTTAGCTTATAGAGTGATTTTTCCCCCAGTTTCTTGAACACGGTAACTCCACATCTTGGCCCTTGGTCAGTTGTGCTGTTAAATATTAAATACTAAAACTTTGGTGGTTCCTGCAAAAAAGAAAAAAATAACAAAACCAAAAGTTGGTTCCTTAAGATACCAACAAAATGAATCTCTAGCTAGAATGATCAAGAAGAAAGGAAGACTCAAAATCAGGGAAGAAGGAGCACTATTACCAACTTTACATAAAGAGAAAGTATCAAAGAAGGGGGCACCTGGGTAGCTCAGTCAGTTGAGCAACACACTCTTGGTTTCAGCCCCGCTTCCAGCTCTGAAATCCACGAGAGGCATCTGCTTGAGATTCTTCCCCCACCTCTCTCCTGGCACTGTTTAGCTGTTTATCTTAAGTTTTTGTATGCTGTATTTTTGTTTTCCATTCATTTCAAAGTATTGTCTAATTTCCCTCATGATTTCTTCTCTGACTTATTGGTTATTTAGGAATGTGGTGTTTAAAATTTCACATATTTTTGCATTTCCCAAATTTCCTTCTGTTATTCATCTCTAATTTCATTCCATTGTGGTTGAAGAACACACTTTGCATTATTTTAATCATATTACGTTTATTTAAAATAAAGACCTTATTTGGTGGTCTAACAGGGGTCTATCCTAGAGGTTATTCCATGAAAATTTGAAAAGAATATGTATTTTCCTATTGTTGGTCAGGATGTCCAATAGGTATCTGTTAGGTCTAGTTGGTTTAGAGCACAGTTCAGATCTTTGATCTTCTTATTGATCTTCTATCTAGTTATTCTGTTATTAAAATAGAGTATTGGCGTCTCCAACTATTACTGTTGAATCGTCTATTTCTCTCTCTGCTCCTCCCCCTCTGCTCCCACTCTCACACACGCTCTCTCTCTCTCTCCTAAATAAATAAATAAATAAATAAATAAATAAATAAATAAATATTTTTTTAGAAAAAGAATTTAGAGTGAATACTATGAGCAACTGTATGCCAACAAATTAAATAGCAAAGATGAAATGAACACATTCCTA
Organism: Martes martes; assembly: GCF_963455335.1. Lineage (NCBI taxonomy): Eukaryota > Metazoa > Chordata > Mammalia > Carnivora > Mustelidae > Martes > Martes martes. The sequence continues at coordinate 38,186,609 of NC_137897.1, read as the reverse complement.
GTAAGACACAAACTACTGATACTGAGTCAAGAAGTATAAAATATGAATAGACCTATAATAAGGAAAAGACTAAATTAGTAACTTTAAAACTTCCCACAAAGAAAAGCCCAAGCCCAGATGGCTTCACTGCTGAATTCTACCAAACATTTAAAGAATACAAACCATATACAAAGTCTACCAAAAAGTAGAAGAGGAAGGAATGCTTTCTAATTCATTCAATGAGGCCAGTATTACTCTGAAAACAAAGTGAAACAAAGACAGCACAAGAACAGAAAACTACAGACCAATATATCTAATGATCATGGGTGGAAATATCTTCAAAAAAGTACTAGCAAATTGAAACCAACAATATATAAAAAACTTTTACATACAATGACCCAGTGTAATTTATCATAGGAATGCAAGATCGGTTCTGGGACAACTGGATATCTACATGCAAAAGAATAAATTTGGACTTCTTCCTCATACTGTAAACAAAAATTAGCCCAAAATGAATCATAGGCTTAAATGAAAAGTTAATGCTATAAAATGCTTAGTTAAAAATATAGGAGCCTTCTTACAGAGGACACCAAAAACACAAGCAGCCAAATTAAAAATAGGTAAATTGAACTTCATCAAAATTAAAAGCTTTTGTGCTTCAAAGGACATTACCAACAAAGTAAAAAGTTACACAAGTCTGATTAGGGACTTATATTCAGGATAAATAAAGAACTCTTACAACTCAGCAATAAAAAGACAACCCAACTTCAAATAATAAGCAAAGAATTTGGATAGACATTTCTCCAAAGAAGATGTACAAATGGCCAATAAACACATGGTAAGATCCTTGATATTTTTAGTCACCAGGAAAATGCAAATCAAAACTACAATGAGATACCACTTCATACCCACTACGATGGTTACAATATTTTATTTTTTTAGACAGACCATGCAAGTGTTGACAAGGATGTGGAGAAACTGGAACCCTCAGTTGCTGCTTGTGGAACTATAAAATGGTGCAGCAGCTTTGGAAAGAGTTGTATAGTTCTTCAAAATATTAAACATAGAATTACCATTTGACCCAGCAGTTCCATTCCTAGGTTTATACCCTAAGGAATGAAAACATATTTCCACACAAAAGGTTGTACACTAACATCTGTAGCAGCATTATTCATAGTAGCCAGAAGGTGAAGATAACTCAAAACGTCCATCAACTATTGGGTAAATAAATTATAGTATATCTAGTTCATGTAATGTTACTCAGCCACAAAAGGAATGGGATATTGACACATAGTATAACATGGATGAATGTTGAAAACATTAGGCTAAGTCACGAAAAAATCACACATTGTATGATTCCATTTATATTATGTGTCAAAAACAGGCAAATACATAGAAACAGAAAGTAGATTAGTGGATGCCAGGACTGGAGGATGGCACAATGATGAGTGATAGTCTCTTTTTCAGATGATGGAAAGGTTCTCAAATTTGAGAGTGACAATGGTTGAACATGTCTATAGATATACTACAAATAACTGAAAGGGTGAATTTTATGGTATGCAAATTATATCTCAATAAAGCTGCCATTAAAAAAATCTCCACCCAGATTCCCTATTCTAGTAATTGCTTATGACAAATAGATGCAAATGTTGATTCTTGACACTTTTATTTTCAGAACTTCTGAAAGAAGAAAAATTGATTGAATTTCTTTGAATTGTAATGACTTTACACAACGTCCTATGTTATTATCAAGTAAATTTTGTCACTTGTAAAAAAAAAAAAGATTCCTTTTTTGTGTTTTTGAAAATGGTTCCTCAATTTCCTAGACTTGTTGGGTAAAATGCTATATGCAGTTACTCTGTCATAGTATGTGTTTTTTTTTTCACATTGTTGTTTGATGAATGTCTTCCCCAGCAGAGAGCCATGAGGATAAGAATTATCTGTATTGCGTATCATCCCATCTCTGTGTTTCAAGCATAGTAGGGAGAGACTTAATAAATACTTATTACATGGAGTTTACTGAGAAAATTATAATCAGCTTTATTGCTTTGACTCATTGCTTATCTTTTAAAGTATAAATAAAGGGTATATACATTAAAAAAAGAAATCATACAAAAATACTCTTATGCATCTGAATTCTTTCACCTGATATTATCTTTAAAAGATTCACCCAATTATTGTGTGACGCAGTAGTGCATCCATTTTCATTGCTTTGTAATATTCCATTTTGATCCATTATAATTAATTTATCCATTTTGCAATTGATAGACTGCTAGTATAATAGTCTATTTATAGGTTATTAAAAATAAAGCTGCTATTAAAATCTATGCATCTCTGTTAAGTATATACATTGGATCAGAATTGCTGGGCCATATGATATATGGATATTGAGCTTTAGTAGATACTTCCAAATAGCTTTCCAAAGTGGTTTTACAATCCCACCATCAATGTATGAGAATTCCAATTGCTCCACATTCTCACCAATGCTGTTTATTGTCAGTTTTTAAAAATTTGGTCATTCTAGTGGGTATGTAATGATATGTTATTATGATATTAATTAGCATTTCCCCAAATACAAGTCAGTTTAATATCATTTCATATGCTAATGACCATTTCATTATTCACTTTTGTGAAATTCCTATTCAAATATTTTGCCCATTTTTCCATTGCTATATCTGTCCTTTCCTTAAACTTTGTATCTGTATTCCTGTGGCTTGCCCATTCACTCTTATTGATGTCTTTTCATGAAAAGAAGTTATTAAAATAATCTAACTCATTGATCAATATGGTCCAGTTTATCAGTCTTCTCTTTTAGTGGTACTACTAAAATTGGTACTTTCTGTGTCCTACTTCAAAATCTTTTCCAAGATAATGAAGCTCTTCTATGCTATCTTCTAGAAGCTTTATTATTCTGTCTTTCACATTGAGGTCCACAACTTATCTGAAATTAATTCTTGGTCATGGTATAAAGTAGAGGTTAAGATGTAGCTTTTTTCCATAGGTTTTTCTTCCAATTGACCTCACACCATATATTGATATGAATACCCCTTTTTTAAAAATCAAAATGAAAATTGAATGTTGCTGGAATGGAGGGGAAGATAAAATCTCAGCTTGGGATTCAAAATAATTTCTGATGGGAAGATTTTAACCTGAAACTAAAGGGTTATAGCTTAAGGCCAGCAAGAAAGCCCTTGTTACCCAGGACTGGTAATGAGCCCTCCCATCTGGAAGGAGAATGGAGAGGCAACTGTAAAAATGTAACCATTACCAAGCTGAATCCCATAAACTATCTGAATGGCTATGAATAAACTTCTGGTGATTATTACACCCCCAGACCGCCCCAAGCTAAAGAAAATTATGTCTACCCTTAGACAACTGAGTATTTGCTGTGCAGATGACCCTCAGAGGAGAAGGGTGCTGGCAAACATTTGGGAAGAGAGTGATCTAATTTCCTTGAGTTATAGGGATGTGTGCAACTGAATTATTTTTTTCTCATTTCAGGATTGCAAAGCCAAATAGAATTGGCTTTTGTTTTACCTATGGCTTTGGATTTCTGCAGTGCCAATCAGATTTTTGGCCAGAGGTTCCTTAATGTATGATCTGAAAATTATATGAATCACATGGGTCAGTTGTTCCTGATGTCTTATCCCTATTTCTTTTGGGAGGCTAGAAGACCAAAGCATCACATAGCTGGCCTTCTACTCACTCTCCCTACACTACTGCTCTCCAGTGTTGTCCCCTCCCAGACTTAATCCCTTCTCCTATATTTGCTTAAAGCTATGTTGGACAACTTCAGATACTGTCCAAACATTTTTTTTAATTTTTATTTTTTTATTATATTCAGTTAGCCACTGTATAGTACATAATTAGTCCTTGATGCAGTGTTCAGTGATTCATTAGTTAAGTATAATATCCAGTGCTCATCACAGCACATGCCCTCCTCAATACCCAGCACCCTGCCACCCTCTCACCCCATCCTCCTCCCCTCTTAAATTGCCCAGATTTTTTCTTAGGGTCCATAGCTGCTCATAGTTCATCTCCCTCTCTGATTTCTCCCCCTTTTGATTTCCCTCCCCTTCCCTATGGTCCTCCATGCTATTGCTTATGTTCCACATATGAGTGTGGACCGTCCAAACTCTTGAGTAAGTTTACTGCTTTCCTGCTGACTTCCTTCAAGCTATTTACACTTGGTATAGTTTCCAGCACTCACCATGCTGACTCATGCCTCTGTACCTTTAGCCGTGATGTCCTCCCAGCCTGGACCACTCTTTCTATTTTCATCTTCCCACTGGATGTGAGATCCAGAAGCCTGAAAAAATCTATTAGTCACCAGAAAGCTCTTCTATGACTCAGGTGAACTGAATACCTCATTTCTATGTCTATAACCATACATACTACATGATATTGGAAGAGTCTGCGTATGTGCCCATTTTTCTCATGTTGCTTCCACATCTTATTTATCATTGATCCTCCAGTATCATGCTCAGTGCCTGGCACATTGTGGTGGTTCAATCCATCCATGTTGAGCACACACAACTGCAGTAGTACAAGAAATAACTTGCTTAGAAGGTCTTGCAACTGGGGCTAAGAACCAAGTGGTTTGAAGTATTGTACTTAAGGCTGAGGCTGCCAGCCTTGGTTGAGGAATCCATGTCAGCCCAAACAACCACCCACTCCAGAGTCATGGAGGAGACTTGAAGCTCAAAAGTTTGGGACTTGAGCACAGGCTCTCAGCTTATGAAATCAAAGCTCCCTTTGTCAAGGACTTATTTCTAAAATTGAATACGGAAGTTTGAAAAGGCAACTGAATGTCCTCCATCTAATGTTTTCTTAAGCTAGCAGCAGACGTATGACACATCCTTCAAATAACTGTGGTATTCTGAGGAAGTGTTTTTAAAAACACAGCCCTGCCAAAAAGAGCACTCAGGGATCTTGTTTGTTTCTGAACATTAAAAGTAGTTAAAATTGGAGTGGTCAGTGAGTGTAGGCTCATACCACACCAGTTCAATGGCCCTTTTAAAATAGAGATCTGCATCTTACAGACTACATTACAAAATGTTTTATCCTAGAAGTGATTATAACTTTCAAAAATCCAACATAATTTTAAAAACATCATTCTAAATAATTTAGTTGGTGTCTAAACTTTTATAAAAGTGCTGTGGATAATAACAAAAAGCAGCAAATGACAACTTAGCTCAATTATTAGTCTTACTATAGTTGTAACCTACAATAGTTAAAGAACTACCTAATATAGCAGCTTGGTTCCAGAAAGGGCAAAGGTTTTTGGCTGGATTTTCTTTATTTACACCCGCATCATGTATATTCTATGCCCCTTTCTGCTCTGCTATATGTCCCAAGGGATCACGTGGATTGTATTACCCAAGCCTCCTTGCCAACTGACTTCTGTTAAGGCTATTTCTATGGAAGCATTCACAGGGGATTGAAAAGTGCCAGGAAGGAGAGGTTGGGGTATTTCTTCCCCTGATTTCTCCATTCATCAGTGCCACATTTCTGGCATGGCCGTGTCCCTCTGAGACTACATTGCTCCTGCTAGGAATCTTCCACTTCTGCCTTGTTCCATGGCTCCAGTAACATAGTTTTTTGTTGTCATTGCCCCTTCAGGCCTAGGGGTGACAGTGGTTTTCCAATGACACTAGTCTCTGAATGCCTTCACATCCTTTGTTGGATTTCTTAACCAAATCCATACCTCCTTAATTAGTCCCTTCATTAGTGTCAGTTATGTGATCCATCTTGTTGAATACAATTATCTTTCAGGATCCTAGATGACATAGGCTAAATTTAGTGTATATGTAGAGTCCAATACATATCACAGTTGAGGTAAGTCCCCCATCCCCCATGGCAAGCATTGACCTAAAGGAGAAAGCAACAAAACCATTGTGATTCATTAACAGAGACTTATAATTCATCAAGTAGGTATCAATGAAGCTCAAGGATAGAAAATACCTTTTTAAAGGCATTTTAAGGCCTCATTCTGCTATAAGAGCTCCATGGATATAAAGGGGTGAAATGGTGTGGAAGTTTTAAGTCAAGGGATACACTCACAAGAAGAAAAGTCTCACATTAACAAGGCAAAAGCCAAATAAATGACATCCATTGTTTACATAAAACATGGAGACCTGATGCTATCACTTGGTTAGGCTTCAATAACTATTCATCCCCTTCAACTCTTATTATTGATCCAACAAAATTCAAATTATGATTCCTTTGAAGAGCCATAAACATGCTACAAGACTGAGCATGGGAATTAGCCTTATTCTATTAGTGCCTACAGTGAGTGGATATAAACAAGAGTCAGGAGGTGAACTCAGGAGAGCTGAAAAAAGATTGGAAGCTGAAAATGAAGAACATTTATATTCTTGGTAGAGTCCAAGTAAATATAAAGCTAGGTAGAAATGTACTAGAAAGAATGGTAAGAGTTTAGAATAGGTCCAGACTGGAAAGAGGGTCTGAGTAGTGGGTACCACTATCCAAGCAAGATATCCAGAAGGTAACTTTAAGAAGGGACTGGATACCAAACCCTTGTGTCATTCCACCATGTTTTATATGATTCCCTTGTAATGATTAAAAACAAACCCCAATGAAGCTGGTCCAAAGACCCTAGCTGTGGTAGGATTAAAAAATGTTAAGAAAAAGGCAGTTTCTGTTAAGGGAAGAAGAGATCATTTGCAACCCAAAAAGAGTATTGTAGATTGACTCATTTAAAGAACAACTGAGTTATGTTTTTAAATTTTTAAAATGTATTTTTCAACACAATGCTGCATTGGATCAAGATTTAGAGCTTCTGGGATAGACATAAACTCAACGCGTTTCTTTTAAAAGGTACATGAAAAATTCTTTGGAATTACAGGAAAAAATGTTTTAATAAAACCACTTCTCTACTCTTCTGCTTCCAGCTAAAATTAAGAAAAAGGGCTAGAGTAATTTCTCACAAAATAACCAGGTAGTGGACAAAATATATGAATCAATAATTTTTATGACAATGATATCAGGCAACATGAAACAGTGAGGTTTGAAAGAAGGGAAACAACTGAGGTGAGCCCTGTGATGGCCCCTACTTAGTGCCTTAAGAGATTTCAGGCCCCAGGGACAGGGAGCCTAGGTAAAGCCTAGCAAACTACCTGAGTTCAGGAGACAGAACTGAGAGTTTAGGGAGACCAAAGCAGTTATAGTTAACAGAATCAAGTACCAGAAACAAGAGGGCTGTGCGCAGAGCTAAACCTGGAGATTTGCCTACAAGGACCCTTTCAAGTATTCAGCTAGGTATTGATCAGTGGAAGCATGTAAAGAAACTGCCTGCAGCTGGCAAGCAATCATCTAAAAGGAACAATACCTGGTGTTCACGCTGGGCTAGGAATTTTTCCTGTTGCTACCAGCCAGACTGGAAAACCTCATGATTTACAAGGCATTGGGTAATGTACACAAAAGTGTCTTGCATCAGTGGTGGGGAATAATTAGCCTTAAACTGAACACAGATTTGCTCTGTCTAAAATGCCTTAAAAGCAAGACCTAAAAAAATCAAACTATTCTCAATTAATTTTACTGAATCTTAGGGGAAAAATCAGTCATATTTATAGGAATAAAAAAACATCCAACACCCAGAAAGATAAAAATTTACCATGTCTGGCATTTAATAAAAAATTACCAATTTAAAATCATTGTTGATGTGTATCCTTTAAATGGATGAATTGACTAGTATGTTAATTATATCTCAATCAAGCTGTGAAAGTATTACAAAGCAGTAAAATAAGACCTGTGATGAAGAGAGAAATCAATCAATTAAAACCAATCCAGAACTGACACAGACATTTGAATTACGAGACAAGGACACTTAAAAATTATAACAATATTTCATATGTTCAAGAAGTTAAGTGAAAACATGGAATATGCAAGCTTCTACATATGACAACTATAATGTCTGAGATGAAAAATATACTGAATAAGAATAATAGCAAATTAGATCTCACAGGAAAAAAGATTGGTGAAATGAATTTGACATAGTAATGGATAGTAATCCAAAGTGAAACAATCAAAGAAGGGGAGAAAAATGAACTCAGAATCAATCATATGTGGAACAACTTAAAGTAACTAAATATATGTGCAATTAAAGTCTTATAAAGAGAGAAGAGTGCAGGAAAATAATGTTTGAAGAAATAATAGCCAAAAATTTTACAAATTTGATAAAAATCATAAACTCAGATCTAAGAATTGTAATAATTTCAACACCATCAGTGTGAAGAAAACAATACCAAGGAACATTAGAAAAGACTTTCTCAAAACTAGCAATAAAGAGAAAATTTGAAAAGCTGCAAGAGAAAAAAGACCCACTACATACAAAGGAACAAAAGTAAAGATGACAACAGATAAGCAGATTTCTTTTGAACAATGTAAACAAGGACAATGGAGCAACATTTTTAAAGTACTAAAAGAACAAAATGAAGCTATGAGCCTATAATTCTATAACTATTAAAAATATCTTTGAAAAACTTTTTGAAATAAAGATAGTTTTAGAGATACAAATGCTGAAAGAATTCATTACCAGGAGACCTACTCTACAAGAAATGCTACAGGAAGTCCTTAAGGCAAAATACATACATATAGACATACATGCATACATATATACATACACCCATACCAGGTGAAAATATGGATCTGCACAGTGGAACAAAGAACACAGAAAACGATAACATGGAAAACACTTGAAATTTTTAAAAATTTCCTTAGAAAATAATTGAGTATTTAAGCTAAAATAACAAAAAGGGTGTAGAGCTTATATGTGTAAGTAAAATGCATGAAGACAATACCACAAAGACCAGGAAGGGAGAAATGAAAATATATTATTGTAAGGTTTTTATAATATGTTTGAAGTGGATAATATTATTTGAAAGCAGAATATAATAAGTTAAACAAATCCTAAAGAAACTATTAAAATAAGTAATAATCTGACAATGGAAATAAAATGGAATCATTAAAAAATCAATTAATCCAAAAGAACATAAAGAAAAAGGAAGAAAAGAACAGAGCTCAGATGGGACATGAGAAAACAAATATCAAGATAGTAGATTCAAATCTAACCATATTAAAGATTTTATTTATTTATTTGTCAGAGAGAGACCGAAGAGAGAGCACAAGCAGGGGGGATCAGCAGGCAGAGGGAGAAGCAGGCTCTCTGCTGAGTAGGGATACCAATGTGGGACTCCATCCCAGGACTCTGGGATCATGATCTGAGCCAAATGTGGATGCTTAACCAACTGAGCCACCCAGGTATCCAGTAAATCTAACCATATTAATAATTAAATGAACCATAAAAGATACGAATTCCTCAATAGAAAGGCAGAGGTTGTCAGACTGAATAAAACAGTAATATCCAACTATATTCTTCCTATAAAGAAGCAAATAAGTTAAAGGTAAAAGACAGAAAAAAATATACTATGCTGACACTAATCAAAAGAAAGCAGGAGTGGCTATATTGGTCTAGATAAAGTAGATTTCCAAACAGAGCATATTACCAGGGATAAAAAAGGCCATTTCATCATGATTAAGAAATCAATTCATCAGGAGGACTTTACCATGTTAAAAATTTATGCATCTAATGACAAGCTTCAAAATACATGAAGTAAGACTAATAGAATTGCAAAAAGGAAATGGTAAATCCACATAGTTAGAGATTTAAATCTTCCCTCTCCAAATAACTGATGGAATAAGCAGCTAGAAAATCATCAAGGATATAGATTTAAACAACATTTTCAGCCATCTTGACCTACTTGACATTTACAGAGCACTCCACCCAACAATAGCAAAATACACATTCCTTTCAAGTGCACACAGAATATTTACGAAGATAGACCGTATTCTGGGCCATAAAACAAGCTTCAACAAATTTTAAAGGATCTAAGTCATAAAAAGTATGTCCTCTGACCACAGTGGAATTTCCTTTAGAATCAATAATGAAAAGATCTCTGGAAAATCCCTAAAATTTTAGAAACTGAATAACACACATCTGGATAACCCATGGGTCAAAGAAGAAATTAAAAGAGAAAGTAGAAAGTATTTTGTACTGAATAAAAATAAAAGCACAACATAATAAAATTTGTGAGATGTCAATTCAGCAGTAATTAGGGGGAAAGTTTATAGTGCTTAACACCAACATTAGGAAAGAAGAAAGGCCTAAAATCAATGACCTTATCTTCCACTTTAAACAACTAGAAAAAAGAGTAAATTATATCAAAATTAAGCAGGAGAAAGTAAATAATAGATATCAAAGAGGAAATCAATGAGACAGAAAACAGGAATTAATAATAGAAAAAAATCAATGAAACCAAAAGTTAATTCTTTGAATAGATCAATAAAATTGATTAAACTCTAGCCGTACTGATCAGGAAAAAAAGAGAAGACACAATTACCGATATTCCATCACCAGAATGGAATAGTAGACATCACTAGAAATTCTACAGATTTTAAAAGGATAATAAGGGAATTTATAAACAATTTTATTTCATGATATTCAACAACTTAGATATGACTGAAAATTGCTTGAAAGCTCATTCAAGAAGAAGTAGATAACGTGGATTTCCTTGTATCTCTTAAGGAAATTAAATTTATAGTTAAAAATGTTCTCACACAAGAAACTTTGGGCCAGGATAGCTTCACTGGTGAATTCTACCAAATATTTAATGAAGAAATAATTCTGATTCCACACCAACACTTTCCTAAAATTGAAAACAGTGAAATATGTCTCAGCTCATTCTGTGAGGCCACAATTGCCCTTATACCAAAACCAGACAGACATTACAATAAAAGAGAAAACCACAAAACAATATTCCTCATGCACACAGATGCAAAAACTCAAAACGAAATTAAAAAAAAATCAAATCTAACAAAAGTACTATATATAATGACCAAATGGGGCTTGTCAAAGTAATACAAAATTGGCTTAACATTTAGAAAGGCATGAACTCAGCTCATCAAATTACCAAACTTAAAAAGAAAAAATATATGATCAACTGAATTGTCTTAGAAAAACATTTGACAAAATCCAACACACGTTCTTAACTTTAAAATAGTCAAGGAAAATCAGGAAAATAGGAATAGAAGGAAAATTATTCAACCTGACAAAGACAATCTACAAAAACCCTACAGCTGAAATCAGTAGTAAATAGTAAAAAATTGTTTTTTAAGATTAGGAACAAGACAGGGATGTCCACTTATACCACATCTATTCCCCTGTGTAATAGAAGTTCTAGCCACAGCAATAAAGCCAGGTAAAGAAATAAAAACATCCAGATTGGAAAGGAAGAGGTAAAACTGTCTTTATCCGAAACATGATCATATATGTAGGAAACCTGATAGGATCTACAAAATAAACCTATTAGAACTAATAGGTGAATTTAACAAGGTTGTAGATTAAAAGGTCAATCTACAAAAGTCAAAGTATTTTTGATATACAGTACTAGAAACAATCAAAAATTGAAACTAAAAAATGATGCCACTTATAATAGCCTGAAAAATATTAAATACTTAGGGAAAAATCTAACCAAAACAAGATGTGAAAAGTCTACATATAAAAAACTACAAAATATTGTTAAGAGAAATTGATGAAGCCCTAAATAAATGGAACAATCAACTGTGTTTATGGATTGGAAGACTAAATATCATTAAGATATCAATTCTTTCCTAATTGGACCATAGATTTAATAAAATCCCATTGCAAATTTCTGCAGGCGTTTTGTAAAAATTGACAATTTGATTCTGAAATTCATATGTATATGCAAAGAACTTCAAATAGCCAAAACAAGTTTAAAAGAGAACAAAAAGCATGGGAGATTTACACTATTTTACTTCAAGAGTTATTATAAAGCTAGAGTAATCAGTACAATATAGCATTTGTTTAAGGACATACAAATAGGAACAGAATAGAGAGACTAAAATATCACACACAGGAGAAAGGGGAACCCTCCTACACTTTTGGTGGGAATGCAAGCTGGTGCAACCACTCTGGAAAACAGCATGGAGGTTCCTCAAAAAGTTGAAAATAGAGCTACCTTATGACCTAGCAATTGCACTATTGGGTATTTACCCTAAAGATACAAACGTAGTGATCCGAAGGGGCATGTGCACCCAAATGTTTATAGCAGCAATGTCTACAATAGTCAAACTATGGAAAGAACCTAGATGTCCATCAACAGATGAATGGATAAAGAAGAGGTGGTATATATATACAATGGAATACTATGCAGCCATCAAAAGAAATGAAATCTTGCCATTTGCGATGACGTGGATGGAACTAGAGGGTATTATGTTTAGCGAAATAAGTCAATCAGAGAAAGACAACTATCATATGATCTCCCTGATATGAGAAAGTGGAGATGCAACGTGGGGGGTTTTGGGGATAGGAAGGGAGGGAGACAAATCATAAGAGACTCTTAATCTCACAAAACAAACTGAGGGTTGCCAGGGGGAGGAGGGTAGGGAGAGGGTGGTGGGAGTATGGACATTGGGGAGGGAATGGGCTATGGTGAGTGCTCTGAAGTGTGTAAACCTGGCAATTCACAGACCTGTACCCCTGGGGCTAATAATACATTATATGTTTATAAAAAAATAAAAAATTTAAATAAAATAAAATAAAATATCACACATATAAGGTCAATTTTTTTAAGTGCTAAAGCAATTCAGTGGAGAAATGATCATCTTTTCAACAAATAACAGTGGAATAATTAGATACCAATATTGGTTTTTTATATGCAAAAAAACCTTCAACCCAGATCTCATATCACATACAAAAATTAATTCAAAATAAATCATAGACTTAAATGTAAAACTTAAAACTATAATATTTTTAGAAAACAAATTTAGGAGACAGACTCCATGACCTTGAAGTGAGCAAAGATGTCTTAGATGTGACCTAAATTAATGATCCATAAAAGAAAAAAAATCGATATCTGAAACATCATCAATGTTAAAAATTTCTGCTCTTATGAAGGCACTGTTAAAGAGCATGAAAAGACAAGATGCATACTGAGAAAAAAATCATATATGTGATGTCATATGTATGTTATATATGTACACACACAGATACACACACACAGGTGTGCATTTGTATCCAGAATGTGTAAAGAACTCTCAATGCTCTTTATATGTTTTGGATACTAACCTTTTATCATATATGTCATTTGCAAATATCTTCTCCCATTGAGTATGTTGCCTTCTAGTTTTAGTGATTGTTTCCTTCACTGTGCAGAAGCTTTTTATTTTGATGCAGTCCCAATAGTTTATTTTTGCTTTTGTTTCCCTTGCCTCAGGAGACATATCAAGAAAGATGTTACAGCTGATGTCAGAGAAATTATTGCTTGTGCTCTCTTCTGGGATTTTTATGGTTTCAGGCCTCACATTTAAGTCCTTAATCCATTTTGAGTTTATTTTTGTGTACGGTGTAAGAAAGTGATCCAGTCTCATTCCTTTTTTTAATTGTTTTTAATTTTGTGTGTGTGTGTGTGTGTGTGTGTGTGTGTGTGTGTGTGTGTGATGTCAGCTTTATTAACATCAAAATCAGAAGTGGGTATTATGTGTATTGAAAGCAATTCTAACTTTATATATATCAGCCATATTGTTCATATTTTTCTAGTAGTGTCTCCAGACAATTTACTTATTACTTTTTTTCATTTTATTTTATTTTATTTCTTCTCAGTGTTCTAAAATTCATTGTTTATGCACCATACCCAGTGCTCCATGCAATACATGCCCTCCATAATACCCACCATCAGGCTCATTTTTTTGCATTGTAGCTGTCAAGTTTTCCCAAAACCGTTTGTTGAAGCAGTCACTGTGGAAGACAGTGTGGAGGTTCTTCAAAAAGTTAAAAATAGAGCTACCTGTGATCACACTATTGGGTATTTACCCAAAGAATATGAAAACAATAATTTAAAAAGATATATGTACCCATATGTTTATTGCAGCATTATCTACAATAGTCAAACTATGGAAACACCCCAAGTGTCCATCAATAGATGAATGGATAAAGAAGATGTGGTATATAGAGACAATGAAACATTATTTTGCCACAAAAAAGAAAGAAATTTTGCTATTTGCAACAACATGGATGGGTATAGAGAGTATTATGCTAAGTGAAATAAGCCAGAAAGAAATATACTATATGATTTCACTAATGTATGGAATTTAACAAACAAAACAAATAAACAAAGGAAAAAAAAAGACACACCAAAAAGCAGACTCTTAACTATAGCAAACAAACAGATGGCTACCAGAGGGGATGTGGGTGGGGGAATGGGTGAAATAGGTGATGGGGATTGAATACACTTATCTTAATGAGCACTGGGTAATATATGGAACTGTTAAATCACTATATTGTACACCTGAAATTAATATAACTACACTGAAATTCAAATTTAAAAAATAAAATAACTTAAAAAGAAATTTTAAAAAAGAACTCTAAATGCTCAATCACTTTTTAGAAAGGACCAGTTAAAAAATTAGGCAAAAGATTTGAACACACACTTCAGGAATATATACAGATAGCAAATAAGCTCATAAAAAGATGCTCAACATTTTCCACAATTAGGGAAATACAAATTAGAAACACAGTGAGATACCACTGTACATCTATTCAAATGAATAGTATTAAAAGGACACACCATAGCATGTTTACAGCAGCTTTATTTGTAAAGCTCAAGAACTGGAAACAGCTCTAATGTCTATCAACAGGTAAATGTATAAACTGTGATATATCAATAAAATGGAATATTACTCAGAAATAAAGAAGAATGAACTCTTGATACACACTACAACATGAATTTCAAAATAATCATGCTAAGTGAAAAAAGCCAGATAAAGAATGAGTACATACTTATTTATGATTCTATATATATATAAAATCCTAGAAAAGGAAAACTAACCTATATTAACAAAATACAGATCCGTGGTAGCATGAGGATAAGTTTTTGTGAGTGGGAGGTAGTGGGAGGTTTGGCAGGAAGGAAAGATTACAAAGCGATGTGGAAAAATTGTTGGGGGTGATAGATATGTTTGTTATCTTGATGTGGTTAGATGTTTTTGATGGTGTCATGGGTATACACATATGTCAGAACTTATCAAATTATGTACTTTAAATATGTGCACTCCATTTGCATATCAATAATACCCCAATAAAGCTGTTTAAAAATAAAAAAGAAAAGGAGAAACAAAACTCACTGCTCTATAGCATCTCTCTTCTGACACAGTGGATGCCATGTGTGCTAATATGTATTTATCCTATGGTAACTTTACAGCATGAGATTGTAAGCTCCCTGAAGGTAGGGATAGTGTTTTATACACTATTGTTATTATTATTTTTTTATTTTTATTTTTATTTTTATTATTTTAATTTCCAGAGTATATTGGTCTGAGACCTGGCAGAAATTGGTGAAATACTCAGATTGGGTAATTTAAAGAGATTTTAATAAAGGGACTTTATACCAAGATGAGGTCAAGATTTAGGGATCTCACACATGACCTCATGAGGGGCAGGTTAGAGTGAAGTGTTGTTACCACCCTTAGTCCTGAGAGAGTGAGCAGAAGATGTGATTACCACAACCTGGACTCAGAGAAAGCTATGTGGGAAGGACTGTACCTTCATTAGGGGGATACAGTCAGCCTCAACAAGCCTACAGTAGAAAACCTGGGGGAGTAGCTAACTGAAGTCTCCAATCTCCAGCTGATGCTTTCCGTTGAACAAACCCAGCTGGAAATAGAGCACAAGGAAGACCATATCGTCTATACAGGTCAGTTTCCTGAGACAGCAGGGCACAGAAGAGTGGAGGTGCAAATGGAGATATGTAGCACACAGGGTATCCAGAACCATGTTGAATATGTGCTCACTTTGCAAATTCTTCTTATCTGATTGATGAACTGTTGATTTAAAAAACTTGACAAAACCATCATATTCTTCTTTAGAAAAATGACTATGCCTTGGCATTTGAAAGCACTTCTTTTTTCGGACCTTCTGCAAATTCAGTTGGCAGTTCTTTTCTCACTCTTGCCTCCTCTGCCCTTCGAATTTCATTAAAATTATGCCAAATAAAAATTTTCCAAAATTATTCCTTGATTTTTCTTCTAAACTCTTCTTTCAGAACAGAGATGTTTAGGTAAAATGTAATTTTTGGTTAGAACTCTAATTTTTTAAAGGGTTCTTCTAAAGATGTTTCCATATGCAAAAAAAAAAATGGGAAGCTCTTAATTAAACAAAACTAAGTCAATTTATGCTGAAATTTCTTAGTGTTCTTTTTTAAAAAATTATTTTTATTAACATATAATGTATTATTTGCCCCGAGGTACAGGTCTGTGAATCATCAGGCTTACACATTTCACAGCACTCACCATAGCACATACCCTCCCCAATGTCCATAACTCAACCACCCTATCCCTACCCCCCAGCCCCCAACAACCCTGTTTGTTTGAAATTTCTTAGTGTTCTTAAGACTGCTTGATGACTCTCCTAGAATAGGCAAAAGACATAGAATTAACCAAGCTTATTTGACCAGAATTTTTTTTTTAATTTTGAGAAATTAGTGTTCCATGGAGCTCACGGTAGGAAACACAAGAAACACATGAACTAAGAGGTCAACAGTGATCCCAGGACTGGTCCATTCCTGGATAAACAAAAGAGGGTAGCAATTGCCAGGGTTCTTGTAATGTCAAATATGGATGAAGATGTAGCGCAGGGTCTTGAGTGGGTAAAGGCAGGCCCCCGGATAGGTACTAGCTCAGCGGTCAATAAAATAAATTCACAAATGCAACATGGAACTTTATATTCCAGGCTTAATCAAGAGTGAAGCAAGTTTTGTCTCTGTGGTTCATCCTTGGAAAAAGGCACAGGAGATGCACATTTGACGATAGTGGTAAGAAGACAGCAAAAGTAAGGAGATAATTATTTTATTTCCTATGAAAGGCAGGTCCCAAATTACCAAAATCTAGAATATTTCCTTGGCAGTCCCTCCATCCATTCTACCAGACAATCATAACTACATGAAATAATTGTTAAACAATATTTAGTATTCCATTAGTTGATAAGAATGAACTGAAGTGTTTTTAAGCAGTCTATTCTATAGCAACTACGGAGACAAAGAAAACACCATCCCCTGCTCCCCCCCAACAAAATCTCTACCAGTAGGATACTCTAGGTATATATATATTTTAAAGATTTTATTTATTTATTTATTTGACAGAGAGAGAAAGAGAGAGAGAGATCACAAGCAGGCAGAGAGGCAGGCAGAGAGAGAAGGGGAAGAAGGCTCCCTGCTGGGCAGAGAGTCGGATGCAGGGCTCCATTCCAGGACCCTGAGATCATGACCTGAGCCAAAGTCAGGGGCTTAACCCACTGAGCCACCCAGGTGCCCCTACTCTAGGTATATTTTGAAAGATAAGATTTAGTTAAATGGGACTGCATATGAAAGAAGACAGTTTTAAATCAAATATTTTTTATTGAGGTATAATTGACAAATAACATATTAGTTTCAGGTATACAACATAATGTTTTGATATTTGTACATATTGCAAAATGATCACTACAATAAGTCTGGTTACATCTATCATCATATATGGTTACACATTTTTTTCCTTGTGATGAGAACTTTTCAGATTTACTCTCTCAGCAACTTTCAAATATGCAATACAATATTATTAACTATAATTGCCATGATGTATGTTACATCTCCATGACTTATTTATTTTATAACTGGAAGTTTGTATCTTTTGACCCCCCCAAATATATTAAATCAAATATACTAATGTTCTACATCAATACAATAAATTATGAATTACACATTATAGGCAATTGGTATGAAAGATATTTTGGAAAAGAGAAAACAACATGAACTACTGTCATCAAGGAAAGCTTCCTGCAGGAGATGTGTAAAAAGGAGACTAACCACCTGACCACCCCCAATATACACAAAGCTGTCTTCTGGTCGCCTGGCAATGAGGAGAATGGGCATGCTGGCTCCCCCTCCCTCCATCTGATGGAGCTACTTAAGGTCTCAGTTTACCAAAAAGTATCCAAGTGGTATCAGTGAGGACATGCAACCCCCTGAAAAGCTGTGCCCAAGATCATACTCTCTATAACCTCCCAAATTCTGAACGTTTGCTCTCATACTTGACCTACAGAGAGATGAAGTGGGAGGAGCACATGAGTACTTTTCCTAAACCATAAATCCTAATGTGTCTCATTATGCCAGGTGCAAGCATTCCTCTCTGTGGGACGTTGAGAGGGTTTGGGGACTGTTGTAATGACCTGTGAGATCCAGCTTGCACCATGCTGATTCCTGCCTGTTTTCCTGAGACCTTCACTCAAGAATTCTGTCGTTTATCTTTACTTCCCATGTAAAAAAAAATGTATTTTTTAATTTATCTACATAGTACAGATCATATTTTCTTTAAAAGGGCAACAGTAATGGAATTTTAAGGGGAAAGAACTACTGTACTGCCCAGTACCTAAGTTAATATAACCCGGTGGTGTTAAAGACCAGTAAGTGTGGATTGGATGCCACTGGGTTACAATCATGTCCTGTGAGCATGATTTCTAAGTGGCACAGACTTTTAGTGCCATACTGTTCCCTAGCCCAATTCCTTCTCAGTTCTGGCTCCTTTAGACTAACATTTTCTCCTCACAGTCATGAAATCATGGACTATTAGAGCTGGAAGGAATGTTAGAAAATATCCAGCCTAAGAACCCCATTTGGAAGACAGGAAGCTCCAGTTTAGAGAAATTAAGCGACCTAAATAAGGCAAAATGGGTTCTCCTGACTCCCAGTCCAGTGTTCTCTCCACTGGGCAACACAGTGACTTGAACTCAAAGAGAAACAGATGTAAGCAGAGAAGAACTCAATGCATGATCATGAAATGGTAACTTGAAAATCACCGATGAAATCTAAAAAATAAAACAAATGAACAAGCAAAGAGAAACAGACTCATAACAGAGAATAAACTGGTGGTTGCCAGAGGGAAGGAAGGTGGGGGGGTAGGCAAAATAGTGAAGCAGATTAAGAGGTACAAACTTCCAGTTATAAAATAAGTAAGTTACAGGGGTGAAAAGTACAACATAAGGAATAATACTGTAATAACATTGTATGGTGACAGATGGTGACCACGCTTACTGCGGTGAGCACTGAGTAATGTGTATAATTACCAAATCACTATGTCGTACACTTGAAACTAATATAACATTGTATATCAACTATACTTGAATAAAAAAGTAAAATTATCTTACTCAAGATCACAAAATTAAAAAAAAAGAAAAAAGGAAAAGAAAATTATCTATTTGTATGTAGAGGTACACACTAGAGGTACATACAAGAGTTTTGCCAACTCTTTTATATTCCTCAGGGTTGCCCTTAAGAACATCCTAATGAAGATATCTTAGAAACAGAAATGTTAAAAAAAAGGTAAGAGAAAAGTAAAAAAAATTTTTTTATGGTTTTCTTGATTTAACGAATATGAGGATTTTCAGGATAGTAATTCCTATCTTCCAGACAATGCATTGTGCCGTAATCCTAGAAAGACTTCCTATCAACCTCACCTTTAAAGGGAAAATATGGACAGATCACTGAAAAAAGTACTGCCTTGTCCATTATATCAGGACACATTTGTCCAATCTGTGTATGTAATAGAGGGGACAGCAGTAGCCTTGGACCCTGTTGCTCTATAGTACTAAGAGGGAACAAAAATTTAGTCGCATATAGAAAGGAAAGAACTATAAGATGAACAGTAAATGGTTTTTTTCTCTGATCGTATATCCTATATCCTACTCCTCTGGAGTCAGTCTCCCTTTCTCAATCCCAATCTCTCTCTCTCTCCCTCTTTTCTCCCTCTCTCTCTCCCTCTCCTTTTCCGTCTCCCTCTCTCTATGTCCCTTTCCGTCTCTCCATCTCTCTGTATTCACATGTGCATATACTGTACTCCTCTGTCCTCAACATAACTTTGGCTGTCTATAACCAATCACACCAGTCTAAAGAGGACACAGTGTCAAAGCCCCTCGTTTTTACATAGAGTGTTGTTGACAACAGTACTCTATCCTTTAGGATCTCCTAAGCACTGTCAGCTTGAACAGTGATCAGAGCAGTAAAACCATCCATAGTGGTTGCAGAAGTCTGAAAAGGCATGTGAATGGAGTTACTTTCTACCTCATCCATGTCTCCTAGCACCTATGCCTTTGGTTAACAAGGGCCTAAAAAGAAAGTACAGATTTCACAGTGTTACAGCACATTTATTCTGTCATGTGATTCTCCCAAGCACTATGTGAGATAAGATTTAGCAGGCAATAGCCCCATCTCACAACAGGGATAGCTAAAGCCTAGGGAGGATAAAGTGACTAAACTAAGGTCATCTAGCTGGTTAGCAGCTAGTAAACTGAGCTGACTACAAGATCCCATAGTTCCTGCAGGTGCCTAATTGCAGGGTCTTCAAAATAAGGTATTGACCAAAGTCAAGACCTCAGAGTCTGTGGATTTGCTCCAAAGCCAGGCATGACTTATATGGCTGTTGTGATGGAAGTGAAGGAAGACCCCATGATCATTTTACCAATGCTATCCCTACCATTTCTACAACTGCAGAAGAACATCCTGGGAAACTCATTTTAAAACTGGGGTGCCTGGGTGGCTCAGAGGGTTAAGCCTCTGCCTTCGGCTCAGGTCATGATCTCAGGGTCCTGGGATCGAGTCCCACATCAGGCTCTCTGCTTAGCAGGGAGCCTGCTTCCCCCACCTCTCTCTGCCTGCCTTTCTGCCTACTTGTGATCTCTCTCTCTGTGTCAAATAAATAAATAAAATCTTTAAAAAAAAAACTACCCTACAAACTTGCTCTGGGCATTTCTAGAAAGAATTGTTCACCAAAGAAAACTTTTGCTATTCTCATTTATTTATAACTGAGGAAGACATAGAGACTCTGATCACCATCATGTGGTCTGTTTACAGATTGTGGGGGGAGCTTAGGGAAAAACATACCTTTAAGACTTGTCAGAGGAATAAACAGAAAGTTCAAACTGTGCTCCACAATCTCCCTGTGGGATATGACCTGTAATCTTCATTAAAGAAAGAGCAAATGTTGGTTTTTTGCTGCCTTTCAATAGGTAATTTGCTCTTAGTCAAAGAGATTGTGGCTAAAAATGTCCTGTGCTTTTGAAATTCACAATCTGCCAGACAATAGTCTCACAGTGCTATGCACACCAGAATGAGAACAAGAAGTCCTTGGACCTCCCTCCCCTGTGCTCTCCTCCTTTTTCCTCCTCTCCCCAACACCCCCCTACTTCTTCCACCTGCCTTCCCTACTACTTCCCAGTCCCAGAGGCTGCTTTTGCATTAACTCTCATTGCCTTCACAAAGTGTCCCACTGTCATTCCAACAATGACCAATGTCACATGTGAAATCTCAGCCACCTTGGTCTGCTGAACTCCAACTTCAAAAACATAGCCATTAAAAGAATTCTCTTGTCTGCTAACTTTCTGTCAAGAGAATAAGATGTAAAATCATGTTCTTTTTCATGAAAATGTTACTAAGCTGTGGGTGTCAACAGAGGAAGTCTGCTGCATCCCACAGTGACTGGAAAGAAAACCTCCCTCCTCATCAGCAAGGAAAGCTGCCGGGAAACTCCTCACCCAACAGAATGGCAGTCACCTCCCATGTTCGTTTGGTAGGCTTTTTAAATTAAGAGCATTTGTTCCAGAGTTGTGGATAAAAGGGAACGAGTTGGGTTTACTACCCTCTTTCACAACAAAGTAAACTTGACTCAAAGAAACTACAATGGCTAAAGTGATCTCAACCCTTCTAATACAAATGCCAGCCTTCCTTAGCATTCAGTTACTTGGTACCAATAAACAAACCCCTCCTTCCTCCTTCCTCTTGGAGAATAAACAGCATATGTTGCCAGACACTGGCTGTTCCCACCTCAACAAGGGAACACAAAATGTCCCAGTGCTTCAGTTCTCTCAGGTTGATTCAACAGTCATTGGAGGTACCTAACAAAGAGGGCATCTCAAAGAAAGAATTTCATTTGACTCTTGAAGAAATCAAGTATCTCCAAACCCAAACTCGAACTCTGTGATTGAGGGATTGTGATTGTTCTCTTACTAAATTAGGTAGTGGTGGGCAAGACAAAAATCCATGAGACAAATTGAGTCTCCTCCCAGGCACCTAGGTAATCCCACCAGGTAAGGGCTGTGTTTGTACAAGGCACCATTTCTCAAAAGGTCTTCCACCTGCTCAGAAACACCTGGAGCAACTACTGAAGTATGTAAAATGTGGACCTTCCAAATGGTAACATCTGCATCTAAACAAGTGTTCCAGGTAATCCTCATGCCCACTCAAGTTTGAGAACCACTGGTCTAGATTAGGGAGAGATAGGCACAGATCCAGGGATTCCATCTATGTCTGACTGAGTTATTTTTAGGCATGAATCACAGAAGGAAGAAGAATTTTGAAAGCATGCCAACTCTATATGCTTTCTACATATTTTTTTTAAATTTAAAACATCGCATATTAAATCAACATTGCTAAAAATAAAAATTCAACAGGGTAAAATTTAAAGATCTTATTGGCTTTCTTCAATGATTTATGAATTGTGCCCCATCCAATCTAGCAGATAAAAAGGAGCTCCAGGGAGCTGTACAAAATGACTTTTATAGGCAGAGGAGAATGGGAATAAGGAAGTTATACTAGACAAGAAAGCATGGTTTTTATTACAAGGTCACTTTCTTTTAGGGGTGGCAGGGGGTCTGTCAGGAAGATTACCTAACTAGTGCTGGTCAGGTAATTCCTGATTGACTGGCTTAAGATTCCATTTCTGGGAGACCCGAGACTATGATTAAATTAAGTCTCAGTTTGATGATATGGGGTTTAGCATAAATGACTCCATTTGGGGCTTGTTGTCTTTTTTTTTTTTTAATGAATGGCTACTTAAATGCAAAAGATATGTTAGACAAAGACAAATGCTCAAGTGTTACTTAGACATATTTGCTGTTAAACAGAATTACTTTAAACTTCTGCCTACATACTCATACAATCTTCTCTCACCCATAGGCAGTCTTCGGGCTTGTTCCCAGATCTGATTTCTGTGCTTTGGCTTTGACCTTATCCCAGCTGCCTGCTTTGGGGACTCAGATCCACTCCCTTCACTTCCCACCCTTCTTCCAAGAATTACTTCTCCCATCAGTGTTTATCCATATAGAGCAGCAGTTCTCAAAGCGTAATCTGTGGAAAATTCGGGGTCCCTGAAACCCTTTCATGGGATCCATGATGTCAAAACCATTTTGATAACAAAACTAATGTTAGTTGCCTTTTTCTCTCTTACTCTCTCTTGAGTGTACAGTGGCATTTTCTGGAGGCTACATGACGAATGATGATGCCATCACTCTGATGACTAATGGAATGTATTTAAGGGTATTCTTCTGTTTTAAATTTTTCTTTTTAAATTTGTAGTTTGGTAAATGTCAATAGATATAACACACATAAACAAAGGCTCCTTGGAGTTCCATTTTTATCAATGCAAATGTGTCCTACAACCAAAAAATTTGAGAACTACTGCTATAGAAAATGAAGTCACATTTCCATCAAGATATGCCACACTTTGTATATTCAGAATTCTTGGTCTTTCCACTCAGCTGCCACCTTCCCAATGATCAGTCAGTAAGTAATTAGTTTCTGACTGCCTACCATGTGCCAGGCACTGTACATGCAGCAGTTTAAAGAAAGAGGGAAGGAAGGAAGAATGGAAAGAAAGGAAAAAAGACAAAGAAGCAAAGATCAAAGAATCAGTTCCTTAATGAAATCTCTAGCCTTGGGCTGTTCAATCTACAGGTAGTATCACAACCATCCATAAATAATTTAAACTTAAATATGGGTTGTGGCCAGTTATTTGTATTTCCAAAATCTCCCCAGGTGATTCTAATGCACAACTTTAGTTAAGAAAAACATCTAAAATAATTGCTTCCAAAAATTGCCTCTTCCTCACATAACTACACTTATGGGAGTTTATAGTCCCTATAAATACACAGCAGGAGGCCATAGGAAGAAGCTTAGCCAAGTGAATAAAGTGAGCATTTTAGGATTCAGTCAGTAAATGGGAGAACAAGGCAGGCAAGAAACATTGGGTATTCAAAATCCTCCAATAAGATAAGATTGAGGGACCAGGATTCAAGAGAACCATGGAAAGCAAGGAAGGGCTTGAGTTCCCAAGGACAAGGAGAATCAAATAAGACTTCAGTGCAAGAACCAAGACAGGGGCCTCAGCTCTGGAACTTGAGCAAAAAGAGATGTCAATTAGGCAGAAGGCCAGGTATTAAAGCCAGGCACACAAAGAAGGCAGAGTTCCACATTGAGCCTTTTAAATCTTCCCTAGATGCGGATTTGGTTCTAGAAGATGGGACATGGAGTTGAAAGTGGGATAACCGGCACGAAGGTTTTCAGGGACAGATGAGTGTGGAAGACATAAAAAGAGGAAGCAGGCAAATCACCAAGAAGTAAGTGTTGATCATTCAAAAACACTTGAAAAAAGAAAAGAAGCGTGTGGTAAGAAACCAAAGGAGTATATCTTTAGTTCAGGGAGAATGAGTAAGAATTCTGATTACCTAGGACTCACATCTTGGTATACCTTTGTCACCTTGATTCTAAATACTACAAAGCATTTTCTGATCTAATCTGGGCTTTATATACAAAATCAGTTTTTTCATAAAAGTTATTTATTTTCTTAAGTTGATCCCCTGGTCCTAGTTTTTTTTTTATTTGACTTTTTGACCTAAGTTTAATTTGTTGTTATAATCAGGATCCATTTCATTAATATCTTATTATGTTTACATTTATTCTCAGTTGAATTTCATATACCAGGCTCTTAAAGTTTCATTCACGGGGCACCCCAGGTGGCTCAGTTGGTTGGGTGTCCGACTCTTGATTTTGGCTCAGGTCATGATCTCAAGATCCTGAGACTGAGCTCAGTATTTGGCTCCATGTGGGCTAGCTGTGGAGCCTGATTAAGATTATCTATCTCTCCCTTTGCCCCTCCTCCCAGCTCACATACATACACACACACACACACACACACACACACTCTCTCTCTCTCTCTCTCTTTCTCTCTCTCAAAAAAAACAAAAAAGGTTATATTCAGAATGCTGCAAAATGGGGCACCTGAGTGGTTGGATCATTGAGCTTTTGCATTCAGCTCAGGTCATGATCCCAGGGTCCTGGAATGGAGCCCTGAGCCCCGCGTGGCATCAGGTTCACTGCTCCAGAGGGAGTCTGCTTCTCCCTCTCCCACTCTCCCTGCTTGTGTTCCCTCTCTTGCTGTCTCTCTCCATCATATGAATAAATAAATAAATAAATAAATAAAATCTTTTTTTTTAAAGAATGCTGCATAATGTTTTCTCTTTAAAATAGTATACATTTAAATAATTAGTTGGTAGAAAGGCTTTCAGAATTTTATGACTTTGGACAGAGTGTAGACTAGCACACTTATAGGGATATTTTATGTTTATTTCACAGAGCACCTGGCCCTACCAGAGCCAGTTTCTAATTAACTGGCCAATTGATCTAATCAAACCAAGATGGTATCGTCTGAGTAATTCTGTGGATACAGTGCTTACACTCTAAGTATATCCTTAACAGGAATTCTTCCCCCAGGAAAGAATCACTTAATTTTTTAAATTCTGTGTCCAAATGTATCATGAATAATATTGCTGATCCTGCATAAAGAGCAGCCAACTGTATGGGTTGGAGACACATGACATTGTTGGTACAGAAATAGATATCCAACTTACAAAATTGTCATTGAAGGAATGAAACTCTTCTTCCTAACTCAATGCCTCATACATAGCTGTTAATTAAACTCAAGTTTCTTACTAGATAAAGTTAGATGGATCTTCCAATACATCAGATCATGCCAATGAGTCCACTTTGGGAAGTATATGTTTAAAATCCAAAGTTTTCCCTCTAACCACTGAATATATTCTTTTACCCCTTTTTCCCCTCATTTTTTGGGCCACATTTTACATTTTATTTCAAATCCTTCCTCCTCTTTCTCTAATTTCTCTCCTAATGCTAATAATCAAGAATTCTATTGTTTTCCATCACCCAAAGTAGCTTTCTCTATTGAACCCAGCGCCAAACACTTACTCTTATTCCTCCATTCATTCAATCAATCAGCAAATATTTATAGCATACTTTGTATGCACCAGTTTTAATTACTATCTATGTCTTCTCTTTCAGGCCTCCTCTTCCCTTTTCCTACCATTTTCCCACACCCCATTCCTACCCCCTCCCAACAAATACATACTCACATATGCATGGTGAGGGTTTTATTAAAACTGAATACATCTCATTGAGGTCAGCTACATTTTTCTATTATACATAATTGATGTCTTCCTTCTGGTCCTGCATGTCACCATTCCTTTGGGACCCTTTATCCCATGGCTAAAGGAGTTCAATCCTTTTCTCTATTTGAGCAAAATACTGGGTCCTTAACACCATGACCAAATACTCTGAGACCAGTCCTTCAATTAAACAATTAAAAAAAAAAGATGGAAAAGAATTTAGAAATCCTATTCAGAGCACAGCAGCGCAAGAATTTGTATAGCATTTTTTTTTTGATATTTCAACAATCCAAACAAATGAAGTTTACATTTCTGGCCCCTTAGGTAGGTTTACTTTAATTTGAGAGGTGCACATAAGTTGATTTTTAAAAATTTAATAAATATTTCTTGAACACCTCTTATGGACCAAACCCTGTGCAAGCCACTGCAAAAACAAAACAAGTCAGACCTGAGTTCTGTTCTCAAAAACACAAACTGGTGAGTCAGACATATAAACCATTGACTGTAATATTTCAGAATGAATATTAAGTTAGAGGAAGACATATGAGCAAGCCATTATTGATGGCTGTGATAAAAAGAGATAAAGGTAAAGAGTCAAAGATAGAACACAGAGAAAGTGATGTTTATATTGGTGCTTGACAGATAAGCAGGAATTTTTCAGGAGTAAAAAGAGTAAGAGGGAAAAGGAAACAGATTTTTTTAAAATTTATTTTACAGAGAGAGAGAGATCACAAGGCAGAGAGCCAGGCAGAGAGAGAGAGGGGAAGCAGGCTCCCTGCTAAGCAGAGAGCCCAATGCGGGGCTCAATCCCAGGACCCAAGATCATGACCTGAGCAGAAGGCAGAGGCTTAACCCACTGAGCCACCCAGGTGCCCCAAGGAAACAGATTTTAAAACTACCTTGGAAATGGCTTGTTTTCAGAAGCTAAGAGAATAGAGGGGGTAGATTATTTGATGAAGTCAACAGTGGTCTCAATGACATTTCCACACATCAAAACATTAGTTGCCCCTCCCCCCCACCCCAATTTTCTTTGTTTTGCTCACTATTGCATTTCAGTGCATCACCTCTAAGCAAACTGTGACATACAAAGACTTCTATCTATAATGGACTTTAAGGACTTCCTTTAGCTGACCCTTTTCAGTGTACAACTCTTTTTTTTAAAATATTTTATTTATTTATTTGACACAGAGAGATCACAAGTAGGTAGAGAGGCAGGAAGAGAGAGGGGGGGAAGCAGGCTCCCCGCTGAGCAGAGAACCCGATGCGGGACTCGATCCCAGGACCCTGAGATCATGACCCGAGCCGAAGGCAGAGGCTTGACCCACTGAGCCACCCAGGTGCCCTCTTTTTTTCTTTTTAATATTTTATTTATTTGATACAGATCGCAAGTAGGCATAGAGGCAGGCAGAGAGAGAGAGAGAGAAGCAGGCTCTCTGCTGAGCAGAGAACCTGATGCGGGGCTCGATCCCAGGATCCTGGGATCACGACCTGAGCCAAAGGTAGAAGCTTAACCCACTGAGCCACCCAGGTGCCCCTTCAGTGTACAACTCTTATTGTCAGAGAATCTACATGTTGTAACATTTTGAGCCTATCCTATTCCATATGTTTATCAAATTCATGCTTATCAAATTTGAAGACTACAGTAGGTGGGGTTAGCAAATATATCAGGATGACAGATTTGGGGTCCAACATGAATTCAGGCTAGAATTATGAGACAGATCCAATGAGAAGAAAGATAATAAAGAGTATCTAAATTTCCTGAATTTGGCTTCATAAGGCCAACTTATAGGATGAGAGCAGAGGATGAACAGACTCAAGTGTGGAATGATGTAGATGTTTCCATTATCTCTAAGCTCAGTATACAGCAATAAGGAGAATCTTCCTGAAATACCTATAAATGTGAATTTATCAGAATTCCATACCATTCTGGAATAGCCGGATTACCCCTGGAGTGTTGTACCCCTTTCTGGAAAGCACTTTTTAAAGATGTTACACAAAATGGGGTAGGACAGAAATCATGGTGTGATAAAGGGTAAAGAAATCACATCACAAGATAAAAAAAGTCAAGGGCCAGAGAAATCAGAAAAAAGAAGAGGGACCAGTAATCATCTTCAACTATGTAAAGTGTGTGTGTGTATGTGTGTGTGTTTGTGTGTGTGTATTTTAAATTTCTATATGACAAAACTAAGAGCAAATGGTGGACATTTCAGGAGACTGTTTTTGGAAAAGAACATTGTATGAACTTTAGTATATTTCCATATATGCTAAGATCTCCTTTTGTGTTCTTTAGGCTGCCTACAAATGTATTAGTTTAGCCCTGTACCATTACCACACTGTTTTTTATTTAAATATTTTTATTATTTTACTTTATCTCTTCTTTTAGCTTTGTAGTTACACCTATTAACATCAACATTTCAGTGATTATCTTAGAAATTATAAATTTTTAACTTCTTACAGTCTACCTTAAATCAATACTTTTACCATGTTCTCAATACAAGAACTTTACAACAATTTGACTCTGCGTACTCCCTCCTTCACCAATTTTGCTGTTGTTGCTACTTATTTTACTTCTGCATATTTTCAAAACTCCACAAGACATTGTTATGATTGTTGCTTAAACAGACAACAGTATTTTATACATGGCCACATATTTACTTCTTTTGAGTGTTCTTCCTTCATTCTTGTACCTCTGTGCTTCTATCTGGGATCATTTTCCTTTATACTGAAGAACCCTTAATGTTTCTTGTAGTGTGAGTCTGCTGATGATAAAATCTCTCAGGTTTGTTTGTCTGAAAACACTGTTATTTTGCCTTCATTTTTTGAAGGATGTTATCTCTCTGCATAAAATTGTACTTTGGCAGTTTGATTTTTTTCTTTCAGTACTTCAAAGATGTAATTCCATTATCTTCTGACTTCCACAGTATCTCTTTTTTTCTTTTTTTTAGTTGAAGTACAGTTGACTTACAATATTATATTAGTTTCAGGTGTATAAGATAGTGATTCAACATTTATATGCATTACAAAATGATTACCATGATAAATGTAGTCACCATCTACCACCATGCAAAGTTTATAATACAATAAATAATACAATATCATTGACTATATTCCCTATGTTGTACTTTTCATTCCCCTGAATTATTTATTTTACAACTGGAAGTTTGTATCTCTTAATCCTTTTCAGTATTTTGCCCATTCCCCCAGTCCCCTCCTCTCTGTCAACCACCAGTTGGTTCTCTGTATTTATGAGTCTGTTTCTGTTTTATTTTGTTGGTTCATTTGTTTTGTTTTTTAGATTCCACATATGAGTGGAATCATACAGTATTTGTCTTTCTGTCTGACTTATTTTACTTAGCATAATACCCTCTAGGTCCATCCAAGTTTCAAAAAAAAAAAAAAAAAGAAAAGAAAAGAAAAAAAAAGAAGTCATTCATGGGGCATGAATGGGTGGCTCAGTCAGTTAAGCATCTACTTTCTGCTCAGGTCCTGATCCTATGGTCTCAGAATTGAGTCCCCCATCGGGATCCCTACTCAGAAGGGAGTCTGCTTCACCCTCTCCCTCTGCCTCTGCCTCTGCCTTTCCCCTCCCCCCGCCACTCATGCTCTCTGGTGCACTCTCTCTCTCTCAAATAAATAAATAAATAAAATCTTTAAAAAAAGAGAATTCATTCATAATTCTTACTATTGTTCTGAAAGTAATAAATCTTTTATTCCTTTGAACAACTTTTAGAATTTTCTCTACAGTTTTGGTTTTCAACAGTTTGACTATTATTTGCCTAGATACGGCTTTATTATTATTTATCCTTCTTCTTGGACATATGGGTTTGTATCTTCCTGTAGATTTTGAAACTTCTCATCCTTTATGTCCTCAAATACTGTTTCTGTTACATTATCTCCCTTCTATCATTCTAGCACTTCACTTACATATATGTTAGATTTTTTTAACATGTCCCAATTGCTCTTAACTTTTTTCTGGTTGATTTTTAAATAATTTTTCATTATTTTTCTTTTTGTGCTTCAGTTGGAATATTTCCTGTGGGCCTGTCTTTGAGTTCATCCATCCTGTTTTCCATTGTATCCAGCTTATTGTTAAAGTCAGGTGATGATATCTTAATTTTAGATTCTATATTTTGTAATTCTAGGATGTCCACCTGATTTTTTACAGATTTAAACTCTTCATTTAAATAGTCTACCTTTTCATTCATCTTGTCCATTTTCCTTCT